>NC_138062.1:59488308-60214155 GCF_964194185.1 Rhinolophus hipposideros | reverse complement strand
GAAAACTGAGGCCAGGAGTCAGCCAGGGCCCCAGACCAGAATTGGAAGCTGACCTCCTACGGTGGAGACAGCCCCTCCGAAACCACGTGGCAACAACGAACTGGCCTCGGTGACTGACTGCAGGGGGTGTCGTGTGCCTCTCTGCCTCAATCTCCCCATTCTGTTGATTTCCCAAAAAGCCGACTTTCCCTGCCCCTCCCGTAGGGTGTCGAACCTTCACTCAGCGCTCACCCGGCGCTCCCGCGGGTCACCGGAGCACCCATGCGGAGAGGGGCGGAGCGAGGCGGCTGTGGGCTTGGCCTTGTGGGGATTGTAGTCCCGGCCTCGCCTCCGCCCCGTGCAGACCCCGCCCCTGTAACTACGCTCCCGTCGTGCCCCTCGGCGCCAGGCGAAGGCGGGGCGGGCCGGTTGCTAAGACTGTGAAGCGCAGGGCTCGTGCCCGTCTCCTCAGGTAAGCGCGCGGCCCCGTGGTCTCGGGCTCTTGTGGTCCAGGCTCCCTCGGAGGGCGGCCGGGGACGGCGACGGGATCTCGGCTTTGGGGGACACCGGCCGCGCGCAAGGGGCGAGGGGGCAGCCGGGCCAGGCTCGCGCACGCCTCGGGTGGGCCGGGGGAGCGTCGCGTGTGCGCGTGCGCGCGTAACGTCCGGGCCTCGAGACCCCGTTTCCCGCTGCAGAGCCCATCTACGCTTGCGTCCCAAAGGCCCGGCTGCGAGGTTCTATGCGTCCCGCTGCTTCCGGCGCGCCCTGCAGTCGCGTCGTGGGGCCAGCTCCCTGCCTGGCGGGCGCCTGCCTTTGCTAGCTTCCCGCGCGCCGAAGGTCCCCAGTGTGTCTATCCGTCCTAAACATTGACGATCATTCCTGATACTTACGGGATGTGGGAGTTTTCAAGTCCTTTTCTTATACCAGCCCCAGGATAAGGAGCCTCTCACACCCCGCGAGCCCGAGGTTCCCGAACTTTCATGCACAGAAGGCCCGCTTTGTAGGGTGCCAGGTTCAGGAAGTAAACATGCAGGACGCCCCGTTAAATTCGAATTCTATGCAGACAACGAGTAATTTTTTAGTATAGGTGTGTCCCAAAGATTGCATGGGACACACACTGAAAAATCCGTTCACTTGGAATTCGAATTTTATGGGATGTCTCATGTTACACGTCGACGGCAGGCCATAGCGGAGCTTGTTAGAGATGCAGATTGCAGCCCCCTCCCCTTTCAGGGGGTCTGAGTCCGGGAAACTGCATTAGAAACTCGGCACATCTGAGACTCCAGCACTGGCTGTTCCTTCTGCTCAGGACTCCCTGCCTTGCTTTGCCCACCTTCCAGGCCCAGCTCGGGGTCACCACCTCCGAGGAGCCCTCCTGGACTCTGCTGCCCTGGGCCCCTGAGGAGCTGTCAGGTTGTTTACTGCTCAGGACAGTACAGGGTCTCGCTCCTGGGCCTTTCATGGATTTTCTCACCTTCTGCTCAGGACAGCCCTGTCTGATGGTGATGGATTCCCGTTTCACAGAGGGTGAAGTGGGGCTTAGGACAGATGCCTGAGGTCTCACCAGTCAGGAAACGGCCAGGGTGGGGCCGAGACACAGCCAGGTCCAGGCGCTGAGGTTGCCTGCCGAGCCTGATTCACCTCACTGAATAAGCACCATTTCCTTTGTTCCCCCCAGAGCCAGAGTCCATTCCTGCTGTGACCCCAGGCCCACTGCCCTCTGGGTACTGCCACCCAGTATGCCCAGGTTTCCAGCACACACGTGTTTTCTGGTGGGGTGCTGTGGGTGGTGGGTGGTCCGAAGCTTGCTGAGGGGACTTGTAGTTCGGGGTTCCTCCAGGGGCTGCTGGCTCTGGACAGTTGGCTCTCGGCAGATGCAGCAAACTATAAGTGGGACCGGGTTGTCTACGGACACTGGCTGGCTGCCCCTGGAGACTGGATGGGCAGAGGGAAATGGACGTACCAAGGGAAGGGACTGAGCTGGGCGGGACTCTCGGAGAGCTCAGGGGAAGGGACATGGGGGCAGTCAGGTCACCGGGAGCTGGAGGTTGCTTTGGTCCTTTGGGGACAAAAAGAGGAACCCGGCATCAGCAGCTGCCTCCAGCCACGCTTCAGCTCCCCAGATGCATTTAAGTAAAATGTTTATGCACAGATTCTGTTCACAGGTGGACTGGATCTTCCTTTAGGGGCGTTGGGGTCGGGGGCTTGGGCGGGTCACCCTCTGCGGAACCTGGTTATTCCTCATCTGTGGACTCAGGACGCCCTCCTTGCAGAGGGGCTCAGAAGGCAGAGTCCAGGTGCTGATGAGCACCAGCCACATGCCCTTGTCACCTCAGGGAGCCTCTTGTCCAGTAGAAAGGGGACAGTCCTAGGATCTCCCTCCCCTGTTGTTGGGAGGAGAAGGGGAGCCCATTTGTGGGGCGTTAGGACACATGGTTTTGCAGTAATGGCAGCTGTCATCCAAGGCGCTGGGCCTGGTTTGGGGTCTGCTGATCTAGCGACTGCCAGATGTCCTTTCCTCTCTCCATTTCTGTTTCATAGCATCTTTACTGAGATACAGTTGATATACCATGTAGTCCACTCATTTAAAGCATACATCTTAGCGTTTCTTAGTATATTTGTAAGGTTATGGAACAGTTATCACTATCTAACTCCAGAACATTCCATCACCCCAAAAAGAAACCTGTCCTCATTAGGAGTCACACATCCCCCTCCCCCAGCCCCTGGCAACCACTAACCCACTTTCTGTCTCTCTGGATTTGCTTGTTCTGGACATTTCATATAAATGGAATCACACACTGTGGTCTTTTGTGTCTGGCTTCTCTCACTGAGTGTCATGTTTTCAGGGTTCATCCATGTTGTATCAGCACTTTACTCCTTTTTAAGACTGAAGAATATTCCCTTGTGGATGGATCTCATTGTTTGTATCCATCACTTGCTGATGGACCCTTGGGTTGTTCCCACCTTTGGGCTGTTGAAAATCCTACTGCCGTGAACACTGTGTGCAGGTTTCTATGTGGATGTGGGTTTTCAGTCTTCTAGGCATGTACTGAGGAGTGGAGTGGAATTGCTGGGTCAGATGGTGACTGTCTTGTGATTTGTATCCATCCTCTCTAGGAGTTGGCGGCCCGGCTAGCAGTGTCCCAAAGGCAGCCTCCTTTATTTGTGGCTTGTTTTGTTTTGATCAGACAGAGATTGCACTCTTGGAGGGACAAACAAGACTGTGTCTGTCTTTCGCCTTGCAGACAGTGGGAGCTTTTGTGGCCTGGGGCAGGCCATGCAGGTTGTGGGATCCTGGGCATGGTGTGTGCCGGGAGCAGGTTCAGTCAGCACCGTGGACCCCTGTGTGCCCTGCCGGTCACAGGTATCATGGGCACACGAGGAGCCGCCTCTACGCGTTCCACTTCTCCTGGCTGCCTCTGGCACCCTGGTTCAGTATGTTTGCCAAACGTGCATTGTGAGCTCAGGACACATCGTGGTGCGCGAGGACCTCACATTCTCTGTGAAGGTCTTGACTGATAAATAAACGAGGGCCCATGGCCCTGAGGAGTGAGCGGGGGCCATGTCACAGGCAGTATAAGCCCACAGTGATTTCAGCTTTTCTGTCCACTCCAAGTCGCCGGTGGGGCAGTGTGTTCTGGGTGACTAGTGGTACCTGAGATCCTCTGAAATCCTTTTGAGATTTTCTGTAGTTTATCTTTAACATTATCGACGGCAGTCTTGACCAATAGAAATGTAATATAAGGCACATACTTTTTTTTTTTTTACTTTATTGGGGAACAGTGTGTTTCTCCAGGATCCATCAGCTCCAAGTCAAGTCGTTGTCTTCAGTCTATTTGTGGAGGGCGCAGCTCACTGGTCCACGTGGGAATTGACCCGGCAACCTGGGTGTTATGAGCACTGTGCCCTAACCAACTGCGCCATCCGGCTGCCCCACGAGGCACATACTTAATGTTAAGTCTTTTAGAAGCCACGTTTTTAGAAAGTACAGAGAAATAGGTGAAGTTCATTTTAATGTGTTTAGTTAACCCAAAAAATGCTGTGTTATCACTTTAACACGCAGTCAATATAAGCAAAATTTATGAGACAGTTTGTGTTCTTTCATTTTAAGTCTCAGAGATCCAGTGTGCATTTTCACTTATGGTATATCTCAAAGAAAGAGGGCGGCTCGGGGGTGGAATCAATGGTGGTTTAAACGCCGTGCAAACCAAGAGTTGGTAGGATGTGAGGGAGAGCATGACCCGTGATGCGCTGTGCTTGGGCTGGAGCTCTCAGATGAGCCCTCAGATTCGGAACGCTCCTGGGATGGACTCCTCAGCTCCCTGGGTGTCCTGCGGCTGACGGATGACGCTCTGCTCCGATCTGTCTCCCACAGTCGGAGCCATGCCTAGGACGGACCCTCCCAGCGGCGTGGAGCAGCATAGGGATGAGAAGGTTGGCAGCCCGGAGCCAGAGCCCATGCCGTGGCAAGCCCTCCCGGTCCTGTCTGAGCAGCAGTCTGGGGGTGTGGAGCTGGTGCTGGCCTACGCTGCGCCCGTCCTTGACAAGCGCCAGACCTCGCGCCTCCTCAAGGAGGTGTCGGCTGTCCACCCGCTGACCGCCCAGCCTCACCTCAAGAGGGTGCGGCCCAGCCACGGTGCCAGCCACCCGCACGTGCTGGAGATGCTGCTGTGCCTGGCGGGACGGGCCCCGGGCATGCGGTCGCTGGCCGAGCTCCTCCCGCAGCCAGCCGTGGACCCCCACGGACTGGGGCAGCCCTTCCTGGTGCTTGTGCCCGCCCGGCCGCCCCTGACCAGGGGCCAGTTCGAGGAGGCCCGTTCCCACTGGCCCACGTCCTTTCACGAGGACAAGCATGTGACCCGTGCCCTAGCCGGGCAGCTCTTCTCGGCTCAAGAGCGGGCTGTGATGCAGGGCCACATGGAGCGCGCTGTGTGGGCAGCGCAGCAGGCGGCCGCCAGGGGCCTGAGGGCCGTGGGGGCCGTGGTGGTCGACCCGGCCTCGGGCTGCGTGCTGGCCACAGGCCACGACTGCAGCAGCACGGCCAGCCCCCTGCTGCATGCCACCATGGTGTGCATCGACCTGGTGGCTCAAGGCCAGGGCCGCGGCACCTACGACCTCAGGCCCCACCCCGCCTGCTCCTTCGCCCCGGCCGCCGCCCCCCTGGGCGTCCGCGTGGGCCCCGTGCACGAGCTGGATGAGGACATGGACACGGAAGCGGGTGGAGATGGTGAAGATGGCCTCCCTTACGTGTGCACCGGTTATGACCTCTACGTCACCCGTGAGCCCTGTGCCATGTGCGCCATGGCCCTGGTGCACTCCCGCGTGCAGCGTGTCTTCTATGGGGCGCCCTCCCCCGATGGTGGCCTGGGCACCCGTTTTCGCATCCACACGCGGTCCGACCTCAACCACCGCTTCCGGGTGTTCCGCGGCGTGCTGGAGGGCCAGTGCCGCCGTCTGGACCCCGACACATAGGCTGCTGCCCACCAGCTCCGAACCGTCCTCTGCTCTGCCAGCCTCAGCCTCCTCTTGGATCCACGTGGGCCCTGCCTCCCTTATTGTCGTCCAGGGGCCGCAGTCCTATCTGTGGATTTCAGGGACACTCAATGCCTCCCAGGCCTGGAGCCTCACACCGCCGTTTCTGCCGGCACCTGGGGCCACGTTTCTGCTAAACTGAGCTTTTCCCTGGGCTGGAGCAAAGTGGGGGTCCAGCTGAGCCTCATCGATGGGCATTTGGGCCTCGCTTCTCTGGCCACCTCCACCCTGAGCCTCTGGGTCCACTAGGATTGTGTCCCCTTTGTCTCAGGTTTGACCTGTGAAAATAAACACAACCCCAAAACCAGGTCGGTGTCTGTTGACAGTTGTGGGGCCATTTTCTCTGAGGGCCTGGGTGTACACAGGAGGAGGGGGACTCCTGAGCTGAGCGTGGGCAGAGCCCTGTCTGTGTCCTGGGTCTGCAAGGGTGTGGCCGGCCAGGGTGTGTCGACTCAGCTGACCGAACAGCTCCTTTGGGACTGTCCCATTTCCTGTCCTTTCCAGGTGGCCGAAGGGTCCCACCCAAAGGGAACCAGCGGGTGTCTGTCATAGAGCAGTTAGCACTAAAACCAGTGTGTTTGTACGGGACTTGGAGCGGGCCATTTGTCCATCCAGCAGACATGCTCTGTCTGACCATGTGGGCACTGCAGGGGCCTGGGACATCCCCACCCCAAAACTACCCTTGAACCCCGGGCTGGGGGATGTCCCCAGCTTGTGGAGACAGGGCAGGCGGGGCGGTGGACACATACTGGCGGTGTATGAGGCCACTGTGTCTGCAGGGAGGGCCAGCCAGGGATCTGGGGGTTGGGGCCCTGGGAACTCCATGTCACTGGAACTGTCTCACCTTGACTGTAAGTGAGAAACTTGTCCCCAGTGCCCGGCCCCAGGCACAGCTCTCTGCCTGCTCCAGTGCCAGGTGCTGGGATGGTTTCGGCCCAGCTGTGTCGTGTAGGCCTGGTGGGCCCCTTTCTGAGGATGGCACCGTCCACCAGCAGAGCCCTTTTGGATCCAACCATTCTGCTTAGTTGTACACATTGGTGGTGGCTTGGAATGTGGGGCTGTTCTGTGACACGGCTCACGTGGCTCCTAAGCAAGGCTGCTGAGTGCCAGGTGCGTCTCCAGGAGTTTCACCTGGGTTGCAGTGGGGTCCTTGGCTCTCTAAGGCTCACAGGGTGAAAACTACAGACCAGAGAGGTGGTGTGATTTGTCTGAGGTGACAGGGCAGTGAGCGTGAACCCAGGCTTGGTGACTCTGAAGGCGGGTGCTCAGAGCCATCTGTGGATAAAGGTTGGGGAGGATGAGGAGGCGGGAGGGCAGTGGGGTGCTCGCCAGGATTTTAGGAGCAGCCTGGCTTCAGACTGGGCTGTGGGCAGCAGGGCGCTGCAGTCTGACCCTGCCCCTCCGGCCATTGCAGATGCTGCCCAGGGGGCTCTTAGGTGAGGTGACAGCTGCGGTCACCCATTTGGGGTAGCCTTTCAGGTGAGAGCCCAGACACCCCTGTGGACAGTCTGGCAGTTAGGACTCCACCTGCAGTAGCAAACTGGGCCTGCAGCTGGGCTCAGGGTCACTGCAGCCGTGGGCACCCCCTGACTGTGGCTGTTTCCCCTTCAGGTGGCTGCAGGCTTCAGCCCCACCGGGTCGTCACAGCGGAAATGTCAGGTGAGTCTTGCCCAGGGCCCTGCAGTGGGTTCCTGTGTCTGTGTCCCTCTGGGCAATGTCCCCGGGTGGGTGTAGCCCCTGCAGCCCCCCTTGGCACACACCTCACGTTCCTCTTCCCATGAAGGGTGTTGGGGTCGCCCTCCAGCACCAAGTGGACAACGGGGAGGCACTGCACTGCCCACGAGTTCTCACAGCGGGTGTGAGGCCCTGCCGGCACTCTGCCTGCATTTGTAGTGAGCGCGTGCACGCCAGGGGCTGAGCTCTTGGCTGCATGGCTGCATGGAAGACGACACCTTCATTCGCTCGGAAGTTGCAGCGAGCACCCAGGGTGGCCTGCCTCGTCCTGCTTGGACATGGGAGAGGGCATGCCAGTGCAGTGAGGCGGCCCTTGGTCAGCCCACTGGTGGCAGAGCTGGGATTTGAACCTAGGCCCCCAGGCCCCAAGTCTGCACAGAGTGTTCAGACAAGAATACAAGGTTTCGAGGAGCCACGCTGTAATTTGCAATTGGCAATTTGGCAGGTGGTTTTCTGCCTCCTTCCTGTGTCTGCCACTGCTTGTGGACTGACGGACTGCGGCTGGGCTCTCTGTGGGTGGTGAGAAATGTGGGGATCAGACCTCAGGCAGGCCACGAGAGGAGTGCTGATGGCCAGGGGGCCAGCAGGACTGGAGGACGGGGGCTGGGTGGGGGCCATTCTCATGGCTTGGACAGACCCCAGTGGGGTTTGTGAGCAGAGCAGAGTGTAGCAGGCTGTGTCCATGCTGGGAGACCCCCTGAAGGCCTGCTCACTGGGAGGGCAGGAGGCCAGAAGTCCTGCCTCTCGTGATCTCATCATCGAGACATGCAGCCAGCAAGCTCAGGACACGCCCTCCCCCTTGTCACTCGGACAATGCCTGAGGCTGCTCAGTGGCCAGCAAGGTGTGGCTGTCCCCACCTGCTCTGTCCTCCAGCCCCTGAGCTCCCTGCTCCTCAATGGGCAGGCACTCACGCCAGGGTCTTTGCACTGGCAGCACCCTCCCCCAGAATCCACTGGACTCCCGTCTTCACCTCTTCGAGTTTTCATTCAAATGCCACCCTTCGAGTGAGGCCCACCCTGACCCTGCTCTCTGAAGTCATAGCGAACCAACCCCCACCATCGTCCCTGGTGGCCCCCAGCTGCTCCAGTGGTTCTTTATAGCACTTGGCATGTTTCAGCACACGCGCAGGTCCCTATTTGTCATGGTGATTGTCGGTGCTCCCCCTTCTCCCGGCTGGGACAGTAGTCTCCGAGGACAGGGCTCCCTCTCTCTGTGTTGTCCGTTGTCACCCTGGCAGGTACTCGGGAAGCTGCCCTGCAGCGGTACGGGTGCATGAAGGTACCCTGAAAGGTGACAGGGCAGCACTGATGTCACACTGCTGTTGTTCGAATCGTGATCCCAGAAAGGCATGTTCAAGTCCCGAGCCCAGGTACCTGGGAATGGGACCTCATTTGCAAATAGGGTCTTTATAGGTGTATTAAAATGGGGTCTCTCTGGAGTAGGGTGTTTTTAATCCAGTGGCAGGTGTCCTTCTAGGAAGAGGGAAATTTGGACAGACACAAAGGAAGTGACCGTGGAGGCAGACGTGCGGGTGACATCGCCACCTCAGGGACTCGTGGAGCCCCCAGAAGCTGGGAGAGGCAGGAAGGACCCTCCCCCGCGGCCTTGGGAGGGAGCCGGGCCTGTGACATCGTGATCGCAGGCCTCTGGCCTCCGGATTGTGAAAGAATAAATCTCTGTTGTTTTAAACCATTTGTTACAGCGGCCCCAGGAAACTCACACATTCTAAGTGCCAGAACCCTCCCTGGAGACACAGGTGTTAACAGCATCTGGGCTCTGCCACTGAGTCTGTGTGTTTCCCATGATGGTGCCAAGAAATCACCACAAATGTAGTGACTTAAAGAGAAGTTATCATCATAGAGTTCTGGAGTCAGGAGTCCCACACGGGCCTCTCGGGGCTAAACACAGGTGAAGGCAGGGCCAGTCCTTCCAGAGGCCCCGGGAGAACCATTCCCGGCCCTTTCCAGCTTCTAGAGGCACCGTGTCCCTGGCCCGTGGCCCCTCCTCCATCGTCACAGCCAGCAGGGCAGCCCCTTCCATCTCTGACTCTGAGCCTCCCGCCTCCCTCTTATGAGGACCCAGTGATGACACTGGGCCCCCTGGAATCCAGGGTGGTCCCCATCTCAGGGGCCTTGACTTCCTCCTACCTGAAAAGTTCCTCTGCCACGTGAGGCGACATGTCTGCAGGTCCCGGGACAGGTCGGGCGTCTCTAGAGCCGTTGTTGAGGCCCCGGCTGGCTTAGCCCCTGTGCTCTGTCCTTGCAGAGAAGGAGAACAACTTCCCGCCGCTGCCTAGCTTCATCCCGCTGAAGCCCTGTTTCTATCAGAACTTCTCGGATGAGATCCCCATTGAGCACCAGGTCCTAGTGAAGAGGATTTACCGACTGTGGCTGTGTGAGTGGCGGGGTGCTGTGGGCGGGGGGGGACCTCCCTGCACCCCCGCAGAGACCCAGGCCCGGGCCAGCCCAGGCCACAAAGCTCCCAGTCCTTGGTCTGTGGGAGCCTGAGGTTTTTGTAATCTACAAATCTCCTCCCTGATAAAACTGGTCCTGGAGATGGCGTGGTGTGGGGGCCTGAGTAGGTGGGCCTGGCTCTGTGAGAACCTATGTCACCTGAGCCCTCTGGCCCATGGCGCCTGCGCAGTGAGACAGAGGTATCCCGTTGCCTGTGCCCTGCTGACCTGGCTTAGCCTCCTCGCCTCCCGTCCACAGTCTACTGTGCCACCCTGGGGGTCAACCTTGTCGCCTGCCTGGCCTGGTGGATCGGCGGTGGCTCAGGAGCCAACTTCGGCCTGGCCCTGGTGTGGCTGTTGCTCTTCTCTCCCTGTGGCTACGTGTGCTGGTTCCGGCCCGCCTACAAGGCCTTCCGGTAAGTGGAGGCCTGGTCAGTGCCCTGTGGGGCGTCAGGGCGAGTTTGATGGTGGACAGTCGGCTCAAACTGATAAGCCCGGACACCGTCCAGCCGCAGAGCTCGGCTGTGTGCCGATCCCCACACCCAGGACCTGTGCCTGGTCTGCCCCTGTTACCCTGGGCCAGGTGTTAGAAAGCACCCCACTGTCCCGTCCAGTTTGGATGACAGCTTGTGTCAGGGTCTGCAGACTGTGGCCCACTGCTGCCTATTTTGTTGTGTCTTTTAATAACTATTGAGTTATACTTTACATTCCACACAATTCATCAACCTCACAATTCATTGTTTCTAGACTGTTGTACAACCATCACCTATAATTCCAAAACATTCTCACCACCCCAAAAGAAGCCCCATTCCCATCAGCAGTCTCCCCCAGCCCCCGACAACCATGAACCCACTTCCTGTCTCTGTGGACATGCCTGTTCTGGACATTTCCCATAAGTGGAATCACACACTGTGTGGCCTTGTGTGTCCGGCTTCTCTCATGAGCTCCGTGTGTTCAGGGTCCATCCACGTTGTGGTGAGTGTCACACCTCCCTCCTTTTCACGGCTGAGTGTCACTCCCGTGTGTGGATGGCGGCTGTTCCCATCTTTGGCCATCGTGAATTCTCCTGCTGTGGACATTTGCCCCCACCGGCCCCTACTACTCAGGCTGCACCATTTGCCTCAGATGGTCCCTAAACCCCAGACTCTCAGAGTGAGTCAGAAAGGGTCCCTGAGCAGACAAGAACCTGAAACCCACTCATATTTGCTGAAGCTAAAAGGGGCTGTCACTGGAGGGCAGGCTGGCTGGCAGCCTCGCACAGGAGCACTGTATACAGCAGGCCTCAGGGACCGCCAGGGAGCAGCCCTGCATGACCAAATACTTCCCTGCCCCCTCCCATTTCATCGAACTGGAAACAGCCTGGGGCGAGGACCCTCTGGACTTCCTTGGGGTGCAGCGTCTTCTCAGAGGGGCCGTGTTTAGGCCCCTGAGAATCTGACCACGTGGTTGGATTCTGTGTGAGTGCGTGTGCAGTAATTTGTGCACATGGACACACCTGAGGAAGGGGATTTCCCTGTCCTGCTGCCCCTGCCTCAGGTCTTCCTCTGGGTCATGATGCCTGAGCAGCCAGGGCCAGCGTTAACAGGCGTTTCCTTCTCCAGGGCCGACAGCTCCTTTAATTTCATGACATTTTTCTTCATCTTTGGAGCCCAGTTTGTCCTGACCGTCATCCAGGCCATCGGCTTCTCAGGATGGGGTGCCTGGTAAGTTGGTGACGCATTAACTGTACACGTGAGTGGTTATGTGTGTTGGTCGGTATGGGCTGAGCGCTGTAACACAGACCCCAGCTCCTGACGGCTGAAGGAGAGCAGGAGTTGGCTTCCTGCTCCCGTAAACGCTTTGAGGATGTGCCCAGGCCTGTGTGTGGTACTCTGCTGGTGTGTGGTCTGTGGCCACACTGGTCACAGGAGACCGGGAGGCGTGGGCCAGCACCATCGAGAGAGAGCTGGTGTCCTGTTTGCTCAGTGGGGTGTCATATGAGGTTCCCACGGCTGCTGTAACAAAGCACTTCAAACTTCGTGACTTACAATGAAACGCATTTCTCCTATCCGGTTTTTGGGTCTAGAGTCCACACAGGCCTCTCGGGGCTAAACCCAGGTGCGGGCAGCGCTGGGCCTTCCAGAGGCCCCGGGAGAATCATTTCCAGCCTTTGCCAGCTTCTAGAGGCACCGCGTCCCTGGCTCTTGGCCCCTCCTCCATCGTCACAGCCAGCAGGGCAGCGTGTTCCATCTCTGACTCTGAGCCTCCCGCCTCCCTCTTCTGAGGACCCGGTGATGACACTGGGCCCCCTGGAATCCAGGGTCCAGGGTCATCCTCATCTCAGGGGTCTTGACTTAATCCACATGCAAAGTCCCTCGGCCATGTGAGGTCACATGTCCGCAGGCCCGAGGACTGGGACGGGGGCACAATCAGGACTGTTGCTTAGCAACCACAGGTGGTGTCTGGCGTCCAGCGTTGAGCAGGAGCGCCTGGCTGGCTCTGCGTGTGTGTGCTGCTCAGGATTGTTCCAGCGTGCTTGGTTGCTTTTTCTTGGGACATTGGGAGTCGTTCCGTCTATGCAGTTAGAGCCCCCGATTCAGGGACCTTCCCTTATATCATGTCCTCTGGTCCCCTCGCTCCACTTGTGGTGTTTTCTGGGTCTTGGTTTGGGGTACCCTCTTGCCGTGATTTCCGTTTGTTTCTTCCCTTTCCTGTGTCCACTGTCACTCTTTCCTGTGTCCACTGGCAGCACCACCATGGTGTGTCCTCAGCAGTGGGAAGCCACACACACTCTTTTGTTCCTTGAGGCCATGTGGGTTTCCATGGCCTCTTCAGCCCCTCCCCTCAGCTCCTCCCTTATGGTTCTTTTCCTGCTGCGTCTTCTGCCCTTCTCTGCACGGAGTCTTGAAATCATCTACTTTTCATCCAAGTTCATTTCCAGAATGCGTCTGCCTGAGCCTTCCTGACACTGCTCCCTCGCCCATGGTGAGCACGTGAGCTCTACCTAGACCCTGAGTACTGGGTTTCTTCTTGGCTGATGGCCTCCCAGGTCTGGAGGATTGGTGAGGTATTGTTTCAGGGTCCCCACGACCACCCCTGGGTGCTTATATTCACGAGGAGAACCCCAGGACCCAGCAGTGGTTGTCCTCACGGCCGGGGTTTCTGCAGAATTAGGACAGCAAGATGAGCTGAGGGAAAAGGCAGGTGGGGTGAGGTCCAGAGACCACGCAAGCTCTCCTGGTGGATAACCACAGGATTTGGTTAATTCACCCAAAACGAGACGTGACAGTGCGTGTGAGGTGCGGTCCGCAGGGGGCTCCCAGGGACCCAGGCAGCGCCCACGGTTCTCACCAGGGGCCTGGCATGTGCGAGATCCCAGACTCCAGGAGGAGGGTGGGTGGTCAGCGAGAATCACGTGTTTGTACAGACTGTTCAGGGCCAGGGAGTCCCCCTGTCAGTGAGGGTGGCGGGAACCCCCAGCGTCCAGTTCCAGACACCACGAGGGCCAGCCTTGCCAAGTCAGCCTTTTCGAGATCGTGATCTCAGGCCTCTGTGCAAGCTCTTTTCTGCCTGGTGCCTCCACCACCTTGGTTTCCACACTGGGCAGATGGGAACAACTTCCTTGAGGGCTGAACAGGGCAGGGGACGGTTGCCGAGCAGTAGGGGACCTCAGGGAAGGGCCTGTTGGTGTTTCCCTTTTCTGTGAGATTAGGGGGAGGAAGCGAGCAATAAGAACTAGGTGCTGCTTGTGCAGGTGGGGCCTGGGCACCTCCATGCGTTGACTCCCATCCACAGATGAGGCTACGGCCCGGGGTGGGGGGATGCGGGGTGAGACTGGTGTGCAAAGCCCTGTCACTCCCTCGAGTGTGTGGCCAGCAGCCCCTCCTGGCTCCGGTGTCTTTGATTGTTCCTGCACTCAGACCTCTGGGCTATGCACAGGAGTGTTGACGACACTGTGCTCAGCCCCTTGGCCTCCTTGGGGCTCAATGTGGAGACCCCCAAGCTGCCACAGCTCTGCCAGCCTGCACTTGCCCGTCCTGGGTCTTGCCCTCCTGGCCCAGCGTGACTGGCAGTCCCACAGTTCACCACCAGGGGGCAGGCAGACCACAGGCTCCTGGGGGGCTGCCCGTGGGGCAGGAGCAAGGACCAGTAGGAACAGTTTGCTGTGGAGACCGTCAGGCTCATCTCCAAGCAGAGGAGATGCTCTCAGGAGTGCCCCATCACGGTCACCTGCCTCCAGCCACCCCGTGACCTGGGGACCTGTCACTCCCTGCGCAGTCCAGATGTCTGGTCTCCTCTGCAAACACTGCCCTGTGGATCTATAAAGAAAAAGAACGCTTAGAACATGTGACCATATGACGCGTGTATGTAACCGTGATGTGATCTAACCCTACGACACCCACAGTTGGCCCTTCAGACTCGCAGGTGCTCAGAAGAGCTCCTGCTGTCTCACGTTTCTTGTTCCTTTTTAAGTTGCCTTTTAACCTTGGGGATTTGGAGGTTTACGGAAGGTATAGAGAAGGGAGCAAGTGCTTCTCTCACCCCTCAGCCTGACACCTGGACGACAGGTTGTATTTGCCTTTCTGCATTTCCACGAATACCTTTATCTGTTCAGGATTCTGTGTGGCATTTATTTAAATGTCATTTTAGCAGTGTGTTCATATCAGACGCAGGCGAGCTGTGCCTGTTTCAGTGGGTTGGTGTCTCTCCAGCTCTCCCTGATCACCCCACAGCCTCAGCCGTCCTATGGGGTGTCCCACGTTGGGGTGTTTCCAGTAATCGCTTTATTGAGATACGCTCCACAGGCCAGAAATTCACCCTTGAAGTGTACAATTCAGTATTTTTAGTACCCCCACAGGTTGTGCAATCAGTACCTCTGTCTAGTTCTAGAACATTCCATCACCACAAAAGGAAACCTTATCCCCATCAGCAGTCATCTACCTATCCCCCTCCCCAACCTCTGACAAGCACTAACCCACGTCCTGTCTGTGAACGCGCCTGTTTGGACATTTCCCGTAAGTGGAATCACACACTGTGTGGCCTGTGTGTCCGGCTTCTCTCATGAGCACCGTGTGTTCAGGGTCCGTCCACGTTGTGGCGAGTGTCAGCGCCTCCTTTTCATGACCGAGTGACACTCCCGTGTGTGGACGGAACACACTGTGCTTGTCCATCGCCTGCTGATGGACACTTGGGTCATTTGTACTTTTTTGCTACTGTTAGTGCTGCTGTGAAATTTCTACACGTTTCTATGTGAATGTGTATTTTCGTTTCTTTTGGGTGTACACAGGAGTGGCTGTACTGCTGGGTGACATGGTAACTATTTTAACTCACTCACAGATTTTTCAGGCTGTGTCCCTGTGCTGTCCTTTTGCAAGTTCTGTCCCCCTCCCCCTGCTTCTAGCTGCTCAGTGCCTGGCACCCCATCGTCCCCACCCTAGCCCTGCCCTCCATCACCAGGCCTCCATCCATCCCCCCTGTTCCCCACGCTGCGCGCCTTGGCCTTTCTAGATACAGTTGGGGTGCAGCAGGCTCACTCGCCCGTTTGTCACTGATTAAGGCCAGTTTATTAGCCGCTGCTCTGAGTGACGTCATCCTGGGTTGTAAATGAGCTTGTTCCCTGGGAAGAGGTGGCTGCTAGCTCACTCCTGGGCAGGGCTGGGAGACTGGTGCTGAGGGGCTCCCTGTTCTACGTTCCCACTGTGGTACATACACCCTCCCCAGAGACTAGCTGTCCCTTGTTCTGGGGCCCCAGTTCTGGTGGGAGATCACTTGTCCCCAAAGTGACGATCGCACAGGAGAGCCAGCTCCTCCTCCCCTCCCAGGAGTCTGAGGGCGCCACCCCACCTGGCCCAGCCCCAGCTGCCTGTCCATCCCACCCCGTGCCCACCAAAGCTCTCCGCTGCCCGGCTTTGCTCACACCTCTCAGTGCAAAGCAGTGTGCATAGAATTTCCCCTTGTTTCACAGAGCGGGGATGGGTACTTTGTTCACATGTGCCTGTGTGCACATACACGTTTTTATAAGCTCTCTGTGGAAGGATTCATAGCAGACATATCACAGGGGTTCTCTTTGGGCCAGAGAGGGAGTCAGCAGGAGAGAGATTTGTTGTATAGTAAGTTTCCTGACTCTTGAGCCATGTGGTTTTATTACTTATTAAGAAAAAAATAATTCTCAAAAATACCATGTTTCCTGCCTCCGCCTCCAGGAAGCAATCCTGGATGAGTGGACAGGTATTCTTCCTCGCAAAGGCCCATGATGCACCGGTTTCCTAGGACCCCGCTGTGCTGACTGAGCTTCAACTTCCTGTTCTCCCTCTTATTTTTTAATGTCTCCTTAATAGTCTGTCACGTGGCTGTAGCATAACTTATGTTTGTTTCATTCCCTGCGAGGGCACATGGAGGGCACACCCAGCCTTTCAGGATTCCAAACAATTTTTAGAAGTAGAATAGTTGGGCTAGGCGCAGGGGACATTTAAGTCTTCGTATAGATATTGCCATTTCGCTCCAGAAAGCGTGTACACCAGTACTAAGAGAGTGTGTTCGTGTGTCCATTCCCTCACACACGACGTTGGCTGGTACGATCCTTGTTCTCACTTACATGTCTTCGTTGGTGGGTTTGAGCATCATTTTGTGAGTTTATTGTCACTTTGGAAGTCCTTGTACGAATTGCCCACGTCTCTGGGTCGTTTATCTTTTTCTCATTGGTTTTGGGAGCTCTTTACATGTGAAGGATAGTGGTCCCTTGTCTGGCAGATGTACTGGCACCCACACTCTCTCTTGCCCCTTGCAGTGGTTGGCTGGCAGCGATTGGGTTCTTCAAGGAGAGCGTCGGGGCCGCCGTGGTCATGCTGCTTCCGGCCATCATGTTCACCATGTCAGCCGCCATGATGGCCATTGTGATCATGAAGGTAAGTCCTCTGGGTCCCACGACATCCAGCTTCTTCCCATGCGTCCTCTCACTTGACCCTCCTGGCCCTGGGGACTCGCCTTATCCCCATTTCAGGAACAGGGGACTGAGTGTCTGCGCAGTGACGTGATCACCATTAGCAAGGAAGACCCTCTCACAGTCTAGAGCCTCGACTGCTCCGGGCAAGACCCTGCCTGTCCCCTGCACGGCAGCCTTCCAAAGCGGAAGGCCTTGGGGACATGGCTCAGTGTGGGCCGCTGATGACTGCGCCTGCGTTGGGGGGTGCTGTCTACCAGAGCCCTCAGCACACACATGTCCAAAAGTGTCGCCCACGTAGCCTGGTTTGGGCATCATTGCCCACATTTTGCCATTTGCAGTTAAATTAAGAAAATTAAACGAAATATTAAGTGCTCAGTAGCCATGGGGGCTGGTGGCTTTACATCGACTGTCTGCACCGTCACAGAAAGCTCCCCTGTATGGCACCACTCCAGATGTGTGAGGACTTCCAGCGAGAAACATCTGCCCCATAGTCCCAGAGGCATCGGCCATGTGTGGGCTGTCCCAGAGCCACACGAAGGCCAAGGGAGACGACGAAGCTGGCAGTGCACACACACCCCCTCCTACCCCCTGACAGAGGGCCATCTCGGCTATACATGCAAGCGCGCTGCTCGGGGAGGCCAGGATTTTTAGAGCTGGGTGTGGGGCCCCTCCCAGCCTCCTTGCCATGTCGTACTGGCTGTTCCGGCCTGCGTTGAGGCTGGATTCAGTCAGTGTACTTGGCGGCCAGTGAGGACAAAGGAATACTTGGCTCCCCCATGTCGGCACCCCAACGTCCTTTCAGCTGTGTGGACAGTCTGAGGGAAAGATCAACAGAAACCATGAACATACTTGGAGATGCCATGGTCAGTGTCCGTGACATTCCAGGGCAAACTCCATGGGCGAGCTGACTGTGCGTCCACCAGCAGCTTCACTCAGTGGCGAGCGTCATAGAAGAACGAGAACTACACCCACAGGCATAGGAGAGAGGGGGCTCGTGCGCTCACAATAGAGTGAGTGCCCCCAAAACAATGGGACAGATGACCCTTCTGTCAGGGTCCTCAGGGCCACCCCCGGTTTGGAGATTTGTTGGGATTAGAGTTGTACAGAAGAAGAAAGACATTCCTTCGGAAAATGCAACCATTACGTTTCACTGGTAATCAAGAGCTTTGAGCTAAAACAAAGTGCCATTTTGTCAGTATTGAATTTGCCAGGATTTCTAGAAATAGTACAGCCCAGTGTTCCCAGAAGCACAGCCCTTCTGGATGATGGGGAGGAAGTGGGTGGTCCGTCCCTAGGGCCCTCTGCTGCGGAGACCATCGCTAGCGCTCAAGGACGGCTGTGTGCGACATGCAGGGTCCAGGGCCTGATAGTCCCCTGCTGGGAGGCTGTTTGAGTCACCGTCATACAAATTCCCAGCGGATTTCTCCATGCCAGGCACTGCTCTAGAGTACCCAAAGCTGCCTGCGAGGTGGTGGGTATCGGTGGGGGCAGTCTGCAGGGAGAGGCAGAACCCTAACCTGTGGCAGTGTGAGCCCCTTTCCAGGACATGCACTCATGGGCTTCTCAGGGCAGCTGAAGTCGGCACCAAGAACCACCAGGGCCTGCGGCCCAGGGCGCGGCTTTGTGAGGCCATCATCTTGGCTTGTGTGTTTTCTAATGTTTCCACAAAGACTATTCTGTGGCTTTTGTAATTCACCTTCACCATGAGTGGCCTCCCTGTCACTCACAGATGCACTGATGTCTGTCCTTTGCTCTCTCTCTCGGCCCTGCAGGTACACAGAATCTACCGGGGAACTGGCGGAAGCTTCCAGAAGGCACAGACAGAGTGGAGCACAGGCACTTGGAAGAACCCACCATCTCGGGAAGCCCAATTCAACAACTTCTCAGGGAACAGCCTGCCTGAGTACCCCACTGTACCCAGCTACCCGGCCAGTGGCAGCCAGTGGCCTTAGAGGGAGCTGACTGGCCCTGCCACCTGCCTACCCCTGCCGGCCCACCTCCTCCTCCCCATCCACTCCTGCAGCCCTGCTGGGTCCACTGAGGCTCTAAGCATCTGTCCCCTGTCCCTCCCAGGTGGCGGGTAGACCCCTTGCCCCAGCCTGTACGGCAGCCCATGTTAGTGGCCACCAGGAGCTACCCCAGCTATGACCCCAGACCTCTGCGACTCTTGGGGACCCATGCCCATGCTCATCTCACTTCCAAAAGTGGAGCTCCTTGCAAGCAATGCCCAGGAGCAGGCCAGCCCCTGCTGTCCGGTAGGAGGATGCCCCTCTTACTCCTAAAAATGTTTGGTCACCGTGACATCCACGGCAACAGCCGCGTTTTCTCCCCTCGGGGTCTCAGAGGGCTGAGCCCCGGTCTCCCCTGGAAGCCGGAAGCAGGCCTGCAGCCCTTCCTCCCAGAGCTGATGATGCTAAGAAGGGCTTCTCACAGCCACCCCATCCCACCGCTCCCTTCTCAGCCGTCCCCTGGGGACCAGGTACCCGTCCCCTGCTGGCAGCGCAGGAACTTGATGTATGGTTGAGTCCTCAATATTTTGGTCCTCTTAAGTCCCCACCACCTGCAGCCAGGGGCTCATGGATGAGCCCACGGGGACGGCCAGAGGCCAACTCACCGCTTCAGCTTCTCCCTGTCCGTCTGCCCCAGTCACTGCACTGGCTCCTTAGCCATGTGCAGGGTCATTAGCCAGCTCGCCTCCGACCTTCCTGCCCACGGTCACTCTCCCCTCGTAACAGGTGTTCAAACTTGCGCCTGGCTGGTTACGCCCATGCCGGGAACCTGGCGCAGGACTCTCAAACCCGGGACAGAATCCTTTGGTGGGGTGTTTGGCCTCTTCCCCACACTGTGCAAACAGGAAAACGAGTATCTCAGCAGAGTGCAGGTGGGCCCGAGGTCACTGCCACCCCAAGGCCTGAGTGCCGGGCTGCTCGGGCTGTGGTCCACACCGCTCTCTTCTGGATGTGTGGAAGCAGGAGACTATGTTTCTCAGAATGGCCTTTGGGAGAAAACAAGACATGACAAGTCTCTGTGCCTTACTGAAGAATCCAAACCCTGTCACTTCTCTTACCCCGATTCTTCTAGCTTTTGAGATGAGGAAACTAGATGTCACGTGGGCACTCTACAGCACCTCTGCACTTATATGGTCCAAGAAAGATGTCCTGGTGGCCCATCAGCCCTCATGGCCAGGCTTCCAGGAACACTGCCCCTCGGCTCCTGGCTACCCATTCCCGGGGCAGGAGAGTGACCCATCCCTGGCACCCTTCTGGGCTGCCAGCCTCTTCAGAAGCCCCGGCGTGGCCGGAACATGCTTTCACACCCACACTTGCTTGCTTTGGTTTCTTGTGCTGAATGCCACGTGGTGTCCAAAGGTGGCCATGCTCCCTGAGGAAGCACCCGGGCCTGGGTCTCCAAAGGACAAGGCCTCCTGGATGGAAAACACAAGCCTGGAGTCTTCTGGGCCCCCGTAACGCCCCCAAGCCAGCCTCCTATGATTGCCAGAGACCCGTGCTGCACTAACCGAGGGCTGGATCTTGTCATGACTGATGCCGGTGGTGACAGAGCCAGTTACCCAGGTGCAGGACGAGCGCCTGGACTCGCCCACGACACCCCCTCTGCCTTGCTGTACTTGGCACCTTTGTTACGTCGTAGTGGGTTTTGTTACGTGAAAATATTCTGGAAGTAAACACATCCTTTGTTCAGCAGACCAAGCCTCCCAGGGCCTGTTTCTGGCGTGTTTGTGTGTGTGGGGGGGGGTGTTTCTCCGCTTGGGCCTTCCCCCCGTCAAGTACCCCCAGTGCATATGTCCTCCAGCAGAATAAGACCAGGACCAGCCTGTGGAGCTGGGTCCTGTCGTTGGGGTGGCCAGACGCCCTGTGGCCGCTTTCACTGATGGGCCAGCCAAGCCCCATGGGTGCGGCCCCTGCCTGTGCACCCTGGGTGGCCCTGTCCTCACGCCACGTCCACACACCACTGCAGTGCAGTTTCCTTCAGGGTTTTCTTTTAAATCAACTTGTTTTCTTCACATTGAACAATTTTCATTTGAAAAAGGAAATTAGCAGAAAATGAAAAAACAAGTTTGCCATAAATGAAAAGTAATGGCGAGCGTAGCTGGACTAGAGATGACCGTCTTACAGAGAACGGCCCAGCTGGAGAAAGCCCCCACCCCCAGGGCTCCCGGGGGCCAGTTGGTGGCAGAGGTTGGACACCTCACACAGACACAGGAGGGAGGTGGCAATCTGTTATTCCACAGGACATTTTGCCACCATGGGAAGGAAACCAAACCTGCAGTGAGAAACCAGGCACTGTATCCCCCCAGATTCACATGTAGAAGTCCTGACCGCCCCCCACCTGCCCTGGTCTCAGAACGGGACCTTATTTAGGAAATGGGGTTTTTGTAGATGTAATTAGGGTGAGGTCAGATAGTAGTAGGGTGGCCCTAATCCAACATGACTGGTATCCTTATATGAAGGGGACATTGGACACAGACACACAGGGAAGCCCCATGTGAAGGTGGGGGCAGACTGTGGTGATGTGTCTACAAGCCAAGGCCACTGAGGATGCCAGTGCCACCAGAGGTTGGGAGAGCATAGGAGTAACAGCAAATCAGGGAAGTGGAGAGATGGAGATCAAGAGCAGTGAGCTGTAGGGATACAGGATGGATGTGCCTCGAGGACCGATAGCAGGCGTTCTGAGCTGGGCTTGGTGATGGGACAAAAGGAAGGAACCGGGAAAGTGGGGGGCCGAGGACATAGCTGACACCTAGGCCTAGGAAAACCAATCTGTGGGTCATCAGGTCAAAAGTGGCATGTAAGGACACAGGAGGAGGGAGAAGAGCGAGGACAGAGTTGAGAAGGGGGCCTTTGGCTGGGGCAGCTGTGACAGAGGACCACAGACGGGGAAACTTAAACCGGAGGGATTTATCCTCACATTCTGGAATCCAGAAGTCCAAACCCAAGGTGTCGCAGGGCCCCACTCCCTCCAGAGGTCCCAGGGGAGGTCCTTCCTCCCTCTCCCAGCTTCTGGGGGCTCCAGCGTCCCTGGGCTTGTGGCCACATCCCTCGTCTCTGCTACCATCTTCACACAGCCTTCTCTGCTTCCTCTTCTGTCTCTTACAAGTCACCATTATTGGATTGGGGGCCACACTAATCCAAGATACCTTGAGATTCTTAATCACATCTGCAAAGACCCTGTTTCCAAATAAGGTCCCATTCGCAAGCTCCGGGATGTGGACACGTCTCCGGGGCCACCAATTGGCCCCTGCCGGGGCACCATGGGCTTCAGAGCAGGAGGAAAGCAGAAGGATTGAAGCATCTGCTCACTAGGCCCTGCTGAGGTCTCACCAAGGGACTTGGCCACGGGGGACAGTGTCCCTGGGATGGGCCGAGAGCCATGTTGATGGTGCAGTGGGTGCCAAGTCCAAGGGGGGCTAAGGTAAGAGTGAGAGGAGGGCACTTGGGGATGCTGGGGGAGGCATAGGCTGAGAGGACTTCTCAGCAGGATCCAGAGGGAGGCGCTGACCATGGCCCGGTGCAGGGACAGGTCACCCCTAGTGACAGGAGGCTGGTGGTCCTGCTACTAGAAGTGAATTGCAAGTTGCCAGCTTCTTGCAAACCTTCCTTTAGTGCGAGTCCCCATCCCAGCGCTGCAGACACGGGCCGGGTCACTGTGGGGGGCCGCCCTGGGCACTGTGCATGCTGAGCAGCCTGCCTGGCCCCCACCCACTGCTGCCAGGGGCATCCTAGTCATGACGACCACAGATGCCCAGACATCACCCAGTGTCTAGGGGGCAGGATCACTCCGGGTGAGACCTCTGCTTTAGCTGCAAGATTTGACCTGGCAAAACTGTTCTTAGAGGAAGTCAAGAGCAGTAACTGAATTGGAACGACAGGGACTGGAGACCAGGTGTCCTTGGTCCCGGTGTCACAAGGCGAAAGCTCTAAGGGACGGTCCTCCCGGCCTCTCCCAGCTAAATAAAGATATGTATTATATTAAGGTTGAAGACAGAAAATTTGAAAACATTTCTTAATGTTGTCCTTTAAAAATAAATTCATTATATTTTAACATTTAAAAAAAAGCCCTCGTTTTAAAAAAAGGACGTGTGGCATTATTTTCATTTTACAAATCTCTTCAATGTCTGGCTTACAGAGGGCAACAGCTTGATCCCCCCACTGGCTGCTGCATTCACTCGGTTGCAACATGATGTTTTGGCCCCGAGACAGAGATTGAGAGCAAGAAGTTTATCTGGGAGGCATAAGTGAGCAGGTCACAGCCGTGGGCAGTTTGGGCTCTGGATCCTTTGGGAGGTACTGAGACCTTGTCTTCCGTCCACAGGCGGGGGATGTAGGGGGGCATTCATCCTCCAATTCCCACAGAGCCAGGCTGGAAGGCATTGACTCTGCCCTCAGATGGGAGCTGGTCTGTGTATATCTGTGTGTGTTCATATATTTTTGCATGTGTGTCTGTGTGTTTGAGGTGCATACACGTGTTTGCGTGTCTATGTGGGTATGTGTTGTTTGTGTTTTATTATAAGTCAAATTATAACAAAAAGTCTGTATGTTGAAGTCCCAAACCACAGTCCCTCAAAATGTCACGTCTTTGGAGACAGAGTCATTGCATGCGGGGTTTGTTGAGGTGACACTAACAGGGTGGGTCATGCGCTGTGGCTGGTGTCTGTATAAAAGGGGAAATGTGGACACTGACTGCACACAGAGAACGCCATGGGAAGACTGGAGTGACACTGCCACAAGCCAAGGAGCCACCAGAAGCTCGGAAAAAGGCCTGGAACAGAGCGTCCCCCAGCACCTTCAGAGGGAGCACATGCTGATCTTGGGCTTCTGGCCTCCAGGACTGGGAGAGTCTTCATTTCTGTCTCAGCCTGTGGTACTCTGTTAGAGCTGCCCTGGGAAAGTCACAGATGGGTCGTCTTGTCACCCAGTCAGTCTTTATCTCTGCTCCTATGACTCCAGCCACCACCCACCAATTCCTTCCCCCACAACCCAGAATATGTCTCACTACCTCATGGCTTCTGTTTACCCGTCATGTCAGCCAGGCACCTCACCTCAAGCACTAGAAACCAATTTCGGCATTTCAAGGCGACCAGGAATTTATTTTTCAGAGTAAATTTATTTATGGGAACTTAGATGCCTGTGGACCCTGAATCAGACGCTGGCAGAAGTGAAGTTGGCTGTGGGGACCAAGAGATGCGAGGTGGAACGTCTCGAGCGTCTGTGTGGTGAGCGGGCGGGACCCACAGCTTCATCGGGTGTAGCAGCCGTGAGCTGGCTCTTTCCATCCCATGCTCCAGTTTCCAAACCCCAAACAGGACTGTTTGATGCTGTCCTAGTCTCCTGGGGCTGCTGTAACAAATGACCACGGACAGGGAGGATTAAAACAGCAGAGATTTATTTCCTCTCAGTGCTGGAGTCCGGAAGTCTGAGATCAAGGTGTTGGCAGGGCTGGGTCCTTCTGAGGCCGTGAACAAGAATGTTCCAGGCCTGTCTCCCAGCTTCTGGTGGCTCCAGTGGGCCTCGTCGTTCCTGGATTGTAGATGAATCACTTCAGTCTTTGTGTCGTCACGTGGCCTGTCCCTGAGCACCTGTGTTCAGATTTCCCTTTTCATATAAGGACACCAGTCATTGCGTTAGAGCCACCCCTACTCTGGTGTGACCTCATTTTAACTTAATTACATCTCCAAGGATCCTATTTCCAAATAAGGTCCCATTCACAAGTACCGGGGGTCAGGATTTCAACGTATGTTTTTGGGGGATGCAATGCAACCCATAACATTGACCAAATCCGGGTCCACACCTGTCTGATTTTCTTGGGGCCACCATAACAAAGCACTACAAACGGGGTGGCTCAAAACAATATATCCTTGGACATCTGAAGCTCAGAAATCTGAGGCCAAGGTGTCTCAGGTCCCCGCCCCCTCCAGAGGCTCCAGGGGAGGGTCCTTCCTGCTTCTTCCAGCCTCTGGGGGCCCCAGTGTCCTTGGGCTTGTGGCTGCATTACCCCAATCTCTCCCTCTCTTGTTTTATGGACATCTTCTCTCTCTACCTCTGTCTCTGAGTCTCTCTCTTTTTCTATAGTTTGTGTCCTTTTAATAAACACCCTTGCATAGTTATATGCATGTCTCTCTTCTTATAAGGACAGCAGTCATTGGATTCAGGGCCTACCCTAATCTAGTACGACTTTATCTTAACTAATTACATCTGCAGAGACCCTATTTCACATTCTGAGGTTCTAGGTGGACATGAGTTTTGGGGGATGCTATTCAACCCTCTACCTTTTCAAAACCTTGGTCCTCTGGGAGTGGGATGAAGGGGACCCTCAGCTCCTGGTGACAGGTAGGACACTGCATGCCCCACGCTCAGGTACTAAGTCATTCTGGTTTGCTGGGTGTTTTGCGTTTTAGCACTGACAGTCCCAGGAGACCTGGGCAAACTGGGATCCCCTACACTGTACCACAACAATGGGGAAAGCATATGCCTGAGAAGCCACACATGGCAGAAGGTCACTATCTGGTAACAAGTCAGGTAGGATGCTTCCTCCTGCTCAGCAATCCCAGATGAGGACCTGATTGGCTCACTCTGGGCCAATCAGAGATGGCTGGGTGGTCACATGGTACAGACCTGGTTGCTGGGGGCTGTTTTCAGAGGATGGGGAGACCCCTAAGGTGGACAGTTCACCCCAGGAGCTTCTGCACCCTCCAGACCTCAGTTTCTTCATGGCTGCCCCTCACCACCTCTCTCGTGTCTTCTGTCCTCCGTTTCCCCTCCATTGCTCACAGTGGAGAGAGAGAACTTTGACTTGTCCCAATCAGTCGTGAGCATATGGCATCAGGCCCTGCCTTGGGTGGAAAACCCTCTTACACTACAGCCACTGGGATTGGGGTGTGTGTGGGGGGGGGGGTCCCAGGCTGCCACTCAGAATAGTTGGAGCCAGCACTACCCACCTGTGGAAGGCAGCAACATTGCAGGCTTGAAGCCAGGGTACGATGGGCAAATCCCTTTGCCTCTTAAATCTGTTTCCATCTACAGCTGGAAAACAGGAATGTGCATGTCCAAGTGGGTCCCTGCCCCGTGGGGGGAGGGGCCTGACGGCAGGGAACACTCATTTCATTCAATTGGACAAAACAGAACCAGGACACCTGCTTGTGTCTGGGCTGGTGCTGGAGACAGGGACACAGCCCTGGGCCTCTCCTGGGATCTGTCCAAGCAGGGGGAGACTGATGGATCTGCCTCTTGTAAGGGTAAAGAGACAGAAGGGGTGCTTCCTGCCATCTCCTCCCCGAAATCCACAGCTGTTTAGAATTTATTGGGAGGCCAGGATATTGTTTGACTTTCTGGGGGGTGGCGGGGAGACCAGCTCATCCTCTGTACAATGTTCTTATTATTTTAACAAGAGCCCCAAAGGGGCTGTTTCCCACTCCAGCTTTCCCAAATGGTGTCCCCATGATCAAAGCCAAAGGACACAGGAACATGTGGAGCACATTTGAAGCGGGTTAAAAATGAGAAAGCTGGAAAGGCGGTTTGCTTTTTCAAAGATCCCAAGTGATTAGAAAGAAATATGTTCGTTTGAGGCAGAAGGTCCTATGCTGGCAGTTCTTTATTCATTAACTCCTAGATTCCCGCCATGAGGGCGCTATCATTAGTCCTAACATACAGATGAAGATGGGGAGGACAAGAGAGAGTCAATGATCTACTGAGAGTCACACAGCCTCTGACGGGCACAACCTCTGCCTTGGCCTCACTTCCTGCGTTCTTTCAGCTGCACAAGCCTCCCTGCCTTTTACAGGGGCAAGGATGGAGCTTGGGTTTGGGGCTCAAATACCTCTGGAGGATAGACCCTCTGCCCTCTGGGAGCTGAAATGCTTAAAAGCAGATGTTCCTGAATGTCAAGAAAGGGAAAGAAGAGGAGAGATAGGGCTTGGAAATAGGAGGAAATGAAACCCCAAGTTATCCAGAATCTGGGAGGACCGTGGAGTTCATTTGTTCTTTCATTCATTCATTTGCAGCACACAGACTGGGTGCCTAGTGTATGTGCAGGCAAAGCAGTGAGCAAAGCAGACCTGGTCCCGACTGGAGTGGCTGGCAGAGGAGCTTGATTTTAAACAAACACACTCCTTTATGGTAAGGCTCAGGTTGGAGAGGATCAAGATGCAATGAGAAAGGACAATAGGGGACATGGCTGGGGCTTCCTGGAGACTTCAACATTGCAAGTGGGACTGAAGGAGAAGGACTGGGGCAGGATAAGCTCTAATGCCTGCCTCTGCAAGGGCCTGGCTTGGCCCCAAACCATTGCCGTTCCACGGTCCCATTCCAGTTTAATTGTCTTCCCCCATCTGGTGACTGGTCAGCAGGACAGTAAGTAATCCGAGACCATGGAATCTTCCCATCTGGTCACACGTAGCTTTAGCCTGTAGGGTGTGGCCCTCGGTCACTGCCCCACGATAACTGCCCCACGCTGCCTTGACACCTTCTGAAACCACTGTGTCTACTTATTTAATGTCCTGTCTCCTCTCCCCCCCAGGACGGAGGACTCCCCGGAAAGTGACTCCAAGAATACAGCTCATATTCTGTTCTGCGAGCCGCTGGCAGGCACTTAATACTTGAATGGATGAGTATCGTCTAACGTTAAAATGCCCCCAGGAGGCCCGCCAGGCATGCGGGAGGGCAGGCACCGTTTCTCCAGGTCCTGTCCCGGGTGGCGCAGGCCCTCACCGCGGGGTCTTGGCCAGCCACCCCTCCCCACGCCTCCTCTCGTGCAGGCCGTAGGCGGGGGGCCGTGGACACGATCAAGTGCCAGCTGCGTACAGGGCCTGTGCTGCGCCCGGCGGCCCAGCAGCACCCCAGCCAAGCCAGCTGCCTTGGGTGACCCAGGCGGACGCAGCCAGGTGCTGATCCCGCCTACGCTCCTCACTGACGTCACCACTTGTTAGGACACCGCGAAGACCATCCACACCGATCCCCCATCACCCTCGACTGTTTTCACAGCCCGGCCCCACCCGACCAGTCCCCAGCCACCCGCCCCCGAAGTCGACCCATCTCGGCGCCGACCACGCCCCGCGGCGCCGCCCGGCCGTGATGTCAGGTGGCGAGACCGTGACGAAAGAGAAGTGCGGCCGGTCACGCGTCGCCGTGGCAACGGCGGGGCGGGCCCGGGCGCTGGAGAGAGCACCGCCCCCCGAAGGGTGGACGCGGCCCGTCTCCGTCCGCGCGCGCGCGCGGCCCGGCACCCGTGTGCGTCCGCCGGCCCCGCGGGCAGCGGCCCGACTACCCCGAGGCGGCCGCAAAGCGCAGCGGCCGTCGCGCGGCCCCACCCGCTGCCGCAAAGCAGCGCGCGCGCCGCCGGGCCCCTCCCCCCCGCGCTGTGACGTCGGCGCGCGCCCTGCGGCGGCGGAGGCGGCGGCTGCGCAGTGAGCGCCGGGTCCTCCCCACGACGCTGGCGGCGTAAGCGCGGGCCTCGGCGACGCTACGAGACGGGCGAGCCGGGCGCCCGCGCGGCGGGGACGGCCCGCGCCCAACATGCGGAGGCCGGCGGCGCGGGAGCGGAGGCTCGAGCGGGCGCCGGAGCCGGAGCGAGAGCGGGACCCGCAGTGGGGGCCCGCGCCGCGCTGCTGAGGGAGCCAGGCCGCCCAGCCCGGCCGGCCGGCCGCGGGGCCACGGCCCGGCCACGGCGGAGGCCGAGAGGTAACGACGCGCGCGCCCTCGCCGGCTGCCGCGGCCACGCGCCCGGCCTGCGGCCCCACCTCCGCGGACTCCGGTGCCCCGCCGCCCCTGCAGTACCCCAGGGCCAGCGGCCCGCCGGCCCCCGCCCCTTAGACCCACCTCCCTTTCGGGCCGCGCTCTGGACCCCCCGCCCAGCCCCAGCCCGTGCCCCCCGCAGAACCCCGCGCTCCGAGCCCGTCGGCCCGCAGCCCCGGCACTCCCACACTCCTGCCCCTCTGCTCCTGCGGCCCGCTCTCCCGTGCGCTGCCCCAGCCCCCCGCCCGGCTCCCTTCTCTCCAGACCTTGCCCCCTCAGTGACCCCCGCGCTCGGGCCGCGCCACTGCTGCCTCCCGCGTACCCCCACAGCCCACACCCTGCTCTCCGCCCGCTTAGCCCCGCCTCGCCGGCCCCCATCACCGCCCCGCTGTGCTCGAGCTCACTGCCCGCTCCCTGTGACCACTCCAGCTCTCTCCCGTGGACCGCCGCCCTGGCCCACCTGGTGCCATCGCCCGCCCGACCGCTGGTGCACACATTTCCCCCCACCCGCTGTCCTGAAGGTCTTGTGGGGAGAGCTGGACCCTTGGGGTGGGGAAGGGGTGTGCCGCAAAGAAGGGTCTCAGCCGGGGTGACCTGTTGCGGGGTGCTGCTCAGGCTCAGCCTGGCTGCGCCCTCCCCCTTCCGCCCTCGCCACTGGCTTTGTTTTCCGGAAACACTTCACATCAGGGAGGGGGTGGTGAGAGGTCTGTGCCTCCTTGGTGGCCACCCTCATCCCACCACTGATCCCTGCCCTGCCTGGGACGGCGCTTTCCCTGCCCCTTCTGCCCCAACTTTCTTCCTCGGGAAGCTTTCACGTTAGGGGCCGGGTACCTAAGACAAAGCCTCACGGTGACGTCCAAGCTGTCGTCCTGGGCAGGCTCTGGGGCAGCTGGGTTATTCCCGCATTGTTTGCAGGAAATGGCCCTGGAGGGTTCTGTGCTTGTAGGTGGAGTCTGGCATTTTCTCCCCAGTGCCTTCCACAGGGGAACCCAGGCCTGGCCAGTGTCTGGAACTCTGGGGGTGGGGCTCCAGCTTTGTGTCCTCCATCCTATCCCCAGGGACACAGACAGGCTCACCTGGCGTTTGCCAGCCCCCCAGGGGCTCCGGTAGCTCATGGGTGTGAGATGAGTGGGGAAGCACAAAGGCTCCGATCTGGGGGCAAACCGCCTGCCGCCCATGGGGAGAGCTCCTCTGATTAGGGAAGGGGTGGCCGCCACTGGGGAATGGAGTCGTCTCTGTGAGAACAGATTGTGAGCAGGCCCACAGGTTTGAAAGGGGGAAGTTTGCCGTTGTTGCCAGTAGTTGGTTTCTGTTTTTTGTACTAAATTGTGCCCTGAGAAAGGAACCACTCTGGGCTCTGCAGAGCGAGGGGAGGGAAGTGGGGAGGGCTGGCGCAGTGCCCCCAGAATTCTCCAGGACCGCAGGTGTTTGTTGCCCTGCCTTCAAGGAACAGAATGGGAGGGCTGCTAGGGGCACTGGGGGTGGGTTAGGTCCCAGGTTTGGGGGCCAGTTGTGTCTGCAGCCCTCGGCAGGTGGAGGGAGATGTGGAAGGAGCTGGCTGGACCCTCCACCCCAGGATAGGGGAAACCCCTGGGGCTCTGCAGTGGTGGTCGTGCATGGGTTCGGTTTTTCCATGCACTATTGTCAGTCTGCCCTTGTAAAGCGTCTTCTTGTCTGCTTCTGATTCCTTTCATTTCTCTGAAGTGGATGGGATGGGCATTTCATTACCTGGCTCTGGGCGTCCCTTCACGGTGACGACAAAACCCTGTGCAGACTGACTTCTTTGAACTGCCGATTCTGGTTCCATCTGACTCTCCTAATTACATAGTAATTATCTCTGGGTTGCAAGAGGAAGCAGGTAAGTTGTGTGGTGTGTTTTTTTTTGTTTGTTTGTTTTTTTAACTGAAAGCCTTCCTGTGTGCTCCTTCCAGTTTTGGGGGAGCCAGCACGCCAGCCAGTAATTCGGGAAGCAAGTCAGCTGAGAGGCGTCCCAGACAGCTGTGGAGCCCCTTGTGTCCATGCAGGTTTACTGGTGGGTCTGAGCAAGGTCCCTGAGAGGCTGACCTTAGGGACAGTGGCCTCTCTCCCAGGGACACCCAGTCATACCTTGTCCCATGGTTAACTTTGCTGACCCTCCTGGATCCCAGGCCACCTCGGGAGCAGTGGGGCCCCTCATCATTGTGGTGTGGAGTCGGTCCCTGTCTTGGCATATCCATCCTTTCTGGGCCCAGAAAACCCAGGGCTGAGCAGGCAGAGCAGGGAGCTGGGTGCAGGGTGGCCAGGGGCCTCCAGTCTTCAGGCCTCCCGGGACGTTGATAGGCTGCAAGGTGCCTCTCAGCCCCGGGCCTCGGCTTCCCTGTGTGATACAGTCACAGTGGTCATAAATGGGCAGTGACGAGTGCTTTGGAGGGACAGTATGCCAGTAGCCTCGTTAAAAAACAAAATGCAACAGCTGAAAATCATATTAATATACTTTGTTTAACTCGATATGTCCAGAATATCACTTAAACATGTGATGGGTGAGAGACAGCTTATTATTTCTTCTTTGGGTGTGCATTTACGCTCAGGGTTCATTTGGACCCTAAATTTTCATTGGAAATGCTTGGTTTTAAGAAATACACATTTTTGAGTAGAAAACAGCGCCTTTGGGACCAACGAGTCCTGGGACGTCTGCCAGCTGCTCTGGGTCGTGCGTGCCCGCATAGGCAGCTCAAGGGTGCCCGGGGGAGGGCAGCTTGTGTAGGTGCGGCCAGACGAGCAGATAAAAATGCAGGCACCCAGCTAAATTTAGTTTCAGACAAACAACCCAAAATTGCTTGGTATAAGGATGTCCCAAATACTGCATGGGATACACTTACTCTAAAAGTTGCTTATTTGCTCTTCAGTGTTAACGGGGCACCTGCGTTTTTGTGCCTGGGCTGGCGTGGGTGCCCTGGCTGTGCCAAGCTCAGGGGTGTTGGTTTGGGGCAGGTGGCTGGTCGGCCATGTGGAAAGTGGAACCTTCACAACTGAGTGGTGGCTCCCAGCCCAGCTGCTGGTGTTCACTGGGCATAGGTGCCCAGGTCCTGCCCGGTTCCCGTTGGCAGCATCTTGGCGGGCCAGGAATCTGGGTTTGCAGTGATTTTGAGGCAGCCTTCTGGGCACGGGACTGTTCTACACTGGGGCTGATCTTAGAGACCAAAGTGGGGTGCTGCCCACTTTGCAGCCTGCTCATCAGGATGAGCCAGAGAGAGGGCTTGGCAACTTTGGGGTCTTCAGGTCTTTAAGTGCTACCTGAGCCAGTAGTGTGGCCCTGGGGGGCTGGCTCTCTGAGCCTCCTGGTGCGTGAGCCCCGTTGTGCACAGGTGTGCGGGAGCCCTCAGGTTCCGAGCACTTGAAGGTGCTGCGTGAACTCAGTGCCCCAGGTCCTGGGGGCTGAGCCTGTCCTGGGTGCTGCTTGTGGGGGGCCTCTGAGAAGCGCTGAGGCTGGCAGGCTGCTGTCATCTTCTCAGGCAGCTGAGAGTCAGCCCCTCCTCTTTCCCCCACCATCTCGCCAGTTTCTGGGTCTGTTACTTCCTCTGTGGGCACACACCTCCATTCTTCTGTGACAGAAGCTGGTTCAACACGAGCCCAAGGGCAGGAGGTGTGGCTCTGGCAGTCATCCTGCGAGCTGGCTGGACTTTGATCTGCACAGGGATGAGCGCTGTCCTCAAGGCCACCGGCCTCTAGAGCCGCGTGCTCACGGCGCCTTTGCACCAGTTTATTGGCACACCACACACTCCCTGTGTAGTTGAGATGTGATTCACAGACCGTAAAATTCATTGAAATGGACACCTCAGTGACTTTTTACTACATTCACAATGTTTAGCAACCAGCACCTCTGTCTAGTTCCAGAACATACCATCACCCGAAAAGATACCCCGTCCCCCTTAGTAGTCACCCCTATGCCTCCCCCAGCCCATGACCATCGCTAACCCACGTCCTGTCTGTGGACGCTCCTGTTTGGACATTTCCCATAAGTGGAATCACACACTGTGTGGCCTGTGTGTCCAGCTTCTTTCATGAGCACCGTGTGTTCATGTCCATCCACGGTGTGGCGCGTGTCAGCGCCTCCCTCCTTTTCACGGCCGGGTGACACTCCTGTGTGTGGCTGGGCCACGCTGTGTGTATCTGTCATCAGCTGTGAGACCTTTGGGTTTGTGCACCTTTTGGCCGCTGTGAGTCGTGCTGTGTGAGTGTCGCGCAGTGCCGTGTGGGTGTCTGTCTTCCATTCTCTTGGGTACGCACTGAGCAGCTGGTTTGCTGGGCCGTTGGCTTCTCCATGTTGAACTTGTTGAGGAACGGCTGACTTTCTCACGGTGGCTGCCCAATTTCACATCCCGCCGCTGTGGGCAAGGGTCAGTTCTTCTGTCCTGGGCTGGGCTCTGACCCGTCATGGTGGCATCTCTGCCTCATCGGTCTGGGAACGCGGACAGGACGCTGGCAGCCTGCCTGCCCGCCACCCCGCACTTTCAGGAAAGCCAGCACTGGTGCGCAGCCACTCAGGTGGCACTGGGCTGGGTCTTGCCCTTCAAGACTTGCACAGACGCATGCCTGCCTGTTGCCTTTGCTCATGCTAAGTTTTGGAGCCCAGTGCCCTTGACCGCTCTCCTGAGAAGTGCATCCGGTGTCTTTGACGACAGGACCAAGCCCCACAGGACCTGGTGCCCCCGGTGAACGAGACCACAAAACCCACATCCTGTTCTTCGTATTTTTAAGTAGCAGAAAGTAAAGCATGCACATTGAAGAAAATGAAAATTACAGCAAAGTGTAATGAATGCTTTTGAAAAACCACTCAATACCCAAGAGGTGGGCAGCATGCATACTGGAGATCCTTCCAGACACCTGAAAATACGAGTATGTTTATAAGTGGGACACGGCACACTGTGGTCCTGCGTGTCCCGGGGAGTGGCTGTGGGCCGCCTCCGTCCCAGCTGTGCCTCTCCCACCTGTCAGCCTCCAACTTGGTCCCGGGCCAGTCCTGAAGCCATGTTTCCAGAACTCTGGGTGAGGATCCTGCTCTGGGAAAAGGAGTTGGGTACCTGGGAGGGGGGCCCTCAGGCCTGCGTGCTAGGCGTGGGCTGGGCCTCCCTTCCGGGAAGGCGGCTGCCGCAGTGTCACAGGTCGACTCTGGGCAGCCCTCCTGGCCCGGTCCTCGTCCAGTGATGTGCCCAGTTCTGGGGGACGAGTCTGGACTGAAGGGTGGAAGCTGGCCAGCCCTGCCCCCCTCCTCCTCCTGCAGATGGTCAGGTCCCCTGGCAGGGCTGGCCCCTGGAGGTGACGTAGGGTCCATCCCAGTAACACCGGGGAGCTAGGCACTGTCTCATTCTGTGCGTTCTGGCTGGTTTGCAGGTGCCTTGGGGGCCCTTTCATTTCCTCCCACAGAGGTCCCAGCGCAGCTTCCGGCCATGAGGTCTCCAACCCTGCACACCCTGAGCCTCCCGTCTGCTCACACCCACCTGGCCCTGACAGCTCTGAGAAGGGGGGCGGGCGGCTGCCAGGAGCGCCTTCCTCACCTGCCTTTTCCCCAGCTCTGAGTTTAGGAAACGCAAAAGCATTGTTAGCATTGTGAGGTTTGCAGGTGCTCCCTAGGAGGGAGGAAAAGGCATTGGGGGGGGGGGAAAGGTGGAGGGAGGGGCCTGCGCCGCACCCCAGCCCCAGAGATCACTTCTGGGGCCCACCCGCCTGTGCGGACGGCTTTGTGGGGCCGCACCGTCTCCCACTTCCTTCCTGTGCACAAGCTGAGAGGGCAGCACCCACATGGCTGTCGCTAGTCCTGCACCGTTTCTCTGGGTGGCGTGGCCTGGATGGAGAGCCGCATTGACCTGACCGACAGTATTTCCCTTTAAACCAAAGTCCCCCTGGCGCACGCGCTCGCCATACTGAATGTTGCTCCTGTTGTAGCCCCAGCGGGCAGACAGGTCCCAGCATCCGTGCGCTTTCTTCTGCTTGTTGTGCTGCAGACGTGCCCCCGGAGGCTGGCTGCATCGCCTGCGGCCCTGGCCGCTTTCTCGCGCACGTGTCGGTCTGCTTCACACCATGTGTTCAACGGTGTCTGAGGTGCTGCCTGGTACCAGGACCGGCACCAAGGCAGAGTCAAGGACTCTGTGTCCTTGAGCTCAAGTTTGGGGCAGGCGTCCCGTGACCACATACGTGCTGCTCCCCGGCAGCGGGGTGCAGGGCTGGGGGTGCGTGAGGGGCTGGAAGGGCAGTCTCGTGGTGTTGGGGTAAGGAGCCCACTGTGGTGGGTAGGGAGGCCACTAGGACGTGGAGGTTTAGGTGTTTGGTTGGTTTTAGGGGGCGCAGCTCACTGGCCCGTGTGGGGATCGAATCAGCAACCTGGGTGTTACTACCACCACGCTCTAAGCAGCTGAGCTAACCGGCCACGCCGGGGTTTTTTAAATAAACTTTATTTTAGGACAGTTTTAGATGCACAGAATTACTGTGATGGTGCAGACCCCGTGTCCTCCGCCCCATCCCCCTGGTGACATGTTCGTCAGTGTGGTACCTTTGTGACAACTGACGAGCCAGGACTGAGACACCATTAATAACCAAAGTCCATATTGACTCGGATTTCCTCAGTTTCCCCTGACGGCTTCTCTCTGTCCCAGGCCCCATCCGAATCCCACGTGGCACTCAGTTGTCACGTCCCCGTTGGCCCCTCCTGTTGAGACGAGATCCGTACCTCTCCTGTGTGGACGCTCTGAGCCGGCGTGTCCTGCAGGACGTCCCTACTCTGGGGTTTTAGGTGTTTCCCCAGGATTGCACTGAGGAAGGTGCCCTGCTCGTCCGTGATGTCAGGGCCCCTGCTGTCCCATGGGTCCTCATGGCTGACGTTGACCCTCGTCTCCTGGCCGGGTGCTGGTCAGGCGTCCGCACGGGGCATCCCTTTCTGCCCCCTTCTCTCCCAGGTCTGGAGGCAGAAGTCCGAGATCAGTGTCGAGGGCCGCACTTCCTGCCGTGGCTCCTCCAGCTTCCTGTGGCCGCCGGCGTTCCTTGGCTTGTGGCCGCATCTCTCCAGTCTGCCTCTATCGTCACAGATGAGGGCCCACCCTGACTTGTAAATAAGGTCACACGTTCAGACGCCAGGGGTTAGGATGTGTCTTGTGGGGCCCACGTCTCAGCCCACACGAAGGCAGCTGCAGAGGTGGAAGTGGAGCTGCATCAGACAGCAGGCCGGCCTGGGACGGGGGCCCGCAGGGGCCGGCACGTGCCGTGGGACACCCTGTACCTCGACGGGCAGTTAGCTCAGTGTAAAGCTGAGAAGGAGGGCTTAAGGGGTGTCTCTGGAGGCTGTGGGAAGAGGCTAGCACTGTCAGGAATGCGCTCTGAGGTGATGGAAGGTTCCAGATGTGCTCTTTCCAGGACCATGCGTACCAGTCACCCAGGCGGTGACACTAGAACCTGTCATTGAGCCCTGTCTCCAAGGGCAGGAGCCTGGGTTCCCTGCCCCCCCAGGCTCCCTTATTTTCCTTTCAGCTCTTTAGGGAGCAATTTTCGAATGTGCCCGAATGTGGAGAGAGTACAGTGACTCCCGTGGGCCGGGCCAAGTTACCAACATTTGTTCCACAAGCTGAGTCCCCTCCCATGGACTCAGTGTAACATGGCAGCAGCTTCTCTGTGGCCAGGTCACCGCTGCGCCTGCAGGCAACACTGCCACACCCCGGGGCCACTCCTGTGTCCTCAGCATTTAGAAGATGCGCTTTAACTACCCAGACTGTCGCTTGGAGTTTGGGTGCTGTGGTCTGAGGCTGTGGAGCTTGTATCAGCAACCCCGTCTTTTTGTCTTCATTTTGAAAACGTTCCAAATCTCTCAAAAGCTTGCAAGGAAAGTACCTGAGTACCCTCGCGGGCTCACTGCCAACTGTGGCCACACTTGCTTTTCCTGAACTGTGAGAGTAACCTGCCACCTGTGACTGTCACCTGTGAATCTCCAGCCCTCCCCCAAGAGCCTCAGCGCGTCTAGTCCACCCTTCGGCACCTTCTGTGACATGCACGTAACAACTGTCCCATCTCACAGACCAGCCTCCTTCCTGCCGGCTGGTCCCGGTCAGAACTCTGGGCATGTCTTCTGGGGCGGTGCTGGCTGGTACCCGCACCCCAGATCACTGACAAGTGACCTCGGGCCACCTCCTTGGCACATTCGGCTCCATGGTGCCCGCTGATGGAGGTTCCCCCCACTTCCGGGGGCTGCGGGGGTGTTACTTCCTCTCCCTCATCTGTAACTCGGTTTATTATGACCATTTCTGCTTAATCCATTTTGTCACTGACCTCTGCCGGGTGCCGAGCAGGCGGACTACTGTGCAGTCATCCTGGGGCACCGTTTCTCTGCCATGACATGACCTTGCAAGTGCCCTTGGACTTCACGGCGATGGCCCTAGGGTCCAGGTCCCTCTGGGGAGCAGTGTGCAGAGCTAGGACGTGGCACATGGGGGCTCCTGGGGACGCCTTGTTGCTGGGCCCGGATGAATCCTGGGGGGGTGTCACCGAGCCCCAGGCAGAGGTGGGCTCCCGCTTCGTGGGGGGGGATGGAGGGAGAGGGACACGTATCCATAATTAACTAGAAGGGGCTGTAGCTGGGATCACCTGAGTCCAGGTGCTTCCAAGGCAGCACCTGCAATGGGGTCACCATATGCTGTGGAGCCAGGTGGTTTGCGAGGGGTCACGCCCAGGGAGGGAGGCCACCTGCCCCAGACTTGCCAGGCTCTGGGCTTGGGTGGTGCTGGTGATGTCACCGGGGACTGTGACATCACTGAGTGGAGATGGTCAGAGGGGGTACCTCGGGCCCCCACCAGGGGAGCGGGCCCCCGGCCCTGACAAGATGGACGACCCTGAAAAGAACAGGGCAGGTAACTCACCTGAGATGGGTGCTGGCAGAGGAGCACGGCCCCGACCTGGAAGCAGACTGTGAGACCCACTAAGTGTGAACCTGGGCAGGATGGCAGCTTCCAGGGGCCAACCCCTGGGAGCCATGTCAGTGCGGAATGAAACCTGGCCATGAGGGTCTATGCAGAGCCCACGCCCCTGGAGGGACTACCCTGCGTCGGGGGGGCTGCGGGGATGGAATTGGAGGTGGTGGTGGTGGGGTGGAAGCCAAGTGAGGGATGGGAGGCCCCTTCCCCCATGATCATTAATTGTAGCGCCTGGGCCTGGGCTGAGGGGAGACACTTCTGCTCCCCTGAGGCCTCGGGTCACCTGCTTTCACCCAGGTGTGCTGGGCTGCGCCCCTGCTGGCCTCCTGGCCCGGGTGGGCATTTGGCTATGGTCTTAGCCCTGCCTGGGGCCCTCTTCCCGAAGGCCAAGGCCCGTGCGTGAGCTGCTCTTGCTATGCCCCTGCAGGTCCTGTCTGGCTCAGCGTCGGGAGAGAGCCCAGCACACGCCCCCCTTGTGGCGTGGGTGGTGGGCAGTGCCTTCCAGAGTGTTGGCGGGCCTGTGCCTCCCGCTGGGCCTGGGTGGCCGCTCTTATTTGTGGGGTGAGCAGGGGCTGCTGTCCTTGGGGAGGGGTCAGCTTTCTCATATGCTTCCCAGTGCCCGCTGTCCCCTGCAGGCAGTGACCCACAGGTGTCCACACACCTGCCCTGTGTAAGGGGACTGCAGGGGGCCCGGGTGCACGTACTACATACAGTTGGGGTCACTGGGGTCGTGCTGGAGACATGTGGGCTGAGGGCCCGGGGTGGGGGGGCAGCAAGTGTACCAGAATCTCCAGTTTCCCAGCTGGCTGCCATCCCCTGGCTGCCCGCTCGGGCCAGGTGGTGCCGATGTACGCGGACCACGGCCCCTCCAGTTTGGCTGTGCCTCGGCTCCAGCGTCACTTGGACGTCAGACCTCTCTTGGTGCCTGGTTTATACATATGGGCCCTCTGGAGAGGATTGCTGGGCACGGGAGGGTGAGGACACGTGTGGGTGTGTGCGCGTGTGAGAGTGGGTGAGGACACGTGTGGGTGTGTGCGCGTGTGAGAGTGGGTGAGGACACGTGTGGGTGTGTGCACGTGTGGGCATGGGAAGGTGAGGACGAGTGTGAGTGGGAGGGTGAGGACACGGGTGTGCGTGCATGCGCGTGGGTGTATGTGCACATGTAGGGGTGTGCATACATGTGGGTGTGCACGCACAGGAGAGCATGTGCACACCCCTGGGTCCCTGCCATCGTGTGGTTTCACTCTCCATGAGCAAGTGGCCAGGGTCTCCCTCAGTGGGGTCTCCGCCCCATCTGACAGGCTCGGAGCCGGTTCCCAGAAGCAGAGCCACGGGTTTGTCCAACAGCAGGCTCTGTCTTTGGCCTGGTTCTCAGAGACCCCTAGTCATGTGTCCTCTTGTCATCTCCCGGGCCCTGCCTTGCCTCAGGGTGGGGGTGCCCTGGGTCAGGGCTTGAGTCCCACTGAGTCCTCCCCCCCAAGGCCTCACGGTGTCACCATGTCTGAGTCACTACAAGTCCGTCTGCAGCTGGCTAGGCCCTCGGTCAGTAGGGGCCTGTCTCCCCGCTTGGCCATCTGTTCTCGTCCCTCTTCAGAGGAGTGACCCCTGTGGCTTAGGGCAAGGGGCCGTGGGACATGTGGCTCCTCCTCTTCTCTGCACCCAGGTTGGGGCTCCCCACCTGGTTCTGGGGCCTCTGTCATTTGACTGGCCATCACCCCTTCCAGCATAACCGTCCTGGAGCTGTGTTGTGGGTGGGCATCTCACACCACTTTGACATGGGAATTCACAGTGGCCTCTGTCCCATGGAAAGCCAGGTCGCACTTACATCTTCAGAGATCTTTCTAGAATGCCGTCCTGCCGCACCAGCCCTGTCAGTTAATGCCACCCTACACGGCTGTCCTCGCTTCTCTGGGCTGTGTCATGGGCGGGCAGGTGGTTGAGTGGGTCTCGGCCTTCTAAGCTGTACTTTTGTTCCCCCCCCCCCCCAGCTGGGAGCCACGAGATTTGAGGCAACGGGACCTGTCAGCAGAATGTGTCCTCTCCCTGTGCGAGACCCTGAGGCCACCGAGATGAGAGCCGAGGCCTGGCCCTCACAAGCGCCCGCGTCTCACTAGCCAGGAGTCTGCCGGGCGCCATGGTGTACTAGCCCCGAAGAGCCGCCCGCAAGCTCAGGTCTCCATAGACCCGGGATTTGCACGGCAGTGGAGTCACCGTGGAGAGGCCAGGGTACCACAAACTTATGGATTTTGACAAGAAAGGAGGGAAAGGGGAGTCAGAGGAGGGCCGGAGAATGTCCAAGACCGGTGGCCGGACCAGCCACAGCGTCCGGAGCACAGGGACCAGCTCGGGGGTCCTGATGGTGGGCCCCAACTTCCGGGTCGGGAAGAAGATAGGCTGTGGCAACTTCGGGGAGCTGCGGCTAGGTGAGCCCCACTCATTTGCATTTGGGGGGGTGGGGAGGGGAAGGCCGCTGAGGGGATTGCAGCCCCCCTGGTTATCGGGCCTGGGACACAGGTAAGTGTGTGAGTTGCTGCTCCCTGAGGAGGAGGTTGTGCACGACGGGTGGACCCCCCACCTCACTCCTGCGTGTCTGAGGAACAGCTCTGTTGGGGGGATCCAGGCCCACACACACAAGGAGGGCTGGCACAGAAACTGCCAGTTCTAAGCTGCTGGGTCCAGGAGCACTTGCCAGCTCGGCCGCTTGCTCAGCACTTAGCTTTTGGGAGCTCTGGGCAACTCCAGGTTTGGGGTTTCTGAATCCACGAACTGTCGGGTTGGGGGCCAATTCTTTCTGCTGGTGGGCAGAGCCATCGCATCGGTGGGCGTGGGACAAACAGGCACCTTCCCTGCCCGGCGCCCACAGCCAGGCCCCGAGCAGCATGGCTGCCAAATCTTCAGCTTCCCTTGGATGGAGCCACCCTGCTGCCCTGTTAGGGTATCCGTGTGTGCGCCACACGCAGGCACATGCCCCCGGGCCCAGTCATACCTGCAGCCTGGGGGGGCCTGTACAGCTCTGGGGACTCAGATGGTATCATGGGTCCTGTTCTGCGGTGTTGGGGGCAGCAGCCTAAACAGTACAGGTCTGCACAGAGCAGAGGGTGTGTGGAGGGGTCGTGCTGGGTAGCAGCTTTTGGCTTAACAAAATCGAGATACAAGTTTCTTTCCAATGGCTTCTTTGCTCCCTGTTTTTGAGAGTCTCCATGTTGTCACGTGTGACTGCGCCCTGGTTTGTTCATCTCTTCTGCACAAGGACATTTGGCTCTGCCCAGGTGTTGGCTATTGTGAATAAAGCTGCCCTGCGCATCCTTCTCCTGAGTCTTATGTACGAATGTTTTCATTAAAGTGCTGGGTCCTGGGGGAGGTTAGTCTTGGTAGAACCGCCAGCCTGATTTCCAGAGCAGTTGTACGCTTTCAACCCCTGTGGGCAGCGTCTTCGTGTTCTGGGCATCCCACGTGTTCACCAACCTGGGGGTTGTCAGGCTTTTCCAGGTTGACCGTGTAGTGGGTGTAAAAGGGTGTCTCGCTGTGGGTTTTAACTGCATTTCCTTGATGACTAATGTTGAACATTTTCCCCTGTATGTAATGAGTCTTTTTCGCTGGTTGTTTTGAAGATTTTCTTTGCTTTCAGATTTCCATTCTCCGTTGTTTAGGTGTTTATCCTACTTGGAGGTCATTGAGCTTCTGGGATCTGTGTATTACACTTATTAAATTTGGAAAAACCTTAGCCATCATTTCTTCAAATGTTTTTTCTGCCTCAGTTTACTGTCTTCTCATTCTCAGACTCCAATTACACGTATGTTATGAATGTTTATTGCTGTCCCACAGATTGCTCAAGCTCTTTTCCATTTACTTCCAGCCTTTTTCTTTTTGCTTCTGTCTGGACAGTTTTTATTACCCTGTTATACGTTCACCTTTTTTCCTGCAGTGTCCAATCTTTTGTTGGAGCCATCCAGTGAATTTTTCGTTTCATACCCAGTATTTTTTTTTTTTTATGTTATTGGGGAATACTGGGGTACAGTGTGTTTCTCCAGGGCCCATCAGCTCCAAGTCGTTGTCCTTTAATCTAGTTGTGGAGGGCGCAGCTCAGCTCCAAATCCAGTTGCCATTTTCAATCTTTAGTTGCAGGGGGCACAGCCCACCATCCCATGTGGGAATCAAACGAGCAACCCTGTCGTTCAGAGCTCGCGCTCTAATCAACTGAGCTATCCGCCACCCTGACTCTCCTATTTCTTGAGGTTTCCCATCTATTCATTCATTTTGCCCTTTGCGTTCAAATCTTTGAACACACTTGTAGCTGTTAGAAATGCCAACGTCTGTGGTGCCTTTGACTTTATTTTTCCTTGTTACAGTCCTGTTTTCCTCCTTGTTCATGTGTCTAGCAATGTTTTATTGTGTGTTGGACATTGTGGTACCACATGTCACAGACTTTTAAGTCTGGATTGAGGCTTGTCCTGATGACTTATCTTGACTCAGTCAGGGACTGGTTTTGGTTTCGTTGGGCAGGCTGAGAGCAGACGTTATTCAAGGGCTGGAGTCGCTTCTTTCCCCACGTGTGGGCTTTCTGGGTTCTCAGCCTAACATCGGGGGAGAACAGGAAGGAGGCCTCCCTGCTCTGCACAGCTGCAGCTCAGCGTCGTCCCACCCATGTGGCCCCTGGAATCTTCCTCCTGCTCACAGCCCCTTAGGAGTGGGGCTCTGCCAGGCCTGTGGACTCGCCTTCTGCGTGCATGGCTGAAACTGCTGTGAGCGTCCTGAGGCTCTCGGAGCCCGGAGCCCTGCACTGCCCCGGGGGTCTGCGTGCTGACTCTGGATGCCTAAGTGGCACACGCGCACACGCGCAGACACACATACTCATCTTAATCTCAGCCTGGACCCCAAGGACTTGGCCTCTCCCAGAACTCACGTGCAGTCAAAAAATGAGGTTTCCTCAACAAGTAACAGAATAAAATGACCAAGTGCCATAGGGGATGAGTTAGACTTCATCAACATTTAAAATGTCTGCTTATCACAAACCTTGTTAAGAGTGGCAGTGGGCAAGCCAGAGACGGAAGTGTTTCCAGAGCACCTTTTGACCGAGTGCTGATGTCCAGGATACGTGAAAGGATGACAACTCAGTAATGAAAGGACAGACCCCACTGAAAAGTGGGCACGAGATGCGAGCAGAGAGACAAATGGCTGGGAGCACAGAAGGCACCCACCGAGTCACGCCCCACATTTGCAGAGGAGCCAGCAAACCTGGAGAAGCAACCAGCCTGCCCACAGAAAGGCCCGTAGGCAACATCCACTATAGCTCTGCTTGTAACAGAAGACAGAAACCACCCAGGTATCCCCCGTGGTAACTGTGTATGTCCCCATGATGGGTAGGGTGCCACTCAGCTGTCAGCAGGAACCACGGACACACCTCAATACAGGAATCTTGCATACATCATGCTGTGTGAAAGGAACCAGGGGGAGAGAACATGCCAGATGATCCCACCTCGGTGCAGGTCAGGGGACCAGGAAGGGGCATGAGCAGTGTGGTACGGTCTCCGGTTTTGCTAAGGATGGGGATTGCATAGGATCACGCCCTGAACACAGCTCCTCAGATGGCACACTTCAGACGTGTGCATTTCATCCCCCATGGGACAAACGAGAACTATAAGTACACACTGAACTTGGCCTGCATGCTGGAGATTTAGGGGTCAGGGACTCGTGTGTGCAACTTTGACATTTATCTAAAGTCAGAGGTTCGTGGGTGATAGATGTGCAATAGAACAGGCATCGGATTCTTCACTGTGTAATCGAGGCGGTAAGAATATGCCTGTTCACTGCACAGTTCTTCTGTTTTTCTGTGTACTTAAAATTTCTATAATAAAATGGTGGGGTGCACCATTTATTAAAAGAGGCACACCTATTTTTTATCAAAACCCAGGAACCAGGACTAGAAGGGGGCTTTCTTTCCCTATTAACTGTGTCTCTGAAAAGCCTGGGGTATCATAATGACTAGACACCTCCACTCACACCTTTCAGACAATGGCAAGAAATGGAAATAAAGGGTAAAGAAATTGGAAAAGAAGAAATGCAACTGACCAGTCCCCGATCATGTAAAAGCCAGAGTAATTTCAGTAAGTAAGCAGAGGAGAATGAGTTTGGCAAGGCTGCTGGTCATCCCAGCACCGAGACCGGCTGTATTTCTGTACTCAAGCAACAAACCATTGGACAATAAAGATGTAAAAACTGCCAATCTAAGAGTGCCAAAGCCCATGCATGCCTCCAGAATCTAACAAAGGCTGCACAAGCCCTCTGCCCCGAGAGCCACATGGCTGGACGAAGTTCATTCCCAGGACTGGATGGGACCGTTCCGTGTGAGATGTCGCCACCTCCGGTTCTGCTACAGACGCCAGGACACTGCAGAGCACAGGGGAAATTGACAAGCTGACTCAACTGCTGTGGAAACCGGGGCCCAAGAATAGCCACGGCGCAGCAGAAGACACCCCGACCTCTGGGTCCCCTAGTGATCTGGGCACCTGGGCACGCACTGGGGTGAGGCAGTGACTGGGGCCAGTGGGGCAGACGTGCAGTGGGGGACCCTGGCCTCAGCCTGTAGGGTCAGGCATAGTGGTGTCTCCTGCCATATGAGTGGGGCAGGACCAGGCTGTCCAGCTGCGGCCTGGAGGTCTGTGATGCTCAGGACCTGGTAAAGGCGGTCCCATAACAGAGTCAGGACAGGACAGTGCTGGGAGAGGCCGCTGGAGCAGGGACGGTAGTGCGAGTGTATATGGCACTGTGCACAGGAACTCGCAAATGCACACGAGGGGCTGGGGCGGCCCCTTGTTTGTGTGGCAGGTGACCCAGCAGTGGTGGCTGGACCATCTGGGGCTCCGCCAGCATTAGGGAATAACAGGTAAAAAACTGGACCTCATCAGGTTCTGGAACTAGTGTTTGTGCAGTTCCGTGAGGTTGGGCACTTCACTTTCTCTGTGGGCACCTAAAAGACCTGGTGGGTGGGCTCTTTCTCACTTGGGAGGCCTGCCAGGCCCTGCTGCCCGGGGAAGGTGGCCCTGGACAGGCCATGGGCAAGCAGGGTCGTACTTGACTTAGCTGCCATGGGGTCCAGCATGGGAGCCGCAGTACCTACCAGGGTGGGCTTCCAGGAGGAAGACACAGGGCCCTGGGGGAGTCCTTTGCATACCATGACAAAACCCCCAGGCTTCTGGCCAGGGCTTCTTACTTCACAGTCATGGTGGGGACAGGGAGGGAGGTGCTGGGATTACCATGGGAGGGGGTGGGGATGGGAGGCGGGGGGGGGGCCGTCCATGGGTGCGAGGGACCTGCTGGACGAGCGTGGGAGGGGCACCGTGGGCTGGTCCACAAGGTTGCCACCTCCTGTCTGCTGGTCCCACCAGGAGGCACTGAGCGTACTGCTAGGGCCTAGCTGCTGAGGGGTCGGGCTAGCTGCGGCTTGCTGCAGCGGGTTCTGAGAAGGGCTGTGGGTCGCAGGGCCTTTGTTCCATTTTCACTGTTCTAGATGGGAGAACTGAAGTGGGTTATACAGGTGAGGAGTTGGGGATGGTCCCCATTAGTGGGCGGAGGTGGGAATGGGGGGTGCCTGGGTGAGCTGTGGCTGGGTTCTTAGAGCACAGAGAGGGAGGCGGGTCAGAGCTGGGGAGGTGAGGGTGCAGGGCAGACGGGGACCCTACAGCTGGGTGCATGTGCCATGTGGGCATCCTCCTCACTTCTAGGGTCTGGGAAGACAGGGCCAAGCGCAGTGGGGGCTGCTGGGAAACAGGAGGTACCCCGTGGGGTCAGTGGGTCACTCAGGGTGTCCCGCCTGCTGAAGGGGGCTGAGTGGGAGGCGGTGGCCCTGACGCAGACTCCCTTCTCCTCCACAGGGAAGAACCTCTATACAAATGAATACGTAGCTATCAAGTTGGTGAGTACGGGCCCTTCCCTGCCCCGCGACGCGACAGCAGAGGCTGTCCCCATGAGGCCCATCCTGCTGGGCTGGGGGGCGGGCTGAGGGGTGCCACACCCCACTAACTCGCCACTGGGTCCGCCTTGGCCCCCAGGAGCCCATCAAGTCCCGGGCGCCGCAGCTGCACCTGGAGTACCGCTTCTACAAGCAGCTCAGCACCGCAGGTACCCAGCGGGGCCCCGGGGGGCGGTGGGGCCGTGGGTGCCGGCCGCAGGCCTCCGTGCGCATCTGTGTGTGCTCGGTCCCCAGAGGGCGTCCCTCAGGTCTACTACTTTGGCCCATGCGGGAAGTACAACGCCATGGTGCTGGAGCTGCTGGGGCCCAGCCTGGAGGACCTGTTCGACCTGTGTGACCGCACGTTCACGCTCAAGACGGTGCTCATGATCGCCATCCAGCTGGTGCGGCCCGGGCCCCCAGGGAGGGGCAGCCTGGGCGGGGGCGGGGCCGGGGGCCGGGCTGGCGGCGGGGCTGGGCGGGGCCCGGGCGGGTGGCCACACTGCGGCCCGCCCCCAGATCACGCGCATGGAGTACGTGCACACCAAGAGCCTCATCTACCGCGACGTGAAACCCGAGAACTTCCTGGTGGGGCGCCCAGGCAGCAAGCGGCAGCACGCCATCCACATCATCGACTTCGGCCTGGCCAAGGAGTACATCGACCCCGAGACCAAGAAGCACATCCCGTACCGCGAGCACAAGAGCCTGACGGGCACGGCCCGCTACATGAGCATCAACACGCACCTGGGCAAGGGTGAGCGGCGCGCGGGCCGGGCGGGGGGGCGCGCGGGCCGCGCTGACCTGCTGTCCCCCCGCAGAGCAGAGCCGCCGCGACGACCTGGAGGCGCTGGGCCACATGTTCATGTATTTCCTGCGTGGCAGCCTGCCCTGGCAGGGGCTCAAGGTGGGCCGGGGCTTGCGGCGCGGGTGGGCGGGCTGGCGAGCAGCGACGCCGGCTCACGGCTGTCCCCGCAGGCGGACACGCTCAAGGAGCGCTACCAGAAGATCGGGGATACCAAGCGGGCCACGCCCATCGAGGTGCTGTGCGAGAGCTTCCCAGGTGAGGGCGGGCTGCCTCCTTGCCCCCGCTCCGGGCGTCCCGTGTCCGCCGCCCATGCCCACACCCCCGCCCTGCCGGCTCTCTGCAGAGGAGATGGCCACGTACCTGCGCTACGTGCGGCGCCTGGACTTCTTCGAGAAGCCTGATTACGACTACCTGCGTAAGCTCTTCACTGACCTCTTCGACCGCAGCGGCTTCGTGTTCGATTACGAGTACGACTGGGCCGGGAAGCCCCTGGTACGTGGGGGCGGGGCCTGGTGGGGGGAGGGCGGGGCCCTGGAGGTGGTGGGGAACCCAGGTACTGGGAGCCTTGGTGCGGATTCGGGTGGGACCTTGGTTTGTGGGGGTGGACTGGCTCCCTGCCTCAGCGTCGCGTCCTGCCGCCCTGCAGCCCACGCCCATCGGCACCGTCCACACCGACTTGCCCTCGCAAACTCAGCCTCGGGACAAAGCCCAGTTGTACAGCAAAAACCAGGTGAGGAGCTGGGCCAAGGACCCCACCAACCCGGGGCGGGCCGGGCGGGGCATGGTGGAGATCAATGCCCACGTGACTCCCCTGCTGCCTCGCCACCCACCCACCCACCCACCCAGGCACTGAACTCCACCAACGGGGAGCTGAATGCGGACGACCCCACCGCTGGTCACTCCAATGCCCCCATCACAGCTCCCGCAGAAGTGGAGGTGGCCGACGACACCAAGTAAGGCCAGGGTAACAGCCAGGGGCGGGGATGCCTTGGACCCATCCGGCTCCCTTTTCATGCCCTACCTGCCCCCGCCCCCCAGGTGCTGCTGTTTCTTCAAGAGGAGAAAGAGGAAATCGCTGCAGAGACACAAATGACCCTGGCGGTGGCGCTCTGCGCCTCCCGCTGCAGCCCTTGGGGGAGCTGGTGCGCCAGCGGCCCACGGCCAGGACTCAGACCAGGGCTCCGAGCTGCCGGGCCGCCCGCCCCGTGTGGGTCACCCCTTTCACATAAGACTTTGGCCGAAATTTCTACACCTGTGTCTAGTCCTCCCCTCCAAGAGCATTAACTATTTAAAACAAGGAAAAGAAAAACAGCGGCCGCCTGCCCTGCGCCCCTCCCGCCGTGTCTGCTGAAGTGAGTAGTGTGACCTGGAGGCCCTGCCCCCCCCCCTTCCGCGCCGTCAGTGTCATAAAGTCCAGCTTGTCTCCCTCGATCCAAAGGCCGTTTTCTCGAGGGGGCACTGTGGGGCGTTGCTGCGAGGGTGTGCTCGCCCTGGGCCTCCCCAAACCAAAGGGGAAGGTTGGGCTGGGGGCAGTGCCCCAAACAAAATGCTGCACCAAAGCTTGGGGGATGGTGTGGCCCACAGGTATTCTGCCACATCTGCTCCTGGAGCCCAGGGGCAGCCATCCGCATGGGCACTCGTCCGGGGCTTCTCGTACCCGCACTCAGTGCTGCGGACCAGTGGGAGACAAGCGCCTTAAAGCCCCATCCCAGCCTGCAGCTGCAGCGGAGGCCTGGCAGCTGCAGTCCGTGGGGTCGGGGGTGGGGAAGTTCTCCGGGTCCCCTGGAGGCCACCGTGCTGCCTGCAGAGCAGCTGGGTGCCGGCGGCAGCGTGTGTGTCTAGGTCTTGCTTTACAAAGTGTACAGAAATGGCACTTCTGTTTCTCTGATGCTTCTTGGAAGCCATAGAACTTAGGGGCTTTTTTAAAAAAATAAAAGAAAATGAAATTAGTTCCAAGTGTGGTGTCTCAGTTTTTCCCAGAGGCTTGGCTGAGAGGGGCAGCAGCTCAGATGCCCATGTCCCTGGCAAGGGACAGGCTAGGAGGTGGTGATAAATGGTGGGGGGAGTGGTAGTCAGAAATGGAAGGTCAGAAACAAAGTGACAGCTATATTGAGTGTGAGAGCTGGGCTTGGTCATGTTATTGGGGGGTAAGTAGGAAAAACCACCATCAACCTAATGATGAAAAGGGGAGAGGTCACAAACACTGAAGCGCAGAAGTTCACCTGCTGATGACACTGCCTTTGGAGTGCTAACGGCTCGTCCTCTCGCCCCCTTGCCCCCTGGGAGGGACCAGGCACCAGCTGCGTCAGGATGGTGTGTCCTGAGCGAACCGAACAGCACCAACTGTGAGGTGGCAGGGAAAGCAGACGGGAAATCCCATCCCCTCGGTGACTGAATGAGTTCTCCCTAACCCCGGGACGGGGGTGGGGGTGGGAGGAGGGGGGTCTTTGGGAGGTGACAGGGTTCCATGAGGTCATAGGGTGGGATTGGTGGGATTGGTGTCCTTGTCAGCAGAGGAAGACACCAGGGCAAATCCAGACTGTTGTCTACCCGCCAAGCTCAGCAAGACAGCAAGACTTGGCCCCAACAGCACTTGAAGGTGTGAAAACCATCTTGGATTAGACATTGAAAAACTAAGAACAGAAATGGGCAACAGACAACCGAAAACAGCAGCTTGAATTCAAGAAGGAAATGTGAGTAAACACGTGATCTTAGAAATGAAGACTACAGTGTAAGGTCTGAGGATAGGCCCTGACCCAGCACAGGAGGTGGAAGGCGGGCTGACCATGCAGGGCCGCGGCGGAGAGTCGGGACTGGCCGTGTCCTTGAAGAAGAAATCCACAACTAATGTTTAAACCTGGTTCAAAGAAACCTTCCAGGCAGAGAAAAGAGCCTGCGTCTGTATTGAAGAGACCGGGGGAATTTGAGAGCCATCACGACAAGACACAGCGTAGTAAAAGGATTCTGTTTTACAGATGACAATCCTCGTGGCCACCAGAGTAGACAAAACAATGTACAGAGGGAAGAGAATTTGTCGCCAGACTTTTCGAAGCTCACACACCAAAGCAAGGTGACAGTGGCTCAGCAGACCTTCCTGCAGGTCCAGCCGGCAGTCAGCTGGTTAAAATGCAAACGTGCGTCCAGAGGACCTGCAACCAGGTTGCCTGAAATGGCTTTATTCCACCTGCATTTATGAAGGGTGTTTTCACTGGGAGTGGAATTCTCAGCTGGCAGGTGGTTTGGGTTTGGGTTTTTGTGGGGGTTTTTGCCATTTAAAAGACATCATTCTGTTTCTGATGAGAGCTGAGTTGTTGGCAGTATTACCTTTAAAGTAATGTTCCCTTTTTTCTGGCTGCTTTTAAGAACGTTCTTTATCTTTTTATTGAAGTTATTTGATGACGTATTTGTAATTATCTTTGTATTGTCCTACTGGACATTTACTGAGCTTCTTAGATCTGTGGGTTGATATCTTTCATCAATTTTGGAAAATTTCTGCTGTTATCTCTTTCAGTATTTCTTTTGCCCATTTTCTCTCTTTTTCCCCCAGAACCCCGGTTACCTAATATATAGAACGATCTTATGTGATCCCACAGATCTCTGATACTCTGTGCTGTTTTTTTCTATTTTCCCCCTTTTCTATTTTTTTTTTTTTTAATCAAAATGACTCTCTGGATATACAGACAGTCCCGAACTTCATGATGGTTCGCCTTCACGATGGTGCGAAAGCGATATGCATTAAGTAGAAACCGTACTTTGAGTTTTGACCTTTTCCCGGGCCAGCAATTTGCCCTACGATACTCTCACAATGCTGGGCAGTGACAGCGAGATCGTTTTGCCCAACTGCAGGCGAATGTGATGTCCTGGCACGCGTACCGTGGGCTGGGCTGCAGGCTCCACTGTGATACGCAGTAGGTTAGTGCATCAAATGTATTTTCCAGTTACAGTATTTTCAGCTTTCAGTGAGTTTATGGGGAAGTAGCCCCATCATAATCAGTCAGGGCACATCTGTACCTTCCCTTTTGTGTGTTTTGTCTGCCCTTCAGCTATTCAGTAAAATATGTTGAAAAATTTTGTAGTTCTAGGGTTTCTGTTTCTCTCTTTGTGGAGTTCCTATTTCTCCGTTGAAATCTGCCATCGCTCCACCCCATTTTCCTCTGTATTCTCTCACAGATTTATAAGTGACGTTACTATCCTTGACATCTGATTTCAACATCCGGGTCCACTGCAGGTCTGCCTCTGTGGGCTGTTTCCCCTCTCGTTTATGGGTAACGTCTTCCTCCTCAATGTCTCGTCATTTTTATTTTATTCTGAACACTGTGAAAGGATGATAAGCCAGGTGCATTTCTCCCCAAACACTCCTTCCTTTACCAGGCAGCTTGGCCGAGTGGGCTGGCCTCTCATCAGGGCGTGGCTGGCTTCCCACTTGGGTTAGCTTCATTCACCCCTTGTTCGGATGTCTTGAAGTTTGTGTCTTGACCTGTCTTATTTTTTTTGCCAGCGCCACGTTCTAGCAGGACTTTTGATTTCTGTGCATGGAAAGACTGCAGAAAATTTCACTCCACCTTTCACCCACACCTCACCACCCAAGCACCAAGCAGAGTCCCATGAGGAGAATCTGCCGAGCTTTTCAAGCTCCTCCAGGTTCTGGCCCATTCTACCAGCCCACACGGCACCAGCCTTTCAGCAGCTTCTCCGTAGAGAATGCCCTGTCCCCAGCGCGCCCAGCTCATATGCTGCTGGGGGGACGCTCCGCAGCCTCTGCTCACCGGGAGGGGCTCTCTTCTCCCTGGACTTCAGTCCCTCTGGATTTCTTAGCACCCCATCGCTTTGAAGTATTTACAATTGTATGTGATTTTTACATTTAGGGTATGCAAGGTGATGAGCTAATATCCGTATACATTGTGAAGTGGTCGCCACCATGGGGTAACTGACACCTCCAGTGCCCCACTCAGTTACCTTTGTGTGAGTGTGGTGAGAACGAAGATCTAGTCGCTCAGTGCCTTTCAGGGACACCATGCTGTTCGTGAGATCCCCAGGACTGAGAACCAAGGGTGTGCCCTTTGGCCAAAACCCCCCATTTCCCCACCACCGCCCTGCGACCACCATTCTCGGCTCTGGTTCTATGAGCTCAACTTCAGTTTTAAATCCTCCTGTAAGTGAGATCGTCCTTAACCCACTCAGCACAGTGTCATCCAGGGTCATCCAGGGTGTCACCAATGGCCGGACCTCCTCTTTTAAGGCTGAATCATTCTGTTTAGACATATACATGTATGACTATATGTGTCTGTATGTAAAACGTGTGTATCACTGTTAGTGTCCTCTCCTCCATCTAGGACACTGAGGTGGTTTCTGTGTCCCAGCTGCTGTTAATCGTGCGGCATTGAACGTGGGAGTACAGATATTTGAGATACTGATTTCATTTCCTTAGAGATACACCCAGCAGTGCAATTGCTGAGTCGTGTGGTAGTTCTAGTTTAAATTTTTTGAGGAACTTCCACACTGTTTTCCTATTTCTGCAGTGAATGTGTTCTTTTTCTAGTGTTTATTTTTAACCAGCTGAAGTCATGGTCTGTCATGACAGTCGACTGCTAACCGGAAATCCAGCCCCTTACCATCTCTTCGATGTCTGTAGGACCTTTGCTGGTGTCCCCTTTGCATTCCTGGCACTGGTCTTATTTAAAGTTTTAAACCTTTCTGCTTTTCCAATCTATACATAAAGTGTAAATTTCCCCCCAATTCTGCTTTAGCGGGACCCTCAAATTTTGGTGAATTATAATTGCAGTATCACTCAGTCCCAAGTATTTCCTAATTTCCATACAGTTTCTTTTTTACTCTGTTTATGTAAAAGTGTTTCTTGATTACCAGACATTTGGTGGTTTTCGTTGTCTTCCTGTGGTTGATTTCCGGTTTGGTTCCACTGTAGTCAGAAATTATGTTTGTTTAGAATTGCATTATGATACAGAACATAACCTGTTCGGACCATTGTTTAACGTGCACTTGAAAGTAACATGTGTTGTGCCATTGTTGGCTGGGCTGTCCTGTGTGTTTGTCCATTAGGTCAGATCTGTTGTTTGTGTGCAGATGGTAAAGACACGTCCTGATTTTTGTCTGCTTCTTCAGTCACTTAGAGACGGGTATTATCTCCAACTCTGCTTACAGATTGGCCAAGCGCTCATTTTTTGTTCTGTGATCTCTTGATTGAAATATTTTGAACCTGTGTTATGGTGCATAAATATTGAGGGCTACGGTATTACGTCCTCCTGTCAAATTCCCCTTTTGTCATTATGAAATGTCCTTAACTTTTACGAACTACTTACTGCCTTAAAGTCTCCTTCTTCTGATACAGGCACATGGGCTTTCTTTTGGTTAGTGTTTGTACAATGTAACTTTTATCATCTTTCTAACTAAAGTGAGACTTGTCATTAGCAAATAGTTTGGTTTTGTTTTTGTATCCCGTCTGACAATGTTTATCCTTTGATGGGAGTGTTTAAATCTGCTTACGTTTAATGTGATTCCTGATACAGTTGTTTGTCTACTGTCTTGCTCTTCCTTTTCTTTTGACTCTATCCATCTTTTGTCTTTCGTTTTTTTTTTTTTAATTGGGGAAGGGGAACAGGACTTTATTGGGGAACAGTGTGTACTTCCAGGCTTTTTTTTCCAAATCAAGTTGTTGTCCTTTCAGTCTTAGTTGTGGAGGGTGCAGCTCAGCTCCAGGTCCAGTTGCCATTTTCTAGTTGCAGGGGGCGCAGCCCACCATCCCTTGCAGGAGTCGAACTGGCAACCTTGTGGTTGAGAGGACGCACTCCAACCGAGCATCCGGGAGCTCAGCGGCAGCTCAGCTCAAGGTGCCGTGTTCAATCTTAGTTGCAGCGGGGCGGAGGCCACCATCCCTTGCGGGACTCGAGGAATTGAACTGGCAACCTTGTGGTTGAGAGCCCGCTGGCCCATGTGGGAATCGAACCGGCAGCCTTCGGAGTTAGGAGCACGGAGCTCCAACCGCCTGAGCCACCGACTGGCCCCTTGTCTTTCGTTTTTGAAGGGCATAGGATTCTAGTCTGGTAGTACAGTAGTCCCCCCTTATCCACGGTTTCAGTTACCTGTGGTCCAAAAAGACTAAATGGAAAATTCCAGAAATAATTCATCGATTTGAATTTGCACACCTTCCTGAGTGTCGTGATGGAATCTCGCTGTCCTGCTCCGCCTTCCCTGGACGCGCATCACCCCTTTGTCCCATGTCCCCGCCGTGCCGCGCCCCCCTCTCCCCCATCCGTCACTCAGGAGCAGCCTCTGTCGCACCACTTGTGTTCACGTCACCCTCACTTAGTAGAGCCCAGTCACATGACTTTTACTGTATTGTTGTAATTGTTCTGAATCTCTTGCCGTGCCTAATTTATGACTAAACTTCATCATACGATTGTACGTTTAGGAAAAAAACACAGTGTATATAGGGTTTGGTACAGACATCCGCAGGGGATCTCGGGACCTGTCCCCCACAGATAAGGGAGATGACTATACTTTCTCCTGGCTGCTTTTTTCTTTTTTCTTTTTTTTTTTTTTTCTGGCTGCTTTTAAGATTTTTTCCTTTGGGTTTTAGCAGTTTGAATTTGTCTTTTGTTGGTTTTTGTTTATAATCCCACTTTGGGTCACTGGGATTTGTAAACACGTGGATTGATGGCTTAATTCTGGAACATTCGTAGCTACCTTTTCATGTACAGCCTGGGCCCCACTCTCCCACCCTCCTCCGGGGCCCACTGACAGGTGCTGAGACCTTCCTGTCCCCATCTCCTGTGCTTTGCTCTGTTTTCCATCCTTCTTACCTCGGCTCGCCCTTGGGTATTTTTCACTGCTCTTCCCTGGTTCACTAATCCTGTCTGCTGTTGCTCCTGGTCACTGAGCACCTCATCACAGACACTGTTTTTTAGTGGTAGAAGGTCAAACAGATACATTCCCACTCTTGAAATTCTCCATTAATGCATCGATTCTGTTCTGTTCTTCATTTCCTCCACTGCCTTGAACATACAAACTCCAGTGTCTCACCTATGAGTGGGTGTTTCTGTTTTCTACTTTTTCCCTTGCTTTATAGTTCTATTTCTCAGCATGCTTTGTAATTTTTAACGGGATGCTGGACATTTTCATGACAACCAGCCGTGACCAGCCAAGGGCCCAGGTCAGGTTACCCACCCCTGCACAGGTGCTGCCCGGGGTCCCAGCTGAGCACTTCTGGGTGCCTATACACACCACGTGCAGCCCCAACTCGAGGGTGGAGCCTACAAGGTCCCTGCACAGCTCATTGCATGGGGTCCCTGCTGACACTCTGGAAAGTGCTAGCAGGCTCCAAGGGGCACAACCCGTCTGGGCACAACCCCACAGTGTGGCCTCCTCTGCGGGTGGCCGTGGCCATGCTGCCCCCCACCCAGGTCCCCCTCTGCTGCACTGCAGGGGCAGGGCGGGTCCCCAGCCTCCCTAGAGTCCCCAGTGCACTGTGGATGCCTCCAAGTGGGAGCCTGGGTTGGGAGACAGCAAGTCCAGATGCAGGTAGGAGTGCCAGGTTCCCCTCTTACAGTGGTGGGAACAGCAGTGGAGAGGACAGCCCCAGGTCCCAGAGCCGCCAGGGTCCTGCGGCTCTGACGGGAAGAAGCACACAGGTCAGGTTAGGTATGTTTTCCTTTATTTAAAAAAAAAAAACATTTTGGGGTGTGGTGTGAGGCGGGTACACCTTTCATGGCTTCGGGGAGGACACAGGTTCCAAAAGGAATCACTGGGGCAGAAACACATGGGAAGGACCAGGGCGTCAGGGGAGGGGCTGCACCCTCCAGCACCTCTGGGATGGGTGGGGTACAGTATGTACAGGTGGGCAGTGCCCTCCAGACCCATGGGCCAGTGGGGACGTGGCCACCATGGCTGGCCCACAGCATCGCCCCTCGCAGGCGGACGGCCTGAGGCCTACGCCCTTAGCTGTGGGCCAGGGGGGTCCTGTCTAGGGGCTGAGTGGGGCCTGGCGGGAGCCAGCCTGCAGGACCTCGATGGGGTACAAGCCCCCCATCAGTCCTACCACGCAGGGCTCAGGCCTGCATCCTGGGGCCAAAGTCAGGGTGGCCTGAGCGTCCCCAGTGAACAGACCAGAATGAAAGGAACACAAGACCCCAACCAACACACTAGGGGTATCCCCCACACCCTCTCCTACCAGAGACATGGAAAGCCGAGGTGCACTGCCATGTGCAGTTACACAAATGAGACAATGGCCACATGACCCACCATCAGGCAGCTGGTCAGGCGGCCCAGGGACCTGGCCGACCTCAGCTCAGGCAGGGTCAGGCCAGCCCTGCCCCCAGTCCTAAGGGATTGTCACACAACCCCACCTGCCCAGCCACTTCCCAGCTCCTCTGAACAGGCAGCCATGCTCGCCCTGGTGCAGATGCCTGGAAACGTGGTGGGAGTGGACACTGCCTGGGGCCCGGCGGGCTGGCGTGAGACGTGGGGCAGCCTTATTTGTCTCAGGTGTCTGGGCCGCTGTCCTCACGGCCACGCTGGGGCTGGCGCGCCTAAGTGTAGAAGATCACTTCCGGGATCTGGCCGTCCTCCACAGACGTCCCATTGTTGTTCCCTGCTGCGTAGCAGAAGGTGAAGCACGTCTTGGCCCCCGTCGTGGGCGACTCATGGGTCACCTTGCGCAGGCCTTTGGTGCCGTAGTGGGAGTCCGGGCCCTGTGGGGTTGGGGCCACAATGTGGTCAGGACACCCCGGGACTGGGACCCCAACTGGGTGGAGGGCAGCAGAGCCCCAGCCAAAGGTGTCTGCTGTGGGGAACCTCAGGTGGCAGACCCTCCACAGCCACAGCAGATGGCCACCCCTCCCTGCCGCATACCATTGCCGGTAAGTGAGGGAATGTGGGTTGGGGTTCAAGTCTGGGTCCTGGAGAGGGCATCAGAGTCAGGGTCGGGTCCTGGGTGGGTTCAGGTAGGGTTTTCAGGTGGGAATTCCCACCTGTTCTCAGGAATTTCGTTCGCTTTCCCGTTCCCGAATCCCAAGCTATAAACTGTTTTCTGTTCTCCATGATAAATTGTCTCCACAAAGTGACGGCCGATACTACCAACCACCTGGGTTCAAGGAGCCAATTCTCCCAATTTCCCAGCCAACTTTTCTCAGGATTCAGGAATGGAAAAGCAAAAAAAATTCCCGAGAAAGGGCGGGAATTCCCACCCGGAAACCATAGCGATACATAGGAAAAATGTCTAAGAGATACACTGTGTGTAGTTCGTTTATTTCCCATTGTGGGTATTACTGGGTTCAAGGAGTCGATTTTCCTGATTTCCCGACCAACTTTTCTCAGGAGTTGGGAATGGGAAAACGAAAAAAATTTCCTGAGAACGGGCGGGAATTCCCGCCTGGAAACCCTAGGTTCAAGGATCAGAGTCAGCGGCCTGCACAGGTTTCACTGAACAGAGTTGGGGTTCAGCAATCAGTCAGGGTCAGATGTCAGGGTCGGGGTCCTGGGTAGGGTTCATTGAATAGAGTTGGGGTTCTGGGTATGGTTTGGGGATCAGAGTTTACTTGAGGGTCGGGGTTGGGACCAGGCACACCTTGAGTGTGGCACAGGCCGTGTAGTTGACGTTGGGCAACACTTCCACGGGCTCCTTGAACATGACCCGGAAGGTGCTGGCGGAGCCGTCGCAGCTGAAGCCCGTGTCGTTCTGGCCTAGGACTGTGTTGCTGTCTGTGTGGAAGATCTGCGAGGCAGGAGCCAGGCTCGCTCAGCTGAGGCCTCCAGGCCCCCTGCCTCCACCCGCGGGGCCCTCCCGAGGCCTGACTCCGGGCTGAGCCCCACCCCCGGGCCGGCAGTGCGCCGCCGTCCAGCCGTGAGCCGCAAAGGAGGCCCGCGGGGTGGGAGGCATACTCCCCAGGGACTCCAGAACACTCTCCACTAGAGGATGTGACACGGCGCAGATCCTAGAAGGGGAGGGCGCGATCTGAGGGGGAGCCTAGGGGAGGGGCAGGTGGGGAGGCGGAACACAGGAGGGGCGGGGCTTGGGTGGGACCGCCTGAGTCCTGGGGGGCGGGGAGCGGGGGCAGGACGAGGGTAGCAGTGCACCTGGATGTTCACTTGGTAATCCGTGGGCCCGTGGATGGAGCCGTACAGCCCGAAGCCAACCACGAAGATGCGTTTGTTGACCGAGAACCTTATGGACAGGAGCGAGGTGCTGTACTCCGGAAGACCGCAACCGGCCGAGAGGACCCGGGCGAGGAAGGCCCGCGGGCTTCTACCCTTCCCGGTGCTGGGGTCTGGGGGAGCCCGCAGCAGGAAGCCCCCTTCCGGGCCTGCGCCTCGCTCCGATCACCCGGCGCCCCCCGCCCTGGCGCCCGGCCTGCCCCGGTGCCCACCTGATGCGGTCACTCGTGCCGCTGTAGCCCCAGCGACTCTCCACCTGCTGGAAGCGGTTGATGCTGCACTCCTTGCCGCGGAGGCAGCAGCGCGGCCGGTCGATGAAGTCCACTCGAGGCTTGGGGTTCACGGTGAAGTGCAGGAAGAGGCTGACCACCTCGCGGTCCACGAGGATGCCCGACTGCGCGGGCCCTGCGGGCACAGGATGGGAGGGTCGGCCCGGGCGGGGTCTGGCCTGAGGCTGAGGGGCGGGCTGGGGAAGGCGGGATGAGCCCCCCAGATACGGAAGACGCCAAAGTGCGCGGGCATCTTGAGTTCGCAGCGTCTCTGAGATGAAAACGGACTTTCGGCAAAACGCGAGGGATCCAGGCAGCCCTTCTACCCCACCGTTTGGAGAGGAGTCCCACACAGACGGGGCTGACGCTGGTTCGCTGACTCATTGGGCAAAATACCCCATTGTGCCCAAGGTTTCCTGGCTGCGCTGGGGACCACCCCTCAGGTCCACCCCTACTTGGCGGAGCATGTGGCCATCAGCAGCCATGGCATGACTCCCAGCTGGAAGTGGCCTGGGGGCTCTTGGCCAGGCAGCACTGACACAGCAGGGGGAACAGGCCGAGACAGTCAGTGAAGGGGACCCGATGAAGACATGTGACAGCAATAATGGAGGTCACACGAGAGGACCGGCAGGGCTGGGGGCTGCTGGCCACGGGTGGAAGCGGGAAACCCCCAGGGGACAGAACACAGGACACAGGCCTCACACTTCACAAAAACGACTCATTCCCCAACTGCAAACCCATTTCCGCAGAGGGCCACAGCGTCACTCATGGCCGCCCCAGCGCGACACATCAACAGAGGCCCTCACAACGGGACAAAGGCGGGTAAGGATTCAGTGAATAAGGAAGATACAAAATTGAATGCAGAATGTTGACCATTGTCGTTTTTAATCTCTGCATAGAAAATGGAGAAAGAAAAATACATCAGACCTCAACAGTGATGCACAGAGCGGGGGGGTTCAGGGGGGGTGCCAAACTTCTACTGTACTTCGAAATGAAACCTAAGTCAGGGAATGCCCTGGAGCAATGACCAAGGACGAAAGCCCCACGGGACCCACCACACAGGGACAGGCCCACAGGACATACACACGGTCTTGCCGGGAGCTTTCCAGCTGGGGGGAGGGGTATGAGGGGCTGGTGCTTCCAGAGGTGGGTCGGATGAGCTGTGTCACAGGGGCCGGAGGCTCTGTGGGGGCTGGGCAGCCAGGTGAGGAGAACGGTTCTGGGGGTGAAAGCCAGGCTGGAGAGGGAGGGCCCAACAAGGCTCCTGCAGCTGTCTTAGCACAGGATGGTCCAATGCTGTACCCAGGGGTCTCCCCCCGGGGATTCTGGCCCCCCAGGGGACCCTGGGCCATGTCTGGGGACATCTCTGGTTGTCACAACTGGCATGTTCCTGGCATGGGGAGCACTGATGTGGCTCATCACCGCACAGTGGCCAGGACGGCCCCCCCCAGAGTGAGGCAGCCCCGTGACTCCTAGGGTGCAGACATTCTCTGAAGCATGCCCTCAGCACTGATGTAACACTGAGCTGGTCCAATCTGATTGGCAGATCAACAGGACACCTACAGGGTAAGTCTGTCCCAGCTGGTGTGCGGGAGACATTTACGCTCAATTATTTGTTTGCTGTTGTTGCTAAATCTGGTGACCCTGAGCCCAGGCAAGAGCAGGGCAGCGTGAACCCAGGACAGACAGGACGGCGGGTGTGCCCAGAGCCCCACCCAGAACCTTCCGGGCCTATCTGACTCCCGGGCCGAGGAGGCAGCGCAGCCCCAGGGGAAAGGGTTCCAAGTCGGCCACTGCTGCCCAAATGGCCCCAGGACTTGGGCGTCCACATGGGGCAGGAGGCATAGCCTGGACCCCAGGCAGGGTCCCCACAATGCCAGCCCCTTCCCACCCCTTCACGGGCTCGTCAAGGGCACTGAAGCCGGAGCCCAGCCCCCAGGATGTGAACCCAGGACGGGGACCCTCAGTGGCGAGTACATTCATACACATGCATGTGGACATGGGACACACGGAGGAAAGGAAACGAGATGCGGGACGCACAGACGGCATCTGTGGGCAGTTCCATCTTTATACCTTTGTGCACAGTCCGAGCTTCCTGTCAACATGGCGAGTGTCATCAGTAGAGAGGAGCATACTTGTGTTCCTGGCAGGGACTCTCAGGCCAACACATGGCCAGCGCCAGACCCACTGGGACACGCGACTGAGTCACACACAGGGTCCCCGGGTGTCACACTCCTCCAGAGAGGCCCTGCGGCCCCCCCGACCGTTACCTGCAGCAAACTCCTCGATGGTCATCAGCGGGAAGCGGATGAGGGCCAGCGCCTTGCCCAGGACCTTCCGCTTGTTCTCAGGCGTCACCTGCAGCTGCTGCCGCTGACACTCGGCCTCGGACCAGCGGACAACGGCATTGAACAGGCGCACCTCGCGGATGCCCAGCGTGTCCCGCTCTAGGACAGCCACCAGCGTGTCTGTGGAGTACAGGGAAGCCGCGTCAACGTGGACACTGTGGTCTCAGCCAGGGGCTGTCGGCACACTGTGCACGGTCTCTGCCTGTGCTGGCCAGTGAGGTTCACCAGCTCGTGGCCACACCCGTCCACCATCCTGTCACCAACGGCTGCACAGTGGGGTGGACCTGGCAGAAGCCCTGTGGCCAGCAAGGCCAAAAACACAGATCACTGCCTGTGCAGGAGGAGGGTGCCCACCCTGCTTGAGGATGACGGGGCCCCAGGACACGAGGTGACCCCTCCAGGAACCCCGCCAGCCTTACCCAGGTCGATATCCGTGAAGCCCTCTGCGGTGATGGCGTCGGCCGTGTTTTTGTCGATGTTCTCCAGGCACAGGCTGGCAAGCTGTGGCTCATCGAAAAGCCGGGCCTGCAAGAGACAGTGCGTCATCATCGAGCCCCGAGACAGGACCCAACATGCATCCCCTGGTTCAAAACCTGTCACAAATTTCAAGTCTTGGGGCCTGCAAAGTGTCAGCCCAAGGGGCCAGTGAGCTTTTCCCCAAGTTCAGAGACTGGGGTGGAGTCTGGTGAAGGAAGGACGGGCTCCAGTGGAGGGGAGAAGATTCTCATTCATTCTGCCCAGGAGCTGGAGGCAGGCAAGACCCATAACCCCTTGGCCTCCACAGTGCCCAGGGCCTGGCTAGGACACCCCACATGACCACAGCTCTCAGCAGATGGCTGGGGGCAGCTCTGGCCCTTCAGAGCAACTCTGAAGGTGGGTCAGGGCCCGAGGCCCATGTCTCATCCGAGCAAAGGGTTTGCAAATCCAACCCGTCTGGAGGTAGCTGTGACCCATCCAGGAGAGGGCGCCCCCCCATGCCTATTTGTGCCCAGGTATCTTCCCAGCCTCCCGGTATTCACAGCCCCACCAGCCCCACCACAACCCGGCTGACCACACAGAGCCTGAAAGGGACCGTCTCAAAGAAACAAAGACAAACCTTTCTCCCCACACCTGAGCCAGCGACTAGGTGCCAAGGAGGCCTAGAAACTCACCCAGAAAACTCAGGGGGGCCACCATGCGGGGCGGGCACAGGGATGGGGAGCACTCTCCCCAGCACAAAATTTAAGGGGAGTCAAAAACCCAAAAAATTCCCCGCATGCACCTGCTCCCGCCTCCCGCGCTCACTAGCGCCTGCCCATCTGCGTCTCCACTTGTCTGCCCAGCCCTGCCTTTACCTGCCCTGCCCACTAGAGCCTCCACCCCGAGTCCCCCACCCCCACCGTATGCTGCGCCCTCACCCGGTCCCCCGCATCCTTGCCCGTCCCCATACCTGTGTCAGCAGCATGAACGCATTGTCTGCGCGCAGGTTCTTCTTCAGGAACTCCACACAGTGGGCCTCAAGCGCGGGCACCGCATACTTCTTGGCGGTGTACAGCGTGGTCATGACCGTCTCGGGCCCAATCTGAACCTCATCCGAGTAGAGGAACCTGGAGGGGGCGGTGGGGAGGCCAGCGGCCATGAGGCAAGGGCCACCCAGCCTGCTGCGGCGCCACTGGGACCATCAGACCCCCAGCAGGAACTCACACCAGTCCCCACCCCACGGGCCGGCCTGAGGAACCTTCCAAAACCAGCGCCTGTTGTTCTCCGACCTGCAGACAGGATCCAGCAAAGGCTATTACCAGTGAAAACCCACGAGGCTAAACCATCCACTTTCCAACACGGGAAACACATCTACTGCGCAGGCCTTCTCCTTTCCCAGGCACAAAGGCTGAAGGCCATCATGGGTTTGCTGGGGAGACGGGACGTTTCTACACCTCTGGACCTGCACAGCAGGCCTGACGGCAAAGCTCAATGATGTTTGGGCAAATCACGGGCCTGGAAATGCCAGCCTAAATCACGGAACGCTCATGGGCACTGACCACTGCCATCGCTGGACTCTAAATGGGGGTCAGAAGTTGGGGGTCATAAAAAAAGAAAATGGTGAGGCCATGGAGATATCAGAGACCTTTTGCATGGATGGGGGTGCAGAACCGAATAGGCCAGGAAAGGGGTGCCCCCTCCTGAGTCCAGGCCCCAGCGTGGGCCAGGAGCCCAAATACAGCCCAGTAGCTGGAGTCCCTGAGGCCAGGGAGACCCTGGGACCCTGCTGGACACCCCACCATGACCCACCTGACGTCAGCAGTGCGGGGGTGGGGGGGACCCTGTAATGAGGACAGGCCCGATTACACGCAGAGCGACAGGGGTCACACATGAAGGGTGACGGTGTCAACCATCTCAGGAGGGCACATCAGCATATTTATCAAAAGGCAGAGACAAAGTTCAACCTAAGGCAAGGTTTGGCAAACTGCAGCCTGCCACCTGTTTTTGATTTTTTAAATTGACATCATTTTATTTTTTTAATTATGGTAAAATACACATAACATGAACTTGATCACCTTAGCCAGTTTTAAGTGCACAGCTCAGGGGCATTAAGCACATTCACACTTCTGTGCAGCCGTCCCCACCATCCATCTCTAGAACTTTCCATCTTCCCAGACTGACACTCTGTCCCCATTAAACACCAACTCCCCTGCCCTCCCCCAGCCCCTGGCACCACCATCTACTTCCGGTCTCTATGAATCTGACTCCTCTGGGGGCCTCACATAAGGGGAATCACACAGTATTTGTCCTTCTGCGTCTGGCTGATGTCACTGAGCATCATGTCCTCAGGGTCCGTCCACGCTGTAGCGTATCAGACTGTCCTTTATTTCCTAGGCCGAGTAATATTCCAGTGTGTGGACGGCCCACCCTTGTTGATCAAGCATCTGCCCCCGTCCTCCTTTTGGCCGCGGTGAGTCGTGCTGCTGTGGACACGGGTGTGCAGGTATCTGTTCAAGTTCCTGCTCTCAGTGCTTCGTGTGTACACACAGCAGTGGGACTGCTGGGTCATATGGCAACTCTGTGTTTAAATACTTCAGGAATCGCCATCCCACAGCAGCCACCCCATTTCACTTCCCCCCCCCGCCGTGCACAAAGGTCCCAATTTCTCTATGTCCTTGTCAACTCTTGTCATTTTTCTTTTTTTAAAAAAATTTTATAACTGCCATTCTACTGTGAAGTGTAAAGTGACATCTACTTGTGGTTTCATCACCTGTTTTTGTAAATAAAGTTGTATTGGCACACAGCTCCACCCATAGTTTACAAACTATCCCGACTGCTTCTGTAGTCACAATGGCCATAACGGAGAGAGCCCACCAGTCGCCCAGCCGAGAAGCGTCCACCCACCCTCTGGGCCTGGGCTGAGGGAACTATTTGAGAAGGCACAAAGACATGGATAAAGGAGCTTGTTCCTGAGTGCTGTTGTGACCTGGAGGACACTGGGGACAGCCACAGGACCCAACACAGTCAAGGGTTACGGGGCATCCACAGATGGAACCAACTAGAACAAAATTGTACCCAACAACACACTGTGGACACCAGTGAGAAAAGGGGGTGAGGACACAGTGGGATGGAAGGGCAGCTGTGACACATTACACACACGGAACATGAGCCAGGAGGGGCCAGCAAGGTGGTGTCCTGGCTGTCTGAGAAGGGAGCACAGGGTTACCCCACTTTGTTCTTTGTGCTTCTTCGTATCAACTTTGTGTGTGTGACAGCCTGTGCCATTTTGATCACCAGGAGGGAAAAAATAAACTGCATTGAAAAAGATGTTTTTGGGGTGGCTGGCTAGCTCAGTTGGTTCAATACCCACATGGGCCACTGTGAGCTGCGCCCTCCACAACTAGATTGAAACAACTCCTTGACTTGGAGCTGATGGGTCCTGGCAGGACACACTTAAATAAATAAAAGTGTTTTTAAAAAGATGTTTTCACTGTTTGGAATAATCTTTAAAGTTACCTATGACAATTTACACCCAGTGTTCCTGGGAGCCATCTGGGCAAGGAGATGGTACGGACATTCTCGAGAGCTCACCCCTCTGGGCAGCCAGGACCTCGGCCTCTACCTGAAGCCACTGCCCGTGGTCGCCGCCCAAGCTTTGCCTCTCCTCCCCTCTCATCCAAGTTGGCTCCATTTCCTACAACTGTGTGACAACCCCCATTCCCAGGCGTTCATTGTACTTGAGAAAAAATTCTGAAACTTAAAAGGAAAAAATAAAGGTGGCATATAAAATCCTTCCTTTATGCTACTTCTTTAACTTTGTCGACTACAAAGGATCAAAATGAGGGGTTCATATACACACGACATACAACGTGGATGACCTTGAAAATGACGCTCAGTGAGACAAGCCAGACATAAAAGTCCACATGGTGTGTGATTCCATTTACGTGAAATGTCCAAAACAGGCACATCCACAGACACACAAAGGGGGTTAGTGGTTGTTGGAAGCTGGGGAGGGGGATGGGGACGGGGTCTCCTTTCCTGGGTGATGGAAGCTTCTGGAATTAGATAGAGGCAGTGGTTGAACATATCTATGAATATACTAAAACCCACTAAATTGTACACTTTGACTAAATTGCATGGTATATGAAGTACATCTCTATTAAAACCACAAAAATTAAAATGGGGTGGGGGCTCCCAGAGACTCCCCTCACTGTGGAAGCAAGTTCTAGAAACTTCCAGGGAGCCAGGGCTCTGGAGGCAACGTCACCAGGGTCTCTATTTTCTCCAAGTCCCATCGGTTTTCCGATGTGTTAAACCATCAGGCGTCCATCCCGCCCCTCGGTGGTGAGGCCCCAGAAGGTCTTACTTGAGCAGTGCCAGGAAGGCGGCTGGCTCCACATCGGGCAGCTCGATCTCGGTGGACGTGGTGGCCATGCCCCCATTGAACATGGCGTCGAAAACAGCGCTGCCCACAGCCAGCACAAACCTGGCGGAAGAGAAGACCTGGTTACCTTCTGCGTGGCCCTGCCTGTCCCCGTCACCGAGCCTGGGGCTGGGGGAAGGGGGGAATATGTGTAAAGTGAGTGTCCCCAACGTCAATTCCCCCACCGGAAAGCCTGGGAGGCACTGCAAAGGCAGCTTCTCTGCCAGCTGCCCCCTCACACCGTGCCCAGAGCATGTCCGTCCATCCAGCCATCCACTCACTCACTCACTCATTCATTTGCTCACGTGCTGGCTCTGCAACACCTGCCCTGTGCTCAGGCTTGGGGCACTGGGCCCCCCACCTTCTTGGCGGGGAGCAGACACAGGTCAAATGCACAGCCAGCCTGACCGTGGGGTAGGAAGGAGAACGCAGGGCTGTAAGGGGAGCAAGGGGCAGGGGAGGTCTGACAGGGACAGCTGAGCCAGGCTGAGTCTGCGGGGAAGGGTGTCAAGGGTAAGGGAACGGCATTAGCACAGGGGAACATTAGGAGGCAGTGGCCGTGAGAAGACCTGTGGGTTCCGCCAGGAATGACTCACCCACTCAGGGCCACCTGCCCGTGTCTCCTTCAACTAGGGGCAGGAAGGCCCAGTGGGTGAGGAGCCCCCAGCCTTCCCTCCAGCCAGCTGTGAACCCTCCTGCTGGCCCTGCCCGTGGGGGCCGGTAGGATTGTAGGGCACTCCATGGCGTCTGCACTCAGGACAGGGCCGCCCACTCTGTGCGGTCCAGGCTCAGTCCTCCAGGCCCACCCCGTGACGTGACGTCCTCCCGCGGGGGGGGGCAGAGGACTCAGGAGCCATAGCCCCGCAGCACGCCTGCGGGTCTGCGCGGCCCCTGTATCCCCTGTAACCCCTCCTGGAATCCCCTCTGTGACAATCACAGCTCTGAACAGCCGCCTACTTCAGAGTCAGCAGACAGGGGCAGGTGGGACGGAGCCAGCCCCACCCCGCAGCTCCTGGCCTCTGCCCAGTGCCTGGGGCGCCCTTCCCACAGCCCCCAGCAGACCCCAGGCTGGGCCTCCCCCGACGCCCCAGGGAGAAGCCCTGTCTCTCCCCAGTCCCCACATCCTCCCCCGTCATGAGGCGCTTGTCCCCTGGCCCTGCCAGGCCTTTTTCTGTCCACAGCCAGTCCAGGACTCGACCCCACCCTGAGGGCCAGACTGAAGACAGATGGCCAGATGGGAAACCAAGTGCAGTGGGATGAACAGTGTGCCCTAAAATGTACATGTACGGAAGGTCAGAAGGGGACCTCATCCGGAAATCGGGTCTTTGTAGGTATAATTAGTTAGAATGAGGTCACACTGGAGTGGGGTGGCCCTGATCCAATGACTAGTGACCTTATGAGGGAAATGTGGGCACAGACACACAGGGAGAGGCCATGTGACGACGGAGGCAGAGACTGGGATGGTGAGACCACAAGCCCAGGAACGCTGGAGCCCCCAGAGGCGGGAATGGGCAGGAAGGACCCTCCCCTGAGGTCGTTCCTACGGAGGGAGCGCGGCCCTACGACACCTTGGGCATGGGCTTCTGGCCCCAGAGCTGACAGCACCAATCCTTGTGGTTTGCCCACTCATCTGGGCCTGGCCTGTGTTTGTGCAGAGACGCCCAACACTGGACGGTCAGGGGCCTCACACGCCCTCGGGGGCAGATGTGAGGACAGATCCCAGGTCCTGGAAAGACCGCAGGCTTCGAGGCGGTTACGTCCGGTCCCCGAGGCTCCTCCACGCGGGCCCTGCCCACCGCCCCTCAGGGCCTTCATGTTCTGGCCAGCAAGCCCGCTCCCTCGGCACCTTGCTTGTTCCTGCCTCCGGCCAACCACAGGCCCCAGCCCCACGCTGAGGGCCTCCCCGTCATGTGTCTCCTACCCTCTTTCCCCAAAAACATAACAATAAATGCAAATCAAAACCACAGCGAGGCACCACCTCACCCACTAGGATGGCTAGAATTAAAAATAAGGACAATGACAAGAGCTGATGAGGACATGGAAACCAGAGCCCTCGTGTGCGGCTGTGGGAGCCCCTGCGGAGGCAGGTGGTACCGCAGACAGTCAGCCACGAGCGGCCATCTGACCCAGCAACTGCACGCCTCGCTGTCTGCCCCACAAAACAAACGTCCACACACAACCAGCAGTGGGATCCCAAAGGTCAAAATGTGAAGAGAAATCCCCAAACACTTGGAAATGGAAGTGACTCACTTCCAAGTAACCCAAGGGTCACAGAAGGAACACAGGGACATTAGAAAATGAAGATAAGACACATCCCAAAGTGAGAAAGGCAGCCAACAGTGCTCAGGGGTAAACACCTCGTACCTATCAAATAAAGACCCAAAGTCAGCAAGGTTAGCTTCTACCTCCACAGTCTAGAGAATGAATGGGAAAGCAAACCCGAAGAAAGACGGAAATAATGAAAGTAGGAGCAGGAATTAAGGAAATTGGGAATGGGGAAACAGAAAACCAATGAAACCAAAATTGCTACTCTTTGGGGAAAAGAAAACAATCAGTTGCTAAAACTTCAGCCAGACCAACCAAGAAAGAGAGAAAGGACAGCAGTTAGCAAGATCAGGAAAGAGGGGACTTCACTGCAGACTCTAAAGAAGATAAAGTCGTAAGACAACTTCATGCCGACAAATTAAGACAATTAGATCTTCCGCCAAAGAGAAGCCCAGCCCTAGGTGGCCCCACAGCGGGGTTCTCACGTACATTTCAGTAGAAATAACACCACTGCACCCACATTCCTCTGGGAAATAAGAGAAAGGGGAGCAGTCCAACTCATCTACGAGGCCTGAGGCTCCACAGGGGCCTGGGGGACGGTTTCTCACCATGTCACATGTAAGACTTATGCTGTTGGGTCAGCCGGACGGTTAGAGCACGAGCTCTGAACAACAGGATTGCTGGTTCGATTCCCACATGGGCCAGTGAGCTGCGCCCTCCACAACTAGATTGAAGACAACGAGCTGCTACTGAGCTGCTGAAGCAGTGGCTGGATGGCTCAGTTGGTTAGAGCACGAGCTCTCAACAAGGTTGCTGGTTCAATTCCCGCATGGGATGGTGGGCTGAGCCCCCTGCAACTAAGATTGAAAACGGCGACTGGACTTGGAGCTGAGCTGCGCCCTCCACAACTAGAGGACAACGACTTGGAGCTGATATGGGCCCTGGAGAAACACACTGCTCCCCAATATTCCCCAATTTAAAAAGAAGTGAAACAAAACAGACTTAGGCTGTAATGCGTCTGTCCCACTCCTTGGCATTTACCCAAGAGAAGGAAGCACACCGCCACACGGTGTGCCCGCCTGCCCAGGGAAGCATTATTCCTGCAGTGAAACACTGGAGACCCGCATCCCCATTGCTGGTGAACGGACAAACCGGGGTCTGTCTACAAGGGGCGTTTGGCAGGAAAAAGGACTTCTACTTCAGCACCGAAAAGAAACGAGCTCCTGAGATGCCGAGAATGAGCCTCTAAGAATTTACGTTAAAGAACCCAGAGACAACCAGTACTAAATCATTCCAATTACATGAAATTTCTAAAAACAGCAAAACTAGAGAGACTGAAAGCAGACAGACCAGTGGTTGCCTGGGGTTCGGGGTGGGAGCGGGGTCCTTTTGGGGTGACGGTTGTGCTCTAAAACTGGGCTATGACGGTTGACAACTACATAAACTCTCCACCCAGTCATCACATGAAACAAGACTAAATCCAGCGAAAGCGCTTGATATCCCCACACTCACCCTTCCTGAAAATTCTGAATAAACGAGGGATGGACAGAAGGTTCTGTACCTTGTGGAAGAGACTTTGAGGGAAACCAATCTCAATGGTCACACGTAACTGTGAAAAGCACCAAGGCTGCGTGCTCTCACCCGTTGTGGAGCAATGCCCTGGGGATCAGAAATGCAGTAAGAACAGAAAAAAATAATGCAGGAATATGAGAGAGTAAGAGAAAAGATCTGCCTGTACAATTCTCTAATTTAAAATCCCAAGCCCAGGGGTGGCCAGTTAGCTCAGTTGGTCTAGAGCGTGGTGCTGATAACACCAAGGTTGCGGGTTCAATCCCCACATGGGCCACTGTGAGCTGTGCCCTCCTTAAAAAAAAAAAAATTTCCAAGCCTGCACTGTCCAAGATGGTTGCTACTGGCCACACAGGGCTATTTAAGTCTAAATTAAAATTCAAGTAAATAAAAGGTTCAAGTCCTCGGTTGTGATGGCCACTTATTAAGTGCTCCGTAGCCACATGTGACTAGTAGAGGACAGCATAGATCTAGAACATTCCCATCTTCACAGAAAAGTCTACTGCATGGGGCCAAACAGATGAGATGAACAATTATGAATACTAAGTGTTCAGGAAGAAATTGTTCAAATAACATAAAATAAATATGTCCCCAAATCTATAGCTTCCCAGCTAGAAAAATACAACAGAGAAAAACAAAAAAATACCTGAGCGAAAACTCAGAAATAAACGTGCAAGAGCTATACAATGAAGAAAACTACAAAACTTTTGTAAGGATGCTGAAAAATGCCCTGAATACATAAGTGGATAGAGATCTCATGTTTCCAGATATATTCTAAATTGCCATTTCTCCTCAACCAGGCATCTCTGGGAAGACCAATTCCCCACTAAATTCCTTTCCCGCGTAAGAAATTGATGCCAAAGAGCATAAGGAACCACTAGAGCGAGCAGAGTAGCAAACTCGGCCCTGGGACCCAATCCAGTCCGCCACTTGCTTTGTAAATCAAGTTTTATTAGAACACAGCCATACTCGTTCATTTATGTCACTGTTTTTTGTGCTGCAAGACAGAATTAAGCAGTTGGAACAAAGGAAATATTTATTATGTGGCTCTTTACATATGCGTGGTGCTGCTGTGCTAGAATGTAAGTTCCACAGGGAAAGAGATGTTTTTCTGTTCGCACCATGTTTCAATGGCTGTTGGGTGGAGGCACAGACGGATGGGTGATTCTAGAAGACTCAATGTGTTAGACCAACTGAAATAGTCTTAAAGCAGAATAAAATTGGGAGCAACTTCCTCAGCAATTCTCAAAACACACCACAGAGCCACCATCATCATAAAAAGACGTCACCAGACTAAAACCACACAAACAGGTCGATGCCACAGAAGAGACCCCAAACACAGACTACTCCACATTCTAGACTCTCAGCATGGCGACATTTTCCAAGAGAGAGTGAAGACAGTCATCTGAGATGTTAATTGTGTGGGGCCACCCGATTTGTACACCAACGAAAATGCCAAAAAGACATTCGCTGTTTGCTCACAGCGAACCTGAGAAAGAAGACACACATTAGATTCCAGCCTGCTGGCTGACGTGTATGCTGGGCATTCTCCTGGGCATTTGGGGTGCGGGACAGAACAAGATAGGCAAAGCCAATGACAACATAATATCAACGTTGGGCGCTAGAAAGTTAGAAAGAAAAAGGTGTGGGGAAAAAAGAAGAGTGGGGACTGCAAAGCTAAGCGTAGCAGGAGCTGGGATGGGAGCTTAGCCAGGGACAGCCCTTTTCACTGTCAAAAATGCCAACCTATGTTCTGGGGTCCCATGCCCCACTTCATCCTGCACCAAGTTCACGGGTCACTCTGAGCCCCAGCAGTGACCACCCCAAGCCTGGCCCTGGGAGCTGTGGCTTCAGACCACACCTTGAAATCAGCACAAGCCTCAACCTCACTCTGCTTTTCAATCAACCTCAGGCGTTGTTCTCATGTAACCATTCTGGCCCAAATGTCCTCTTTCTGCCCCAGGGCCCCATCCAGGACCCCACGAGGCTTCTCATCGTCCCTTAGGCATCTTGGGCTGCGACAGCTCCTCCACCTTTCTCTGATTGTCCTGTCCTGGGCAGTCTTAGGAGCACTGGCCAGGGTCCAGCAGGTCTCCGATCCGTGTTTGTTGGGGATTTTCTCGTGATTAAACAGGACAAACTGGTCTCCTGGGGCTGCTATCCAAAGTGTTGGCAAACCAGGTGACTTGAAACAACGGAAATCTATCTTCTTACACGCAGGAGGCCAGACGTCCAAACTCAAGGTGTTGTAGGGCCACGCTCTCCCTTGAGGGTCTTTCCCGTCTCCTCCAGCTGCTGGCGGCTCCAGCATCCCTGGGCTGAGGACCACATCGCCCCATGTCTGCCTCTGCCATCACATGGCCGTCTTCTCTGTCTCTCCTCTGTGTGGACAGTTGTCCTCATGAGGACAGTTGTCATTGGGTTTAGGGCCTACCTGGATAATCCAGAATGATCTCATGTTGAGACCCTTAACTTTAATCACAGCTGCAAAGTCCCTTTTCCCAAATAAAGTGCCAATCACAGGTTCTGGGGATTAGGATGGAAACATATTAGGTTGGTGCATAAGTAATTGCGGTTTAAAAGATTAAAAATAATTGCAAAAACTGCAATTACTTGTGCACCAGTCTAGTATCTTTGGGGGGACACCATTCAACCCACTATACACCACTATACACCACTATACACTATACACTATATAGATTTTGGGGAAGAGGACACCCAGGTGAGATACCTTCTCGTCAGAGGTCCCCGACATATACACATCACCCTGAGATTGACCTTGACCACCTGGCTGAGAAGGGGGCTACTTTCCATCCTACTCTTTACATGGAGTCCTCAAATCCAGCCTCCCAGAAGGCGGTGAGAACAAGGTCCAGGTAGGGGTGTCACACATACCGTGTTTCCCCGAAAATAAGACCTAGCCAGACAATCAGCTCTAATGCATCTTTTGGTACAAAAATTAATATAAGACCCGGTCTTATTTTACTATACTATAAGGTCGGGTCTTATACGATATGATTGATGATATGATTGATGATGATGAGATGAGATGAGATATGATATGATATGATATGATACCAGGTCTTATATGAATTTTTGCTCCAGAAGACACATTAGAGCTGATTGTCCGGCTAGGTCTGATTTTCGGGGAAACGCGGTAGAAGCAGGAACTCTCCAGACCACTCTTTTCCACCACTCGCACATGTTCAATCTTTACTCTCTATCACGCGTGGCCTCTGGGACATTAACTCTGCCTTGGCTTATGTCCCCATCTTTAAGCTCCTGGTCCTCTAGAGGAGCCCTGGGTCATGGAGTCGATCTTCCCAGCAGCCCCAGGACAGAGGCATCTGAGTGGTACGTCCCAGTTCACAGGTAGGGAAACTGAGACACAGCAAACCCAGGGTCACTCACTGGGCAGCCATCCACCTGACCATTGCAGGTAAATTTTTCACAATTCATATGAAATAATAACCCAAAGGCTAAAAATAAAAAGAATTTGAACCTTCTATTGGGGGATCCAGAGTAGGGCATCAACACCAGGGAAATGGGACAAGAAAAGTGCCATCGGCCTGGCCCCAGACACCCTCTGGACATTAAGCACACAGGGAGACAACTGATGGGTGCAGGGACCTGCGAGGTGTGCCAAGGGAACCAGGCAGAGCGCCATCAGGGGACATGGGACTCATGGACCTACAAACACAAGAGGTGGGCCAGTCTGATGGTGAATGTTGAGGTGCAGGCATGCAGCCCCACACCAGGAAAAGGCTGCACCCCATGCCCCATTTTGGGGTGGCTCCTTGCTGCCATTCCTAAGCGCCCTTTTGTCCACACGCTGCCCCCAGGCTACCCCACACACCCCCATCAGTACGGACCCCCTGGGTCATACTGTTTCCAGCCATCTCTGGGGTGTCTCAGCCTCTGCCATACAGCATGTACTTCCATGCCTGTCCTCCCCTGGGATGCTCAAGCCAGGAGTGCAGGAACTCCCGCCTCGTCCCATTTTCCCTCACCTGCCAAGCTACCTCCTCACCACATCACAGAGAAGCTGGACCCTCTGCTTCCCAATCCTGCGGCCCCCACTAAGCCCATCACCTCCCGTGGCGTCTGTGGCCCATTCCAGCCCTCAAAGCAGAAAAGGTCACTGTGCTCCCTCTGCTCTGGCCTCGCTGTGGCTCCCAGCTGCCCACCTCTCTGCTCTCCAGGCCTCACACCCCTGCACTCTCCTCCCCTTCCCCTGCTCTGCTCAGTGCCACTTGCTCAGAGGTGTCCGTCGGGAGCAGGTCAGCCCTGTCATTATCCCGGGCCCTATCTCCCTCCTGCACTCAGAAATTCTCACTAAATGTCACATCCATCCTTCCTCACTTAACCTCCACCTCTCACGGGAGCCAGGCCCCTCTTCTGCTTCTCTCCGGGGATGCTCACATCCACCTTTCTCATCCCCACTTTGCCACCAGCCCATGGACCTTGAAGCATGATCGAGTATGTATCTCAAGGTCAGCCGGCATCCAGGGAGGCCCCCACCAACTCCCCTGCACCCCTCAAGTAGAAACCCTGACGTTCCCTCACTGGGTGGGGTTTCCAGTCGCATCCACCTCCCAGAGAGGGCTCCAGTCAGGGGTCCTGTGGGCAGGAGAGCCCAGACTGGCCTGAGCAGCGTTTAAGAACGGGAGGGGTGAGGGAGGCCAGCGGTTCAGGAGGCACTGGTAGGTGGCAAACGGACCAGCCCCCTACTCCAAGCTTAGGAAGGTGGCCCCCATGGGTGACCGGGGACAGGGCTGCACACACACCGGGGAGGGAGGAGTCAGGGGAGGTCCTGGGGAACCAACCACAGGCCTGGAACCTTCTGCGGACAGGAAGCCAGACGCAATTGTACATAAATAACCAAGAAAAAGCCACAAAGACTGTCAAAGACACAGGTTAAAGGCCTCACGCCGGAGAGGCGGGAGGACCCTCACAGCAGGTTGGGGGACACTCCAAGCAGAGCCAAGAACGCCCCCTCCCCTTCCAGGGTGGAGCCCCCAGCGAGCCTTCCCCACCAAGGTCCCTGGGGTGCAACGGGGAGCAGGGTCAGGGAGTGGGCAGGCTGGTGTGTGATAATAACTCACCCAGCCCAGGAGTCTGGGGCTGCACCCTAGAAACTGGCAGAGGGACGGGGCCTGGAGCAACAGTGCCCCCTTTCTCGGAGAGGAAGCCTGGGGGTTAGGAGGGTGGGGAGTGTCAAGGACTGGGGAGGGGCAGGAGGGTGAGAAGGTTGGAGGAGGGTCAGTGGGCTGTGGGTTCTGGGGACTGCGGGTTCGGGGGGCTGGGGAGTCAGGGGGCTGGGGAGTCAGGGGGCTGGGGGCTATGTGGTTCGTGAGTCTGGGGAGTCCTGGGTTTGTGAGGCAGGAGTCTGGTGGGGATGTGGGGGTCATGCACGCCTGGAGAGCATGGGTTACTTAGTGCAGGAGGTCATTGGGGCAGGATGGCAGGGCCCAGGGTGGTTCGCAGGGCCTGGAGATTCTGGCAAGAGTGGCGGGGGGGAGGGTGTCCGATGGCGGTGGACGGACGGGGGTCGAGGGGCCAGGGAATGGCTAGTATCTGGGGGCTGCGGGATGGATGGGGCTCCAGGAGGATCACAGGGCCCGGGGATAATGGGGCCTGGGGAAGGGGGTGCCCTGGGGTACTGGAGGGTCCGAGGGCTGCAGATAACGGGATGGCGGGTACCGGGACGGAGGGGTCCCCGGGGAGGGGGTCCAGGGATGGCGGGTCCGGGGGATGGGGTCCCGGAGCCCGGGGGCCCGGGAGCGGGCGCGGCCCACCTGTGCGCCGGGATGCGCTGCGCGCCGAGCCCCTTGCCCACCAGGAAGTGCACGTCGCACAGCACCTCGTTGTTGAAGAGGAAGGCGAAGCGCTCCTGCACCGTGGGCTTGGTGGCCTGCCAGTTGTACACGGGCTCGCGCAGCAGCGCCGCCGCCCCCGGCTCCTCGGCCGCCCGCTCCCCTCCCGGTGCGGCCTGTGCGCCGGGCCCTGAGCCCGGAGAGGACGTCCCGGGGGCGGCGGGGACCGGGCCGGCGGCCGCAGCCGCGTTGCCGGGGGCGGGGGCGGCGTTGGCACTGGGACCCGGGCCGCCCCCCGCGCCCGCACCGACCGCCGGCGGGCACGATGCGCGGCCGCCGCTCCCACCCGCCGCCATCTTGTCGGTGCGGCGCCGCGGGGCGGGCGGGGCGGGCGCAGCGGGCGGGGCTGACGGGGAGGGGAGGGGCGGGGCGAGGGAGGAGGGCGGGGCGAGGGAGGGGCGGGGCGAGGGAGGGGCGGGGCGAGAGGACAGGCGAGGGGAGACAGGGGAGGGGAACGGGGCGGACGGAACTAGGGGCTGCGCGGCGGGAGAGGAGAGAGGGAGGGAGGATGGAAGAAGGGACGAGGGGAAGGGCGCGGGGCAGACCATGGACCCCGGGCCCCAGATCACAGACCTCAGACCTCAGATCTGGGACCCAGCATGCTAGATCTCCTACTTCAAACCGCGGACTTTAGAGACTCCAAACCTCGGATCCAGAATCCTGGACCCCAGACCTTGGACCCCAGATCCTAAATCCTCAGACGCAGGCTCCAGACATCAGATCCCAGATCCCAGACCCGGTACTTCAGACCTAGGCTCTAGACACTGGACCTTAGATCCCGGATCACCAGACCCAGATCCTAGATCCTCAGACCCAGGGGCCCCAAACCTCAGATCCCAGTCTGCACCCCGGCCTCCATAACCCAGACATCAGATCCTACATTCCAGACCTCAGGCCTCAGAGCCCTGGCTCCAGATTCCAAACTCCAGACACCAGATTCCAGACTTCACACATTAGACCCCAACCCCAAACACTGAACCCAGTTCCCTGGACCCCACAGCCCAATCTCTGACCCAGGTCCTCAAATCCCAAATGCAGACCCCACCCCAGACCTTGAGTCCTGGGCCTTGGAGGACTCAAGTGGTCCAAACCCCACGCCTGGGATCCTGGACCCCAGCCCTTAGCCCCCAGCCCTGATGGTCTGCCTGCCCAGTGGAGGAGACCCCACTGTACAGAGGGGTCAAACTGAGGCGCCAGGAAGTTGTGGCTGAATGGGACGGGATGCTCTTTTCATCCAAGACTCAACAGGTATACAGGGCAGGGCTTGGGGCCGGGTCCAGGACACAGCCCTGGGGATCCTGGTTCAACGATTTCCAGTGGTCACACAATAGGTGCATGAAAAATAAACGCAGGAACTTGGAAATGCCAGAGAAACACGGAAAGCAAATTAATATCGTGTGTTATCCTGCTATCCATAAACAACTAGTGTTAACACTTCAGTGTATTCTTTGTCTCTTTTGTGTGTGTGTGTGTGTGTGTGTGTGTGTGTGTGTGTGTAGTGTTTTGTTTTGCTTCATGTTTTACAAACAGCAGAGTCTTTTCATATAGTTGGGATCACTTGAATATGTATCACTTGGTAAAAGGATAGCAGCCTTTTTCTGTTGCTGATGCTGAAAAACGCTTCATCTGAATAAAATCATGTGTGGATATAATACTAGTGACTCGATAAAGAATGAACATCCTGGGGTGGCCGGTTGGCTCAGTTGGCTAGAGCGCAGTGCTCATAACACCCAGTTCGCTGGTTCGATTCCCACAAGGGCCAGTGAGCTGCACCCTCCACAACTAGATTGAAAAAAAACAAACAACTTGACTTGGAGCTGATGGGTCCTGGAAAAACACACTGTTCTCCCAATATTCCCCAATTAAAAAAAAAGAGAGAGAGAATGAACATCCCGATTCTTGCCTTTTGAGGATAATGGATTCATGGCATTCAGACTGTAGTCATTTTAATTCCCTGCAATCATTATTGATGAAGCATACCTTTAGCTGCGCTTCTGCTTATTTCTACAACCCCGGGACTTGGAGAAGCATCCTTGCCTGCTGATGAGAGATTCCATCCCATGTTGTACCTTCTTTGCCCTGAAACATAAAACCGGCTATTCTCCAAAGAGCCCTCATTCCTTGGGGTGGGGGAAAGTACTGATGACTACATTTTGGATATTGGACATAATATTGCACATAAATTTTTGGTGGAAAACTGATTAAAGTCTACTTCAGTGGTCAGATAGAAATGGTAAGTTTTAGAGATTGCGAGTTCATAGTGTTGTTTCCAGTTCATCTCTACCACTACTCTTTAACAGGTGTCCTCAGTAACTATGCCTGACCTGGCCCACCACCTGTCGATTTAAAGAAAGTTTTATTGACATGCAGCTATACCCATTCATTTGCATGTTGTCTATGCTGCTTTCCAGCTTCCGAGGCAAATCTGAGTAGTTGCTTCAGAGACGATATGGCCATCAATACCAAAAAATGAACGCTATGGCCCTATACAGCAAAGGTTTGCAAGGTAAATTATTTCACCATTTTCTTTCATCATCTGGTGAAACACATTAAGTTTCTGAAGATCCTGCTTACAACTTGTGTAATTTCTCATTTGTTTTATCTGTCAACATAAAATTTAAGTCCAGACCACAATAGTCATATCAACAGTATCTAAAATAACTACTAGTTGGAAAATCAGATCTAAGATGCAGCTCTAGTGGCATCAATGATGGGCCAGCTGCTGGGTTCAGACCAGGCATGTGACCAATCCTGGCCAATGAGGTGACAGGACAAGTCTGCATGATGGGGCATTCCAGGAACTGTTTCTGCAGAATGATCCCCTGAATGGCAGAGTAGGGAAAGGGAAGGGATCTGGGTCTGGAATGACATTGATCGTCTTGATCATCCTGAGCCTAGAGGCTGCCATGGCTTGGGGCTGTTTGTCCTCTGAGCTAATAAACATCTTTATGGAGTTAAGCAAGTAGAGTCAGGCTTTCTGTTACTCATGGCTAAAGGCATGTCATTGATGCAATTGGCCCTGGTGGCCACCTTTGAACACTTCTTGCTAACAACAGACAAGGAAGAGACTTAGTGCTCGCCTCCCTTATGATAAGCTCTGAGGCTGTATGATTCTGGATATAAACAGCTGCCTGGTAAGTAGTTTCAGTTATCTACGAGCGCAGAGCAAAACCACCTACAGATTTAGACGCTTCACTCTAAGAGCAGGCAGGGAGGGGCTGACTGGGAAGGGACAGGAGAGAAATTTCTGAAGGTGTGTATTAGTTTCCTACAGCTGTTGTAACAAATTTTCACAAAAGTAGAGCCTTAAAACAGCATCGATGTATTATTGCACTGTTTTGGAGGTCAGGAGTCTGAAATGGGTCTCATTGGGCTAAAACCCAGGTGTGGGCAGGGCTGGTGCCTTGTGGAGGCTCCAGGGAGAACCAGCTCCTGCCTTTTCCAGCTTCTAGAGGTGGCTGCTTTCCTTGGTTTGACTTCTGCTTCCATGGTCACAGCTTTTTCTCTGACTGACCCTCCTGCTTCCCTCTTACAAGGACCCTTGTGATGACACTGGGCCCCTTTGGGGAATCCAGGATAATTCCCCCATCTCAGTATCCTTAACTTCATCCCATATGCAAAGCCTCTTTGCCATATAATGTAACATATTCACAACTTCTGGGGCCTAGGGTGTGGACATCTTTGGGGGCCATTATCCTGCCCACCACAGAGTGTATGGACAATCATCTTTATGATTCTATGTGTAGGTTGGCTGGGCATTTCCTTTTTTGCTCTTAACCTAGAGTAACCTATGAGACCACAGACACCTGGAGGGTTAAGTGGGCTGGGCTAGAAGGTCCACAGTGGCTTCAATGGCATATTGTGCAATGGATGCTGGCTGTTGGCTGGGCGATCTCAGTTCTCCATGGAGCTTCCCAGCCTCCAAGAACCTACACTGGCTTCCTTACATCATGGCAGTAGAACGCCCACATCTCACTTCTGCTACATTCTATAAGTCAAAGCAAGTCACATGGCCATGCCTAGATTCACAGGGGTGGAGAGACAGACTCCCCCTCTGGATGGGAGGAGCCTCAAAGTCCCATTGCAAAGAGGCACCAATATTAGAATGGGAGAAATTTGTGGTCACTGCACAACCCACCCTACTCCTTTGATTCCGTTGTTTATGTTCACTGTTGGTGTTCTTTCTCCTGACACATCTTACTTGATAGTTTTCAACCATCAGTTCTTACCTGGTAATGGAGGGAAAAGTCAGCTCTAAGGAAGTCGGAATCGGGGAAGTCAGCTCTAAGCAGTTCACTGTATGAGACCAGGGAAAATAATGGAAGCCATTCAATATCTGAAGATTTTATGAACAGACCCAGCAGTCCCAGAAGCCACCCACCCACAGTGGAATTTGTTCATGGTGGCAAGTGAGATTAAAATGCCCACAGCCTGCTTGGGCCCCACCAGATTGCATCACGACTCATTCTGAAGTTGGAGGGCTTCCGGGCTCGAAGGCTGGCAAAGCAGGTGATATGCCCAAGAGTTTGCAACTCTTCATGAAATTATTGATTCAGGCAAAGTTACTGATGGTGTTGAGACCCTGATATGTACCACTGATGGGGAACAGAACCATCATACGTGCTGGATTCTCTTCACACACAATACTGCTAACAGGACTTCTCAAACAGCTACAGTCATTTAGAAAGGGGCTAGAGGACAGACGAATACATAGATCAGGAGCTCAAGACAGACCATATTCACATCTAGAGGGTTGATTTACAATAGAGGAAGTAGTGCAGAGCAGTGGAGAAAGGACAATCTGGTCAATAAATGATACTGGGACAACCGGATATCACTATAGAAAAAATATTTTTTTAAAAAAAGAAAAAATATGAAACATCACCCCTACCTGACACCATACACAAACCAATGTGGGGAGGACTGCAGACCTAAATACAAAAGATAAAACGGGTGGCTGGATGGTTCAGTTGGTTAGAGCACGAGTTCTGAACAACAGGGTTGTCGGTTTGATTCCCACATGAGCCAGTGAGCTGCGCCCTCCACAACTAGATTGAAGGACAATGACTTGGAGCTGATGGGCCCTGGAGAAACACACTTGTTCTCCAGGTGTGTGTTCCCCAATATCCCTCAATAAAAACTTTTTTTAAAAGATGAAACAATAGCATTGTAGAAGGTGATGTAGGGTAATACTTTTACAACTTTGTTGTAAGGATTTCTGAAATACAAGTTCTGACAATTAAGTTTGTGAACTCATCCTAGGAAAAGTGCTACATACCTCACTGCTGAATGTCACTATGGTCACCTTCAAAGTCCTCCCCTTGGGAAGCTATGCGCTGACACCAGCGCCTAGTCCACCCTTCAAAGAAATTTTGGAACTCTTTTTCTGGAATGGCCATCAGAGCTGTTGTTGTATTAACCTTGATGTCCTGAATGTCATCAAAATACCTTCCTTTCAATATTTCCTTTATCTGGTGCTGGCCCGGTGGCTCAGGCGGTTGGAGCTCCGTGCTCCTAACTCCGAAAGCTGCCAGTTCGATTCCCACATGGGCCAGTGGGCTCTCAACCACAAGGTTGCCAGTTCAATTCCTTAAGTCCCGCAAGGGATGGTGGGCAGCGCCCCCTGCAAATAGAAACGGCAACTGGACCTGGAGCTGAGCTGCGCCCTCCACAACTAAGACTGAAAGGACAACAACTTGAAGCTGAACGGCACCCTTCACAACTAAGATTGAAAGGACAACAACTTGACTTGGAAAAAGAAAAAAAGGCCTGGAAGCACACATTGTTCCCCAATAAAGTCCTGTTCCCCTTCCCCAATAAAATCTTAAAATAATAATAATAATAATAATAATAATAATAATAATAAAATTCCTAGACATCATTGAAAGTCAGGCAGCCAAGTTGAAAACTGGTCTATACTTGGCTAAATGAATTTTGAAAAGTGGTCCAATCTTATTAAATAGGGAAATGGAAATTAAATCACAACCACAATGTGATAGCAATACAGACCCCACATGTTGGGAACTAAAATTCAGGCGAGTAAGCAAAGACACAAGGCGACGGGAGCTACCTCATGGTGGGTGGGGGGGTAAATTCATGCAACAACTTTGAGAAAGAGTTTAACATTTTTAAGTGAGTCTGAACATATACAAAAACTACAGCTTGCAAATTCCACTCCTATACCCTAATGAAATAAATACACATATATAGCCAGACACATTCATAGCAGCATGTTTTTGGTAATAGCCCAAAACTGAAAACAACTCTAGTCAACCCGATGGTATATTCATACAATGGGATATACACAGTTGTAAAAATGAATACATTCAGCTACATGGAATAATTGAAATAAACTAGACACAAAAGAATACGTGCAGAATAATTTCACTTATATACATTTTTAAGAGGCAAAAATCAATTTATTTAGATTGCATGCTCATGTTTTCAAACTATAAACAAGCTGAGAAAGTCATAACCATAAAATTTAAGTGACAGGCTACACTGGGGAAAGAAAGGACTGAGTCCAGATGGGTTTTAAGTTTGCAAGAGGGTGGAGGGGGAACTTCTTAGGTTTTAGCAGTGCTATGTGTTGGCTTTATAATAACTTGTTAAATTATCCATTTGCCTGGCATGCACTCTTTTGAAAATGCATTGCATTTCACAATAAAAAGGTTTTCACAAATGATGTTTGCAAAGATATCAATCAGTCAGATTATTAGTAGTTCACCTACTTGTAGAGTTTTTGTTTAAAAAAACAGAGAGAGCGAATTCAGAAAGCTATAGCCATGTCAACTTGGTACAAAAATGCAAATCTTTGCAGTAATTAAAACATGATGTTTGACCCCAATGTTGCATCTTGTTGTATGTGCCATATTGCTACAGAGATGAATAAAAAAATTTTTTTTAAATCTTTGAGATGTATTCTTTTTAGTAATACATAAGGAAATATTCTGAAATGTAAGGAAAACATGTTCAATTTCAATATGCCCTATTCTTGATTATAATTTAAACTGAAAGCTTTCCTAAATTTGAAATGATTTTTAATTTGTAAGTATGCACTTAAAAAATCAGCTGTGGTTAGAGAAGGGGACTACCATTGTCCTCTCTTTGAAGTGCCAGAGCCTTGGAAAAGGTTGAGCAGATCATTTGGATCAGAAAACACCTTCCTCATTACCAAGACTGTCTTTTCAAATCAAAACCAGGATGAAACACAAACGCTAGTGACCATCATGCTATCTCAAACCACCACTGTTAGGATCCATGGGTGGTCAAGGTAGTCAAATTACTTTCAAGGTATAACTTACACGATCTTTATTTATTGTTTAAACATCTCACACTTGCATATCCAGACAGGAAAGACAGCAATGCATCTATCAATAAAGGTGTTTATGTTTCAAGGGAGAAAAATGTTTAAAATTTCTCTCAACATGAACTTTTTAACCTCACTTTGTCTTATATTTGCAAGATCATTTCTTTAGCAGATGCTGAGGATATCCCCTGTGTGGCCCCAGCTAAATGAATTTCTGGAGCAGGCATAACTTCTGTGGTGACAGAAATCAGAACAGTGGTTGTCTGGGGAATGGAGGGAACTTCCTGGGATGCAGGAATGTTCTAGATCTTCATGGGGGTATGGGTGACATATGTTCCTGCCTAACTTCCACATCACACTACACTTAGAATAGGTGAAAATCCCTGTAACTAAACTATACCTCAGTGAAGTTCAATTGGCATAATGATAATATTGCATTTTTTTACCTTCAGGTCTGATGTCTTTTCCAAAGTCACAGCTACAAAGATTAGCTGTGACTGCAGAAAGCTGAGCTCACCCTGGTGCCAGGTGTGACTGAGGGAAGGTTGCCAAGCCTATTTGCCTCACCTCATTGACATGTTTAGCTGCTTGCTGATCAAACACCTACCTGCCCTGAGTTCTTTGCAGTCTTGCAGTATTCTTTGAGAGACCCTTTCCCCCAAGGGTCCTTAAATCACCACAACACTGTCTAAGCTGGTGGTGGCCTCTAGAGGGGGCTGTTTACATGCCAATCCCAGGAACTCATTTCTGGAGCTTCTATAATTTCTGTGAAACTCTTATTGGTGAATAAGATGGGATGTCATTTCCCACCCAACTGCCCCAACTCTAGGACACTGGGGCTGTCACACAGGGATATAATTCACGCCAAAAATGCCTGACATTGAAGAAAAAATATGGATGGTTAGCAAAATCTGGGGGTTGGCGTAGAAAAGGACCAGGATATGCCACCCCAAAATATGCCACTTTGGCATAAAAATAGTTTTGAACTGAAGGCATTTGAGTTCCTGAAACCCCTTATGTCCCTAAAGGCAGAGCCTCTCAGAAGGAAAATATCATGAATCTTTTCCTGATGTCAACTCTGATTTTCTCTTCTCAGAAAAGAGAAGTAGGCTCTACTCCCAGACAGACTTTGTCACAAACTGTCATCTCTCCTGTCTATTCTCCTGAGAGCCCATTTATCTTTCCTAAAATTAATTTGCTCTCCCACATGTGTCCATTGTCACTCTCCCTTTTCTTTATTACTATGTATACAAGCTCTCCAAACTCACCATTATTTTTGGTGTTCACTTCTTTCTGTAATGTCCTGAGCACATAAAATTAAAAATTAATACATTTAATTAACAAAATTAAAAATTGATAAAAAAAAAATTGATAATGCCGGCTGCTAAAATGTCTTTCATCAGTTTAATTTGCAAGCTTCCAGGTACAGAACTTAAGAAGGTAGAGGAAAATCTCTCCCACACAACAGAAGTTTGCCAATGAGAGCAGCTGTGGGTTGATGCTGCTTGGTTCCACTTGGCCTACATTAGCCAAGGTCAAAAGTGGAAATGCTTCTGGCAAGCCAGCCCAGAATTCTCCTTGGTCCAGGAGGGGACCTCCTACAAGTGGGTCAGTGACCCCAAATAGGTGGGGCCCGGTCCAGGTGCCTGGTGCCAGAGGACTCTGCCTGCATTTAATCTGCGGGCCATTTTACAGTCTCCCATCCCAGTCAGGTTGTGGAATTTGCCTGGGCACTGAGCAGAATCTTCACCTGTGGGGAAAACATGGTCCCTGTTAGGTCGGGAACTGAGTGTATGACTGGTGTATGACTTGGTTTGGGGAAAGGAAGACATCACCTTTCACAAAGACCAGCAAGACCAGCCAAGAGTTTGCAGCTTTTCATGAAATTCCTTTTTTTTTTAACTTATGTTTATTTAAGTGTGGTTTTCCAGGACCCATCAGCTCCAAGTCAAATAGTTGTTTCAATCTAGTTGTGGAGGGCTCAGCTCACACTGGCCCATGTGGGGATCGAACCGGCAACCCTGGTGTTAAGAGCACCGTGCTGTAACCTGCTGAGCTATCCGGCTGCCTCCATAAAATTCCTCATTGAGGCAATGACATTCAGTGAGTGGTGTTGAGGTAACAGGTGAGTTGTGAAAGGACAGCCAGTCCACTGGCTGGGCTGGGATTGTCACATGAGTCACAGCCAGGCTGCTTGTAACACTGTAGTCCGAGGATGAATTTCTATGAGGCCTTGTCTCAGGTCCGCTTCTGGGAAACCAACCCAAAAGAAACATCAGAGGAAAAACCGGAACTAGGGGTCTGCAGTTCTTCATAGGAACAGAAGGGCCTGTGAGCGTCAGCCTGATGTGTCTGGTTGATGCATTGCTTTGTTTACAAGTCAGCTGAGCAAATTCTGTTCCCCACAAAGAGACTCTAGAGATTAGCCCAATGATCTATTTTAAACGCTTCGAGATGGACTGCTATGGTCCATGAAGGCTGACCAGGAATGAATATGTAACAAGCTGGGATGTTCTGAAAGAACTTTGCACTGTGATCAGAAAGGACAGTGCAGCTCTCAGGAACCTCAGGAAAATGAGTGAGGGCGCCTGAGCCAAAGCGATGGGGAGCCCACCTCCCTCACGCCTCACACTGATCTCTCCCAAGTCCTCGTGTAAGGACAATCTTTCCTCAGCGACCAGACTGCATGCTGAGGTCTGCTTCCCCCACCTGCTGGAGGTTGCATCAGACTCATAATATTTCTTTCCCTGAAGCAGCCCTGGGGAGAGTGAAACTCTTGGCATGTGTGACCAGGAACTGGCACGAGGCCAGCTCTACAAAATGTGGAGACACTGGTGTCCTCATGTGGGGGCGGAGGCTATGAGGACCTGGCGTTTCCGTTCTGTTTTCCATGGTGTCTGAAGGGTGCAGGTCTCCCATTAGGACTCAGAGGAAAACAGGACAGGTTTGTGAACCAAATGGCAGCTGAGCAGCAGGGAGCCTTGCCTGCCTGGTCTATAGGGCGGGGTGGGTGTCCATTCCACCCTGGCCAGCTGGTGATGTGAAGGAGGTGGCCCCGCCCCCACCTGTTCCTCTCCGTGGGGTTCCCTTGCGCTTCCAGTGCTGCCACCAAGCCCCCTTCTCTGGACAGCTTCTGTGCACCAGCCCCCATCCCCAGCTGCAGAATGGAGCCAGTCCCAGCAGAAAGCTGGACAAGACTATGGCCTGGCTGAGCAGCCCAGCGCCAGACAGGGTGCTGCTGCTGCTGGTCCCCACTATTCTGGGCACTCTCGGTGCCACTGCAGGGCTGCACCCCAAGTCCCCTGGGACTGCATGGGCTCGTGTGAATAGTAGTCTGGCCGATGAGTTATGGATGGAAGGCACGTGACTCACCAAGGTGCGTTCTTCTAGGAGCCTGTCCCCTGTGTCCAATTGCAGATGGAGGCTGCGTGCCCGGTAGGTAGTAGGGAGACAAGCCCCAACACCCTGCGAATAAAGCCAGAAATAAACCTGTGTGGAGTTTGTTTTACTTTACCTTTTTTTACTGTGGTGAAATATATGTAACATAACTTTTCCGTATTAATCATTTTAAGTGCACAGCTCAGTGGCATTAAGTAGTCACACCATTCTGCAGCCGTCCCCTCCATCCGTCTCCAGAACTTTCCTTTTTACCAAACTGAAATTCTGTCCCCATTAAACACTCACTCTCAAATTCTTGCTGTTCCCATGGAAAAATCAATCCTCCCCAGCTCCCACCTGCAACCTGGCCACTGAAGGGCGAAGAGCAGGCCCAGGTGCCAGGAGCCGCCCAATTGAGAGGGCAGAGTAAACTGCAGACAAACCACAGTGTCACCTGACTTACCTGGTGCAGTGAGGAGAACTTGCAGACAGAGACTTTGACATGTGCAACGGAGCCTCTCCACACCACCGGCTGTCAGGAAAAGCACCGTGTGGACACCTTAAATGAAAGCATTTATTCACTTAGGAATTTGTTAAAACGCACAGCACAAACATATTTGATATGTTTTCATTCTGGGAAATAAAACAGTTCTGGGTATATAGCAAATACATATTGCTTTTATGATAGGAAGGCAGGGAGAGGAGAGGGAGACAGCGATCACTGAGAGAGAGAGAGAGGCAAAGAGGCAGAGGAGACTTAAGGGTGAAATAAAAAGAAACTTGTGTTTAGTCAGAGAGCCCGGCTCCGACTGTAGACACATTAGCTGTGTGCCTCTGAGCAAGTGACTTGACAGCTCTGTACCTCAGTTTCCCCATCTGAGCTGCCTCCTCCTCCCTGTTTGGGATGCCTGGAGTGGCCCTTCCCACCCCAGGCCCCAAATGCAGGGGTTAGGGGCACTCTATTGCCACTGGGTCCTTCACTCTAGGGGGGGGGCCCAGTGGATCCCCCAGAGGCCACGCCCTGCTGCAGAGTGTATTACCCCAGGTGGCCGTCACAGGATGTGAAACCCGAGGAACAGCACCAGTGAGGGGTGAAGGTGTGGAAGGCAGGAGGATGGCCCACCGGTTTTAGAGATGGGCAAAGTGAGACCTAGGTTGGGGCAAGCCCAGTTTCATGCGGAGGGAACAGAGTGGGGATTAGGCAGCCATCCAGAGACCTCACTTTGCCTCTCCCTCCACAAGCATTTATTGAGCACAAACTGTGTGCCCAGGGCTCAGGACAAATGGGTGGAGGACATGAGAGCTGGGGGCCAACCAAGAACTCGGGTCAAAACCCAAGACAACACAGAGACTGAGCCTCCTCACCTGAAAAAGGAGGGATTGACCTGCATTCCCCAATGGGGGCCTCAGCAGCCCAGCTGGGCTACATAAATGTAAATCAGTGAAAATGAAGTGACTGAAGCATTCTGTTCCTCATTCGCATTGGCCACATGTCATGGCTGAAGTGTTAGTGCAGATGGACACATCCATCATTGCAGAAAGTTCTATCAAGAAGCTGCCAGGTTTGATGATCCAGTCTGATATTCTTTTATCTCCAGGTGAGTAGAGAGGGCAAGAACTGAGGTCTGTAAAGTTGAACACATGTGTGGTTTGCTTTGAATCCAGAGGGGTGGGCGTGGGAGGAATTGCACACATAGCGATACAGCTGACAGTGGCCACTTTTGAATGAGATGCATTGTAGCAATTTTAATATCGTGGTTGTGATGTTGTAATAGAGTTTTACAAAATGTTACCATTGAGGGAAACTGGGCAAAATGCTATTTTTTGCAATTGCCTGTGAATCTACAAGTCACTGCAAAATTTCCCAGCACAAAATATCATCTTGTTGACTGCGCTTTTTTGTGTCTCCTTACATTGCCCACCCAGGTGAGGGTCTCGCTCAGCCCTCCCTGGTCCTGGTCCCAATTTGGAGTGCGCACCCAGAAAGGGGGCAAAAACGTCCTGGGACACAGGAACTGTGACCAGTGGTGAAAGACCACAGGCTGGCCAGGGTTGAGTCACTGGGCCGATGACCTCAGGCAAGGAGTGACCAGGGCTCCAGCCCACAATCCTTATGTGAACATTAGTCCCCGTTTGTCATTCTGTTCTGGGGACTTGCTAACCTCTCACCAGATGCTCTCCCCAAAGGCTTTCTGCGTGGGTCCTGGGACCCCAGACTCCAAGGCCTCCCTGGCCTCAGAGCCAAGTATTCAGTGCAGGGCAAAACCCCTGTAGTTGATATCTGAGCCTTCCGCAGTCTCACAGGAGGTCACAAACAGGAAACTGAGGCAGGGGAGAGATGGAGGCATTGCCCTCTCATTCCACATGGAGAAACTGAGTCTCTGTAGGAGAGATGATGGATGTGACAGAAACCCCATGGCATCTTCCCAGGGTTGCCCACAAACCCCAAACCCTACTTGGGGAAGAGTGCTATGTGAGTTTGACAGTGGAACGCAGTCCAGATTGGGGACCACACAGTGCCAATGGCAGCACATGATGGGCTAAGAGCCCGAGAGGCAAACAAGGCAGGTTGGGCAGAGCCCTGCGCTTACCCAGGTGTCCCGGGGAACCGGAACCGAGAATCTGGGCCCCCTCCCTCCCTCATACCCCAGCTCCCTCCATCCAGGCTTCCATCAACTAGGTAGGTTCCTCCCCATATCTGACCTATGAACGCTTTGCTCTAAACCCATTTTCTCCTCCTTCTGAGTGAGTCCAAGACCAGTACAGGCCATGGGTTTCCTCTGGAGACAGGAGAATTAAGGACAATGACATGCAGTGATCCATGGGGAGGGCTTGTCACAGTGATTAGTGACAACGACAGGAATAAAAATGTGCACAAGTCCCTAAGCTCTGGGGAGAAGATGCCTATGGGGGCCTCCTCCCCACCCTTTGGAGTGATAAATTGCTCCTTGGTGCATTTATTGAGCAATTACTGTGTACCAGACCCAGCAGACTCAGTCCCGTCGCCCTTTTAATGTTTATTAAGAAAAAGTTCACCCTTTTAAAGTGAACCATTCAATGGTATTTACTACATTTACCATGTTGTGCAACCATCACCTCTAATTCCAGAACATTCCATCACCCAAAAAGAAACCCTTCCCCATTAGCAGTCCCCCCCTCCCCCAGACCCTGACAAGCATGAACCCACCTCCTGTCTGTGGATGTGCCTGTTCTGGACATTTCACATACATGGAATCCCACACTGTGTGGCCTTGTGTGTCTGGCTTCCCTCACTTCGTTTTTAAAAAAATTAAATTAATTTTCAAAAAAGTTTTAGGTTTTCATAAAAACCATGAAGACAATACAAAGTGTTTTATCTTCACCCATTTCTCCTATTAACGGGGACATCAGTGTGACACTTTTGTCAAGGGGGCAGAGAGCAGCTCCTCAAGGCACAGAAATGATGATTCCAACATGATCTTGGGGTGACGGGTTCCACTTGCACAGCCTTTACTGGGATGTGCGTGGCCAGTGCCTGTGGGCAGCTGAGGAGCCTGAGCTGGTGTCTCCATTTATCCAGGTGAACCCCGGGCCCAGGGGGCCAGGGAGGCAGTCGTCAGGGACTGGGAAAGGCTCTCGGTTCCTCCAGCTCCAGGATTTTCCTGCTGCTCCTGGAGGAGGGAGACGTGGAAGGGGCGGGATCGGCTGAGAGGAAACCACAAACATAAAATCCACAGCCGCAGCTCAGAGAACAGACTGTGCCCTGCTGCAGGACTTGGCAGGCGGCAGGGGGCAGGGAGCGGTCATCACTGAGGCCTGGCAAGGCTGGGCAGGGCTCTGTGCCACCTGGGAGGGCGGTGGCTTGGCATGTGGCATGCACCCCTCCCCCATACACACACATGCTAGGGCGGGACCTGGGGGAATTGAGGGGGGCTGACCGGGGCTGCTAGGGGCTTGGCCCAGGGCGGAGTAGCTGTGAGGTCTGAGGTAGCTGAACAAATGCAGGTGGCAGGGTCCTGGCTCAAGGGTGCCCAGGGTTCCTCCTGAAGGTCTTGGTGGGAGGAGGGTGTGCCACCCGCTAAGCTCAGGCTCCTTGGAGGGAGAGGGGTGACCTGCTGCCCCCTGCTGTCCTAGGGGTCCTGTTGCTTCCTCCTTGCCAGGTGCACCTGCCCTTTTGCCGGCCTGGAGAGCCCCTCCCTCATCCCCAGCCATCGTCCAGGCTGTCCCCACGTGCTGGCAGGTCACCTCCTCAGCAGGCCCTGAACTGGTCGTTTTGTGGTCTCTTAGCCAACTTCCCACTGGGCTGGCTGCGAGGGTGACAGCAGTCCACCGGGTCCTTTAGGCCCCAAGCCCACTCCACATGGTGGCAAGAAAGGTCCTTCCAAAACCATCTGACAGGCTCACACTCCTTCTGTGGTGCCCACTCAGGACAAAAACAACGTCCACATAAAACCTGTGCACATGTCCACAGCAGCATGACTGCCAGCGGCCAGAAGTGGGGACAGGCTAGATGTCTGCGGACGGAGGAACTGATAAGCACGTGGCCCAGCCACACACAGCAGTGTCCCTCGTCCGTGAGAAGGGCGCAGACACTCGCCACGTGCATGGGCCTGGAACACAGTGCTCACGAGAAGCCGGACACAAAGGCTCTCAGGGCCACCACTGGCCGCACCCCCGGGCCTGCAGACAAGCCGACCCCGTGCCCCTTCCGCATTCCTGCCTCAGCCTCATCACTACCCAGGAACTGTCTGAAGCCACTCGGTCTGCGGCATCGTTATACAGCAACAGAAAACTAGGATGCAGGTGCACCTGAGTTTTTGAGTTTTATTAAATCCTTATAAAACAGAATACAAAATTCCGGCATTGACAGTTGGTGTCAGGAAAACTTCTGAGCTGTATCAGCTCACCTGGTACAGTGGAGTTAAAGTGCTTGGATGTTTTTCCCCCACTTAAAAAAATGCTTGAGTTTTTTTTTGTCTTTTTTACGTCTTAACATTTAAACACTGCCGTTCCCTTCCCCCGGCACCGGAACAGCCTGGGACCCTGACGTTCATTCACAGTAACAGTTCTAACCAGACAGCCCCGAGTCACAGTCATTGTGACGAGGGGGAAGAAAGTGGATGCCCCACCTTTGAGGGGGAAAAAAAAAGCTGTTCACAGCTCAGCTTTCCAGAGTAAAATGGCCACGTCACCTGCAGCCTGCAAGGCTCCATTTCTCTTTTACAAAAAGGCAGAACCCCCAGTTGTAAAAATGTGGACTCACTGATGGGTGAGAAATGATGAGGGGGAGGGTGGCTGCCTCTTCCCAGGGACCTTTGGAAAGGCCAGTCCACAGATCCAAGCGGGTGGGGGCGGGGAGGAGCATGAGCCCCCACCAGCCACCAGATTGCAACAATCATACAAGATTTGGGGGGCCAGGCATGGCATCTGGGCCCCCAAACCTTCGAGGCCCCCCTGACTTTCAAGTATTCTTCAAGAACAAGGAAGGGAATTCAACTGTTCTTAAAATACTAACGAAACAGGATAACTAGAAGCCAGAGGGCCATGCGGCCCGGCCAGCCTGGACGACCGGGCCAGACCCTGGGCCATCTGCCCCGGTGGGAGCCGGGCTGACTGGCAGAAGCACGTGTGCACGAAGGAAGAGGAAGGCTGTATTGCATAGTGTTTCCCACCCGAGGACAAAGAGGGGTGTCAGAGTCTCCCCGAGCCTGGCGGGTCACACGACGTCTGACCTGGGTGCTGGGGTGGGGGAAGGGAGCGCTGGTTCCTGTGTGCCCACGGGAGGCCGTTTTCCTGAAGGTGGGCAGAGCAGGAACACTGCCACTGCAGTGGGGGAAATTCAGCGGGTCCCTGGTCAGCCCTCGCTCTGGGGAGGGGCAGAGGCAGGGCTCGCAGAGCTTCCATGCCAACCAGAGGGGCAATGGGGGCAGGACGTGGCCATGGTCAGACTGAGCCCTGAGAAGGGGCACTCGGGTGCCCGGGTGGGGGGTCTGCAGGACCCCCATGTTGGCTGACGGGTACCTGTCCAGCCCTCCCACTTCCTCCAGCGCCCTACTCCTGGGTGCGCAGAGCCCCTGGTGGAGAGGGCTGAGGAGGGACAGTGGGTGCTCGCCCGGGTCAGCTGCAGCTTAAGGTCAAAGTTCAAGGGAGCCCCGATTGTCAGTCAGCGAGGGGTGGGGGCGGGGGTGGAGGGAGTGTCCAGTGGGTGGCCATCCACCCCACCTGCCTGCACCCAGGCCCCCACTGGCCACCAGGGTGTCTTTGGGGTGAGAGGAGGTGCGAGGTCAGCCCAGCCTTGGAAACACTGAGGGCCGGGGAGGGGGCGTGGGCCCCAGCTCTGGAAGACAGCAAACGGCCTCCTCTCCTGAGTCACATGGGGCAGGGGCTCTGGGCCCAGGGCCTTTCACAGTACAGGTGAGCGTGTGGAGCTGGGGTGGTGAGGCAGGGGCACACGCAGCCACACACGCCTTCCACTCTCCTCCCCGGGCGCCTGTTTGCTTTTAACACCATTCAAAGGAAAAAAGAAAAAAAAAGGGTGGGGGAAAGAAAAAAGGAAAAACCCAACAGCAAAAACTTTATATAAAAAGACCCCCCCAGCTGAGCCGAGCGCCTTGGAACCCAGCCAGGGGGAGCGCAGCCCGCTGGTCACCGGCTGGCAATAGCTTAAAAAAATCTTTAGCTCTGATAGGGAAGGGGGAGACCTATGTACAGAGGGAGAGAAGGGTCACGCGTGGTCCCCCACGAGGACCACGGGGGCCGCGGACAGGCTGGCTTGCTGTCGCCGCTGGGCCAGCTTGGACTGAGATGGCGGGGACAGCTGCAGGCAGCGTGAGGTAGCTCGGATGACTACGGGCGGGCCCTGTCCTGTCTCCTCCGAAGCGTCCTCTTCACGCTGGGCCAGCTGCCGGTTCATGGCAATGGCCTCGGCTGCGAAGGACGTGAGGTCTTTGGCACAGCTGTTCCTGGGGACAGAGAAAGCAGAGGTGGCCACCAGATGCATCCCTGCTTCCCTTGGGACCCCAGGATCTAGGGCTACTGGGCCCAGGCACCCCAAGTTTTGCGGGGGGGGGAACTCGGGGCCCAATCTGTCACCAGGTACAAGGACACCCAGCGCCTGAATGGTTTCCCCCACAACTTAAAAAGGGTGTGTTTGATTTAGACAACTTAACGTTTAACGCCCCCTCATATTAGGTGCCCCCCTCTCCGGGCCCCAAGACCCCACCAGGCCTCACCTCTGTAGGACCATGGGTGTGGGCAGGGTGTTCTCTGGGGCACACTGCAAGGAGACAGGAGGGAAGGGGCTAGAAAGCAGAGCCCAACCCGCCCTCCTCAAGGAAACCCTCCCAGTTCCCCAGCTGGCTGTGACACCACCACGGTTAAGGGGTACACCCTCCTGGAAACTGAGGCAGGCTGGGAAAAGGCGATGTTGCAGGAGCCCCAGTGCGTGTGATTGGGGGCCAATGGCTCCCCAACCGCCCCTTCCTGACCGCACCCAGCCCAGCCCCTCTCCCTTTTCAATCGATGAATCTCCTGACACCCTGACAGCATTTCAAAGCCTCCCCCACTAGCTTGCTTCCTGCAGGCGGTCCTCGCTCCCCATGGGGGTCCCTTCCCTGGTGGCCTCAGCTTAGACAACCACCGGCCGGGAGAACGCCAGGCTCTTCCTGGATCAGTGGGGACAGAGCCTTGCTGGAGGCTGGCTGCCCACCTGTCTGCCCCTGACTGACCTCAGCTGGCAGCTGTGTGCCACGTGGGGAGAGGCCCTAGTACCTCCAAGGTAAGGGCAGCAGCTCCTGCAGCCCACACCCCAACCTGGCCAGCAGGTGGGGGGGCTTCCTAGCTGTGCCCCGGCGTCCAGAGGATGTCTGTAGCCGACCCCCACACCCACACCACATCTGGGGGTCCTGAGGCTGGTCCCCCTCCCCTGAGGGTTCTCGAACACTTGCTCCGAGTCACCCCCGACCCATCAGAGGCTGGGCGGAGGTGGCTGATCCCCACCTCCCCTTGGACCTAGTGCAGCTGGCACTTACCCCCTGCACCCAGGGGTGCTGCAGGACCTGCGCAGCGCTCAGCCTCTGCTTGGCGTCGCGTACCAGGAGCTTCGAGATGAGGTCTTTGGCAGCGAAGGAGATGTGGGCCCAGTCCTTCTCGGGAAACTCATACTTGCCCTCCTGAATGCTCTCGAACAGCATATTCTGGGGGAGCACACAAGGCAGGGTCAGTCACAGCCAAGGGCTGAGGCCCAGCCCCCCCATACCCAATGGGCAAACCTGGACGACCGGGGCGCTGCCACACTGCAGAGTGACAGGCTCTGTCAAGGCCTGACCTGTGACCCAGGTACAGGGACCTGGGACTGGCCATCCAGAGTGGGGTGGGACTCAGGCCCAGGGTAATGGGATCCACAGGCAGGACGGGAAGTCCTCAGGGTCCGAGGAAGGCAAGAGGACAAAGGTCTGAGGGCAGCAGAGTGGGACAGCCGGCCTCGGGGAGACCCTCAGTGGGCTCTGTCCAAGTGGGGCCTGGCTCCAGAGTGGGAATCGTGAGCCTGGCTCTAGCCCTGCACAAAAGGCTGGAACCCGGTCACCCACACCATAGGCCGCACCCTAGCTCAGCTCCCTCGTCTGACTACTTTCTGCCTCTGCGGTAGGCCAGGGCACCCAAAAGGCCTCAGAAAACACAGGAAGGTCAGGCGGGGATTCCCTGCAGACCTGGTCAGGGTTCCCCGGCCAGGCCCTAGGGCTTGCACGGGCAAGGCGTGGGGGCTGCACCTGGCAAGCTGGGCAGGCTTCGCCGCGGTCCCAGCCGCAGTCACTGCCACAGTGGCCCACAAAGGGCGGGTAGCCGCTGAGCAGAATATAGAGGATGACGCCCAGGCTCCAGAGGTCGCAGCGCTTGTCGTAGATGCTGGCCTCCTCGCTGAAGGCCTCCACCACTTCGGGGGCCATGTACTCCGCAGAGCCGCACTGCGGGATGGACGTGGGGAAGGGTGTCAGGCTGGGCAACTCGGGAGGAGGGGAAGGGAAAGGGAGGAGGGGAAGGGAAAGGGAGGAGGGGAAGGGAAAGCGCCAGGGAAGGGGCGCCCCGGGCGGGGACTTCCCGGGGTCACGGAAGGCGCGGGAACGCCCAGTCACCTGAGCCCGAGCCGCTGTGCCCGACAGTCCTGCTCAGCCAACCACAGACTACTGATGAAGGACGACCCCACCCCCACCTGACTGTGGCCCCGCCCCACCCCCACCCCCGCCCAATCAACAGGTGCTGGAGCCAGCCCCTCCCCGCCTGACCACAGCTCCGCCCGTGACGCCCAGACAACCAATCAGCAGCTGTTGCTAAGCGGAAACCCGAGTTCTGAGGCCCCAGGCGGCTCAGCTGAGCTCGCCACCAGCGCTGCGTGGGACCAGAAGCAGTCCCGTCTCCTCGCCCCCTCCTATCCCATCCCTCTGACCCTGCCGCCTCTCACCGGGGTGAGCAGCTCTGGGGTGGAGATGGGGGAGCAGTCTCCATTGAGTTTGATGCCACTACCCAGGTCGAAGTCGCAGATCTTCACCGGGGAAACCTGGGAGGGGTTGGGAAGGGGCAGTGAGATGGGATTCCAGCCCTGGGGGTCCCACCCGGCGTGTACCTGACCCATCCGCCCCATCCCACAGGGAAGGCCACCCCCAGCGTCCCTCACCTGGTTGGGGTGCTCACAGAGGATGTTCTCTGGTTTTAGGTCCCTGTGGGCAATGCCTAAGGGGAGAAGCACGAGGGAGGATCAGTGGGTGGCGTGGGGCCACCTTCCCGGAGTCCTGGACAGGAGCATGGGCGCAAGGCTGGACACCCGCGGAACCCAGGGACCTTTGGGCAGGCTGGCGAGAAGTGGGCAGCACGCTGAGCAGCACGCCTCAGCACCAACCTTTATTGTGCAGGAAGTCCAAGGCACTAGCCACGTCCTGCACCACCACACTGGCCTCCAGCTCGTTGAAGTGCCGTCGCTTGTGGATGTGGCTCAGGATGGAACCTGGGGCCGGGCCACAGTGAAGGGAGAATATGTAAGGGTCACTTCTGTGTCCCCAGGCCATTGCTCAGCAACAGTACCCATTTTCACCTGGCAGGGAAGCCCCCACTCTGGCCTCCCTGGGCCCAAAGTCCTTGACCCTGAGCTGCTGTTTTAGACAGGAAACGGACTACACACGCCCCTTCCGATGTGCGGGACCCTCTGGTGGCCCTGAGCCCACAGCCCATTAGGACCAGCCGGACATGTCTCCCAAGCCCCACATACCGCCCCGCATCTTCTCAAACACCAGGTAGAAGCGATCCTCCTCCTCGAAGAACTCAATGAGCTCTAGAACGTTCCTGGGGTGGGGTGGGGTGGGGGGCAGGATAAGAATGAGACTTCTTGACCCTTGTGTACACCCAGCCCAGGAGCTTGTCCTCCCCACGCCCACGGCCCACAGGAAGACGGACTGCGTCTAGCGGCTGGCTTCCACCCTGCACAGGGCCTGGCACACAGTGGGTGCTCCCTCAATGCTTGCTGGGGGTGAGGAGCATTCAGGCCCATTCTTCCACTAAAGGTGGTTTGGGGCCCAGTGCTGTGGTGAGGGTCACGTTACCTGTGTCCCTGGCATTGATACAGCATCTCCACCTCACGGAAAACTCGACTCCGAATGTGGCCGGGCTGCTTCTCGATGATCTGAAATATGTGGGGGTGGGAAGACACACCAGCTGGATCAGCCAGACTTTCCAGAGCCCAAAAGGCCCCCCCCACCAGAAACTTCCCCTATACCTCGCCTGAAACCTTTAAGCTCTAGAAAGCAGAGCTTTCCTATGGGGATCCAGAACTTGCCAGAAGTCAGAACTGCAGCATCAGCACAAGCAGGGGGCAATGTTTCCCAAGCAGCACCAGAGGCAGGCTCACATGAATGGGACAGGGAAGGAGCCAGGCCCTCTCCTCTCCTGACCCCGAGAGGCCTCAGGGGTATATGTGGGGTCTGGGGCCCCTGCAAAATACCCGTTTAGAACGTCAGGTTTCCTGGACGGAGCAGACTCCCCTCCCTGGGCAGGAGACTGGTGGCCACTGTGCTGGCTCCCACACCACCCAGGGGACTAGAAGGGCCATAGGGACCTGGCTGCCAGCCAAGCCGTGCCCGCTTGCCTCAGTGCCAAGTCCTGCCTCCTGAGTTCCACATCAGTCTGGGTACATGTCCCCAGCCCCATGAGCCTGGGTGTTTCAGGCCAGCCCAGATTGGCACCGCCCAGCAGACACAGCCTGTACCTCTGCCCCCAAACCCCTCTGGCACCAGGAGCATTGAGGACCAGAGGGTTCTGGGCTCATCCGGCTGCCCTCAGACCCACGGAGAGTTAGGGTCAGAAGGTGCCTGATGACTCTCACTGGGCAACCTCAGGCCCCCTCACTGGGCAAGTGGGCAGGCTGAGTTACCACCATGCCTGGGGCACCCTGCCCATCACAGCAGCCTGGAGGAAGGAAAGGTGGTGTGTTCCATGGGTTAGGCTCCTGCAGCAGGAAGGCACACAAGTCCACTGGCCTCCAGGGCCTGGGCCTATGCACTATCCCACCTGTCTTGGGACAAACACACCTGTCGCAAAGACAGGCAGAACAACCAGATTCCAGGGACTCTGGAGACAACGACCCCAGCCATCCCCTTCTGGAGTGAACTGAGCCTTACCCTGTCCCTTGGAATCTGTCTAGCACCCCATTTCATGAGGACTGCAGTCCCTCAGGGGAGGGAGAGGCCTTCTGGGAGGTCACACACAGTGTGATTCAGGCTACCTAACCCCTCCGAAACTTAGGAGGGTCCTCAGGAGGAAGACATTCAGAGATAATGGGTCTGTAGAAAGCGCTCGATGCTGTGTCCAATTCTCCAGCAACACTGCCCCACCACACCCGGGAGCTCCCAGGGCTTAGGGACCAGGGCCGCCTTTGTCACGAAACTTCCACCAGGGCCTGAGGCTTCTGGTCAGTCCTACTCGCCAGGGAGCACCTGGCCTCCCTGCCTGGGCAGCCAGCCTCCTGTGACCCACCCAGCCCAGATGCAGGGTCATGAGGGAAGCCTGGAAGGTTTCCTGGAATGCAGGGTCTGACAGTCCAGCCAGATAACACAAGTCACAAGGCTACAACTGCCAGGTTGTACCCTGGGTCAGAGGCTGCACAGGGGCACACAAGAGGCTCTCTAGAGCCTGCCTTCGTCTCCCCAAATGCCAAGCCCCCTGGGTCCCGGGTATCAAGTGGCCTTTTAATCCTTGTAACCAATATGGGGAAGCATTTGTCAGCCCTGAGAACCGGTCTGAGGTAACCCAGCAGGCAAGTGTCAGCTCTGACCAAAGCCTCCTGCTCTCAGAGGCCACTCTGGCACTAGGTCCTCAGCTACCCACATTAGGGGCCACCCCTTGTGGCCACTTCCCACCTCTGCCTGGACTCGGGGGCTCAGCCCAGGCTGACCTGGATTCTTAGGGATAGCCTGAGTCACCAGCCCTGGGGACATTTTTAGACACTGGTTTTCCCCGCTTGCCAGTCCAGGAGCTCATATGAGCTCCCTTCCTCCCACCACCCTGGCCAGTGGCAGATGGCAGAGGCTGCTGGGGAGAGGCGAGGGGAGAGGCGAGGGGAGAGGTGAGGGGAGAGGCGAGGGTGCCGAGCTCACCTTGACAGCGTACTCCTGGTTGGTGATGAGGTTGATGCAAGTCTGCACACGGGCGTGGGCGCCCTCTCCGAGCACATCCTCCTGAAGCTGGTAGACATCTGGGGAGCAGGGCAGCAGTGAGAGTCGTCCCAGGCGGCGCCGTCATCTCCCTGCCGCCGCCCTAGCTGCCTGCCCCACTCACCTTCAAACCTGCCTGAGAAGCTGTCAGTAGCCCGGCACCGCTTTTTCTTCTTGCCCCTCTTCTTGGCGTCCGGGATGTCGATGGGCTGGCTCGTGGGCATATCTGTGCCAGGAGGCCCAGAGGTGAGGCTCACTTGGCCCCTTTAACTCTTAGGACCGACCCAGTCCTCCCCCACTGCCCCTCCCACCTGGGCCCTCACCAGGACGGGCTGGGCACTCCAGGCTGAAGTCAGTCTCCCCGGGGTGGGCTTGTTCTAGAGAGAAGGCCAGCTCAAAAGGATTCTCCCCCTGCAGGGTAGAGAAGAGAGCTCTCATGCCCCATCGCTGCCAGGGCGGTCCCACCACAGTGACCCACATGCCAAGGGGAAGAAAGCCTGACTTTGACTGACCATGAAGAAGTGGACCATTAATCCCCAGCACAGGGCCCTTGGGACCTCTGGGAAGGGGGCGTGTGAGTCACCGTGGACACCTCGGTTTGCTCACCTGCAGAGTGGGGACAGCTGGTTGGAGATCAAAGGCACAGCGAAGTCAGTGGAGGGTGAGTCACCAGATTCAGGGGGCGGCTACCAGCCAGCTGCCCGGCCTGCTTTCCCATGGCCTCATGGGCTCACCCCTATCTGTGCAAGGCCCTTGCCTACTGGCCTCAGTTCCCCTCTATGAAATGGGGCACCATCACTCTCTCTGCTGTTCCCTCTGGAAGCTCACAGGAGAGGTGCCCAGGGGCTCCAGCATGAACATTGGGCCACCCTCTCCTCAGGCCAGAGCACGCACTGTTCTGTTTACCCCCAGACACCCCCCAACTGGGAGCCCCTCACAGGCTCAGTGCCCAGTGAAGAAACCAGCCCTGCCTGGGAGGGGCCTGTTCAAGGCCACCCGGCGGCCCTCAGAACCTGGGCGAGGACTCCAGACCCTGCCCGGGGCAAGCAGGCAGCTGGGGGATGGAGAAACCTCGTGCCGAAACCAGAAGCTTGCTGGCATAAATGCCATTTCTGCAGAGCATATGATCCCACGGAGGACTGACAGCCCCTTGCACAAGGGGTGAGCCCTTCGAGGCTGGGACACTGAGGCCCGGCCAGATTCCTACAGGAGTTAGCCCTAATTCAGCTCCCCCGATCCGAGTGGACCAGGAGGCCAGGTCCCTGGTGGACGGGGAGGCGGGGGCTACACACACGGTGGTGCCAGTGCTGACGCTGGGTGAGCTGGACCAAGTCACTGCCCCTCTCTGGGCTTTGTGACAGCTGGGGCCAGGGCTCTGGCAGTAAAGTCATCCAATAGAGGAGGAACTCCAGGAGAGCCCTAGGGAGATCTCGAGGGGCCCACTCTGCCAGGTCAGATTCCTGCAGATGGGAGGCCCGGAAGCCAGGCCGGCTGCAGAGGGGGCAGGCGGAGGTCAGAGGGAGCGGCTGAAAAACAGGCGCGGGCCCTCCCAGCCTCCCCACCCACCCTGCGGATAGTTGCTAGGAGGAGGTCCAGGCGGGCAGGAGAGGAGAGAAAGGGAGCACTCCCACCTTGCTGGGGCTTATCCACCAGCCCCTGCCCTTGCCCACTGAGGAGTCTGGCCCCCACAGGGAAGGCAGCTCCGTCCTTCCACCTGGGAGGAGGGACTCCAGGGTGGCCACAAAAGGGGGTGATTAGGATGGAGGATGTATGTGAAGAAGCTGCCTCGATTTCACGGGACCGCATAAAGACGCAAGAACTCAAGGGGACTGACTACAAGTCCCCTTATCACCTCCACGCGCCTGTCCCAGCCCCTAACTCAGAAGAGCCGGGCCCTGGAGGGCCACCGCAGAACCAACATTCCCTGTCCAGTGTCCCTCCTCCGTCCCCTGGGACTCCCAGTCACACTTCAGCACAGGGCACAGGGCTGTAGGATGGCCTGCAAAGGCCAGCCTCAGACCTGAGCAGTGTGGGCGGGCCAGGCCCAGGGCTGGCTGTGGGCCTCCAGTCAGCAGGCCTTGGCAGGAGGTGGCTGGAACCATCCAGAAAGTTTGAGTTTGTGTTGGCCGCTGAGCGGGCCCTGTGCACTGACCCTGTCTCAGCTCAGGCACAGCCCCAGGAGGTGACAGACCACCGCCAGTGATGTCTCACGTCCACCCCTCTCCCACCCAGCCCCAGACACTAGGACACGCCAAGGCTGTCGCTGTACTGGGGGGAAAGCAAGGATGACAGGCGTTTGGACAGGGTGGGGCACTGGCCTGGACACTGGCTCGACAGGCCTGGGAATTCTAGCCCAAACAGTGTCAGCTGGCTCCTCCCACCCTGGTGCTCAGCACACACCCCCAGGTCCTCCTCCTCTACAGGGCAACAGGTCCCTGCCCAAGGAGGCCCAGGGAAGCCATTACATAACTCTGCAGACGGGTGGGGCGGCCGCTGACATCACTGCGGCCCCTAAGCCGGGCCCCAGGGGGCCCCTGCCCCGCACCTGCCCGACCACCCCAGACTTGTTCGTCCGAGACCAGGGCTCAGCGGCGGCTGGGCGCCCGCGGCAACCTCCCACTCAGACAAGAAACAGTGGTGCTGGGGCCTGAGGAGTCCGGGAGGCGTAGGGCTGGCGGAGCATCAATCCGCTGCCCCCACTCCGCAGACCTCCTAGGAAGGCGTCGGGGAGGGGCTGACACCCCGCCTGGGGCTTCTGGAACAAGGACCCACAGGCCCCCGGCACTGGGGCCCGAAGTGTGGCCGCTCAGCACCCCCAGCACTGTACACCCAGCGGGGGTTTGAAAGGCACACGCAGGCAGGGGCCCCTTCCGCCTGCGGTTCCCGGAGGAAAGACCCCACCGGCCCCGGGCGCTGCGCGGAGGCGCGGCGGGGCAGCCCCGGGCGCACGGCGGGGGTCGGCACGAAGCCCAGGGCAGCCGCCCCCACTCCCGCAGCGGCCCCTCGGGTGGTCCAGCTCCGGACATCCCCCAAACCGACCCGGCCCTCACCTTGAACGAATGGTGGAAGCCCTGAATTTCCGCTGTTTTCTTCTGCACCATCTTCCGTCCGGGCCCCGCCAGCGGGGGAGAAGACGCAGGGCCCGGGGGTCGGCCCGTGGGCGGGGGGCGGCTGAGGAAGGGATCCTGCGGGCGGAAGCAGACAAAGGAAGGCGTGAGTGGCCGCGACCGGCGCGCCGGGAGCCCAGGCCTGGGCGGCGAGACTCCGCGGGGCCCGATCCCCGCGCCCAGGTCCGGGCTGGGCCCGGGTCGCCAGGCCTCACTCACCGGGGTCAGGCTCGGACCGGGGCTGCAGTTCCTCCGTCGCCGCCGTCCGACACACGCAGCCCGGACCCGGCTGCGCCGACCGCGCGGGTAACAGCGCCGCCGCCGCCGCCGCCGCCGCCGCCACCGCGGACTCCTCCGCCTGGGCCGCTGCCGCCGCCGCCGTGAGGAGTCGCGCGCACAGCGCCGCCGCCGCCTTTATGGGCCAGGCCCGACCCCGCCCCTGACGCAGGCCTCGCCCCCCCGGCCCCGCCCAGACGCGCGCGGCTGAGGCGGAGCTGGAAGGGCGCTGCGGGCTCGAGTGCGGCTGCGCGCTCCGGCCGTGTGGCAAGCCCGTGCGCCTGCGCTGTGCGTCACGCCCGGCTCCGGGCGCGGAATCCGGGAAGGGTCTCGGCGGATGTGGGCGGGGATGTCTCAGACTCGGGGGGGCTCGCGGGACCCTGGTACGGAGCCGGAGCCCGTCCCGGTCCTCTGGTACCTCCCTCAGTTTCCTGGCGGGGGCCTAGTGTACACCGACGTCTTTTGACGACACCCCTGCTCTAGAACCTGCTGTGGCTCCTTCCTGTGGCTCAGGGAAAGGGGACCACAGTAGGGAATGGGGACCGAGATCTGTGAAGGAGCCTCCCGCAGTCCAGCGAAGGAACGTTTTGCCTGGACTGATGGGGGAAAAGCCCTAGGGCTGGGGGGGCCGGGACAGGGGGCTAAACAATCCGATTTCGGCTGGGATCCCGAACCCCGGCTTGGACAGAAGCAGCCTGTCCTGAACCGGGCCAGCTCCCTGTTCCCATGGCATGGTGGAGGAACAAAGTCCTCAGACCCCATGTCCTGGGCACATGGGGGCACAGGCCTGCGGGCTGGACAAGCCTGTCTTCCAGCCCCAGCTTGTCCTTCCAGCCACCCACCCCCAACTGCCAGGCCCCGCTGGCCTGAAGCTGGACTGTCCTCTCTCCCGCCAGCTGCCTCTATGTGCTGCCCGACAAGGCTGCGGTTCATACCTCAGCCAGCCCCAGAACGTTTGGAGGAACCTCCCCAACCAGCCCCCTGCCATCCCCAGCCAGTGCCCTGCCTGTTCATGAGTGCAATCGTGTGTGTGTGTGTGTGTGTGTGTGTGTGTGTGTGTGTGTGTGTACAACATACTTTGGCTCCAGGTGCCTGGGGCGGGGCTACCAGACCTGCCTACCCAGGGGAAGCCTCCCTGTCCTCTCCACCCCTTGGCTGTTCTCTCCTGTGTGTACGTGGTCACCTGCAGGACTTCATGCATTTGTGGATGGCACGAGTGGGTACAGATGAACCATTGCCCCTGCCGGAAGGGCAGCTCCACGAGAGCACAGATCTCTCCACTGCTGGTCCATCGTGCAGCACAGGGCCTGGCACACACGCAGGAAGTGCTCACTGAATATTGTTGAAAAGAACGGATGTGTTTGAGTGTTCGTACGTGTACGTGCGTGTGTGCACGTGCACAGCTGCATATAAGGGTTATGTAAATGTAATACGTTCCTGAGGTTGCCGTAACAAAGTACACACACAGCGTGGCTTAAAACAACAGAAATTTATGTTCTCACATTCTGGAGGCCAGAAGTCTGAAATCAGGGTGTCGGCAGGGCCACACCCTTGCCAGAAGGCTCTGGGGAGGATCCTTCCTGCTTCTTCCAGCTCCTGGTGGTGCCAGCAATCCTTGGTGTCCCTTGGCTATAGACGCATGGGGCTGAGCACTGGCCTGAGTGACTGAGTGGCTGAGCCTGAGTGCAGGCACTGGTGGGTGCCTGGGCTGTGCTGGCCGGTTGAGGCAGCCAGGGCCAGCCCCAGCCTGGCCTGCACGGGGGTGAGGGGGGTTGCTAGTGGGAACCAGGGAAGGGGAGGGACCTCTGTACCCTGCCTGCTGGCTCTGAGGCCTCTGTGTTCTGCTGTGGGCTAGCCGCCAGCCCCAGACAGCCGATACCTGCCATTTTCCTGGAGGATGGCCCTGCTTATAGGTCCAGCTCCCAGAGGTGCTGGGCACCCAGGAGATGAGAAGGGAGGGAGGGAGGGCCGGAAGGTACCTGGGGGCGCAGCTGGGCCTTCCCTCTCTGCCTAGCTTTCCCGGGGCCCCCAGGGGTCTCACCTGCCTCAGGGAGGGAGACCAGACCTGCTGCTGGGTGGAAGGGACCTGCCAGGCAGGCGAGGCAGGAAGCCTGGACCCTGCTTCTCAAGCCTTCCTGGTTGGTTTGCAGGTGGCAGGTTTCCTCCATCCAGACTGGGGCAGTGACAGTGAGCAAGGGACAGATCCAGCCAGGGCTGGTGGGCAGGATAGGTGGGCCCAGGACAAGGATACCTCCCACAGGATACCAGGGGAGATGGTCAGCCTGGGAGGGACCTCAGGATTGCCCTGGGGGCGCCTGGACCAGCCTGAAGTTCCCAAGGCGGGGAGAGGTCCTAGGAGGCACTGGCCAGAAAAAAGGAGGGGCTGGTAGCAATGCCTTTCCTGCCCCAATCATGGAGGGGGCTTTGCATGTCTTGGGCCAAAGGTGCAGGGAGCCAGCTTCTGCCGGGTGACTCTCAGCCTATGTCGTACGTGGGGTCACCCAAAAACCCCAGAAGAGATACCAGACAGGTCCTGACTGCATCCTGGGACTCTGCTCCCCGCTGAGCCAGGAGGAGGCAGGCTGGCCCCCAGGCTTGTAAGTGTCCACTCTGACCTGATCAGGTGGCCGAAGCCCTAGCATCCTAGGGGCTCAGTTGGTGCAGAGCTCACCTCGTGGTCAGTGTCCGGGGACCCTAGGGCAGCTCAGGGATTCCACAACCAGCAAGTAAGGATCCCAGATTTAGCATGTAAAAATACAGGATGCCAGGACTGCCGGATGGCTCAGTCGGTCAGAGCGCAAGCTCTTAAAAGGTCGCTGGTTCGATTCCCACATGGGCCGGTGAACTGCACCCTCCACAACTAGATTGTGAAACAATGGCTTGAGCTTGGAGCTGAGCCTGCGGTGGGCTTCCAGTTTGCTCCGTGGTTAGAGCAGGGTGCTCAGAACACCAAGATCACCGGTTTGATTCCCAAATGGGCCAGTGAGCTGCGCCCTCCACAACTAGATTGAAAACAATGACTTGATGTGGAGCTAATGGGTCCTGGAAAAACACACTGTTCCCCAATATTCCCCAGTAAAAAAAAATACAGAATGCCACTTAAATTTGAGTTTCAGATAAACTATGAATAACTTTTCAGTATAAATCTCATGCATAAGCATATCATAAGCAATTATTGTTTATCTGAAACACAAATTTTACCGGTGTCCTGCATTTTATCTGACAACCTTACCAAGGGGTGACAGTAAAGACCTTTGTTCTCCAACATTTAAAAAAGGCACCATTTTGGTGCTTGAGCAGGTTTGGGTGTGTATGTGTGTCTGTGCACGTTTAGAGAGGCACAGAGCCTGGGTCTGTGTAGGACAAACCATGAGCCTGTGTGGGAGTGTGGAGGAGGCATGGGGGCCATGCACTCACCTGCTGGTGTGTGCACACATGAGAGCAGTGGGTGCCCATGAGTGTGGCTGGGCACCTTCGGGCTGGTGCTGGGACCACTGCAGTATCCTCACAAAGCCTGTGCCGTTGAGAAGGCTGGGCCCCTCACTGCTCTGCTCAGAGCCAGCCACCTGAGGCTCGAAGGGGGCACAGGGCTCACCCTCAAGCACTGAGCCAATGTGGAAGGAGCCTGGATCTCAGCACAGCTTCTAAGCGAGGATAAGAGTGTCAGAATCAGGGTCAGCACTAGAATCTGGGATGGTTGTGGATATGGGAGGCAAGTGGAGTAGGAGTGCCTGCATCCCCTCTGCATGTTCCCACCTGTCTGGCCTCCCAGGTCCCAAGAGGTTCCCCAGATAAGTGAGGGTCATGGGCTTGGGCCTCCAGCCCTGGGGCCAGGAGGCAGGAACATCTGATGCAAATGCTTGTAAGTGTCCCTTTCTGCTGGCTGACTCATGGCTCATTCTAGCAGTCCTGGGGACAGAGCCAGGGCCCCTGTCCTCCTTGAGAGTGGGGGTAAGGCGGGGAAAGGGAAAGCAGGAGTGGGTGTGGCCACGGGCTCCCTGCCCAGCTCTGGCTTCGGGTGTCTGGGCAGCCTTGGGCCCTGCCCTGCTATGACAGAGGGTAGCACTGTGCACATCCTGCTTCCCAGGGGTCAGTCACTAAAAGTTCCCAAGGAAGAGGTGGGGGTGGGGCTAAAGGGTGGCCAAAGGCCATTTCCCTGCCCCAGTGACCAAGAACAGGGTATTTGGCTTGTCATCACTTCCTCTCCGCCCTGTCTAAGGCATTGGACACCCAGGTGGCTCTTGGAGGAGCCAGGTCTCCTGCTCCCAGCTGACCAGCTCCCCAACAGTGACCTGGGGCATCACATACAAGGATCCCTAGTTTTGAAGAGGGTGGAGGGATTTCACAGCATATGTAGGTCCTGGGAGGGGCACAGCCAGAGGAGGGGTGGGGTGTGGCTAGACGGGTATTGGGGACTTGGAGGAAAAGGGAGGCAGATGCGGGAGGAAACCCTGTGCCTGGCCAGGCACTCAGGTCACCTGCTCCCAAACTCTTGTCATGAAGCCGAGGGCCTCTCTCTGCTGGCTGACTCCAGGCCTGGTTCAGAGGCCACCTCTTTGGGGCAGCTCCCTGCCTGGCTGGGCCCCAGGTCTGGAGTAGCACTGAGTTCTGCATGTGCTAGTGACACTTCCCCTAGGACCAGGCAGACGGCAGAGCTGGCTCCATGCTGTAGAAAGTCAGTCACACCCTGAGGTGGGCAGAATAACGGTCCTCAAACACATCCCCTTCCCAGTCCTGGACCTGTGGATGTGTGACCTCACAAGATATAGAGACTTTGCAGGTGGGATTAAGTCAGAGCCCCTGAGATGGGGATGATCCTGGATTTCCTGGGGGCCCTCAATGTCATCACTGGGTCCTCATAAGAGGGAGGCGGGAGGCTCAGAGTCAGAGGTGGAACACGCTGCCCTGCTGCCTGTGACGATGGAGGAGGGGCCATGGGCCAGGGACGCGGTGCCTCTAGAAGCTGGAAGAGGCTGGAAACGGTTCTCCCTGGAGCTTCCAGAAGGACCAGCCCTGCCCACACCTGGATTTTAGCCCAGTGAGGCCCATTTTGGATTTCTGGCCTTCAGAACTTTCACAGAATAAATTTCTAAGAAAGCCCCTAAGTCTGTGGTAATTTGTTACAGCCGCCCTAGGAGGCTCATACAGGCACTAATACCTGAGCATCCCAGAGTTCCCATTTTGCAGATGAGCAAAGCAAGGCAAGAAGACCAGTCAGGCCAGGAGGAGGCAAACCAGTCTTCCTGGCAGGGTCCCTTGATGGAGCCGGAGACAGGGGCGATGTGTCCAGGGGGTAGGAGAGGCCTGGAAGCCTGGACAACTGGGCCTGGCTCCTGCTCACCTGCCAGGGCCGTGGAGGTCGCTGTGGCAGGAGGCGCCAGGTTCCTTCTAACCACAGGCTGTGCAGGAACCAGATTCCAGGAATGTACTCCTCCAGGGTTGGGTTTACTTGTGCTGCTAAATGCTCGAGCCAATCTGCTGCCGGGCGTGTGACCCGGAGCCTCTGACCCCTCCCTGCCCTCTGCAGCCCAAAGCCCGCGGCGCCCAGCCAATTCTCACGCCGTTACCCCCACCAGGCATGCGGTCCCCGGGATGCCTCCTCATCATGCACACAGCAGGGCCTCCTGGCCGGCTGTCCTGGGGTGACGGGCAGTGGGGGTCGGAGGTTAGGGGTGCCGTGATCTCCCGGATCCGGGCCAAGAGCCCAGGGGACCCGCGGTGGCGGCGCTTGCGCCCTAGATCGGGCGCTGGACGCTGGGTACCCTCTGTCCAACGAACCAAGTGGTTGCCAGGGCAACGCGCTTGCGTCAATGCACCTGGCTCAGCGCCCGGACTCCCAGAAGGTGGGGGGCGTGGCCCTGGCGTTGGGCCAATAAGATTCCAGGGACCGAGTGTCAGAGGCGTGGCCTCAGCCTGCGCTCCAGCCAATAGGACTGTTGTTGTCGGGACGCGCGAGTAGGACCGTGCCCCGTTTAAAGGGAACGCAGGCAGCTTTCTGAGCTCTTCTTGCCTTAGGGTTCAGGGCTCCAGGCGCGGCCTGGGTTTGGGGGTACGCCGGTCGGGTTCCATCTGTCCCTGAGCCTCAGTTTCTCCAGGTGCGCATATCACGGGCGCGGGGGAGGCGCATCCAGAACCCGTTGCTTCCTTGCACGACGCCCCTGCATTTACGCGGCGCCGGTGCAGCGCCCGCCCCTACTCCGGGGGTCACCCAGGCCCCGTGGCTTTATGGCGAGCGCGCACCCCAGAAAGCCATATGGCAGGTGGGGGGCCGGGTTTGCCCACAGGCCTGGGTCCCTACTCCCACCTCACCCCTCTTCCAGCGCGCCAGGAAACAGACCTTGCAAGAACCCTTGGATCACTTGGAGGGGCGGGGAGTTTGGTTCTCTCAGGTCTCAGGTCTCAATGCCTGGAACTCTCGTTGCGGGGGCTCTATCTCCTGACTACGGAAAGCAAAGTTGGGTGGTAATGAGTATCTGGACCCTGTGGACTCCCAGGGGGCAGTGGCCATGATCACAATGTCCCACCACTCTGGACAGGCTCTCTTCTCCACTCTCCGTGTCCTAAGCCTGGGCTGCCTCCTGGGCGTGGCCGGTGAGAAGTGGCCAAGTCTGGCCTCAAGGTATAGGGGTGGCAGGGCCCAGAAATTTGGGGATGAGGGGGCAATTAGCTAGGTAGGGTCTCTGGTCCTCGCCAGGCTATGGCATGTGAACTCAGCTTCCCCCGGTGGCCCTCCTTCCTGTCCCTCCATCACTCCCCACCCCAGCATCCTCAGACACCAGTAACCTGGGGTGACTTGCTTTGATCCTTGTTGCCTGGTGATGTAAGATGTTAGTTTTAGGGGAAACTGTGTAGGGGGCATCCAGGGACTCTCAGTATTTTGCAACTTGTTTTGCAAAATTTTGCAACTTTTCTGTAATTCTAAAACTAGTTAAAAATAAAGTGAAATGGGGCCGACTGAGAGGCTCAGACGGTTGGAGCTCCATGCTCCTAACTCCCAAGGCTGCCGGTCCGATTCCCACATGGGCCAGTGGGCTCTCAACCACAAGGCTGCCAGTTTGATTCCTCGAGTCCTGCAAGGGATGGTGGGCTGCGCCCCCTGCAACTAAGATTGAAAGGACAACAACTTGACTTGGAAAAAAGGCCTGGAAGTACACACTGTTCCCCAATAAAGTCCTGTTCCCCTTCCCCAATGAAATCTTAAAAAAAAAATAAAAAATTAAGTGAAATGAGAAAGAAAGCTCACCACTAGTGCAGCATAGCCCTCCAAGGCACACAACTGGACACACAGCTGGACATGCCCCTGAGGTGCCACAGGCCTCCAGCTGTTCTAGAAGCAGCTTTCCAGCTTCCCACAGCTTCCCATCCAGCTTCCCACAGCTTCCCAACAGGCCAGGTGGAGAAGGTTGGCTTTGGTCTGGGTGGGCTGTGGGCTGTTTGTGGTCTCCACACTTCTCTGAGGGCCCTGGCTACTAGGAAACTCACCGATGTGTCCAAGATTCTTCGGGCTCTGTGGAGATACCACTGGGGTAGGCTGTGAAGATGGAGGAAGGAGCCACAAGACAAAGATTTGGTGCCTCTAGAAGCTGGAAATGGCCAGAAACAATTCTTCCCTGGAATTTCCAGAAAGAAACAGCACAGCCCACACATGGGTATTAGTCCTGTGAGGTTCATTTTGGATATATGGCCTCCAGAACTGTGAGGTGATAAACGTGTGTGGTTTTAAGCCACCAAGTTTTGGCAATTTGTCATGGCTGCCCCAGGGAACCAGCATGCCCTCACTCTAAGGGATGAGGGTTCATGGACCTTCCGTTGCTGCTGTGACAGATTGGCATGGCTCCTCAGCAGCTTTGGGGGATTGGACTGATAGATGAGGACGGTCATTTGATAGAGGGTAGGATGAGTTTGCCCGCTCTGTGCCTTTCCTGGAGGATTCCTAGTGGGATGTGTGTTCTTCCCTTGGCCTCATGGAGTGGTCAGAACTCATGGCGGCCCCCAGAACTGAGTTGAGGAACAGGCAGGAAGATCTGCTCATACAAATGGGCCACATGGCAGGTGAAGGACAGGGGGTCCAACACATGCAATGCATCTGCAGGGACCCTGGGCTCATTGCCACCTCCGAATCATGATAGACCAGGGACCTTGCTGTGAGGTCCTGGCCAGCCTCAGGGCCCATCCCTTGTGAGGTCAAGACTAGGGCCTGGCGAGAGGGAGAAGTTTCCAGCAACTTGGTCCATTAGGGCAGGGGTCCTGGGCTAGGGGTTCAGGAGTGAGGATGCCTGACTCCATCTCCTCTTTCCAAGGAAGTGCTGGAGGGAGCCAAGTGTCGCTGGAGTGAAACTCAGGTCAACCTTGGCGTCTGATAAAAGCTCAGATCCCCAAGGCTTGGCAACAGAGCGACCGGGACCCTGCTGGCCTGGCAGGCTCGGGACTGGTGTCCCCCTCGTCTGTTCCTGTTCGCAGAGGACAGAGCTGTTTCTGGCTGTTTTCCAGGGTAGGCGACATTCCTGGGAGCAGATTTCCCGCCCTGGGACTGAGGCCCCAGGCAGGGAGGGGCGGAGCGCGACAGCTGGTTTTGTTTTTCCTCTGCTGTCTTTGGTTTGGAAAAAAGGGCAGATGGCTCCAGAAATAAGTATCTAGGAACGTGCCCCTCCCCCTCCCCAGCTGGTGATGGGCGGTGGCATCAAAACCCTGGCAAAGGTGCCATGCAAACAGCAACTGCAAAATGCAGCTCCTGGCACAAAACTGCACATGACTGAGATGGCAGAGATGGACACAGCCCTGGTGTCGGTCAAATTACCACAGATTTAGGGCCTTTCTTAGAAATGTATTCTGTGACAGTTCTGAAGGCCAGAAGTGCAAAATGGGCCTCACTGGGCTAAAACCCAGGTGAGGGCAGGGCTGGTCCCTCTGCAGGCTCTAGGGGAGAACCGTTTCTGGCCTTTTCCAGTTTCTAGAGGTGACATGTCTCTGCAACAGAGAGGCAACATGTCCGCAGGTCCCAGGACTAGGATGGGCACGTCTCTAGGGGTCGTTATACAAAACAACAGTAATAACTCCTAAAGTCTTAAACCGGTCCTGGAAGTTGCCATGCTGTGCTTGCAAATCAAAGGGTAAGGCGACAAGGGCTTCTTTGCAAGGTATTTCCAAATAATGTGGAATTAATTCACTTGGAAGAGAACTCTCTGCTTTCCCACGGAGCCAGTGCGCCCTCTGGCGGCCAGAAGCCACAGCAGCTCGCAGGCTCCTCCTGGTGGCCCAAACCCGGTGGCCTGGCATCCACGTCTGCCTGGCATCCACGTCTGCCTCACCTGCCAGCCTCCCGAGGAGCACAGGCTGCAGCCCCCTTGCAAAAGACCAAATGCTATTGGCTCTGGAGCCATGAAATTTTACGTTTGAAAGGGGCCCGAGTAAGAAATTGACTCCCATTTTTCACACACGAGAACTTTGCGGGTGACTTTGTCCTGTGCCCAAGGTCGCAAAGCTAGTCACAGCTGGAATAGAAACACCCCTCTATCTGTCCCCTCAATCTATTCTTCTGTGCTCAGTCCATTTTCTGGAAACTTCTTTCACATGGCAATAAGGCAAGGAGTTAGCACCATGTTTGGTAAGTGCGGGAAGCAACTCAGGCAGGATGATGGGAGAGCAGAACCCCGGCCTGTGTCTGACACTTTTATCATCTCCCCTGACCCTGCTCCCCATCACATTCTAATAGCACCCACATTCTGTGCATCTGTTTATGTATTTGGGGCACTTTGTCAGACCACAAACTGTTGTGACATCTAGTATTTCCTTGCCCTTGGAGGGGCTGAGAGCACTCGGTGATGGCAGTGGCATGTCCGGATGCCAGGCCCTTCTGACAGCAGGAAAAGAGAAATGACAGCCAGCAGGCGTGAGTACAAAAATGGCACAATTTATTTGGATGCTCATGTGGGAACACCCACAGGCATGGGAGAGGACCCTCCCTGCCCACAGTCCCCACCATCTTCCCTGACCTGACCGGGCGGAAGGGAAGAGTGGGTGATCTGGGGTGCACAGTGGTTATGGCGTTTGGGCGTGGCTTTACATTTAAGAGGAGCTACATTCCACAAGACGGTTTTCTGCATCCTGCGGGGTCCGTGTGGACACCGTGGTGTCTGGGAGGACCAGGCCAACGCCTTGATAATCACACTTGCTTGGTGTTGGGTGACAGCGTCCTTCTCTTCTGCGAGCACCCCAGACATCAGAGGTCCCCAGAGGCAAGTGTGGTCAGGGGAAGGGCTGCCAGGGGAAAGGCCACTGCAGGTACCAGCGGGCAGGGAGGGTGGAGCTGGGGGCAATGTATGGCTTCCTTCCGTCACTTCGAGCGGCTTCACACAAGACCTGGCCACACCTCCTGTGGAGACAGTGCTGGGACTCTGTTCCTAAGGCCATGAAGGGCCACAGAAGGTTTCCACACAAAGCAGCCCGGCTCCGTGCAGCGTCATCGCGTTATTCAGAACACAGGGGCATTTGTCTAGAGGGGCAGTGGGCTCACTGTTTACAGGTAGAAAACTTCCCCAATATCTCGAGGTGGTCGTCAGGGAGACTGTATAAAAACTCAATCTTTCATGATATGTGAAAGGCCCCAGGAAACCTGGGGTGCAGGTGTGGGGTCTGGGAAGCCCTGACAGATGAGCCCAGTGTTTTGGAGGGACTGAAGGAACAGAGGAGACTGAGGAAGAAAGGTAGGAGGGGAGGGAGCAGGGTACATCGTACCTCTGTGACAGACACTGGGCTACGGGGGGCCTGGTGGAGGCGGGTTCCTGTCTCGCTGACCTGGAGCCCGCAGCCAGTCCCCTCCCACTCTGAGCACATTAGGGGCATGTGGGGCCAGGCCTGCTGTGTCTGGTGGGCGGGGGCTGCGCTTGCCCCTGGGCAGTGCTTCACAGATGAAGTGGACTTTCCCGGTTGCTCACAGCACACAGAATCAGAGTCCAGGTTCACTCTTCCCCACAGTGGAGCTCGGGGAGGCTGGACCCTGCCATGCGTAGACCCATGGCTGCTACCACCTTGGAATTAGAGAGACAACTCAATGCCAGTGTTCAGTGGAGCTTGGGCAGCACAGAGCACGCTGTCCGATGGCTGCAGAGGTCACTGAGTTGCTGGGCCAGAAAACACGGTCCATGTTCCGGGGAGATGGCCCTGTCACTGCCTCGGGAACAGTGGGGCCAAGAAGGCCTCAGTGGCACATCCGTGCGGTCATTTCTTTCTGTTAAGAACAAGCAGGACATCAAGTATCATCATAAGAGGCAATGGAAATCACTCACACACACACACTCACACACACGGAAAAGCGGGGATGCAGTCTCTAGGGAAGCACGGGCTTCATTGCTTCATTTAGAGACAAACCTTACAGAAAAGGGAACAGACAGCAGCACTCCTGCGATGACAAGCTCTGTGAAGAGCCAGAGAAGCTACTGGTGTCTACAGACACTAGCTGGTTGTCCATCTGGCTGCCCAACTCTGTGCTATTGCTGAAAACAGCCACAGCAATGAGTGTGTGGCTGCGTGTGCCAATAAAGTTTTATTCACAAAACACAGTATACTGGCCCCTGTCTCATACACTGCATCAGACACCAGAAGGAACCTTCTGGAAAGCAGCCTGGGTATAAAGACGAATACCTGTAAAACGACCTTTCACCTGGCAAACCCACTCTTGGAAATCTGTCCTCGACAGGTGACTGACAAACAAGATGTGGAGGCGTGAGGACGCCCACCGCCACATTACGCAAGCTCGCAAAACCTGGAAAATCTTGCAAAACAGCTGACCAGATTGTCGTACAGTCTGTGTCATTCACAGAAAACCATGGGGAAAGTCACAACCTTATTAAGTTATTGTCCAGCTGCTTCCAGAGAGAACTCTAGGCATCTATACAAGAGAAATTACGCCACTAAGTTATGAAAAACCACAAGCAGATCACAAAAGTGCACACCAGTGTTCAGTATTTGGTAAATAACAAGTTGAGGAGAGATTCACATAAAATGAACCATTATATGGGATTGCAGATTAGTGCAGCCACTATGGAAAACAGTATGGAGGTATCTCAGGAATCTGAAAATGGAACTACCCTATGATCCAGTAATTCCACTCCTAGGCATCTACCCGGAGAAATCCAAAACTCCAATTCAAAAATCTGTATGCACTCCTATGTTTATTGCAGCACTTTACACAATAGCCAAGATATGGAAACAACCAAAATGCCCATCGGTAGATGACTGCATTAAGAAGCTGTGGTACATTTATACAATGGAGTATTGCGCAGCCATAAAGAAGAAAGAAATCTTATCATTTGCAGCAACATGGATGGATCTAGAGAGCATTATGTTAAGTGAAATAAGTCAGAAAGAGAAAGACAAGTACCATATGATCTCACTTATATATGGAATCTAAAGAAAAGAATATGTGTATGAAATAATCAGAAACAGTTTTGGGGACACGAAAAACCGAGAGTTGTTAGATGGGCGGGGGGGAGGGGGTTGGGGATGGGGGGAAGGGTGAAGGGATTGGGGGGCGGCTGGTGACCACAGGATGGCCTCAGGGTTTTTTGAGAATTATTTTGGGGAACTTATTCAATAGTGTTTGGGGATTTTGTTGGGTGTCCGATGGACATGTGTCCTGTTTGGGAGACCACCTCAGGGATGCGGTGGATGCCTGGTCATGGCATTGTACACCAGAGGCTGGACATTAATGAATGCCAACTATAATTTTATGTGTATAATGTGATGGCTCGGTGTGAGGTCGGGGTGGTGGTGGATAGGGGGAGGGGGGTTCACGGTGTGAGGGATGTAAAAATAAAATAAAATAAAACTATAAAAAACAAAATGAACCATTATAAAGTGAATGATTCAGCGGCACTCACATACACGATAGTGCGCGGCCTCACCTCCCTGTTCCAGAACATTCCATCCCCGAGAGTAAAGCCCCTTCCCCATTAAGTGTGTGTACTAGTAACTTTAACTGTGGAAAAATGTGTACTGATAGCCAAAGCCTGCAAGGGAATATATAAAACTGAAAAAGTGACGAGAAGATGTTTTTAGCAATTTTTTTTTTTTTTTTTTTGTTGAGAGCCCACTGGCACATGTGGGAATCGAACCCGCAGCCTTCGGAGTTAGGAGCACAGAGCTCTAACCGCCTGCGCCACCGGGCCGGCCCGCAATTTTTAAAAGTAGTAAAAGAATAGCCTTTCAAAGACCCAAATCAATGAAGGAAATGCCAGAAAAAGCGCCCATATGGACTCCAGGGGCCCTGCGAGGGCCTGAGAAGGGGACGTAGAGTTGTGATGTCGGGGCAGCCCCGGGTCACCCCAGTGTTTCCAAGCTGGGGGGGTGCTGAAAGAGGGGCACGTAGATGCTCCCACCTCCATAACAACTCTGGGGGTTGAGCACCAGCCCTGCGTTCTCACACTGGCCCCACCAAGACCCCTGAGGGACGCTCCTGACCCTTGTGAACAATGGTGGTGGCTGGTGGGCACTGAGCAAGCAGCCACCTGCCGCCCTTTGACACCGCAGATCCTGCTCAAAGCAATTTGGGGAACCCTGCGCTGGACCTGGTGATGTGTACTAAGTCTGTAGCTCATGAGATGAGGAAGGGGTCCCAGGTGAGCCACTCCTGCTACCTGAACCATCCCCTCTCTAGGGTGGGGTCAACATTGACTGATTTGGCAAATCCGCACACAGAGGAAGTGGATTCGTAGTTCTCAGGGTGATGGAATGCTCTGGAATGAGTGGAGGTGACAGTCGCACACCCCGTGAATTCACTAAAAGCCACTGAATTATTCAGTTCACAATGGCTACTGTTAAGGTATGTAAATTTTACTTCAATGAAAAACAAAACGTATTCCTTGTTGTCCGGCCAGGCAGAGAGGAGAGGTTGGGGAGATGGGGCCGCGGGGGCCGCTGTGTTTGTTCAGCGCGTGTTCTATGTGGTTCAGTGTCTGTGGAGACTCAGCTTCTCCCACCGGGACAGCGAGTGGGGTGCGGCTGCAGGAAGGAGCTCCCGGGACCGCTCTGGGCCAAGCAAAGGGGGTGACCCATTGCTTGTAGGGGACTCGTGTCACATGGGGTCCATGACACCCACCCACAGGGTGGCAGCTGAAAGAACCAAAACCAAACCCAGCGGGTGGGCCCCAGGCACTAGACTCTGGAAACCAAGCGACCTGTGCCGGCTGTGGCCACATCCAGTGTCACCATCACAAATGTGGGCCAAAACCTAAAGGGCCAACGTCTGCTTCACTTGCTGACTCTGGGCATTTGAGGCCCCAGGATCGGGGGCCGCAGTGACCCCCTCCTGCCGCCCCGCCGGCCCACTCACCAGTGGCTCCAGCTCCTTGGTGTCGATGAGGCCGAACTCCTTGACGAAGTAGTAGAAGTGCTTGTAGCAGGTGTTGACGTGCGCCTCAGAGCCCATCTGCGCGATGCGGTCGAAGTGATGGATGTACACGTGTACGAACACTCGGAACAGGCGTGACAGGATCTTCCTCACCACCTGCAGGAAGTTCTTGGGGAACGGCGTGCCTGCACAAGAGGGGTCACCTGGGGCTCAGAGGGGCTGACAGCCTGCTGTGGTCACACAGCCCGCCACGGCCGGTGACATTCCAGGAGGAGCCCCTTTGTCCAGGACCCCCAATCCTGGTCTTTGCGCCGCCAGCCCCAGGGAGCCCTCTGAAGTGCAGCACCACTCTGCTGCCTAACCAAGTCCAGGGGACAGGATGGGGACAGGTAAAGCCCATCCTCAGGGCACCTGACGTCAGCCGCTCAGACCCCGGGTGTCGAGGCCTCGCTGGGAACGCTCTGGGAGCCACGCATTCCTTCTGCCTTTGCCCCGAGTCCTTTCAGAACCAGAACGTTCCCCGCCTGCAGGTCTGCCAGCTGTGGAAACGGGTCTGCCGTTTCCACTTCGGGGTCCAGCCATGGGCTTCTGTGTGTGTGTATTTCTAGTACTGTTTATTTTTCTTAATAGATATTGGACAACCCATAAAAACATATTATTTTTCACTTGGTATTTTCCACTTGCTTTCTTTATCTCTCTCCTCCTTAGTATACTATTATAATACTTAAATTTGATGGACTCGTCACAGCTTAACCGAATGCACAGACTATGCTGTCATTTCTTGTCCTGTTACTGAATTTAATACTTGATTTCTTTATTTGTTAAAACTGGCAAAATATACCCACCATGAGATTCCCCAACAGAACCATTCTACGCTACAGCTGGTTGCACCTGGCACGCTCACAGCACTGTGTGCCCTCATGGGCTCCTTTCCACTTGTCCACCAAGACTTCATGCCCCACAGGACAGACGGAAGGCGTGTGTTCATGAGATCCAACCAGAGCTGCCCGGTGGGCGCCTGGGACTAGAAAACACAGACCAGCCCATCCTCGACGAGAGGGCCTCAAGGGCTCAGGGCCCAGGGGACACACACAGGCCGCTAACCGTGGGGAAGCCCTGGTGCACCAGACATGTGCCCCTCGGAGACGGGATGTCAGCAGCTGGACAGCACTGTGCTCACGGGGCCTGTGGTCGGCTAGGTAACAGCCCAAAGATGTTGAGGCGCGTGTGGGAAGGCTCATGACGTGGTGTCCGCAGCAAAGCCGAGACCTGGAGCCCCGACCGGGGAGCCGACAGCGCTTCTCAGAATGGGAGAGGGTCTGAGACGTGTCCAGTTAAAAGGAAGTGGGGAGGAACTGGCTCTCTGCGCGTGCTCCCTCCTGCGGATCTGGGAGCAGACAGCCTCCCTGTGTGGGAACTGATGATGGTATTGGATTCCCTTGGCTCCCAGCGTCTGAACGGTCTTGTGTCACAGTGGCTCGTGGGGGACCTAACTCTGAGGAAGGTTCCTTCAGCATCAGTGAGACTTCTCAGTTTTCTCCACCTGACGGGAGAAAAGGCTGAAGAGAAGGTATGCTTGACTCTCCAGAGAGGAGCCCATGTTCATGGGTGTCTGAGGAATAAGTGCTGTCGTTGAAGGCCTTTGAAAGCCACGTGGAGCGATGGTCCCCTCAAGGGGGTGGTGACCCCATGCACTAAGGGCCTCTAACAGTGGTTAGAAATCCGAGAACATGGAACAGAGAAAGGCAAAACAGAGCGCCTGGCTCGGCACCTGACCTACACGAGATCGGGTCTGATGCTGACCCCACCCCCTCCCTGCTCTCCAGGGCGGTGCTGGGGGAGGGGGCCATGTCGAGCAGCCCAGCCTAGGACAAGGGTCTAGAAATGGAATCTTCAGGACTGTGCTGCCTGTGCTTGCAATGGTACTCACGCTGGGGGTGAAAATCTAGCCCACCCCTGCTTCTGTAAATAAAGTTTTATTGGAACACAGGCCTACCCATTTGTTCATATAGTGTCCATGGCAGCTTTCAGGCTACATGGCAGATCTGAGAGGCTGAGACAGAACATCTGACTCATAAAGCCAGAGATTTACTGTCTGGTCCTCTTTGGGAAAAGTCTGCTGGCCTCAGTCTAACACTACAGAGCAAGGGCTGGTAGCTTGGCGGCTAAGTGGGTGGACAGGCATCGACAGCACTTGGAGCCCATCCTTCCCTTGCTCTGCCACAAATCAACCCCAAGGGGTGCACGGCAGGCTGTGGTTTTCAGAAGCATCATGGACAAGAAGCAGGTACTGCTGTTATGTGCACAGCGTTTCATTCCACCTTCCTGGCTGGGGTCGGAACAGGCCGAGGGGCCCAGGATTGGCAGATAGGGTGGGAAGGTGAGGCCTGGGCCAGGCAGCCCCTGGGGATCTCATGACGAGAGCCTGGACGTCAGGGTGTGGTCTCAGAACCGCTGCTGGGCAGCCACGTAGGGTCTGCCAAGTTCATTTCTATTTCTCGTCAGTTTTCTCTTTGATAAAATTGCTGGCATTCTCTTTCTCAGGCGAGGGGCTGACAAGAGGTGCTCAGGGTCTAAGATCTGGGAGGAGGCCCCGTGTCAGCAGGCCGAGTCAGAACAGGGAACACGTGCGGACCAGGCTTCAGGGCTGTAACACAGTCTTGGTGACCTGTCTGGCGGCTACCCAGGAATCCCTCCTTTGAGAAAGTGTCCATCGTGGGCCAGCCTTTTCTCAGACGGGCCTCTGAAAGCCCTCTGCTAGCATCTGGCCATTTCCTGTACAGATGGCAAGTGAGGTCCAGAGGGGTGAGAAACTTAACCAGCAACCAAGAGCTGGGGCCCGAGACCCGCAAGGACGTGCGCCCCAGACCTGTTCACCGTTTCCCATGAAGCTGTGTTGAGACGGTGAAAGCAAGAGGGGCCTGAGTTGGTCTCCAGGGGCTGCTGTAAGAAATTACCTGCGGCTCAGCTGCTCCCTCACAGTCCTGGAGGCCACGACTCCCACATCGGTCTCGCGGGACTGAGGTCAAGGTGGGGGCAGCACTGCTTCCTTCTGGAGGTTCCAGAAGTACCTGTTCCCTGCCTTTTCTGGAAGCTGCTGGCATTCCTGGGCTCACGATCCCTTTCTTTCGTCTGTTGTCACATTACCTTCTTCTCTATCTGTCGCATTTCCATGTGCCACCCCTTTGTAAGGATCCTTGTGATGACATTTAGGATCCACCTGGATAATCCAGAATAATCGCCCCATCTCAAGAGCCTTTACTTGAAGCAAACCATGGCCCGCCCACACATGGAGTGTTACCCGGCCGTGGAAAGGAGGGAGGCGCCGACACTTACCATAACGTGGATGGACCTTTCTTTCTTTTTTTTAAAGGGCACAGCTCACAGTGGCCCATGCAGGGATCAAACTGGCAACCTAGGTGTTATTAGCACCACACTCTAACCAACTGAGGTCACAGGCCACCCCCACAAGGACGGACCTGAACACACGGGGCTCATGAGAGAAGCCAGACACACAGGCCACACGGTGTGTGATTCCACTTATGGGAAACGTCCAAACAGGCGCGTCCACAGACAGGACGTGGGTTCACGGTTGTCAGGGGCTGGGGGAGTAGGAGGGGGTGACTGCTGATGGGGACGGGGCTTCTTTTGGGGGGTGGAATGTTCTGAACGCCACTGAACTGTGCACTGTAAGCTGGAGGACTTCCTGGCCTGGGACTTCTCTCAGAAAGCTGATCGCGGGCCCGGCCCCCCAGCCCAACTCACCGACGCTGGTGGGGAAGACGTCCTCGTTGTTGATCTGCACCTCGATCCAGTCCATCAGCAGGTCCATGTACCGCGGGGCAGACAGCGCTGTGGGTTTGCGGAACTTGTGCTCATCCTGCCAGCGGTACTCGTACTTGGGGCCCCCCGACATGATGGGGCACGACTGCTCGGTGCAGCCGTCGCTGATGGTGCCGTAGATGAGGTTGACGCGGTTGAAGAAGTCCACCACGTGCACGGCCACCCAGTCGTTGAGCTCCTCGCCAGCTGGCAGCTGCACGGCCAGCTTCAGGTCCAGCCCCGCGTTCAGCGACGCCTGTGCCCTCTTGTGCAGCTCGAACCGCTGCGTGCCCGGCTCGAACTTGCGCTTGGGGCGGAAGGTCTTGTCCTTGTTGAAGACCTGCTTCAGGAAGGGGTTGGACATCGTGACGCGGCCTCGCTGCGTGCTGCTGGAGGGATGCTCGTGCCAGTCACCAACCCAGAGGTGACAGGAAACTCAGGGGCCCTGGGTCTTCCCTGAGATCTGAAATAAAGAAACAGGCAGAATTGTCACCTGTTCCCAGAAACCCTGTTCTGGAAGCATGAGTGGGCTGGATTTGGGAGTTTCCCAGGACTTGAGTGTTTTTTTTTTTTTTTTTTAGTTTCAGTTTGTACAAAACAACAAATACACATTTACACCCCTCACAAAGTGATAACCAGCCCCCCAAGTCTACTACCCATCTGACACTGTACACAGCTGTTACAATACCATTGATTGTATTCCCCATGCTGTACTTTACATCCTGTGACCATATATATAATATATGTACATATATTTAAGTTGACATTCAATATATATTATTTGGTATTAGTTTTAGGTGCACAGCACATTACTCTGCCATAAAAAAGAATGAAATCTTACCATCTGCAACCTGGATGGACCTAGAGTGTATAATGCTAAGTGAAATAAGTCAGACTGAGAAAGACAAATATATGATCTCACTTATATGTGGAATCTAAAGCACAAAATAAATGAGCCAACGAAACAGAAGTAGACTCAGAAATACAGAGAAAAAACTGATGGTAGGTAGATGGGAGGGGGGTGGGGGGATGGGGGAGGTGAGGGGGTTACAAAGTACAAACTGCTAGTCACAAAATAGTCACAGAGATATGAAATACGGTATGGAGAACATAATCAATAACGTAAAGATGTAGGGTGCCAGATGGGCTTATTGGGGGGATCACTTCATAGATTATATAAATGCCTAACCAGGACTTGTGCTTTTGAGTGTCACTAAAAGGGTGCCAGCTCCACAGGGCACAGAACAGAACTGCCCCGTGGGTGTCCCGACTCCTCAGAGCAGGAGATGCTGAGTCAGGGCCCCTGGTACCCAGACCATCCAGGGTCCTCCGCCCCGGCCCAGAGGCTTTCTGTGAAGTGGGAAAGAGCGCTGAAACATGCACGGCGACGAAGGGTAACTGCAGTGGGCTAAGCGGTGGCATCTGTGAAGACATGTCCACATGCCCGGGAAGTAAGAACGGGACCTTATTTGGAAAAAGGGTCTTTGCAGATTGATTAAGTTAAGGATCTCGGGCCGTGCTTATCCTGGATGGTCTGGGTGGCTCTAGGTCAGTGACAAGTGTCCTTATAAGAGAAGACAGACGCACAGGGAGACGGCCATGTGATGAGATGGGAGGCAGAGATGGGGTAATATGTCCACAGGTCAAGGGACGTCAGGGATTGCCGGCACCACTGGAGCTGGGAGAGGCCTGGAACACATACTCCCCGGAGGCTCAGAAGGGACCAGCCCTGCCAACACCCTCCAGTGGGGCTGGCGGGGAAGAAATTCCTGTTGCTTCTGCTCTTCCCTGTGTCCAATGATGAAAGCAAACACTCAGGCGGCAGTCACCATGGCCGCCCCATCAGCAGCCACTTTGCTGCTGCGGTGGTGCTGGCCGGCCACAGTCCCCCGGCTCTCTGGGAGTGTGTATGTCGGGGTCTCTGGGGAGCTCACCCGGGAGAAGCCGCAGAAGGGGAAGTGCAGAAATGAGGAAGTGAGAGCAGGGCCGGTGCACCTCCCGGCTAGCTGCTGTGTGCGCCTGCGGGAGGAATAACCGTTGACAACATTCTAGTGAGTTCCCAGACCCCTTTTGCTGTGTTTAAATTTCAGTGTGAACAAAGAAGGGGCAACAGGATAAACCTGACAAGCTCAGTGACTGACAGTAACCACACGGGGTGGTCTGATCACAAATTCCTCCTGGGCAGGTCGTGGTGGGCACTCACGCCCCACGACCAAGGCTTCCTCAGCAAAAGTCAGCCTGTACCCTAAGGGAGCCCTGTCCAAATAAATGCTTGTGTCCCTAGAATAACACACCTTGAAACGCCAGAGCCCTTGCAGGTGTAAACACCCTCATAGTCACCCTGTCGCCCACATACCATCTCTATGTGCCGTAAATGCTAAATGTCAACTGTCCTGAACTATCCTGCACCCACCCGTGTCTCTGCATTTTCCTTTTTATCCAATTCTAGCAATTTCCTGCTTTGTTTTCTCCTTAATCTCGTTAACCTCCCACCAGTGGTTGGGAGGTTAACGTGTAACATTTCTTCCTGTTCCTCCTTTGAGTCCAAAAGCAGGCAAAACTGCAAACCGCCATTCTCTAGACTATTTCTGCAGCTCTCTGAGACCTGGCTTCTGCGCATGCCCTCAGTTTTGCTCAAGTAAACTCTTATATTATAAATTCTTACAAGGTTCTTCTCAGGTTTGGACGTCCTTTTGTCGACAGTGGGAGCTCATTGCTGTGACCTGCAGCCTGCCCTCCAGATCCAGCACACTGCAGCAAATAACCACTGAGGGGCTTTGAACAGCTGAATTCTCAGAAAGTTCTAGATATCTTGTGTCTAAAACGGGCCTCACACCTCTGTAGGGACACTGCTCAACCCGCAGCACCCAGGATGGCCCCCAGGGACAGTGATCCAACTGTCTGGGCTCAGCTAGGGCCCAATGTGGCCCTACACCCAGGTCAAGTCCAGTCCTTCCTGGGCCCAGAGGCTCCTGTCCAACTAACTCCAAGGGAGCCAGCACATATACACCGCGTCCTGGGGGCAAAGGCAGAGTAATTCTGAGGACAAAATGGGCCGAGGGCACCGATGATTTCACCCAGTGTTTAGGGAGAGCTGAGTGGTGACTTTGCCATTGAATGGTGACTTTGCCACCTCCTGGAGCCCAGCGTTCCCTTCCCATCGCTGGGTGCAGGTAGAAGGGTATCTACGAGGGTGGAGGACTCCCAGGTCCTGGCCTTCCAGAAATTCCTCTAGAACTGCAGGCAATGCGAGTCTCTCCCATTGTTGGGGTCAGAGGGGACACAGCAAACTGCCAGCACAGTCTTTGCGTGCTTAACAAAGACTTTCCAGCGGAAGGCCAAGCTCTGTCTTCTGGAAATCTTTGGTTTAATCCCAGAGACTAGATATACAATACAAAACGCCTACCTCAGGGTTCTTAGCTGGGTGAGCCTGCCCCCAGGGGATGCTGGGCAGTATCTGGGGACCTCTAGGGTTGTCAGACTGGGGGTGCTCCTGGCATCAAGAGGGTGGGGCCAGCATCCCAGTGCCCAGGATGTACCCACCAGCCCCCAGAGAGTGACCCGGCCCCAGTGTCTCAGTGCCATAGGATGAGAGTAGGGAACGGTGGTGGGGAAGAGACCCTGGTTTAGGTCATTTCACACAATTGGTGAAATTGGGCAGAGCTGCGCTTCTGTGTGGCCTGGACCATGTAAAACCCAAAAGCTGCGCATGGGGACAGAGGAGCCAAGAAAAGACAAAAGGGCCAGAAGGATGGGAGAAACGCCAGTGCAAAGGGGAGGAACCCTCTGAAACATGAGGATGGCTATGATCAAAATGGACAATCAGTGGTGCTGGTGAGGACAGGGAGAAATTAGAACGCTTGTGCCCGGCTGGTGGGAATGTGAAATGGGACAGTGCTGTGTGAAACGGTCTGGCAGTAACGCAAACAGGTACCATCTGACCCAGCAACTCACTCCTAGCCGTCTACCCTAGAGAAATGACAACACGTGTCCACACAAAACCTGTACATGGATGTCCACAGAAGCAGGATTCATAATCATCGCTGAAGGATGGGGTCAGCCCGAGTGTCCATTAGCAGGTGATGGACACACACAGCGTGGCCCATCCACATTAGGGCATATTACTCAGCCGTGAAAAAGAGGGAGGCGCTGACATTCGCCACCATGTGGATGGACCCGAACACACGGTGCTCATGAGAGAAGCCGGACACACAAGGCCACACAGTGTGTGATTCCATTTAAGGGAAATGCCCAAACAGACAAATCCACAGAGACAGGAAGTGGGTTAGTAGTTGTCAGGGCTGGGAAGGGAGTGACGGTGACTGCTGATGGGGATGGGGCTTCCTTTAGGTTGGACTGTTCTGGAACTGGATACGGGTGGTGGCTGCACAGCACTGTGAATGTACCAGATGTCAGGGCACTGGGCACTTTCAGTGGGTGGAGTGTAGGGTACGTGACTGATATCTAATAAAGCTGTTATTTTTTAAAGTAGGGGGACAAGCAGAGCAAGTGTTAGCTGAGCCTCTGCCCCGGGAATCTCGAAGAACTAAAGATGCTCCCTCTCGCTCAGACTGAAGCAGGCAGCCCTGTAAAACGGCTGTCTGCTGTGAAATGCAACCCAACTACACTAAACAAAGGTACAGTGAACAATTTGCTCAGAGTGCGAGTGACACCACCTGAGGCAAGCTGTGCTCTGGAGCACGGAGGACCCAGTGCCGGCCACCAGACCAGATATACCTTTACTTCCTTCCCCAAAGCCAGCCCTGGGGCCCTGGCCCCCACTGTCACTCTCTGCCACCTTGATTAACACCCAGCTAGGCACTTTATAGTGACTCTGAGAGGAAAACACTATTCCCACTTTACAGATGGGGAAAATGAGGCCCCAATAGGGTCTCCCCTCGGCATTGCTGACATCAGGGCCAGGTCACGCTCTGTGGGGCGTCCTGGGCACTGTGGGGTGTCAAAGCGCATCCCTGGCCCCACCACTTGATGCCAGGAGCACCTCCTGTGCTGACAACCACAGAATTGCCCAGTGTCCATGGGGGCATCACTGCCCTAGGTGGGAGCCCCTGGGATAGAGGATAACAACTCAGGACTACCTAGCTGACGATGATTCCGTAGGTCAGTGATTCAGGCTGTGCAGCTGGCAGACGAGGAGCCTGACTGAGCGGGATGCCTGGGGCCTGGGGCCTGGGGCTGGAGCCGCAGTTCTTGCTGTCGGGCCTCGTACTGCCCTAACTCACCAGCTCTCTGTCATTCCGGCTTCCACCCATTTTATCCCAAATCCAGGGCCAGGAGCCCTCTGGGCTGCGCTCTCCCATACCGGGCACCTCTGCAATGACAGCAGAGTTCGGACCAGTGGCCCTCTCTGGTTTTGTGGGTGGGCATGGCCCCAGGTGCCTCGGACCTGGAGGGTGGAAGGTGGTGCCTCCAAGAAGGGAAAGGGACACAAGGGGGGAAAGGGCAAATGCAGCCATAAACACCCACCTGCCCGCTTCTCTCCTACCACGGAAGGGCCAGACAGGGCCCAGCCCAACACCCTCCAGAAAGATCCAATTAAGAGGCCACCTTCCAACCCTCATCTCTGAGACTGGCTGAGGCAGCCCAGGACCCTCCATGCCATGGGTGTGTGTGCCAGACCTGACGGTAAGGACACTGAGGCACCACCTGGCACTGCTAACTGCCCAAGCAGCCCTCGCACCTGCTCAGCTGACGGCTATGCAAACAGCTGCTCAGAAAAGCTAGGAGCTTCCTAGAGCCCACAGTTTCCCATGCTTGGTCTTATTGCAGCCTCCAAACACCGCCCCACGTGGGCAAGGGCAGCTCCACTTGGCGAGATGAAGCGGGGTGCTAGACTGTCTACTGGCTGAGGGGGGCTAGCCCTGTGCCATAGGGCCCCACAACTGCCTCTATTACAGGTTCCTGTTTACCCTGCAGCAAAGCTACCTGATGGGAACCCCAACACAGACAAATCTGTACCCACCTGACCGGCTGCTGCCTTCTATTTATTATGGGGCCTCTTGGGTGACAGTTGGGAGCTGAACCTCTGACAAGGTCATCTGGGGACAAGTAACCTGCGCAGAAAGGAGCCTCAGGGAACCCCACAGCCTCTAGGCCGGCCACCATGTCTTTGTCCACATCTACCTAAGGCTGTCACCCAGAAAGTTCTAGAAGGTTCTGTAAGACTGGGCAGGGCAGCGGAAGGGGCTTGCAAGACTGCTACTCACCTTTCTGACTCTTCTTAAAAGGTGGGAGGGTGTTTTTTTTTTTAAGTGGAAACAATGGTTTTCTGGAAACCTTCATGGATGGACAATTCCCGTCAAAGCCAACAACTTTCTATCAGTAACACACACACACACACACACACACACACACACACACACACACACACACACACAAGTTCTGTGCGGCTCAGGGGTGGCTGGCTGCCGACCCCCATTGCTCCCACCACATCCCATTACCGTCTCTGCAGAGCCTTTCTCCCAGTTCCTTTTAGAACAGCTCCAAGGGCACCAGCGTGGGGAAGGGTGGGACCAGCGTCTGGAAATTCAATGCTAAGGGCTCTCCTTGGCTTCCACTCAGACAAGCTGTGCTGGCACTTAGAAGTTTCTGGAGTGACACAGGTAAGATGACAAAATTCCGCTGAGCCAACACACACCCACCCCTTTTTTTTTCTGAAAACAAAACAAAGCACAGTTCCTCTGAGCAAACGCTTCTCCTGACCCTCCCAGAGAGGTATAGCGACCCAGCCCATCGCCACTTCCTTCCGGTGCCTCCACATCCTGCCTCGGCCGCTGACACTGCCAACGCCTCAGGACACTGCCCCAGGCCTGGTGGGGGTGGGGCTGGAGGGGCAGGCCCCACCCTGCGGGGCACTCAGAAGGCAGCTCAGCCTTTCCCCCCACGCCCCACCCCCCATCCCCGCATAGGCAGGGGGAGGATGTTTGCATTTTGGTGTTTTGCAGCTCAGAGCTTGGTTTCCTGGGTGAAGTTCTCCAACTTGTATTGTTCGAGGGCAGGTAGTGAGGTTTGTGGAGGCCGCTCCAGGCCAGGTGTTACTGAGGGGTTCCTTAGATTCCAGCCCAATGGAGGTATAATTTACATCCTTTAAATTCCTCCCTTTTAAAGTACACATGCTGGTGGCTTTTAGGAAAATCAGAGTGTGCAACCATCCCCTCTAATCCCAGGCCACTCCCATCATCCCAAAAGACACTGCCCATCAGCAGTCACTCCCCATCCCATTACGGGTTGAATCATGTCCCCCAAAAAGATACGTTCAAGTCCTATCAGCGGGACCTTGTTTGGAAGTGAGGTCTTTGCAGGTATAACTAGCTAAGGTGAGGTCACACTGGAGTGGGGTGGCCCTAATGCAATGACACATCTTTAAAGGAGGGAGATTTGGACACACATACACAGGGAAGCCGGTCCTGTGACGACGGAGGCAGACGTGGTGATGTCAACAAGCTCAGGGACACCACGGGCTGCCAGGAAGTCAGCAGCAGCCGGGAGAGGCAGGAGGGACCCATCCAGAGCCCACAGCACAAGGAAGTAGGCTGGGACCCGAATTGGGGTCCCTAACCGTCCCTGAGGCGTGCACAGACCAGCGTGAGGATACTGCACCTGACAGAGAACTCCTCCCCCTGCCTCAGTTTTCCACAGGGCAAATACAGATACAGTGTTTGACAGGACCATGCTGCCCGGGGAATAGACAGGAGAAGAAGGTGAGTGGTTATGGGTCCTTGTGTCCACCTCTGAGGACAAGGCCCAAGGTTTCAGGAGATGCCACCACATCCTAACTGACCAGAGCCTGTGTGTCAGAACACACGGAATGGCGCCCCTGAACACACACGTACTTGCCCTCGCTGGCTGTCCATGCTTCCCTCTGCCATCAGGATCCTGGGGCCCTGGACTGGACTGACTGATCTCGGAGGAGGAGGACGAAGGGTAAAGGAGTCACAGCTCTGAGCCGTCCACCACGAGCCAGGTCCTTCCACTCAAGGGTCACACTCTCTCCTGGGTGCTGTAAGCTCCCAGCAAGCCAGCTACAACTGTGGGTCTCACCAGGGGGTCATGTCCCCAGGGGACTCTGGGTGATGTCTGCTTATCTGTAGATGTCATGACTGGGGGTGCTCCTGGCATCAAGTGGGCGGGGCCAGGGAGGCTGCTCAGCCCCCCACAGTGCCCCTGACACTGCCCCTCAGGCAATGGCCTGGCCCCGCCCAGATGTCTTACATGGGACTCGGGAGGCAGGAGTTACCCTGTCCTTTCCAGAATGCAGTTTCTTAAGCCAGATTCCCCGCTTCTGCTTAAGCAATCTGAACTTTGGGATTCCAGGAAATCAGGAACAGGGCTCACCAGCTGGGGCTCATCTGGAACTTCCCACAGTAAACACCCAAGTTCCCAGCCGCTGCTGGGGAATTTTGTTAAACCTCCATTTTTGAGGCTCTGGGGATGTGAGAACAGCTCCCGAAGGATGATTAATGGCTGACTTTTCCGCGAACTTAGGAGCACAGCCAAAGCGTTTCCACAGATGAAACAGCCCGCCCTACACCTGTCTGAATATGAATCGTCTAAAAAGTTCAGGAACTGAACTCGCACTTCTGTGAAACCCTCAGGGACTGAAATGACCTCTTTTGCTTCTGCGGGGGCGGTGGGGGGGAAGAGGGCAGAGAGAAGGAGAGAGAGAAAGGGGAGAGATGGAGAGAGAGGGAGAGAGAAAGACAGGGGAAGAGAGGGGAAGACGGGGGTGGGGGGGGAAGGGGGAGAAAGCGGGAGAGAGAGGGAGAAAGGGGAAGAGAGAGGGAGAAAAGGGGAGAGAGGGGAAGAAATAAGGAGGGGGTGGGGGGAGAGGGGGAGAGGGGGCAGGCCACTTAAGACTGCAGCACAGGGAGAATTCTCGCTGCACTTGGCTTTGCGGGAGATGCAAAGATGATACAGACACAGTCTCTTCTTCAGGGAGGTTCCAATAAAAAGTAAGCTATCAGCCATGAAAAGACACAACTAAATACAGATGACTAAGGGAAAGAAGCCAGTCTGACAGGGCAACACACTGTGATTGCAACTCTAGGACACTCTGGAAAAGGCGGAATGAGGCAGACAGTGAAAGGATGGGGATTGGTGGGGAGGAGGGATGAATGGGTGGAGCACAGAGGAATTACACTAATGGTGGACACAGGTCATTATACATTTGTCCCCATCCATAGAATGTACAACACCAACAGTGAATGAACGTGATGTCAACCTTGTCAGTGTAGGTTCATCCTTCAACAAACGTCCCGCTCTGGTGGGGGATGTTGAGAGTGGGGGAGGCTGTGCATAAATGGGGACAGGGGATACTGGAAAAATCTCTGTATCTTCGCCTCAACTATGCCAGGAGCCTGAAACTGCTCTAAACAGTAGTCTATTAAAAAAAATTATAGCTAATGCCGATTCACCCATCACAACACACCAAGCATTTGGCTAAATCCTTTGAATAGCTCACCCCATTTAAGAAATTAGTAGAGCCACAAACAGGAAGCAAAAAACAACAAAGCCTATGAAAGCAGGAGATGGACATACATTTGTGGAAAGAATAAGCACCATGGAAGGCACTAGAAATACAACGTGCGCCCCATGTGGAATTTCAAATTTTCCAGTAGTCACATTGCAAAGTAAGAAACGAAACTGCTGAAATTAATATTCTAATGCTGTGTTTCCCCGAAAATAAGACTTAGCTGGACACTCAGCTCTAATGCGCCTTTTGGAGCAAAAATTAATATTAAGACCCAGTCTATTATATTTATTATATTATATTATGTTATATTATATTTTATTATATTTTAATACTATACCTGGTCTTATAGTAAAATAAGACCGGGTCTTATATTAACTTCTGCTCCAAAAGATACATTAGAGCTGATTGTCTGGCTAGGTCTTATTTTTTGGGAAACGGTATATTCCATTTAACCCAAAAGCAGCAAGACACCATCTCAGTAGAGCAAATACTAAGGAGATATTTTGCCTTTTGTGAACATACCAACCTCCGCGAGCTGGCAGGCACAGCATATCCTAATTTAGACCCGCGATATTTCAAGGACTCATTAGCCACGCATGGCCGGTGACTGCTGTCCTGGACAGTTCAGCTCCAGAGAGGTTGTTGTTGTTTTTTAATTATTAGTTCCGGGTGTACAAAACACCATAACGATTAGACATTTACACCCCTCACAAAGTGATAACCCTAACAAGTCTACTACCCATCTGACCAGAGGTTTTTAAAAGAGGGGGGGAAACCACCTATTGGAAGACCAATGGGACAGGTGCTGTCTGAGGTGGGTGCTGGATTCCTACCCCAGGGAGGGGAGACCACATCAGAGTAGGTTCCAGGGAGAAGAAACAAAGGGGACTTTCCCAGAGGAAGGAGGGAAGCTGGGCCCCCCTGGGGGTTGCAGGCAGAGGGGCAGGGCAGCCAGGTCTTCCACTTGCTGTGTTCTCACTCCATAATCAGTACACTCGTTTAATAAGCTCTGATAACAGACCCTGACAGGATAGCGCGAACAGGTAAGGGAAAAACATCCGTCCTTAAGATGTCAACTTGTGGGGAGGGGTGCTGGCGCTCCACCAGGCGTTGGCCAGAGGCGGGACCCTGGCATCACTCAGCACGGAATCTGTAAAATGGGCTGATAAGAGCCCCCTACATGTTAGGTGGACTGAGGACTGAGGGAGCAGTAGCCTGGAGGCCACGTGTAACAGAAGCAGGTCCAAAACCAGATGGTGCAGGCAGGCCCCTGGGCTGTGAAATATGCCCAAGTGTAAGGGCATCATGTTCAAAATATACCCGACAGTATGCTTTCACAATGTGCAGTTCATCGTGTGCCCATTAACCTCTATAAAAATAATAATCAAAAAGACAGGAAGACTCTTACTCCAAAGTTAACCAGTGGCTCTCGGGTGGTAGGTCACCCATGATTCACTTTCTGCTTGGTGCCTTTCTGTATTTTCCATCCACTCCCCTTCCTCTCCCAGTGACATTTTATGAAATGGTCATTTAAAACAAACGCCAGCGCTGCAGGCAGCGCAGAGCGAGGCCGCGTCCCCTCAGTGGGCAGTGCACACGCCGCCCACGCCTCGCGCGCAGCCCGTGCCCAGTGCTCAGCGGCGCTGCAGCCAAGGCAGCAAGAAGCGCACTTGTAAAAACCTAGTCCCCGTGGTGGGGAAGCCCTGAAATCCCGCGGACTCGAGCCAAGCCAGGAAGCGGGGTCCTGGCGATAGTTAGTGTCGCGGCCCACGGTTGACCCCAAAGTGACATTTGTAGCCACAAGAAGGACCGAGAGCCCACCACTGCTCCCTCCCCCGCCCGCCTTCGCCTCTGCCGAGGGACTGGAACTCCCACTGCCCGTATTCGCTCATCCGAGGACCCACCTGTCGCCTTACGCCGACGGCCGTGCCGCAGTCCCTCCGTCCTGTCCCCGGCCCTCAGCCCCCTGCGCCGATGGCCTCGCCGCCCGTTAGCGCCGCCCGTGAGCGCCGGCCGCGTAGCCCGCCGCGCAGGAACACCGCGCTCGCCTCGGGCACGCCCGCCCAGCCGGATCTACTTCCGCCACAGCCCGAGTCTTTCCCGGAAGCGGAGCTGGGGGCGGACGTCTAGACCGCGCTCTACGTTATCTGACAGTCAAAGGAGGGCCGTAAGACCATTGGCTGCTGCTCGCGGCTGGGCTGAAGGGCGGGGCCTCCGGAAGGCGCCCAGAAGAAGTTTGCACGGGTCTGCGCGCACGCGAGGGGCGCGCTGAGGGCGGGGCCAAGCTGGGGGGAGGGTTGGAGACGCGGGGTTTGCAGGGGCGGCTCGTGGGCGGGCCACGGAGGCGGAGCCGGCCTCGTCAGTTGTCCGTTGCGGGGGCGGGGCCTGCGCCCGCCAGGATCTGGAGGGCGCCGTTGGTTGGTGCGCGGCGGGCGGGGGCGGGCCATGGCGCTGCTGCTGTGTCTGGGCCTGACCGCGGCGCTGGCCCGCGGCTGCCTTCATTGCCACCGCAACTTCTCGGAGAAATTCTCCTTCTACCGCCATCACGTGAACCTCAAGTCCTGGTGGGTGGGCGACATCCCCGTGTCGGGCTCGTTGCTCACCGACTGGAGCCAGGACACGATGAAGGAGCTGCACCTCGCCATCCCCGCGGAGATCAGTGAGTGCGGGGGGCTGTCCCGCCCCGGAGCGCTCCCGGTCCAGCCAGACACCGGCCGGGCAGCTCACCCGCCTCCTCTTCCCGCCCCCAGCCCGGGAGAAGCTGGGCCAAGTGGCGAACGCCGTATACCAGAAGATGGATCAGCTGTACCAGGGGAAGATGTATTTCCCGGGTAAGGGGCTGACCAGCGGCCAGGACACGCCCCTCTGTCCGTCACCTGAGCTCGGTTTTCTTCCTCCTGCCTCCTCCCATTAGGGTATTTCCCCAGTGAGCTTCGAGCCATTTTCCGGGAGCAGGTGCACCTCATCCAGAATGCCATCATTGAAAGTGAGCCAATAAGGACTGGGGGGGAGAGGGTGCTGCTCAGGGCCTGGGGGACTCAGGGCCACGGGCGTATTTCAGAGTCCGCACAGAGGCTGGGTGCCGGGCCAGGGTGTGACTGGGGCTGGAGTGATGTGATGTGGACAGGGTATCAGTGCAGCTGGGTGTTAGAACTCAGAGCCTGCAGCTGGCACGGACAGCACAGAAAGCGGGGAGCAGAGCAGCTCCCCTAGGGAGGGACCCTTTCATCTCATGTACACCAACCAGCAAGGCCCCTTGAAGGGTAAATCCCACGCCTCCCTCCCCGCCACCTCTCCCAGCCTGTCCCTGGAGGTACCAGTGAGTGTTGCTGCAGCCCAGCCCCGTGGTAGCTCCATCCCAGGCTAGGGGCTATCCCACGGGGCTGATGGACAAACCCTGAGCCTTGGGCAGACCAGAGAAGGTGGGCTAGAGCGGGGGACAGGCTGGGCCTGCTAGGAGGCACCCACCGTGCTCTTGTCCCCCCACAGGCCGCATCGACTGTCAGCGTCACTGTGGTGAGTGCGCCTTTGTCCAGGCTGTGCAGTGCAAGGGCGGCAGTGTGGGGCCCTGGAGGATGAGGGCAGCCTGCGGCCACCTCTCGTTGTGTCGCAGGCATCTTCCAGTATGATACCATCGCATGCATCAACTGCACGGACTCACATGTCGTCTGCTTTGGCTACAACTGCGAGTAGGGCTCAGGCGTAACAGCTATGCTGTCCACGGGGTCTGAGCCTCTCCTCAAGGGGACCCTCCTGTGCCTCCTCCCTGGCCTTTCACCATCTGGGTAGGGTGGGGTGGACCCGGCTGGTCCTGTGACCTTGGGGCCACACCACCTGCACGCCCCATGTCCCTGCAGATCATCGGCGCAATGGGAGACAGCTGTGCAGGACCTCCTCCTTTACATGTAAGTTGGGGCAGCCCCCCTCGGAGAGGGGACCCCGACCGAGGCCTGACTCGAAACCCACTGTCATTATAGAAATAATTGGCACAAGTAAGTTCCCTGTCGCCCCAAACCCAACGTGATTTTATCAGAGGCAGGAGGGTGAGTATGTGCAGGGTCGGCCGCCAGGGGGCAGGACCTGGCCCCACTGCTCAGGGCCCTAATCCCTTCCTTCCGCAAGGGTCTCTGAGCTCAACTGGCACAAGAGGGTAGATCATCCTGGTCAGAGGGTCGCCATAAAGTCTGGGGGTGGCAGGGCTGTGGTCAGAACGTAGGAGGACCCCCCACGATGTGTGGGCCCTAAGGAGGGGCCTGGGGATCACAGGCACAGCCTCAGCCCCAAGCTCGGGGCTGACCGGGGCCTGATCATGTCTTTCAGACAGGACACCAACATGAGGTAAGGCCCCCTTGGCCCGTCTTCTGCAAAGCCCTGGCCTGGGTGGGGTGGGGTCCGATGGACGGGGGTGCCGGACAGGGTGGGCACAGCCAGGCAGGCCTCTCTGCACCTGGGACATGCCCGACATCAACTGTGCAACACCCAAGTGATCACTTCATGAATAAACATGTCCTCCTCCTCGCCCTGGACACACAGTACCACTCCAGCCTTGTGAGTCACCCAGAGGGAAGAGGCTGCAGAGACCTTGCGGGGCCGGGGCGGGGCTCCAGGGACAGGGGTTGTGCTTAAGCCAGAGATCAAAACCCACAGGCCAGTTTACAGCAGACTCTACCCACACACTTTTGCAGCCTGTCTGTCATGGGAATACTGGGTGGGGACCAGAAAACAGGCAAGGCCTCCCAGTTCAGCGTTGAGGGTCTGTGTGCAAGCTTGTTACATGCCCCCACTGGGAGGAGAGACCCAGGTCCCCAGCAGAGACCCAGTAGTTGGGGAAGGCGGGGAAGGGAGAGGAACTACTGAGTTGCCTGTCTCCTCACAGCCTGGTATCACCAAGCTTCACGTGTCTAGAGCCCCCACACCTGGCCAACCTGACCCTGGAAACTGCTTCTGAGTGCCTGACGCAGCACTGATGGCCGCCGAGCCCACCGCCCCCGCCCCCCAGCTTCCATGTGGGGCCGGGACTCAGCTGGGCTGTCCCAGCCTGACCCTGTGGAGCAGCTTGCCGCTCCCTGGGGTTCCCCCAGCCTATCAGAGCCTGAGCAGAGGCGGGAGGAGGGGAAGGGAGATGGGTTTGTATACAGCAGATGCCAGGCTGGATCAGAACTACTGGATGGATGATTAAATGTCCCTGACACTTTTCATGGTGGAGCAGTCCCTGTGGGAGTGGGGAAAACCACCCTGGGTGCCGGGGCCAGACCGTGGGTCCAGGGGATCTGCCTAAGTATATCTGGACAGGCTCTCCTGGAAATGAGTTTGGGAGCGAGTGGGCTCTTCCTAAGACTCAAAACCAGAGTGCGGACTGATGACAATCAGGGCTGGCCTGTGCTGTGGGGTTCAGGTCACCAGGTCAGGTGGGGTTGAACCTCAGCCCAAGAAGCCCCACTGCACTGCTGCTTTCTGCAAACACTCCATGTGGGTTCTGAAGGAAGCTTCCCCAGAGGAGCTTGGTCGGGGCTGGACAGCTATTTGGGAGGGAGGCTGGCTCGGACAAGCACGGCCCGGACGTGTCTGCGAGCCTGTCTCGAGCTTGGGGACCCTGCATGGCTTTCTGCTGAGGTTTCACGGACAATGCTGGCCATCATTTTCATGGGAGCATTTGTGTTTAGGTTAGGAAAACTCGGCAGGGGTTAAAACAGCGGTGACACTTCGGGTAGACTGTCCAATGGCAGAGTCACAGGATGTCTTGAACAAGCGCCCTTCTGAGGGCCATGTGCCGGGAGCAGGGCTGGTAGATGACCAGAATCATGGTCACTGCTGTTCCTACTGCCTTAGCCTTTTCCAGCCCGTGCGGCTGGCGCCACTGCAGGATACACCTTTTCCCAAAGAACAGCTGGAAAGAACCTCCTGGTGAACGCTGGTAAAAGGTGGCCTTTCTCCCCATCAGGGCACCCCAAGCTGGGGTCTACTGTGCGGCCGCTCTGTGCTCGCTCCTCGACCTCCCACACTCTGGGATTCAAGCTGTGGCTGCTTTGGTCCTTGTCCACTTACCTAGCCTGACTCAGCTCCAATTACCCCTGTCCCTGCAGCGTCAGGAAGGCCCGTGGAAACGCAAATTAATGCAGTACCAGCAGGGCCTCCGAACATCTGCTCCCACTGCTCCCCCTCTCACCAGTGGGATCCCAGGAAACAAAGGGAGGGTGATGGCCACCATGTGTTGTCGGTGGACCCCATGGGGCCTGGATGGCTGATGGGGGTCATGTCATCTCCTGAGGGGATGGGGGTGCAGGAGGCAACAGGGGCAGGGCTTCCCAGCACACTGACCTCCGCCTGGGTGCTCCACAGCCCCCATTCAGACCCCAAGCAGCTCAGGGGCTGTCCAGAAATGCCAGCTGTGCAATAACCACCCCCTCCCCCACTGTGGAGTGATGACCGGGGCGCCCACTGCGACGGGCGTGAGGCCCAACAGGTAAATGTATGTTTTGCAAGTTTATTGATCATCTTGACACAAAATCATGACAGCAGCGTGATAATGTCTGTCTCTCCTTTACACGGGAATGTTGACAGCAAATAAATTCTTATATAACACATCATACAATTTTGAGATTCTAGAATCACTGCACAGGATTCTGCAATAGATTACATGCTAAAGTGACAGTTTTCATCAAAAGGAAAGTTAAAACGTCATTGAGGACCATCGTCTCCGAGGAAAGTTCCACCCTACTGGGGGGGCAGGGTCCCCTTGCCCTGCCTGTGAGGTGCATTAAAGGGGCCCGGCCTCCCCAGAACACACGTGCTTCACCACCGGGGCCGTGGAGCCGAGGACTAGGCCCTCCTGGCAACTGGGGGCATACGGGACAAACCCTGCGGAGCATTCAGTGATGAGGAGGGGACCTGGAATCGTAGCATTCTACCAGCTGCCCCTAACAAGGCCAACCGAGACATGTCCTACTGACAGGAAACGGACAAAAAGGTCAAGTCCCTGTTCTGTCAGGGGTCCCACATGGATCCCTACGCTTGCTGTCCCCCGCCATTCTCCTCCCGGCACACGACCACCGTGGGACACAGAATGCAATGGACAGTGGCCTGCACGACCCTTTTCCCACCATATGTCCTGGGGGAGAGGACCTGACTCACAACTGACGGTTGAAGGGTAATGTCAATGTCACCGTGGTGAGCAGGCGGCCCGTTCTTCACTCCCCAAGTGCCATCAGGCAGGGACTTGGGGACTTGTGGGACTGGATCCAGAGCCCGCCAGGCCTGGCCTGGCCAGCGGTCACGCTGGCTCCTTGGGTAGTCCCTGGGGCTGGCATCAGCCAGCCCCAGCTATAGGCGCCACTGCTGGTTTGGGGACTGAAAAGGGGTTTCTCCCCGAAGAGTGGGAAGGGGCAAAGTAAAAGAGATGACAGCAGAAATCAAGGAACACATGACCTCAATGTCTAACTGGCGACACGGCGGCTTTAGATTAACGCGGGGCTGGATAAGTACATGCGACAGGAGAAACTTAGCACTTGGAACGTGTCTCTCCATCGCAGTCTCACCAATGACACTCAGCACTTGGCCAGTGTCGCCTTCACCTCCTCCAGCAGGTTGCTGAGCAGCGTCGAGTCGGTACACTTGCCATCCACCGACACAGACTTCTCACCCTGAAAAGGGAAACCGCCGGGAATGCTGCAGCCCCATGGCGACACGCTGTCCTACACGTGGGGCTTTGCTAATCAAACAGGAGGGGTCCCAGGTAAATGGCAAAGCATGTGCACGTCTTCCACAAGGAACTATGAGGCCTGAATGGAGGCCTACAGCGGTAGTCTGGGCAGCCTGCACCTATGACCAGACCTGGTGTTGGCGGTGAAGAGCTTGGCAGAGTGGGGTGACCAAGCCCCGTGGTCGGTCCTGGGAGGAGCTTGGGGCAAGTGACGTGCAAAGCTGTTCATGAACCGAGTTTGCCCTAACGAGCCAGCGCACCAGACACTGAGAACACCGAGCAGGGGTGGGACAAAGCCTATGAAGACGGACAGACGTTGGAATGAGACATCCTGCAGCAGAGCCTACGTACTGACATTTCCCACGGGCTTTAAACAAGGCCCGGAGTCTTGTTTTAAGTCAAAACGTCCAAGATATAGTCTAAATTACTCAGCACAAAGACCAGGGGGACCTTAGCTCGCTGGAAAAAACAATCGGTAAGCTCCCACAGCACGATGAGGTGGATGGTAGCTTGATCTGACAGGTATCAAGCAGCTGTTACAAGAGTCTCCAACAAGCAATCACAACACTCTTTGACACAAAGAGAAAACAGCATCTCAGCCAAGAAATGGAAAGTATACAAAAGAACCAAATGCAAATTTTAGACCCACACATGTGGTAAGCAAAATAAAAAACTCACTGGACGGACTCAACACAGAACGGATACGACAAAGCAGTCAGTGAACTTGTTAGCCCGTTAACAGACAATCCAGTCTGAGCAGACAGCACGGGGACCAGGGTGGGGCGTGGGGGGGCAGCGCCCGGAGACCTGAGGAGCAGCAGCAGAACCTGTGGGTTCACGTCACAAGACCCCCGAAGGAGGATAAGAATGGAATGCTGAATAAGTAGTTAGTAACAGCCGGACTCCCCAAATTTTGCAATAGATACACATACACAGGTTCATGAATTTCAGCAGACTCCAAACAGATAAACCCCAAGAAGCCACTGCCCAGACACATCATAAACTGCTCAAAACTGGAACAAAGAAAAATCCTGACAACAGTCAGAGAGAAAGCTGCACTCCCTATAGAAAGAATAAATAAAGGTGCAGGTGTGTGGACTTCCCATCAGAAACCATGGATGCCAAACAGAAGTGGTCTCTGACTTAGGATTTGTTGACTCTACGATCGTACGAAAGCATTCCATAGAAACCATACTTGGATCTCTTCCGGGCTATCGACAGGAGGCCTGATCCTGGCCTCGCGATCACAAGGGTGAATGACGCAAGCTGTGTTGCAGAGTTTTCTGGATCTTGTGTTCGGCACACTTTTAAGGTTGGCTGGGCTAAGCTCTGGCGTTTTGCAGGTTAGGTCAACTAAATACATTTCTCACTTACAGTATTTTCAACTTATGATGGGTTTTTCAGGACGTAACCCAGTGTAAGTCAAGGAGCACTGACCGAGAGAAAAGACCAGAATTGCAGATGCAGTGAAAGGAGACTTGAGGAATGTTGAGATGAAGAATAACCAGGTGAAGGACAAATAAGAGAACTCCTGGATGGCAGACCTGTCCTAAAAGAACTGCTGAAGAAAGTTCTTCACACAGACGGCACTGAGCCAGGAGGAGGATGGAGAACATTAGGAATGAAAGAGCCACAGACATGCTAAATGTGGGCGAACACATAGACCCCTTTCCTCGAGTTCTCTGAAATCTGTTTGAGGGTGGCAAACAGAAGTTCAACGTGACGTGATGGTGGCTTTGACGTCTACGAATCCAATACAGGCCAACTGCTCACAGAGGAGGACAGGATCAAGAGACAGATAAGGCAGTGAGGTACCCATGGTGCACCCGAAGAGGTGACATATCAGCTCCAAGGTGGCCGTCATGGGCTAAGTGTGTAGGCTGTGTATGATCCGCAGGGCACCACACAACAAACATAGAGACAATGTCCAAAACACAACAGATCCACAACCCCGGAAACTAAATAGCAGCCACAGAAGCCAAAAGGGAAGAAGAGGAATGAAAAATAGAAGGAACAAACAGAAAACAAATAAAATGGGAGACTGAAATCCAAACACAACAACAATACTTTAAATGCAAATAGTCTAAACACACCAGTTAGAGGACAGATTGGCAGAATGGATAAGAAACCATGACCCAAACTATATGGCGTCTCCAACAAATTCGTTCAAATGTGATGATAAACAGAGGCTCAAAGTAAAAAGACATCCCAAGGACCAATGAAAAGAAAATGGGAGTGGCTATACTGGTATCAGACAGAATGGACCTCAGAGCAAAGAAAATTCCCCGGGATAAAGAGGGGCATCATGTATCAATTTTGCCACAAAGACCCCTGATCCTAGTGGTCCATACAACTAACAACTAAGAATTCGTAGCCATGTGTGAAAGAGGAAGTCTTGACAATGTTTTGAAGTGCACAGAGATGAAAATAAAACACGGGGTACAGCTAACGCAGTGCTTAGAGGGAAATTTACAGCTTTACAAGCAAAGAAAGGCCTCTTAGAAAGGTCTAAGCTTTTACCTGAAGACACTCATCAAGGAGCAAACTAAACTCAAGGCTGGCAGAAGGAAGGAGACAAAGAGAACTCAGTGAAATTTATTTATTGTTTAAAAACCTTTTTTTAAAAAAAGTTGGATTTTAAAAGGATTTGAAAAGGTCAGTATCAATAAACCTCTAGGATAACCAAGAAAAATGAGAGAACACAAACTGCCAGCATCAGGAATGAAGGAAGGCTATAGCTACTGACTGCTTGGACACAGCTTGGACAAGAGAACCACAAATGACTGCCCACATCCATTCTGTAACTTAGGTGAAACGGACCACAACCTACCAACACTCACCCGAGGAGAAGTAGAGAAATCAAGGATCCTATGACTATTAAAGAAAGTGAACTAGTAGGTAAAAACCTCTCAAAACGAAACCTTCAGGCCTGGATGGTTTCCCTGATGAATTATGCAAAACGTGTTAAGGAAGAAATACACGAATTACACATGATGTCTTCTAGGAAACGCAGGAGGGGACAACAGCTCCCACCTCCTGCCATGAGGTCACAAGTGCCCTGATCCCAAAACCAGACAGAAAACTCAAGGCCCATCGTCTCCACAAACACAGACAGGCCCACAGCCCTCAGCAGAGCCAGCAGACTGAACTCAGCCATGTTACACAGAAGAGTCGAGGGAGGAAGGGGCAGATGTGGCGTGAGGGCCGAGAAGGCCGCCTTCACACAGGCTCACCTTCTTCACCAGGAGACAGACGTGGTGGCCCTGGATGGAGCGGCTATACAGGGAGGCGCAGGAGTCCACTCGCTCCACAACTGAAACAGACCAGGCAGGGGTGAGGCTGTGCGGCCCCGCAGGCCGATCCACACGGGCGCAAAGGCTGTGCCGGGAAGCAGCCCCACCAAATCCCTTACCAGAAAAATGGTGGTGAAAACAGATCTTTGCCAGAAGGTTCTGGAAGGACATACTAATACCATCGACTTTGATTGAACTCATGTTCAGGTCCCCAGACTCTAGCAACTTGGCAAAGGCATCGCTGTGGGAGGACACAGGCAGGACAGGGATGCTGACAACAGGCAGGCTCCTCAGCATCAAGGGAGATCAAGCCCCAGCCCCAGGGGGTGGGACCTCTCCTGTGTGCCTGTGACTTGGGAGGTCTCCAAGGGTCTTATAAAACGTCATGTGCTGAACCCCAAACCCCCAGGCCCTCAGGATGTGACTGTGTTTGGAGACGGGGTCTTTACAGGGGAGAGCAAGGTAACATGAGGTCACTGGGGGGGCCCTGATCCAATCTGACTGATGTCCTTCTCATAGGCAATCAGGACACAGACACGCACAGAGGGACAGGGACACAGGGAGGAGACGGCGTCCACACGCCAAGGAGAGCGGCCTCAGAGGGACCAGCCCTGCCAGCACCGTGGCATGGGACTGCAGCCGTCAGCACCGGGAGAGAAGCAGTGTCTGCGGCTGGAGCTGCTGGGCCCGTGCTGTTTGTTACACGGCCCGAGCTGCCAACGTCCGAGGAGCTGGACTTTCTACACTAACTATAACTACACGCCAGTCGCCCGACAACTGTGCCCTTTCCCTTCACATCTTAGGGCGGACGACTTTCTGAAGTGACTGCACAGGAAACCCGACGGCATGAAAACAGGGTGGGCCCGCGCACCTGTAGCATGGCGTTGTGATCAAGTATGAGGTGCAACTGAAGTGCAACTTGAAGTCCAGCTTCTCGTGGGTGGACCCTTCCTCGTTCTGCTGGGAGCAGGGGCGCAGGGTGAGTGGGGACGAGCTCGGGCGCATGCAGGTGGTCTGGGGAGGTCTCCCACCCAGGGCCTCACGTGCCCTCAGGACACCCGTCCCTGGGTACTGGGTGCACTTGGAGTGGTGTGAAGGGTCCTGCAGGCCCCGCATGGCCTCAGGCCCTGTGTACCTTGGCGATGAAGGATAGGGTCCCCTTGAGTTTCTGGGCCATGACGATGCTCTGAATGGTGAACACGAACTGGGCTTCGTTGGAGATGCCTGGCGAGGGTGGGGCAGAGAGCGGGGCCTGAGAGGTGTTGTGCCACGGGCCCAGGAGGAGCTGCCAGCTCCCTGGCAGCAGGTAAATGGGTACCTGGGACTGAGGCAAGGCGGTGTGACGAGGAGCTCAATCCCTCGGTAAACCGGGCCTCCACCGAGCCCTGGATGTCACGGCTGGCTCACCTGGGGGCAGCTGGAAAGGCACGGGGACGCCATCGTGGACGGAAGAGCCCTCGGGCCGGGCCAGCTTGGTGTTGAGTGAGTCCAACACGTTGAGCTCCATGTTCTTCAGGATGCTGTGGCCCTGGTTCTCCAGGACGATGGACACGGTGACCTGGCTGTGCTTCTGCAGGCTGCCCTGGATGTCGTATGTCTGCACAGCAAGGCCTACGTCAGCGGGCGCAGTGGGAGCCCATGGGGCCCCTTCCAGGCCTGCACAGGGACCCAAGGGAGCACGAGCAAAGCTCGTTGTCAAGAAATGCTCCCGAGTCCTCACTGAAAACCACGTCTCCATTTTGTCTGTACTTTCAAGTGTTCTTGTCCTTTCTTCAAGAACAGTTTGCCATTCCATCAGCCCCTGGCTCTACCCACACCGTCAGACATGTGGTATGGGGTTCTTTTGCCCCCATGGCACAGCTACCTGCCCTCACGTGCGTGCAAAGGGCCCCTAATCTGCACTCCACACCCTGGAACCATCCACATCACTCACCATTTTAACGTATGAGTTCTCAGCCAAGAGGCAATAGCTGGACATAGGCTGGAAACAAAGGAAAACAGCTCAGCTTTGGATCACTGGGGCCTCAGAGTGCACCCACGCACCCACAGAATGAGGCCTGCCGTGCGCTACCAAGTGCTCTGGGTGGAAATACCAGGACCATGAGATTCAGGGGGCAAGGAATCCCCCAGACGAGTTTATGCCCAGGGGCTCCTGAAACCAGCATAGCAGGGCAAAACTCCCAGGCAAGAGCGATGTCCCCTGACGCCCAAAGCCAGGCTCTGAGGCCCACCAGCCCGCCGTGGCCAGCTCCTGGACTTGGCCTGGTTCCTACATGGAGGCCAGGAGCCCCAGGAGGCGAGTGAAGTGCCCTCACCGGGAGAGGCTCCTCCTCGAGTGCGCCATTCTCCACGGGCCCCGCTGCCCCGTCACATGAAGGTAGCTTCTTCTTGGATTTCTTTTTTTCTTTGGGTCTCTCCTCCTTCTCTTTCTTGTGCTTCTTCTTATGCTTGGAAGGTTTCTGAAGCCGGAGAAGAGCTCAGGGTCCAAAGCCCCAAACTTCTTCGACAATGCCCTCCCCTCCCATCCTGTGGCCCGAGATATAGGAACCAAGTGAGCTCAGGTAAGGGGCACACATGTCAGGTGGACAGGCTAACAACCCCCCAGGGTCCACGGGGAATGCACGAGGCCCAGATGGCTGAGGTTAAGAACACACTGGCCTAGCAACTACCAAACTCCTTGAAGCACACTAGAGATGAAAACCTATGTCCACATAGAAACCTGCACACGTGTCCATAGCAGCAGAGTCCCAACACCCAAGAAGTGGGAACCACCAAAATGTCCATCAAACGGATAAATGGACACACAGTGTGGCCCATCCACACAATGGAATACTACTCGGCCGTGAAAAGGAGGGCGGTGCTGATGGACCAACGTGGATGGACCTTGAACACACGGGGCTCATGAGAAGCTGGACACACAGTGTGAGTCCACTTATGTGAAATGTCCAGAACAGGCACGTCCACAGACAGGACGTGGGTTCGTGGTTGTCAGGGGCTGGGGAGGGGGGTGGGGGTGACTGCTAATACAGATTTTATTTTGGGTGATGGAATGTTCTGGAATTAGGGGGATGGTTGCACCACTCTAGGAATGTGCTATGACTCAGTGAACGGTTCACTTTAAAAGGCTGAGCTTTGATCAAACACATGGTGATGGAAGGAGAACTGACTCTGGGTGGTGAACACACAATGCGATTTATAGATGATGTAATACACAATTGTACACCTGAAATCTATTAACAATTGTTACCCCAATAAATTAAAAACAAAAAAAGGCTGAGCTTTGTGGTAAGAGTTACAGCTCAATAAGCTGCCATGAAAACCAAAACGTCCCAAGCACAGCGAGAGGAGGCCACTGTCAGCAGGCCGACGGCCCAAGTGGAGGGATTTGGGCAGCAGGGGACCACCCTCCTCCCCGGGCCTAGGCTCTCCCAGTGAAGGTGGCCAGGTGGGCACCCTCACCTTCTCAGGGTCCTGCTGCTGCTCCTCGTCATCCTGCTCCAGTCTCTTGGGTTCCTCATGCTCTTCCTCGGGGGCAGTGACAACGGCGTTCACCCCTGGCTCTTCCTGCAGGAAACCCAGTGGTGGGGCTCAGAGGGTATCCTCTATCCTTGTGCTGACCCGCCCTCAGCCAGGACACCTGAGTGACAAGCCCTGGGCCGCCTCTGCCTGGCCTCCTCCTGTGTCAGGTGCTTTGTCAGAAGGCAGGTATGTGGCCACCAGGAGATGCAGTGGCTGGCAGAGGAAAGGCCTGGCCTGAGGCCAAACGAGCACTAACTGGGGTCACTGCCAGGCCCTACCTACTTTCACAAAGCGACTGCTCAGGGCTACTGCCCAGGTCGTGGGCACTGCACTAAGGGCCAGCCACTCAACCACCCCATACTGCTACAGCCAGTGCCTGGGCAAGCCCTGGGGCATGGGAGCTGGCCCCAGTCAGGCCCCCCACATCTGCCCACCTCGGGCCTGAGTGGCTGGGAAGGTCCAAGGGGTGACGGAGGAGGAGGGCCGCTGCAGGCAGCACCCAGAAGGAGAGGCAGAAATGCAGGGGCTGGAAAGCGCATGCGTTCAGTGGAGGACCATGTGGGGTCAGCACGGCACCCGCACCCTAATCTCTTACCATGGCCAGGGCGGGGACAGCGGCAGGTGGTGGCGTGGTGGACAGCCAGAAATCTAAGTCCTCACTCTGAAACCACAGAAAGACAGGCCTTGACCAAAGCAGCAGGACAGGCCCCACCAGCCACAGGGCCCCGGGATGAACACGCATGTGAACACAGGAAACATCCGGTGTTCCACTGATGGCGGGGCTTGCCACCCCTCGACCGTGACCGGTGCGACAAGTCTCAGGGCCTCACCTTCCGCTCCTTCTTCTTCTTTTTCTCCCGGTCTTTCTCTCTGTGCTTCTTCTCCTTTTTCCTGGGTTTCTTGCTCTTCTTCTCCAAGACAGACACGTCCTCTTTCTCAGGAGACTTGGAGGGCTCAGCGTTTCTGTGTTTCTGGATGGGCAGCTTCTCACTGTCAGCTAAGGGCCTGGGGGTGGGGGGCAGTCACAGGAAGAGCCGGCTGTCTGCCCGTAGGCCCCGAGCCCATCCTCCCACATGCAACCCCTGCCACGTGGCACACGCATGGCCTGTGACGAGGCCTGGAGGAAAGGGAGCCCTCACCCAGCCCTTCTATCCATACGTGCTGTGTAACCGCAGAAGAGTGGGGGGGACAGCAAGGACACACAGACACGGGCAAAGCCTAAGCCCAGCCAGCCCCCACTCACTTATCCAAGTCGATGTCCAGGGCCCTGTAAGGGTCATTGGGGTCTTTGTCATCCTCGTCACTGGGCAGAGCATTCTGAGGGAAGAGATAGGCTCAGAGTCCAGTTCACCCAGCCCCGCCGGACCCCAAGCTCGAGCCTAACAGAAATCCCACCCCCTTTCTCAGCCGCTCAGGTCACATGCATGAGGGCGTCTGACATGGGACAGGTGCTCAGAGCGGGCAGGGAGGTTGGGATAGGCCAGCACCCCCAGGCCGCAGGACACAGTGGAAGCGCAGGGGGGGACGTCCAGTCATAGCCCAGCCTGCCCCACCCCCAGCCATGGGCACAGAGTGGCGAGGGGCGGGCCAGCTGGGCCCCACAGAGAGGGGGGAGCCTGACCTCGGGCATCTCTTCGGTGACAATGTCCACCTGCTGTGCGGGGGCGATGTCCTCATCGCTCTCTGTGTGCAGTGAGCTGTGGCGCCGTGGCTTGCCCTTCTTCTCCTTCCGCTTTTTCCTCCGCCGCTCCTTCTCCAACCTCTGCCGGTGCCGCCGCTCCTCCTCCAGCTTCACGTACTGCTCGGACGTGGGCAGCCCTGCGGGCAGGCATGGTGCTCAGCCCCACGCGGCTGGGAGCCATGTGCAGGCCTCCAGGGGCTCAGGAGGAGCGCCCCCATTTGCACTGGAGAGCAAGGGGATACTGTCCCTCGGGCCACCTTGATGTAGGCAGGGCTTTCTGAATGCCGTCCGAGAACTGGTGTCCAGGAGTCCCGCCACACTTGCAGCCAGGGTACTCCCTGTCCCCATGCCTCCCGCTGTCCCCCACTGTCTGCACAAACACTTGCCTGGCACCTTCAGGGGCACTGAGAGGTCGATCTGCACCACAGGTATGTGCTCCACACCTGGTGCATCCTGGTACCGCTGCAGAGGGAACACAGGTGTCACTGGGTGGGACAGTCGATGGTGGCCTGAGGTGGGGGGTGGGAGGGGGAAGTCGCCACCCAGCGGGAGGCGCACAGACGCCAGGGGGAGCAGTCTGTAGCATGAAAAAGTATATCCATCAATTTTTCACTCTGAATCCTTTTTGTCCAAGTTAGACAAGCAAAGCAGACTCGACATCTTGGTGAGACAGCAGATGTCCCCTGGACGGCAGGATCAAGCAGCCAGATGACACAGCTACCGGCGGGTGTGGAAACGCAGCCCTTGTACACGGTGGGTGGAGAAGGGCCTGCAGGCCCCTCAGGAGGCTGAGTGGTCACCAGGGGACCCAGCAATCCCGAGGGGACACACCCGTGTACCCGCCACATAGAGCTGTTCCCTGCGGGGAGCGCTTCGCACCCTCAATGGGGGTGCACTGTGTGGAAGGTGCTGATGAAGGCAGCAGGTGCCACCCCAGACCAAGATCTAGAATGTTTGGCCAGGCGGGACACCCTGCCCTCCCAGGCACCACCTCTGTAGCCTTTCAGTGTCCAGTGGTCAGAGCAGCCTGAACGTGGGCACCGTGCTCAGGACCCCCTCAGAGTCTTGCCACATGGCTCTATCGGGAGAGCCCATTGCTGCCCCCATTGCTGATGGGAGCTCTTGGTGTCCACCCGAGAATGGCCCTTAGGGCCAGGGGGACAGCCCTGGAGGATGGCTTGGTCTCACCTTTTGGGGGGACGGGGAACTTTTGATGTAGAATGGGTTGTTGGCCTGCTCCTGCTTCCGGGCTTCTCGACGCTGTGGAGACAGGATTCAAGGTCAGTGAACACATGGAATTCGCACCCTTGTTCCCTCCCAAGTGTGGGCCACTTCGTCACTCCATGTCCCAGGTGGGGGGCCGGGTCCCTCGATACTTTCACTATGGCTCTTTGACTGACAGGGAGACTGAGGTCGGCGGTGGGAAGGGGCAGGTGTGGGGACAGGCGGCAGGTGACAATAACCCCAGGAGAGGTGATGACTATCTGGTTCAAGGATGGCGGCAGAGCTAAGACGGGAGCTAGGTCTGGCCCTGAGGGTCTCTACGGAGTTCTGGGGCCAAGTGAAAGGGAGCTTCTCATTTCAGCAGAACCCGACTGATGCTGCAAGGGCGGGCGCAGCGCTGCGCTCACCCGGGCCAGCTCTTCCTCATCAGCCCCGGGTGGCTGCTGCTTGGCCTGCCGTGTCTCGTCGTCGTGGAAGATGGCCTTGGGCATCTCATCCTCAGACTCACTGTCTGAGGGCGGCTCATTGATCCAGGTGTCCAGGTCCAGGCTGCAGGGCACAGCGAGATCACACAGTGCCTCTGGCTTCTGTGCCCAACCTGGGACACTCACCGCAGGGGTCATGGTGGATGAGGCAGCGCCCAGGGGACCCTGGAGTCTGGGCTGCCCCTCCCGCCCCTCCCCGCATCCTGGAGCTCCCACATAGGTTCACACTACCCCCGAGGTTTGCGGGTGAGGGCTGTCAGCAGACCCAATTCCCGGGGATGGCACCAGGGATGGGACCAACAGGGCCCCACAAGAACTGGTGAACACCCAGTATGCTCTGTGTGATGGGGATCCATCCAGTCCACCGGGAGCTCAGGCATGGGGGCGGTCATTCCTCCTGCACTTCTTCCTTTTGTCCACACCACTCCGCTTGGGGCCACAAACCCTGCCCCCAACTCTATGTTCTGACGGCCTCCCCACTCACCCTTCAGGGACCGGAACCTTCTTCTGGGCCTTGGGAGCCACTGGATTCAGCTCCCCGGCAAAGAGGGCACTCACTTCTTCTGCCACTGGCACGTCCTTGGCCTGAAGCTTCTGGATGTGCTTGACCAGCTGCAAGATGCAGGAAGCCTGTGGGGGCCACAGAGGAACCATGGGTCAGTCACGGAGAAGCGGACCCTGAAGGCCACTTGACAACTGCAGGACGTCAGTCAGGCCATGTGGAAGCGCCCGCCGCTCGAGGAAGGAGATGCCGAGCGGCTCGGCTACAGCAAGGCCGGAGCCCTGATGACACCGCCCGGGAGGCTCCATGAGTGGCCCCTGGCTGTGGGGGGGCTGGCCCAGCAAGGAAGCAGCCCCACGGCAAGACTCCGCGCCACACCACACCGCAAGGAAAGCGCCCAGCAGCGTCATGAAGCTCCCACTCCGAGCTCCCAGGGCTGTGGCCTCAGCCTAACACAGGAATCAGGGACTCCGGCCAATGGACGTCTAACGTCACACACCTGCCCTCAACGTCACAGAACAGCAGGGTCCACTGAGCACTAGTAAGTACTGTGTGTTGTCTCGGAAACTGAGAACTCCATGTCAGCAAAGCGTCAGGACGTCTAGCCATCAATGCCCACGTTGCCACCCTCAGCTGTCACCCCATGGTCACAGCTCGTGCCAAACCAGCTCCTCTGTGGTGAGAAACAGCATCCTACCCCCAGCACCCACCAGAAACCTGCCATCCCCTTGGACGTTTCCCTCTTTGGCTGATCAACCCGAGTCTGGCCCAGTGATGCCGAATCACCGGCTCACACACCCTGAAATCGTGTCCCATTTGCCCACACGCTCCTGGCAGGCTTCGCTCGCCCCCTCAGAGGTGCCCTGGCTGGCGGTGCATACCCTCTCCTGGACCTCCAGGTCTGCGCTCTGCACAAACTGCGGCAGCCGCTCCACCATGAGCCGGGTGAGCTCCTGGGCCGCCTCAGTGTCTGAGCCCCGCTCCGTCTGCTGCAGCATGGACGCGTACAGCTTCACCACGTTCTGCACATACACAGCCTGGATGTGGCCGGGCAGGGTGGTGACCTTAGGCCGCAGCATGGCCTCCAGGGTCTGCTGGGGCTCCTGCAGGTGCCTGAGGGCAGGGAGGCCAGGTGAGCACGTGCCCCCGCCACGGGGATTCCCGGGAGCCGGGAAGGGGCCAGGTGCTCTGCTAAAGGGGGTGGGTGGCTGTGCTCCAGACCCTGCCCTACCAGGGGCTGAGGAAGGGGATCTGAAACAGGAAACTATAGCAACGATGTGACAATCATGGAGTAGCCAAACGGAGAAGAATGAGGAGAAAAAGGAAAGGAAACCTGTTCACTGGCATGAATATATGATGGACACCCAGCAGCAGGCAGAAGGAAGCTGGGTCCCACGGCTTGCAGACTACTTCCCAAGGAGAAAGCGGCTGCAGCGCGCTGATGGGGGAGCTGGTCTGCAGACCAGGCTTTGGCGCAGCAGGTGCCGGCACAGGCCCAGGGCCCCACGCCCACTCACTCGGAGAACTCCCCGCAGATCCAGGCGGCTGCGTACAGCACCTCGCAGAGCCCGTTGCGCTGGGTGCTGCTGGCCACCAGGTGAGCACTGTCGAGCAGCGTGGACATCTGCGACACAGCAAACCTGCGGATGGCCTTCACGCGGATGGCCACGTCCAGCATCTGCGCGGCGATGAGGTGGCCATGGCGGGTGCCTTCCAGCCGGGTCAGCTCCACCAAGATGCTGATGTACCTGTGGGTGGGAGGTACCAGTGAGCTGCGCTGGCTAGCGGCAGGTCCCCGCTCTGGCCTCGGGCACGCACCACTCGAAGTTGGTGATATGCTGGTAGTTGGACTGGCTGCAGATGTCGATGATCTTGGTGAGCAGCTCGTCCCGGTACGTTGTGCCCTCTGCCTTGTCCACGTGCATCATCAGCTTCTTGACGATCTCCATCAGGTTCTTCTTGGACACCTGCGAGGGTGGGGTCATGGTGAGGGCGGGGCAGGCCAGGACACGGAGCAGCGAGCGCCCACCCAGGAGGGGCACGCACCATTCCGTACAGGAGGTCGAGGGCCCGCAGCCGGATGGACTCGTCCTTGTCGTCCAGACACTGCAGGACGAGGTCCTTGTGGGCCTGCACGGACTTGGGGTGCGTTCTCAGGATCTTAGACATGGCCAACAGCCCCAGGTACTTCACTGAGGAGACGCGAGGCGTGGTTAAACCCGTGTGTGCCCCGCCAGACTGCAGCACCTCGGGCCGACAATGTGCAGCACGGCCCCCGCCCGGCCCTGACAGCCTGGATGCGCTGGGGCGCGGCTCACAGCTGGCACCGAGGGGTCCTGGATGGCTGGTGGACGCGAGGTGTGCTCTGGAGGGTGTGATGGGAGAGCCAGCCTCGGGGCACGTCACCAAGAAGGCAGGCAGGCTACCCTGCACTCTAGCTGTCACTTCTGTCACTCAAAGCGGTCACCAACGCTTTCCAAGTGTGGCCATGAACATGCCACCCACCTTCCTGCGTGGTCTGTGCCAGGGGAGTTGACAAAAGTATCCCAGGCTCCATGGGCCTCACGAGGACCTCACATACCAGGGGCCACAGTCCACTGCCGAGTGGCCCCAATACAGATCATCTAAACCAGGGATGGCAAATTGCAGCCCGCTGCCACTCACACAAGGACTACGGTGGCTTCTGGGCTCCAGCACCAAGGGCCATGTGCTGCGAAACTCCAATGTTACTAGCTGACCCTGCCCTAAACAAACAGACGTGCACTCAAAACGAGCGGCCAACACACGTGGGCCTCAGAAGCCCTGGGCAGTGCAGTCAGGCAGCAGGCAGTGTCACTGGCTGGAACCTCTCAAGAGAACACGTCTACGAAAAGCACACATGTGCAGAGTTGCTGTGTGCCAGCTGGGACAGCCACCAGGGAGCCCCAATGACAAGACAGCCTTACACCTCGCAGAGGGAACACACACAGCTCTACAGAGGCAGGGCAGTGACTTACAGTTTTGATCGGAGTCTTCTATTAATATCCTCAGCTTCTGAACACAGAGCTGCAAATGAGGAGATAACACTGGTCACATCTCCTGAAGCCATGGTGAGTGCAGCGACCCTGGGCCTGCCCCACCGGCCCGTGGACGAGGAGGCCTGCCGACATCGGGGCCTCGCTGCGGATGGAGACCCCCACACAGGAGACACTGCAGAGGACAGACAGCAGGTCCCGACACGGATACATGGGACGCGCCCACAGAAACATGCGCGGGACAACCTGGTGCTGCCACGGGTGCCTGCGTGGGTGAGGACACAAGACGAGCACAGTGGGGCCTTCTGGGGAAATGCTGGGCATGGGGACCTACTTACAATTTAGGTTAACTGAAATAAACTCCAACCCCCCCAAAAACAACGGAGCGACCACTGCAATTGTCCTTAGGCCACCCAGGGAACCCCTGGGGCTCTGCACTCAAGGACGGATGCAGCATTCACAGGGCTGACGAAGAAGCTGGAGACCAAGGGTGGAGGGGACAGACACAGGCATGTGTGCCAGTGGATGAAGGGGGAGCCAGGAGGCGCTAGATAGCTCAGCTGGAACTGTCACCAGGGCGGTCAGCCACTGGCTCGCTCCCTGCCAGGCCCAGTGCAGGGCCCTGGGCATGAAGGCTGGTGGCGTGCAAGGCTGGGCCGGCTTCTGTCAGACCACAGGGGCAGGGGCTTCCCGGGGGGAGGGGGGGCACCGAGGGGAGAAGAGGCCCAGCAACGGCAGATCCTCGGGACCCTGTGCAGTGTCTGGCCCGCAACGTACCTGGATGCTGGCACTGTGGTTAGGCATGCCGGAGGACAGGGAGATGAGGACTGAAACAGACAACCTTGGGTTAGGAGCTCATTCAACGTGTCCATCGTGTGTCCAGTGGGAGGGACCCAAGACGGAAACACCAACACACTGGGAACTGCATGGCCCAGTTGACGTTTGTGCAGGAAAGGGTTAACACAGCAGTCCGACCGCACGCCTGCGCTGGAAAGGCAGGCTTACAAGGCCGGCCCTCAGAGGCAGTATCTGGGAATGAACTCTGGGGGCACCCGCCACCCTCACTGATGGCAGTGGCTCCCTGCCCCTAAACAGTCTGTGCAAACACATGATTCGTGCTGAGCACCTGCTCTCCTTCTGGAGTCCAGGCTCTCATATGTGCTGGGCCCCCAGTGAGAACCCTGGGCATTGGGTCCATGGCCAAGAGAGCGGGTGAAAGCCCTAAGGGCACTGTATCTGCCCAGAGCAGTTATGTGGCACTCAGGCTGCATACTCGGGCCAAAACTCCGCAGAATCTCCTGAGACCCGCTGCCCCTACGACGTACCAGCCCCTGGACAGCCCACTCAGGCCCACCACCACCCGCCCTGCACCCCAAGTGCTCCACCCATCTCCAGGGCTGTCTGATCCTGCCACGCGCAGTCCTCCCCACTAACTTTCCAGACGCAGAGCCCACTCTCCAGGGTCTGCAGGCTCCACTGCCCGCTCCGCACAACCACCCTGCTCTCCTTTACTGTCACCAAGCCACAAGGACACTCACAGCCCAGGCCACGCAGCTACAGATACGGAGCACAGACCCTGGGCCAGGCTCTTAGGCACCACTGCATGTAAGGCTGCCCACAGGACCGTGAGGCTGCCTCCCAACATCTTTGGGAAGGGACTGGCAGGGACAGGCAGGTAAGGAAGCCAAGCTCCCCAAGCCAGCAGCTCCCACTGCTGGTCTACAAGGCTCGGGGCTGCAGAACACGGGACCCAGACGGCCAGCGGGGCCCGGGAGCAACCACTTGGGTCCCAACAGATACGGGGTAGAGGGGCCTGTAACTCAAAGGTGCGGACACACGTTTGTAGCACACTGTGCGGCCCTGGGCCGGGTCCTGAAGGCAACACATGGCCTCTCAGGAGACCTGAGAAGTACATGTGACTGCACCTCACTCACTGCCTGCTGTGGACTCCGACACCTAAGTACCCGAAGGGGAAATAGAGGACGTCGGAGGTATGCTCTCAACAGAAAAACAAGGGCCTGTGGAGGCAGTGTGATAGGTGGACCAAGAGTGGCAGGGTTTGACACGGGGGACTGGGAGAGGGCAGTGGGCTCTGGCTGCGACACTTCCCAGGGGTTCTAAATGGGGGTGCGCACAGCTCAGCATCGGCAGAAAGCACCATGCACTGAGGGCAGATAGGAACCTGCGACTCCAGGTACGCTTGCACCACACTGGTAGGGCCTGGGGACGGCCATCAGGGACGGGCCTGTCACAGGCCCCACCACCAGGACCGGTACCCTCCTCTCCCTGCCTGAGTACCCATTCCAGAACCAGGTACCAGTTCTCACCTGCAATGACGGTGTTCACACACTCGTAGAGAAGGGACATGGCAGACGTGCTGGAGAAGGGAAACGAGAGACGTGAGGACTGTGCTGGTCGCTCCGCACCGTGCCTGGGAAAGTGCAGTCATAACGGCAACGGGGCCCTGACACCTACTGCCTGGAAGCCACCCTGGGGACGGCACCGCCCTTTGGCTCAGACCCCTCACCTCTCCCTTTCTCCAAGGCGAGACTGTGGTGGGTCCTGGCTGCTGTCCATGCCCTTGGCACCTCTGTCCGGTCAACACGGCCCAGGGGCCGCTCTCACCTGAGTCATCAGAACGCTCCAAAGGATAAAAGCATCCCCCTTCTAGTCACCACAGGCAGCCGGAGGTGCCTATTCCCCTAACCTTCCAACTGTGTGACACCCATGAAGAAAAGACAAATTCCCCGTACTCTCTGTCAGCATGGAGACGATTGCAGCAGCCCAGAACGCCACTGCCTATCCCTACTCCAACGGGGGAGGCTGAGAGGCAATCGGACACAGCCACACACAGGCAGGCAGAACACTGTGCTGCCCCAACACAACCCCAGGGCACCTAGGCGACACAGGGAGCACAGCCCAGACCGACGACCGAGGCGGGCACCCAGTGGGTCTACTCCACTGATATTCTCGTGGGTGACGCTCTCGAGCCTCATCACCAGCATGTCCCAGAGCACAGGCCGTCGGAGCTAGGCCACATCCTCGTTCACGTGACCAATGGCCTCTTGTTAATCCTCTCTGAAAACCATGGCTATGAACTCCGTGACTGGTTATTCATTTAAAACCCCAAATGTCCCAAGCCCTGATACCTGTTGCGTCTAATTATCTTTTAACATCTGATTGGTTTATGAGCCAGGAGACTGAAGCCCAGGGGATGGCAGACTTAGCCAAGGCCGGGCCTTACTCGGAGCATGTGGCCCAGGGGACTGATGGCCCCGGTTCCTCCTGCCTCCCACAGCTGCTTGCTATTGGGACCCTGGAAGCAGATCTACTGAGCCACCTGCTGCTCGCTCCCCATAATTCAACCACAGGCACCCAAGGTGGTGTTGAAACCCTTAGAACATTCCAGAACTGGCCAGCGACAGTCATCTAAGGCTCTTGCCTAAGACCACCGAGGTCCACTGTGACCAGCGAGCGGGGCACCTTTCTTCCTTGTTTTTGCTGTTTCAAGTTGACTGAGAGGGAAAGCCAGCCCAGCCCACGTCCCAGGAGGGCCGGCGGGTGCCAAGGCCCAGGTCCTCAAAACTCATCTGGAGCAGTCACCCTGTGTGCCTGCTTCTCAATCCTGAGACCCCCCTTAGGCATGCCTGAGGCAGGCAAGGCTGAGGAGGGGCCCAGGCTCACCTGTGGATCAGGTTGGTGAGAGGCTCGATCAGCTTCTTGCCCAACCTTGGCTCCAAAGGGGTCAGAGCACCAAACTAGGGGGCGAGAAGCCAGTGGGTCACAGGCAGCAGCAGCAGGGCTGCGCGTCTGGGATTCCACACAACCACATTGACCAACCCCGCCCCCTACCCTCCCACACTGAGCTCCCAGGACACCCCCATGGCCTTTCCACACACGAGAAGAGGGAAGGTCAGGGACACGTGCCAGTTTGATGATTTTGATGAGGACCCAGTTGTTGGTGGAGGAGGTCATCAGTTTGAAGAACAGTGGGGCCAGGGAAAGGTAGTTTTTGGGATTGCGCCTGGCCAGCTCGCAGATGACATTGACGGCCGCCGACTGGACCCCTGTGAGGCAAGGGACGTCTCCATCAATAAAGGGTGGTCCTCAACAGGCTGGCCATTCTGTGTGCAGGGCCCCTGCTGTGCCTGGCGCTGCACCCATCACTTGTGGGCACAGCTCAAACCCCACCCCTTAGAGCCCTGACAACCACCACCCCCCAGAGAAGGGTGCCCGAGGCTGCAGGGCTGGGCCTGGCAAGACCAAAGTGACTCCAGCAGCGGGACGCCCACTACTCGAAGTGACTGTGTTCCCCTCCACCTGGGGCGACCACCACTTTCGCCCCTAGCCTGCCATGCCCAGCAAAACTTTCCACACCTATAATTCCCCGTGATGTGGCACAGATCCCCGAGACACATGGGAACCCACAGCAGCTTTAGAGAAGCTACCTTACAGCTGTTCAGCCCAGGGTCTCCCCAGAGGAGGAGTAACAGAAAAGGATGAGCAGAGGGCAGGCTGCAAGGAGCCCCACGTGGTGGGCTGGGGGAGGAGGCGAGGGGGCAGAGGCATTGGAGGAAGCTCCTGACGGCCACTGTGTGGACAGCCGCCCGGGCAGACCCCCGGTGCGCCTAGAGGAGCAACACCGCAGCAGCATGGGCACACCCAGCACCTCCATCTTGGTGTTTAGAACTTACACCAATAAATGGGAGCAGGGCTGCATGGAGAGACAGCGGATTCCAGGGCCCAACCCTCCACTTGTGGCACCAGAAACTTCGTGGCGGTGTGTCTGGTGGGGAGCAGAGGTCCCGGACCAGCGCCCCCTACAGCTTCCTCACATCCCCAACTGAACTCAAACCAACAAACCCGGGTCAGGGTCCTCCAACTTCTCTTTGAGGCGGGGGAAGGCAGGGCGCAGGGATTCAGGGTACTTCAGGAACACCTTGTACATGATTAGCACGGCCTTCTTCCGGATGTACGGCTTGGTGTGTGACATCTGCAGGGGCGGACGACCATCAGGCTCCCCTGGTACTGCCCTGTGCACCCGCGTGCTCACCTGTGTGCTCACCTCCCACCCTGCCGCGCACACCCGCATGCTCACCTCCCACCCTGTCCGCTCCTATGTGCTCACCTCCCACCCTGCCCCGCACACCCGCGTGCTCACCTCCCACCCTGTCCGCTCCTATGTGCTTGCCTCCCACTCTGCCACGCACACCCGTGTGCTCACCTCCCACCCTGCCCCGCTCACCTCCTACACCTGCCAGTGTCTCACCTCCGTTCCTCGGAGGAAAGCCCTCTCCAGCTCCAGCCTCTGAGCCCCACATACACACCTGCTCTGCAGCCCCACGAAGTCCAAGGACCACACAATGGTGTCCTGGGCACAAGTGAACCTGCCTCCCGGTGTCCATGACCCACGGCATGTTGCCCGCAGGCTGAACCCCTCCTCCTAAACTCCCTGGGGACCACTGAGGCATAGGGAGCAGGCAAATTGAAGGTCACACTAGAGAGCCTCTGCCCATCAACAGTGGCATACAGCTCTTCCAGCTGCCGAGGCCTGTCCCCAGAGCAGGGCGCCGAGGGGCGTCCCAGGCCCCCTCCCCGGCCTCAGTCCGCTCGGTGACTCCACACTGCACTGCCCTGGACTGTCCTGCTGGGACCCAGCTCAGGTCGGGGAGACCTCTCGCCGCCATGTGGGCACACAGCTTACCTGCCAAGGCCCCAGGGAGGTTTCCCCCGAGAACGACACCCCAGACCCCCAGCACCAACACGCACAGTGAGCAAATCACTAACACCCCTATGGGTTCAAACCACTGTCACCTAGACTAGGTCAGCACGTTTTCTGAAATCACCTGATGGTCACTATCTGGGGCTTTGGTGGGCCAGGTCTGTCCAACTACTCGGCTCTGCCTTTGAGCGTGGAAGCTGCCAGGAGGTGCGAACGAATGGGCGGGGCCGTGTTTGGATAAAATGATTCCTAACAGGTGGCTGCCATGTGCTGCCCTGATCTAGAAGCTGGCGGCACTGAGAGATAGACCGTGAGCCGACGCCTGCCCACCGCACAGCAGACGGGCTGACTGCTAAGGGCAGAGCCTCCACGAGGCTCTATTTAACGTGACCCCCAGAGGAAAGAAGCCCCCCGCCCGCCGCAAGGAGCTGGACATCTGGCGCAGGCAGTGTCTCCCTGAGCACGCTGCCTGTTGGGCCAACTGCTACCGTCGCAGGCCTCAGTGAGAGAGTAACTGGGTCACGTGCCTGACGGCCCTTGGCCAGACCTGACCCGCCAGCAGCACCCACTCCTCCCCCAAGCAAGACTATTTCAAAGGAGATGAAATAATGCAATGACAGTGGCCCCGGGCCGGCCCCACCAAGTGTTGGAGGGGAAGACAGTGACTCAGTTTCCCCTCTCATCCTGGGGTCCCCAGCCCATTTGAGCCTGCCTGTGTTCTTGGTGTGACGTTTTAGTGTATGTGCTGCCGAAGCGAGCACTTTGGTGTGCCTTTTTAGCCTCGGTTTTCCAGGTACCCGTGTGTTCCCAATCTCCTCACGGAGCAAACGCTCAGGGGTGACAACACACTGACAAACTCACCAGTGTCATGATGTCATTGGCCAAGTCTCTGGCAAGATCTGGGGTAACAAAACAGGACAGGCCAGTCAGTGCCACACCAGTGTCATACTGGCTGGGGCTGCTCAGGTCCTGGAAAGGGAGGGAGAGGGGTTAGGGGCGGGCGCCGACAGAGCACCGCTGGGTTCCCCGCTGCCCCCGCCAGCCCGAGGAGTAACGTGGAGCAGCCAATTCCTCACTGTCACTGAGAAGAGCGGCACGGGGGTAAGAGGGCTGCCCCTGGCTCCCCACACAGCCCGTGTCCCAGGGGTGCGACCAGGGCTGGGTTCCTGAGGAGACTCCCTGCCTAAGAACACAGGGCTAAGGAGACGGCAAGGCCCACTGGCCCTAGCCACCCATCGGGCATAGGGCGGGGAGCCCGGGCAGCCCTGCTTCCATTGGGGTGTCTCCCTTACAACAGCCAAAGCAGAAGCTTGGGCCTGTGCCCCATTATCCTCCGGGTGAGGAGGAGGAGCACGTATCTGCCCTGCCCTCCTCTGACGTCTCACCGCAGCCGGCCTCCATTTCTAGTTCTCACTAAGACTGACAGCACGAGCGCTGCGTCTCAGCGCTAGGGAAGTGTTCTCACCACACACTTGCTCTTGCCGAGACATTTCCTAAGGGACTCCCCAAAACTTCTTACACACGCATGTGGGGTAAAAACACACTGAGACGCAGTTTAAAGAGTTAAGCTTTTAGACTGTGGTAAGGATTTGAAAACACGGGTTTCTCACACTCCTCTAGCCCAGGCTGAGGAGAGAAAGCACCTCAGAAGCCGTGGTACAGAATTCGGCCTGATGGGCCTAACTGTGCGTCTGTGCGTGGTTCACGACGGGCAGAGCAGAGCGGCAGATGCCAGGGGGAGCTGCCACGGGGCTCCTTGGCAATGGGCTTTGTACCGAGGACTCAGTCATTGTCAAGCGGGAGAAAGCCCAGCCCTGACGGGCAGGTCTGTGGCAGCTGTGCTCAGAAATCTTAGGTTCATTTACAATGGCACGTACACACAGGGACAGCCAACACTGGCGACGTGAATGGAGTGGCATGGCAGTGGCAGGCTGTGGCTGTGGCTGCTTAAAGTCTCGCTCCTTTGTGCGAGACTGAGACAGCGACAGACAGAGGGAACAGCGGCAAGGGTCAAGGTCACCTGCCCAGATCTTACTCTAACAGGATGTATTGTTTCCTCAATTATGAGGACATCTCATGGTGACCTGCCTCTAACACATCTCAATGTGAAGTGATGACAAATCTGTGTCTGAATCAAGGCTGTTACAAAGGGGCAGGCAGGGAGCAAGACTGTGCCAAGATGAGCAGCAGAAAAACCAAAGATGGGCCTCAGCGAGCGGGCTGGCTGGCTGGCGTCTGGGTACCTAGGCGGCTAGAGCCCCTCCGCCCTCCTCTCTCCTGCCACCCTCCCATTTACTGTCCCAGCACCTCACACCCAGAGCGCTTGCTCGGCCCTCCTTTCCACCCATCCAGAGCCACTCCAGACCAAGCTCACACCTCATCGCCCCATGGCATCTATGACCCCCAGCACTGGGCACCAGTACCCGTACAGCCAGCCTGCCTGCCCACAGCATCTGCCCGGGAGCCCATTCCCGGTTCTCTGGGTCACTGTGTGGGGTGACCAGAGCTCACAGGAATCTGTCCCTGGCCCTCGGCCGCTGAGAGCCTGCGGCTACAGGCTATGGCCTCCGACTTGTGGTCTGGGGCTGGGAAAGGGTGGGTCTCTGATTCTCGCTGACACCGTCTCTGACCACTCAGCCATGAGGCAGTAAACAAAAGACACTGCATGTCCTGGGACCAAAGAGGAAATTCATTACTCTGGTATTCAAAGCCCATTTCAAAACATGTGACTAAAGTACAGCCATTGGGCAGGAAACCCCCACACTTGGGGTGGAGGGTGGGGGTGCGTAACCTTAGCAGTCACTCAGGCCAGAGGGAGAGGACCAAAGAGGAGGAGTACGGCCGCGGAGACAGCCTTCCAACACCAAGAAGTGAAAAGAAAAAGAGGGCAGTCCAGTGACCTGCCACCTCTCCCACCCGCTGGGTGGAAGGGCACACAGCTGCACCATGTCTGGGTGTGTCTTGGGGACGACGAGGCTGCAGGTGGCAGACTGCTTGCTGAGGGAATGCTAACAGTGAGATCTTGCTGACCGCAGCACTTTCTACTCACACGTAAGTGACAGGGAAACCAGCATGCAGCAGACACTCACACGGGGGCCCAAATGAGCCCGGCCGGGGCGAGGAGGCAACAGGCGTGCGGCAGGGCCGGCCTACCTTGCGGATCTGGTTTGTTGTCAGCATGATGACATCAGTGCCTTCGTGAAAGCACTGGGAAGCAGCGAGGTAGCCAATGCGCTGTCGAGTTGAACAAATGAAGGTGTCAGGGGGGAGACTAGGGGACAACAGCGCCCTTCCAGGAAGCTCCCAGCCCTTCTCGAGATGGGCCCCAAGCAGCCGCAGGCCACAGGTGGGCGGGCACAGGGAAGTCATTCGAGAACCAAGCCGGGGGTCTATCAATCTCCAGGAGCCTAAGTGTGCGGTCTTTGAAATACCATGTTCCTTTAAGATTTGCCAAACCATGGAGTCCAATTAGTAATGCTGCATTTTCCCCTTCAGTCAGGAACTGCTTTTATGACGTCACGTAGTAAGTCAGTCAGCCTGAGTACAGGGCTGTCTAGGACAAGCTGACGTGGCTACCTGGCCACACTCGCACGTGTATATATCATGCTTTAGCACACGTGCAGGCACCGCCCCGGTTTTGGCAAGTGTGCCAATTCGTTTCTTCAAGCGTAACCAGCAGGGACCCATAGGCCGGCGCTCGGGGCTGGAAACAGCCTCCGCCACCTGGCCGCCGTGCCTTTTCACAGAAAACCAACCCCACCCAGGAAAATGACAGAGCAACCACAAATGAGCCAGGGTGCCAAAAACGGCTTTTCAGAATATTTACTAAAACAAGAGACACACTTGTAATATCAAGCGAGAAGAAAGCAGTGTCCCAAATTGCTCACGAGTGGCATCCCTCAGACGATGACCAAGAGGCTACAGGACAGGGTGACGAACAATGGTGGCCTCTGGGTGAAATGATCAGCGTTTGGTTGGGTTTTCTTTTTTCATTTTTGAAGAGTTATGAATTTAATTTGTATAAAAAACACACAACCAATCCCACAAACCCATAATTTCACTGACATTACTTAAAATTAAAAGTGTTACATAAATACAGTTAATAAATAATTTGACCAACATCATGAAAGTGTGATGTTTGGGTGGCTGTAGTTGGACTGAAATAGCTCGTGGTTTTGGTTTTTTCACAGCACAGCCTGTGGCTATAGGTCACGTGCAGGGGCACCCAGGGGACCCCCCCAGTCCCATCACCATGGGGTGCAGGCCCCGGGGAAGCTCACCTTGAACGTGAACTTGCAGGCGCTCATCACTTCTATGATGTTGAAGGCGGCCCAGCTGATGTCGTATCCCAACATCTGTAACTGTTGAGAAGGGACACACAGTGACTCACTCACTGGATAAAGCTTAAGCCCTAACATCCAGCAGCGCGTCTCGACTCGCAAAGGACACAGGTCATTCGCAGTCTGAGCACTCAGGCTTCACTCAACACACAGCCCTGGGCATTTCATGTCCTCTGACCAGTTATTTTCACACTGGAGACTATGAGGACAGGTTAGCGACAAACACCACAGGAGGATGAATGTCTGCGCGAAATCCTAGTGGCCCATGTCTGGTTAAAAGTCCCTACAATGATACTCATAAAACCTATAATGTGATGGGATACCCAACCCACAAACCCCAAGTCTCCCCTCTCTGACCAAGAAAGAGGCCAGGAGGGGGTACCTAGCCCAGCCTAGGCTCACACTCCAATCAGGACCGCAGCCAGGCAGGGAACCCTGTAGAGAAGCCACCCAGGGCAAGTCAGAGCTCCACCCACTAGGCTTCCCAGCGCAGTCCTCAGGAGAGCTGAGGGCATTCCTGCTGGCCTCCATTTGCTAAGGGCTCCAAATGCCCAGTGATACTTGATAATCATGGCACATCTCTCTCTTGACTCTTAAGAATTAGCCCTGTGAGCCTCAAGTCCAGCTCCTAGAGCTGATGGCATTAATCAATTTTTGGCAGATGGACAGATGAACAATGGACCAATGGATGGATGGACAAATCGATGGGCCAATGGGTGGAGGGACAGAGGGGCGCTGCAGCTGACAACGGCCTGACAGCACGAGAGGTGCAGGACGTGGGCACGGCTCAGAAGCGCGGCCTGAGCAAACAGCCCATGGCACTTACATACGTCAGCTTACAGACCGCATTCGCTTTTACTGCGATGTTGTCTTGCTTCAGTTCTTGTTTGATTTCATCAATGCACTGAGAGATATACTTTGCCTAAAGGAAAAAGAAATTGAGAAATTAGGAGTGCCTGACGAAAACAGTTAACAATAATTATTTCAGAAAGAAGCCAGACTCAAAACAAAAGGTCACATAGCATTAGATTCCATTTATGTGAAATGTCCAGAACAGACGAGTCCAGAAAGTGGATTCATGGTTGCCAGGGACTGGGGAGGGGTAGGGGGATGACCACTAATGGGGAAGGGGTTGCTTTTTGGAGTGATAGAAGGTTCCAAAACTGATTGCGGTGATAGTCACACGACCAAATATACTAAAAGCCCACTGAACTGCACATCTAATACAACTGTTGTTAAAGAAACGATTTCAACGCCGTAAGATCTCTGTGATTCCTTTACAATCCTGAGGGCAGTGAGGGCCGTGGGAGTGGGGATGGAAAAGAGTGCTGGGTGAAGGGAGAGGCAGCGCCAGTTTCCTGTGGCCATCCAGGAAAAGCATCAAGACACACAACGCACAGGCAAGCCAGATCGTGTTGGTGCTGAGGGCTGCGACCGGTGTGGGGACACAGACGAGGACAGGGCCAGGGGAAGATCGGCTGTGTCCCTTTTGTCCTTGGCCCCCCAGGTATCCGGTTGCTTCCAGGGCTCCAGCCATATCCGCTTGGCTGTCCACTGGGCCCACCACCCAATGGGCATGCTCCTTGAACCTGCAGCCCACTGGCTCCCCAGTCCCTTCGCAGAGCCTGTCACCCGGGCAGCCTCTCCCACAACAGCAGTAAGTTTAATTAGGTATCTCTGTCTGTGGCTCCCCACCTCTTTCTGGGCAGCTCAAGGCTCATCCAACCCGCAGCATCAGCCCTTGGCTCCTGTTCCACCGTGTGACGCGGACCACGCTGTCTACCCACTTCCCTGTGGACACTTGGAGCTTTTCTACTTTTTGGCTCTTGTGACTTGTGCTGCTGTGGACATTTGTGTACAGGTGTAAACATGTTTTCCTTGCTGAATCAACACTTCTCCCCCAACACCATTCAAAAAGGTTTGACCTGAAGCAGTACTAATCCACAAGGTCCAGAGTGACTGATGTGCCCCCTCCGGGAGCAGCAGGGTGCCAGGCTCCTATCATCTCCTGGGGGGACGTGCCATGTCAGCTGCAAAGGGCACCGAAACCTGTTGCACGGTAAGCGCCGGTAGCCTCGGGATTCAGAACGAATCCGTCCGGTGCTCCATGAGGCACAAGGAAGCCTCTCAGTTATGTGACCCACAGAAACAACAGCGTCCAGCTGGTGGCAGGTTTCCATATTCCCAGTTTTCCGCCCATGAGCCATGCAGACAATCTGCCTCCCAGAGACCAGGGTGGCAAGCATGCAAAGCAAGTGCAGATGCAGGCTCCTGCTCTGTGAGGGTGGCCCCGGCGGCTCCCGCCATCGCATGTCACTTGGACTACCCCAAGACCCTTGGAAAAGAGCTGTTCAAGTGCTCTCTCGGCCACAGAATGTTTTATGAATGTTTTATGATCAAGAGCTGGTACAATGGAACAAGTGTCACCGTATCCTTCCCATGGACTTCAGATCACTAAATCCCGCTCAGGGGACCTCAGCTCCTGGCCCTGTGCACGAATGACCCTGCCTGCCTCCTGGATCAAGACTGTTAATGATTTAAAAGGGAAAGAACAAGAAGACAATAACAAGTGCTGGAGAAACGGCCCCACACACAGCAGGTGGAGGTGACCGGGGCAGCAGCTGTGGAGGACAGCTGCAGCTCTTCAAAAGGGTAACACAGCTCCCACTGCCAGGTGGCCCCCCCGAGACCGCTGACAACAGGTAACAGGTGCTCAAACACACACTGGCACCTGAATGTACAGTAAGTGACAACCCCAGAGCAGAAACAACCCAAACGGTCCCTGGCTGATGATGGACAAACACAATGTGGTCCATCCCCCTCCCTGTGTCAGCGTCCAGTTTCAGGAATGTCTGAGCAGCTCCCATCAGACCAAGTTCCCCCACAAGTCCTGTTTTAACAACTCTCTGGAGCCACTGGAGACAAGCAAAAGCACGGTGGAGTGTCCTGTTTATCGTGGCTTTTATCTCGTGCGCTGTGCAGAGCAGCTGAGACAGAGAGGAGACTCGCGTCCAACTGGCTTCGAGAACCAGAGCAGAGCTTGCTGTAACAGAGCCGCTGGAAAGTGAGGAGGGAAATCCCAGAGACGAGACACATGGGGGTGCTGCGGCATGCTGCATTTAAACTCAGCCCAAATCTCCGGCCACCGAGAACTACCGTGTTTCCCCGAAAGTAAGACCTAGCCGGACCATCAGCTCCAATGCGTCTTTTGGAGCAAACATTAGTATAAGACCCGGTCTTATTTTACTATAAGACCCGGTCTTACAGTAAGACCGGGTCTTATCTTCACTATAAGACTGAGTCTTATATAATATAATATAACATAATGTAATATAATATAATACCGGTCTTATATTAATTTTTGCTCCAAAAGACGCGTTAGAGCTGATGGTCTGGCTAGGTCTTATTTTTGGGGAAACAGGGTATGCATGAACAGGCACATTCCACACAGCCCAGTTAAAGGTAAAAAAATAAACCTATGTCACAGGCCTTGTGCCCCTGCAAGAGGGGCGGAGCTGGAGTCTCAGCCCAGATGAGTTAACAGTCCACCAAGTCCCCTCCCACGGAATCAACACCCTGCCAGAGAACACAACAGAATCCAGTCTCCAAAAACATCCCATCCAGTTTCTAGGGCATAATCCAAAAATACTCAAAATGAAAAACAGGCAAACATAATCTACACTCAACAAGAAAAGGACAGCCAATGAGGACTAGCCCTGAGAGAACCCAGATGTCGGAATTAACATACAAACATATCAATTTAGCAACTGTAACCATGTTCTCATGGAACAAAAAGAAAACATGCTCATAATGAATAGAGAGGAAATCTCAGCAGAGAAAGTGACAGAAAACAACCAAATGGAAACTCTAGAACTGAAAGATAATTTCCGAAACAAAACATTCATCTAACAGACTAGACAGCAAATTGGAGATGAAAACAGAAAGAGTGGGCAAATTTAAAGGCGGAACCACTGAAATCATCCCATCTGAAGGAGAGAAGTTTGAAGATGACCAGAGCCTCAGGGACTGTGCAACAATGACAAAAGGTGTAACACACATTTAATTGGGGGCCCAGGGAAGAAAAGGATGGGACAGAGAAAAATATTTGAAAAAAACAATGGCTGAAACTTTCCCAAATTGGGAAAAAGACCTAAATGTACAGGTTCCAGAAGCTCTGCATCCCAAATAAGAAACAGAAAACCACACCAGGACAGATCATGGCCAAATCGCTGAAAACTGAAAATAAAGAGAAAATCTTCAAAGCAGCCAGAGGAAAAAGACATGTCGCATACAGAAGAGCAAGGACTGGAACAGCTGCCAGCGTGTTGTCAGAAACACTGGCGGCACGAGACGCTGGACAACACTGCCGGCCCAGATCTGTCCAGCCAAGAACACATCCCTGAGGAGCGACGGCAGAACCAGAGCCTGCTGACATCCATCCCTGCCCACCACAGCTCTCAGGGCAGGACAAATGAGACCCACAGAGAATGGCTGACCTTCAAAAAGACCCTGCCTGAACCTTAGTTTTAGGTATAAAATAGCTACATAAGCTCACGGTTTCTCCAAACTGGAAAAGGGAGGAAAGGGTTATAAAAAATGGAAAAGAATCTTGGGAGTGCTAAACAGTGATCTAAAACAGAGTTATATGAAGTTAAAGTGAGGAATGTGGGAAGGAAGATATTAATCTTTTATTTCCACATAACACTGCGAAGGGAAAGTAGAATATTCACTCCCCCTTTTACAAGAAGGAAAAAAAATGGTTAGGGTATGCAGACATGATCTAGATCGAGAAAATTATATTACAAACACAAATTAGAAAATATTTTAAGGTACAAAGTATGAATGGCTACGTGTCACTGGCATGTTTTTAGAAGGAAAAGCTAGCGGTGCAGCGTGACCAAGGTCCCAGGCCCATCCACACTTCGCCACAGAGCAAAGCCGTCAGAAGCCCGTATCAGCGTCATGTGCACTGCCACAGAATTCCGTCTGGAAGGGGCTACAAACACCCTTCACAGCTGTGCCCCTCAGGCTATAATAAAACAGCCGTTTCAACCCTGGCTGCCCAGCAGATTTCCTGGATGAGTGGAGGCAGGATCTCTAGGGGTGAGGCCCTGAGTCTGTTTTTACAAAGTCCTGCAGTTGATTCCAAGACCAAGTCCCTGACATAGCCCAGTGTCCTCAGGGGCAGAAGTGCCCAGGGAGAGCCACTGCCAGAGAACCAGGATACGCAGTGGAAGGACATGGGAACCAGCAGGTTTGGTGGCAACAGCAGCAATGAGAAGGGCCCTGAGTGGCTTCTATGCTCTCGGGAAACCGGGAAAGCACATCTGTGAGAGGGGGTGGGTAGTTTGAGGACTTTCCAGCACAAGTGGGGACAGGGCGCACGGTAGGCCAACCCAGGGCTGGTGTCGTGTGTGCAAGGTAGATGGCAAGCGAGATGGTGGTAGGAAGGCAGCTGGGCCAGGCTGATGAGGGATGAAGGGGTGTGGTTGCACTGGGTGACCTGAGGGGCTTCGGGCGGGAAGCAGTGGCTGTGGGAGCTGACGGGAAAGGAGGTGAGACCCAAAGGCCAGCAGGCTGGTCAGTGTGAGTCTCCTGCAGCTGCTGTAATTAAGTCACCACACATTTTATAGATTAAAACCACACACATTGATTCTCTGACAATCCTGGGGTCAGGAGTCCCACATGGGCCTCTCGGGGTCCGTGAGGGCAGGGCTGGTCCTTCCGGAGGCCCCGAGAGAACTGTTTCCGGCCTTTTCCAGCTTCTAGAGGCACCGCGTCCCTGGCTCGTGGCCCCTCCTCCATCGTCACAGCCAGCAGGGCAGCGTGTTCCATCTCTGACTCTGAGCCTCCCACCTCCCTCTTATGAGGACCCGGTGATGACACTGGGCCCCCTGGTATCCAGGGTCACCCCCATCTCGGGGACCTTGACTTAATCCCACCTGCAGAGTGCCTCGGCCACATGAGGTGACACAGTCACAGGTCACGGGGACTAGGATGGGGACATCCCTGGTGCCATTATTTAGCTGAGCAGTCAGATCACCCAGGGGCCGGGGACTGAGACCAGGAGGGAGGAGGCCACAGCCCCAGACCATAGCAAAGAGGCGAGCCCCACCCTTGCCCTCAAGGGTACGAGCAGCCCATCCAGAGGACCAGCTGCGTCCAAAGTGGCAGTCCCAACCCGGGGCCCTGGACAACAGGCAACATCAGCCCTGGGGGACAAAAGGGGAGGATGCAGTGTCGGCATGGGCTTTGGAGACTGGTGACAGGGAGTGAGGTTAACAACTCAATCCAGGGCCTCCCAGTGGTAGCTGACCCCAGGATGGGGTTAAATGTACCCGGACATTGTCGGGGATAACTCCTACAAGAGGAAACGGGAGGGAGCTGGGAGACAGCCCTGCGGGTCTAGCCCTCAGTGAAGGGCCAGGGAGGAAACACTGGATGGAAGTGGCTAAGGAAAGGTTAGCAAGGCCAGTCACCTGCCTAGGTGGCTCTGTGCAGTCACCAGCTGGGAGTGGGCAGTGGCGGCGTGGCTTTTGGAGCACAAGGTGATGGACCGCAGAGCCCTGCGGCCGGGCCCCTAGAGACGCCAGCTTCGGGGCTCACCTGGAGGCACAGAGGGAGGCCTCCACAGCCTCAGGAAGCGCAGGGAGCTTCCAGGAGCGGGGTCTAAACCGAGTATGAAAGCAAAGGCAAGGGATGGTGTGCAGCCACTGGGTACTGAGCACCAGGCAGGGGCAGCAGATGCCCACACTTACAACGCTTCCCAGAACCTCAACACCAACAGGTGTGTGCAGAGTTTGTGCCCAGTGAAGTGAACTGTGGCCCCAGACAGCAAACAACAGGAAGCACTTAATACCCATCCGAGGGGGACTGGCTACGCTCACATGCAAAGCTGGCAGTGAGACGACACTCATGGCAAATCCCAACAGTCTAAACCTACACTCAGAATCACCAGTGATTTCTACTAACAGACAACAATCTCGAAGTATAGACACCAAACTGATTCACAGGGAGAGGTATTGTCCTTTTCAACTTAATGAACAATAAGCTTATTACAAAAAGTTACAGGTATAGTTAGATTAAAAGCTTCCCCTGAAATATAGAAAGTACCCGTGAGAATGAAATATTGAGTTACTTGGGGTTGCTGCCACGCAGCAGCCTACCCGTCTGTCCCCTCGAACATGCCCCCCAAAAAATGAGAGTCTGTGAGACGGATCCTTTCAGGGACTTTGCTTCACCTTTGTGCTTGCACCTTGTGTCTCCGTTTGCCCCCAGAGGATGGCGGGTCAGCCAATGACGAGTAAGATTCCCCTGGGGGGGGGGGACAACTCAAGCCGGGCGCAGTCCAGTGGGGACCAACAGGAGAACCCACGGGGTTGGCAGAGGTGGGCACAGCCCCCACCGTCCCCAGGCTAAGGAGAGCCTCTGCCTCTGTGTCTGCATTCCTTCCCACAGCTGCAGGGGAAGTGATTCAATGATGTGCTCTCCATCTAGTCATATACATATAAGTTTTGTCCCTTGGGGAAGTACAGATAGACATCCTGAGACTTACGGTCCAGCTGCCTGCAGGCAAGGGTGATTGGCTTGAATCAGTTTCCTATTATGGTGTATGGAATTCACAGATCTTGAGATTGACAAGCTTTATCTCCTTTACTTCCCCACCTAACTAATAAAAGCTATGCGAAGGCCGGACCTTGAGGCTGCAGGTCCCTTGGCCCTACTTAAACTCTATTCATGGCTACTGTCTTTTCCTAACCCTGTGCCTCCTCGCTCCCCACAACCCTCGTCGGGACGCAACAGGGACTTCTCCTAGTCGTATCCAACTTTTAGAAGCAACAGCATTCCCCAGTGGATTCCCCCCACGTGCCAACATCATCCTTGCTGTATCTTAAGGACAATAAATTCAAGCATTAATCTCAAGGACAATAAATTCAAGCATTAATAAATGTGTGAATTAGGCCACTATTTTTCAAACTTTGAAGATTCATTTCAAGAAATATGCTTTCCATGCTAACCCAATACACACATACAGTACACTTAGTATTTTAAGCCGAAGTAAAAGTTTATCAAGAAACAAAAGTTACCTTACATGCTGCTTGCGGTCTGGGATTTTCGTTTTTCTTTTTCACATAACCCATTAAATTGAATTCATAACCCACTATGGGGTCAGAGGATGAAATTTGGAAATAGCAAGGCAGACAACTTCTTGGGGTGCTCTGGCACTCAAGAGAAGCCTGCATTACAGTCACTTACTGCACCCTCATAAGCACTCTGTGAGGAAGGGAGGCCGCTGTCGCCCGCACTTTATAGGTGAGGAAACCAGTCAGGGGCTCTCCCAAGGTCACACAGTTAAACAGGTCCAAGAAGTTGGACTCAGGCCTCCTAAACGTCATACAATATAACTTCCACTAAATCACCCAGCCTTTCCACACGGCTTTCAGAGTACTGCTAAGCCTCATTTCTATGATGCCACACGAATGTTGTAAGCTAAAATCTACCATAAAAAGTAAACTTTGTGGGGGGGAGGGGGGATTGTACTGGTACAGAAAAAGGATATTGTCAGAAGTCTCTTAAAGGGTTGTGACGGGGTGGGAGGGGAGAGCCTATTTTAGAGAGTGGGGGAACTAGCAGAGCAATTCAGCAATCCTTGCCTGCACTGCACAGGGACAGAGATGAAAGTGAAGTCAGAAGTGACACCTCAGTAATGACCCTGGAGACCATGACAACCTGAATACAAAAGATCAGGGGTGTCTGTGCCACATTCTGCTGGTAATCGCCAATAGGCCAAGGGCAGGGTCCATGCAGAAACCTGACTTTTGAGGACTTCCAGCACCAGCCTGGCACTGTGCTATTTAAAAAATGCTTCCACCATCAATACACCCGTTGAATGGGCCCCAAGTCTGTGGGAAAGACGTTATCAATTTCCACCAATTCCAAATGAAGAAACCAAGAGTCGGGGTACTGCCCAGTGATGATGGACACACCCTCCTAAAAACCCAGGAGCCCTAACTGGAGTGTGTTTCTCCGCAGGAAAGACCCAGTGGCCTGTCCTCAGAACCTGGAACAGGCTGCTGGTGAGGGAAATCAGGGAGGAGAGCAGTGCAAACAAAGAAACCTATGGGTATGACCAAGTTTGCTCAGCCACTGCTCGGTAATAAGGCCAACCAGCTACTCTTTTATCTCAGAAAGAAACTGAAGATCAGGACAAGAGTTAGCTGCACATTGTAACACTTGCCATTAGGCAGAGCTTCCACATAAGGCAAAACCCAGGGAAGGGAAAGGTGATGGCAATGAAAAAATAACCTAATTACTTTTCAGTGAAGTCACACCTATTCGGAAAAAGTGCTACAGAGGCCGGAACTCAGGCTCCCAGCAAAGGGGCCTGGGCTGAGGGTGCCGATGCCTCCCAGCAAACCCAGCTTCCTCGGCACCTTCCATTCTGTAAGGCTCACTTCCCTGGGTGCCACTGCACTGCGGGGAGGGCATGAGCCTCAGGCAGTGGGCCCTGCACAGCACCCAACAGCTGCTCTCCCCCGGGCAGCGCTCTCTGTGCAGCCTGTGCAGCCGAGACTCTTGAACGTCCCAGTGCGTGAGGGAGGGCGTGGGCCTCGTGCATGAAGCCAAAGGTCTGGTGGCCACTAACTGTCCCCATTCCTCCCAAATCTGGGTCACAGGTTGGGGAGAGGAGAAAAAGGAAGGAAATAGTGCCCACGGTTACAATTTTGCTTCTGGAAACCGTTCCCTCCTGCCGGCTTTTGGGTTAAAGTCGGCTTCCCCATTGCGGGAGCGCTCGGGGCCTCCTCACGTCGGCCAGCGACACTCCCAGCCCCCTCTCCCTAGCAGGGGCGGCCCCAGCTTCCCCAGGACACGTGCCCACGACGCGAGGACCAGTCCCGGGCGGGGCCGCAGGGAGCGACGCGGACGCGCACTAAGCCCGCGAGGGGTTCCTCCGGGGGCGGCCTGCGGACGGGAAGGTCCCCGAGCAGGAGTCCAGGGACTCAGGGCGGGCCGGGGACGCTATGTCTTCAACAGGTGACCCCAAAACCCGAGCTGCGAGGCCGCCGCTCGAGGGGACCTGCGAGGTCTCTTCCGGCGTCACCGGCGGGAGGTGGAAGGAGGTGGAAGCGGCCCCCACTGCCGAGGGGTAAACTGAGACTGCAGGCGAGAGCCCCCCGCGGCAGGCTCCCGCAGGCGCGCAGACGCACGGGGGCCCGAGAAGCGCGCTTGCAGGCCCTTCGGGGTCTGCTCTGGGGCGCCTTGGGCCCCTCAGGGGTACACTGGGACCCGGGCCGCGGGCGGGACCTGCAGGGCGGGCTGCAGGCCAGGATGGAGGGTCGGGTCGCGAGCAGAGCCGGGCCGGCCCCGCGCGGCGCTCCGGGCTCACCTCGTCCTCCTTGTGGTTGCGGATGCCGCGCACCAGGTCCTGCAGGTTCTTGTCGAACATGCGGTCGATGCTGCCCTTGACCATCTTGAGGGCCATCGCGGCGGCCGCCGGCAGGCTCGAGCCCCGGGAGGCTCGCGGGTGGGTGCCGTGCGGGGGTCTGGGGGCTGCGCCTGCCGCCCGCGGAGTGCTCGCCGCCGCGGCGGGACGGGATCCCAGGCCAGGCCCGCGGCGGTCCGCGACGAGGAGGAGGAGGAGGAGGAGGAGGAAGAGGCGGCGGGCGGAACCCGCCAGGCAGGCCGCACTGCCCTCCCCTCACGCTCCGCCGCGCTTGCAAATGGCGGACAAGATGGCGGCCGGTCAGCTGACCGCCGGTGCCGCGGCGGCCGGCCCTCCCGGAAGCCCCGCCTCACACTAAGACCCGCCCCCTAACTCCGGACATCACATTTCCCTGACGACGCCAGGCCGCCCAATGGAAACTCAGACAACCCTCTCTGCGCCCATATGGCCCCGCCCACTCCTTCTCAGGTCTCTTCCCTCTCATTGGTCAGTGTCCTCAGGAGCTCCACCCACTTCCTCGTTCCGGTTCTAACCATGCCCCCCTAAGAGAAACCTCCCAGTCCGCCCCTCAGTTAAGTGACAGAAGTGGGCGGGGCCTGCTGTGGGCGGGGTGCCCACGTGGAGCTTCTTCCGCAAGTTCCTGGAGAAGAATCCAGCTCCGCCTTTCTGATTCTAAAAGCTGACGCTGCTTGAGAACCTTAAAACCTACGCTGCAGAGAACCGTTTCCGCGTCTCTTGCAAGTCTCACAAAATCGTGTGATATAAGCCGGAAAAGGATAACCATGGCTCAGAGCTAGGAGTCCCAAGCAGTCATTCCTTCCACATTTATTGGAGAACCTGCTCTGTGTGCCAGGCATGGTAGCGGTCCCTGGACACCAGCAGTGAATGAGATACCTGCGGTGCTTGCCCTCCAGATACACCACTAAGAGAGTAAAAAAGCAAGCCACAAACTGGGATAAGCCATTTGCAATACATATATTTGACAAAGAACTTATTGCCATAATATGGTTCAACAAGCAGAAAACAAAGCAGAACAAGACAAAAATGCCTACAAATCATGAAGAAAAGAAAAACCTACTTAAAACATGGCAAAAAACAAACGTGCGTTTCACAAAAGAAGACATCCAAATGGTCAGTGGATATATACAACGGTTATATGCTCCATCTCAGTCATCAGGAAAATACAAATTTAAACCACAATGTGATATATCTCTGTACCCCTATGAGAATGGCTAAAATTAGAAAGACTGATGACATCAACTGTTGAACTCTCCTTTTTTATACTTCAGGTAGAATTGTAAAACTACACAGCTAAATTAGAAACCCACCTGGCTGTTTCTTAAAGCTAACATATGCATATCCTATGACCCAGCATTTCCAGTACTGTTCCTAACAAGAATGCATTAATATATCCATCAAATATTTGGACAAGAATATTCAAAGTAGTTGTATTTATGTTAGTTAAAAATCCAAAATAACCCAAATGTCCATCAACAGAAATTGATAAGTAACTTGTGACATATTCACACAATGGAATACTATGCAGCAATGAAAAATAACAAATTATTAATACACCAAACAAAATGGATGAATTACACAGACACATTATTGTGTTGAACATAATACGCCAAATACAAAAGATTGTACAAAGTATGATTCTATTGATGTGATGTTCAACTACAGGTGAAACTAATCTAAAATGATAGTTAAATATTAAGAATGACTAAGATTTTTAGCATAAATAATTCATACCAGAAGACAATGGAATAATATTTTTAAAGTACCAAAACAAAATAAACCCCTATCATTCTATATCCAGAAACAATGTATTTAAAAAATGAAGGCAAAATACATATTTTCAGACAAATAAAAGCTGAGAGAATTTATGAGCAGTAGACCTACATTAAGAAAAATGTTCAAGGATATTCTTTGGGACAGAAGGAAAATGATGCCAAACAAAGATATGGATCTATGCAAAAGAAAGAACACAAATGTTTAAAATGTGGAAAATATAATTATTTCTCAATTTACGAAAATGGTAATTGACTCTTTAAAGCAAAAATAACAATAATGTATTGTGAGTTTATTTGTAACATATTTAAAGTAACACAGTAGTATATATAAGAGTAGAAGGTGGAAATGGAAATGTATGTTGTAAGGGTCTTACATTATGTGTGAAGTAGTGTGGTATAACCCTAGGAAAATCACTAAAAATAAAGAGGAATCATTAATAAGACAATTATAGGTATAAATGGAATAATAAAAAAATGGTCAATCCAAAATAAGGCAACGAGGAAAAAGATTACAAAGAACAGGAGGGAAAAATAGCAAGATGGTAGATTTAAACCCGACCATATTGATACTTCCATTAAATGTAGTGAGTAGTCTAAACACTAATCACTAATTCAATGGTGGAAATTGACAGCACTGATAATACACAGACACACACACACACACACACACACACACACGGTGCCAAAAACATGCATACACATTTTAAGAAATGTTAACACTTTGGTCAACGTTGCTCAAGCAGTAGTTTGCCATAATCAGAAGTGTCTGGACTGATGGTAACCACTTTGAGCACCTCTTGTAATTGCGGAAGTCAAACATGACTTGTAGAGCCCGCCTGTGGCTCAGGAGGTTGGAGCTCCGGGCTCCTAACTCAAGGTTCCCTGTTCAGTTCCCACATGGGCCAGTGGGCTCTCAACCACAAGGTTGCCAGTTTGATTCCTCAAGTCCCGCAGGGGATGGTGGGCTCCGCCCCCTGCAACTAGTAACTGGCAACTGGACCTGGAGCTGAGCTGCGCCCTCCACAACTAAGATTGAAAGACAACAACTTGACCTGGAAAAAAAGTCCTGGAAGTACACACTGTTCCTTTCCCCAATAAAATATTTAAAAAAAAACCACACACAAAAACGTGACTTGTATTCATTTTTTGTTATCGGTGTATAGTGAGTGTTACAATTTTAATAGGTTTCCTTTCTTAAAATGTGTATAAGTATTTTTGGCACCCTCCGTATATATATTGTCCACTTTATTTTATTTTTTAAAATATTTTATTAAGATATAGCCGACATATATTAGTTTCAGGTATTACATCATAGTTATTCAACAGTACCCACCTGGTACTATACATAGTTATGACTCTATAATTGATTATGTTCCCTATGCTAAAGAAGTGATAAAAAGCGAACTGGCATTTTAAGGAAACTGACCAGGGAGTTGGGAGGTCTATGCATGGAGCTGGGCTTCCTGTTACTCTCTAGTCCCAACTTCCTGGTCAGTTTCCTAAAAGTGCCAGTTCGCTTTTATCACCATAAGTCCAGCAACCATCTGACACCATAATCACACTATCACAATATTACTGACTATATTTCCTATGCTGTATATTACATCCCCAAGACTTTTTTACACCTGGAACTTTGAACCTCTTATTTCCCTTTATCTTTTCCCCCCTTTTAAAAATTTTCACTTATACTTGACATTCAAAATTATTTTATATTAATTTCAGGGGTACAGCATAGTGGTTAGACATTTATATAATTTACAAAATGATCCCCCTGACTAGTACCTACCTGGAACTATACCTAATTATTACCATATTATTGATTATGTTCCCTATGCTTTACATGCCCATGACAGTTTTATGACTACCAATTTGTATTTCTTAACCCCTTCACCTTTATCATCCTGCCCGAAACACCCTCCCATCTATCACCCCAACAAGTCTAGCACCCATCTGACACTATACATAGTTATTACAATATTACTGACTATATTCCTTATGCTATACCCTACATCCCCATGACTGCTGTGTAACAACCAATTTGTCCTTCTTAATCCCTTCCCCTTTTTCACCCACCCCCAAAACCCCCTCCCATCTGGCAATCATCAAAATGTTCTCTGTATCTATGAGTTTGTTTCTGTTTTGTTTGTTTGTTTGTTTTGTTCTTTAGAATCCACTTATAAATATAATCATACGACATTTGTCTTTCGCTGTCTGACTTACCATACTCAGCACAATACCCTTTAGGTCCATCCATGTTGTCGCAGATGGCAAGACTTCATTCTTTTTTATGGCTGAGTAATAGTCCATTGTATATACCAGGGGTACCAAAAAAAATGTACACAAGTGGACACTTTGGTCAACGTTGCTATCAAGCACTAGTTCACTGTAATCAGAAGTGTCTGGACGCTGATGGTAACCACTTTGAGCACCTTTTGTAATTGCAGAAGTCAAATGCAACTTGTATTCATCTCTTGTTATCAAGCATATGTTGAGCATTACAATTTTAACAGTTTTTTCCTTTCTTAAAATGTGTGTATATTTTTTTGGCACCCTCTGTATGTACCACCTCTTCTTTATCCATTCATCCATTCAGGGACATCCAGGTTGCAGTCATATCTTGGCTGATGTGAACATTGTTGCAATGAACATATGGATGAGCACATCCCCTTGAAGTAGTATTTCGGGTTTGTTCAGACAAATACCCAGGAGCTGGATTACTAGGTCCTTCTTTGTGTCTTGTTATAGTCTTTGTTTTAAACTCTATTTTGTCTGGGATAAGTATTGATACTCCAGCTTTTTTTGGTTTGTTTGTTTCCATTTTCATGAAATATCTTTTTCCATCCTTTTACTTTCAGTCTGCGTGTGTCTTTTGATCTGAAGTGAGTCACTCGTAGGCAGTATATGTGAGGGTCTTGATTTGTTATCCTTTCAGCTCCCCTATCTTTTGATTGGAGCATTTAATTCATTTACATTGAAAGTAATTGTTCATAGGTATGTAGTTATTGCCATTTTATTATTTTTATTTTTTATTTTTTAAAAGATTTTATTGGGGAAGGGGAACAGCACTTTATTGGGGAACAGTGTGTACTTCCAGGACTTTTTTCCAATTCAAGTTGTTGTCCTTTCAATCTTAGTTCTGGAGGGCGCAGCTCAGCTCCAGGTCCAGTTACCGTTGCTAGTTGCAGGGGGCGCAGCCCACCACCCCTTGAGGGGGTCAAACTGGCAACCTTGTGGTTGAGAGGATGCGCTCCAACCGACTGAGCCATCTGGGAGCTCAGCGTCAGCTGAGCTCAAGATGCCATGTTCAATCTCAGATGCAGGGGGCACTGCCCACCATCCCTTGCAGGACTCAAGGAGTTGAACCAGCAACCTTGTGGTTGAGAGCCCACTGGCCCATGTGGGAATCGAACCGGCAGCTTTCGGAGTTAGAAGCATGGAGCTCTAACCACCTTAGCCACCAGGTCCGCCCCTATTTTTTATATTTTTTTAATTTTTTTTGTCTTAAAGAAGTCCCTCTAAGAGTCCTTAAAATATTCATTTGGTGGTGATTAACTCTTAGCTTTTTCTTGTCTGGGGAGCTCTTTATCTGTCCTTCGATTCTAAATGATAGCCTTGCTGGGTAGAGTAATACTGGCTGTAGGTCCTTGCTTTTCATCACTTTGAATATTTTCTGCCAGTCCCTTCTGGTCTACAAAGTTTCTGTTCAGAAATCAGCTGATCATCTTATGGGAGCTCTCTTGTAGGTAACTAACTGCTTTTCTCTTGCTGCTTATAAGATTCTCTGTCTTCAACCTTTGGCATTTTAATTATGATGTGTCTTGGTGTTGGCCTCTTTGGATTTATCTTGTTTGGTACTCTCTCTCTGTGCTTCTTGGGCTTGTGTATCTATTTCCTTCACCAGGTTAGAAAAGTTTGCCATCATTATTTCTTCAAATAGGTTTTCAATTCCTTACTCTTTCTCTTCTCCTTCTGGTAACCCTATAAAATATATATTGGTATGCTTGATGTTGCCCCAGAGGCATGTTAAACTTTCCTCATTTTTTTGGATTTTTTTTTCATTTTCCTTTTCTGATTGGGTGTTTTCTGCTACCGTGTCTTCTAAATCGCTGATTCGATCCTCTGTTTCATTTAATCTACTGTTGAGTCTCTGTAATGTATTTTTTATTTTTATTTTTAGATTTTGTTGGGGAAGGGGAACAGTGTGTACTTCCAGGACTCTTTTTATTTTTCCCAAGTCAAGTTGTTGTCCTTTCAATCTTAGTTGTGGAGGGTCCTGTTCAGCTTCAAGTTTTAGTTGTGGAGGGCACAGTTCAGTTCCTTATATCCAGGTCCAGTTGCCGTTGCTAGTTGCAGGTGACTAGTTGCCACCATCCCTTGCGGGAGTTGAACTGGCAACCTTGTGGTTGAGAGCCTGCGCTCCAATCAACTGAACCATCTGGGAGCTCAGCAGCAGCTTAGCTCAAGGTGCCGTGTTCAATCTTAGTTGCAGGGGGCGCTGCCCACCATCCCTTGTGGGACTCAAGGAATCGAACCGGCAACCTTGTGGTTGAGAGCCCACTGGCCCATGTGGGAATCGAACCGGCAGCCTTCGGAGTTAGGAGCATGGAGCTCTAACCCCCTGAGCCACCGGGCCGGCCCCTCTGTAATGTATTTTTCATTACCATTATTGTATTCTTTATTTCTGACTGGTTCTTTTTTATGTTTTCTATCTCCATTTTTATATTTACTATCTTTTTGCTGAAGTTCTCCTTGAGACCCTTTAGCATACTTATAACCAGTGTTTGGAACTCTGAGTCTGGTAGATTGCTTATCTCCATTTTGTTTAGTTCTCTTTCTTAGGAGTTTTGTTCTGTTCTTTTATTTGGGACATGTTTCTTTGTCTCCTCATTTTGGCTGCCTCCTTGTGTTTGTTTCTATGTATCAGGTAGGGCTGCTTTGTCTCCCAATTTTAGTAGAATGGCCTTATGTAGTAGGTGGGCTGTGGGGCTCAGTCGTAGTTTTCCTGGTCCCCATGAGCCACGCACACACGGTGCATCCTTTGTGTGGGTTGTGTGTGTCCTCCTCTTATAGTTGAGTTCTTGGTTGCTATTTGTACATCAATGGGAGGGTCTGACCCTAGGGCTCATTGGTTGTGAGGACTGGCCTTGACTACACTGGAGGAGTTGTGGTGCAGGGGCCGATCCTACAGAGCAGGATCTGCCTCGCCAGGGTGCCTGCCAAATCTGTCCCCTCAGGTGTGTCATCCTTTCAAAGCTGGCCAATGGGTGGGCCACCTGGGAGGGGACCCACTGTAAGTCAAGTTCAGCCACAGCCCATGTCCCACCTGGGGCTACCCAGCAGGAGACACAAAGCAATATGCAGAGGCAATCACAGCCACTGCCTGTGCTGTGCTTGGAAGTAAGTGCCTCAAGAGGCCAAGCCATGAACCAAGGCGAGCTGCAGCTAGTGTCGGGTTTAGGGCTGCTCAGCCAGGGGTCGGGACACACTCAAGCCAGATGTTGCTTGTCTGGATTCTGCAAACCTTTGAGAGACCTTAAGAAAGCCTGCAGCTTGAGTCAAGGTAGGCGGTTTGAACAAAAGAGCCACTGGAAGCGGCTTGGGTGTGCCTGAAAGTTGGGTGGGGCAGGGTCTCAGAATCTTCAGGACAGGATCAGGTTGATGGAGATTCAAATATGGTGACTGCTTATGTCAGCACACCAGGAATGGGGAGGACTAAGCTCCTCCCTTGGGGAGAGAGCTGCCCCTCCAGCCCTCATCCTGAAGTCAGACAACTCAGTTAAACCCCCCTCCCCATATGTCATTGTCATTTCTCCAGCTGCTGCTCCAACATTGGAGCTCAGAATCGGTGAGTCTGTTGGTGAGTAAGTCCGTGCATGGTCCCTTTAAGAGGAATGTCTGGGACTCCAGCTGCCTTCCATCTCATTCAGCCACAACCTCTACTGGTTTTCACAACCAGAAATTATGGGGACTTCTCTTCCTGGTACTAGAACCATCAACTGGGGAGCTTGGTGTGGTGCTGGGACCCCTTGTTCCTTAGGGGGGCACTCCTGCAACCGAGATATGCCTCCCGATTCTTAATGGTCACAGACAGGTGTGGGACCAACCTGTTCCCCGTCTCTGCCCCTCCTACCAATCTCGAGGTGGCTTCTTCTGTGCGTCTGTAGAGGTAGGGCTTCAGTTCAGCAAGATTTCAGGTGATTATCCATGTTGGTTGTTTTGTAGTTTAGTTGTAATTTTGATGTGGTCATGAGAGAAAGTAAGCATGGCATTTACCTACTGCACCATCTTGACTGGAACCCTGTTATCCACTTTAAATATAAAGGCATGGATAGTGTAAAAGCAGAAAATGTAATCAAACCATTTAAAAATGAACAAGATTGAAGGGCTAAATTGTTTTTTTTTAAGACTTATTATGAACCTTTGGTAATCAAAACAGTGCAAAGACAAAAGAGAGTGAAAAAAGTGGACCCACACTTATATGGTCAATTGATTTACCACAGAAGTGCCAAATAACTCAACAAGGGACAGAAATCATTTTTTTCAACAAATGGTGCTTAACAACTGAACATTAAAATGGAAAGAAAAAAGTTGTCCTTGACTCTTAATGTACCATATACAAATTTAACTCAGAATGGATCATAGACCTAAATGTAAAAGCTAAAAGTATAAAACTTATAGAAGAAAACATAGGAGAAAATCTTGTGAGTTTGCTCAGAGTTTTTTGATAAGACACAAAAAGCACAAACCATTTTTTTGAAAGGAATAAGATAAACTTTCAAAATAAAAAAAAATTTTCTCTTCAAAAAAACGTTAAGAAAATGATAAGGTCGGCACCAACTAGGAAAAAATATTCACAATACATACATCTGACAAATAATAAGAAATAATTTAGAAATAAGCACAGAAATTTGTAAAGCAGGTAAGATATTTGAAGAGCAGATCCTTCACCAAAGATTATGAGTGAACAATAAGCACGTGAAAACATGAAAAGATACTCAGCATACTTAGTCATTAAGGAAATGCTCCCCAATGGGATACCGCAGTATATCTATTAGAAAGATTAAACTAAAAGTCGATTAACACCAAGTATTGGTGACGTTGCAGCACAATTGGAACTTTCATTCAGCACTGGAGGAAATACAACATGGCACAACCACTTTGAAAAATGGTTTGGCAGTTTGTTACAAAGTTAAAGATACGTCTACCACATGACCCAGCAATTCCACTCTTGGGTATTTACCCAAGAGAAATACAAACCTATTTCCACACGCAAACTTGTATGCACACAACCATAGCATCTTTATTCATAGTAGCCGCAAAGTGGAAATAATTCACGTACCCATCAACAGGTGAATGGTATATCCATCCAATGGAATAATCCTCAGCAACAGAAAGCAATGAATCACTGATACACACAACAATCTGCATGATTCTTCAAAGAATCATCACACTAAGTACAATAATCCAGACTGAAAACACTACCTACTGTATGATTCCAATCTTTGGAATTCTAGGAAAAGGAAAACAATATTGACAGAAAATCTGTCAGTGGTGGCTTGGAGTCAGGCTTCAAGTGAGAGTTGATTGCAAAGGGAGAAAGAACTTTGGGATGACAGAAGTGTTCTGTATTGTGATTGTGATATAGTTACACAACCATAAACAATTTCCAAAACTTACTGTACTGTAATCTTACAATAAGTGAATTTAATTGTATGTGAAGAATGCCTCTATAAAGTCGAGAGGGAAAGGCTATAGGTGGTGAAAAAACTTTATACAGACAAAAAACAACTAAAAGATGAAAAAAGCTATGCCTCCCAAACACTAATCGTAAGAAAGCTGGAGTAACTCTGTTTCTATCAGGAAAAAAGAAAAAAGCCAAAGCAAGGAATATTAAGGAATAAAGAAGGGCATTACAATTAGAAGGGCAAAGAATTGACCTAACATCAGAGGGGTCAATTCATAAGGAGGATATAACAATTCTGAATACGTATGACCCTAAACTAAGTTCAAAACACACAAAGCAAAAATTGACAGAACTGAAATGAAAAAAATAGTCAAAACCTTAATTATGGCTAGAGACTTCAACACCCCTCTCTCCATAATTAGTAGAACAAGAGAAAAGGCTATAGAAGCTTTGAACAATACTTTCAACCAACTTGATATTTACAGAACACTCCAGCAAAAACCAGCAGTATGTCTAGTCCAAATGCACACGAATATTCATTAAGATGGATGGATAATGTGCTGGGTTGTAAAATAAGTCTCAATACATGTAAAAGGATTAAAATCATACAGAATATGTTTCCTGACCACAATGGAATTAAACTAGAAATCAATAACAGAAATATAATTGGAAAACCCCAACATATTCCTTTGCAATTAAATATTTCAGGGGAGATACTTCGAGACTATATATTTATCTTGCTTCTTATATTTTCCCCTGACACTTTAGTGTTTGATGCATTTATTGATTTCAGACTTGCTGAGACACTGCACAGCTTCTGATTTTTCTGTCTCAGGGCCTTCTCCAAAACCTATCTACCCAATGCCCCAAGCTCCCCTCCTCAGAGAAAACCACCCATTAGCAGTTTGGGATGTCTCCTTCCAGGCCCTTCCCTCTGCATTTATACACTTCAGCCTCTACCTGTTCCATTGATGGGCAAATGCATTTTCATGTAAATGAGATCATACTGTCTGTTCCTTCTCTTCATTTAATGTCTTGGATGCTATGGTGGGCAGAATAATGCCCCCCAAAGATGTCCTTGTCCTCGTTCTGACACCTGTGAATGTGTCATGTCACATGGCAGAGGGACTTTGCAGATGGGATTAATTAAGTCAAGGACCCTGCGATGGGGATGACCCTGGATTCCAGGGGGCCCAATGTCATCACAGGGTCCTCAGGAGAGAGAGGCAAGAGACACAGAGTCAGAGATGGAACACGCTGCCCTGCTGGCTGTGACGAAGGAGGAGGGGCCACGAGCCAGGGACGCAAAAGCTGGAAGAGGCCGGTAAGGTTCTCCTAGGGCCTCCGGAAGGACCAACCCTGCCCTCACCTGGATTTAGCCCCGAGCTACCTGTGTGGACTTCAGACCCCAGCATGGTACAAGTGTGTTACGTGCTGTTATAAACCACTACATTTGTGGTGATGCATTGCAGCAGCCACAGGAATCGCATACAGATAGTTTTCTGCAACAGAGTATGTCTTGTTTTCTGTTTTAATTGCTGTACTGTCATTTTCTCTCAGTGGAAAGATATGTTGTTTCCATATTTTCCCCTTACAACCACTGTAGCTACTGTGATACAAGGGTGAGGGGTGTTCTGGGGAAAAGGTCAAGGAAAATAAAGGCTGGAAGGTGATCAGCATCACGGCAGAACTGGGGTCCGCTCTGTGTGTGTGGAGGGGGGCAAGATGTGGGGCCGGGGGGCAGCAGAGAAGGGACGTGGGGTCCTGTGAAGAATGCCCTGCTGGGGCGGGAGCTCGGTGTCCCCTCCCCTGAGAGCTGACAAGGCAGCACTAGGTCTCCTTCCTGCTTCATCCCCCACCGTCAGTGCAGGATTAGCACATGACAAAGTTCATGACGGCTGGCTGGGTGCTTACACGAGTGAGTGAAATGTGTATTCCCAGCTCGGCAGTCCAGAGCAGCTATAGAACTTCCTTCTATGATGGCACACCCTCCACCTGCACTGTCCAGTGTGGCAGCCACCAGCCACGTGTGGCGACTGAGCACTCGAAATGTGGCCAGTGGGACTGAGAAACTGAATTTGAAATCTTACATAAAATTGAATATAATATCAAGAAACCAGACATTAACAAGAGTAGGCGAGGATATGAAGAAATGGGGACTCTTCTGCAGACCTGGGGGGATGGGATAGGAAAACAGGGCAGCCATTGTGGGAGCTGGTCTGGCGGTTGGTGAAAGAGTTAAACACAGGATTACTATATGATCTAACAATTCCACTTCTGGGTAGACAGCCAGGAGAATGGAAATCAGGGACTCAAACAGATACCTTCACATCCGTGTTCACAGCAGCACGATTCGCAACAGCCAAAAGGTGGACACAACCCAAGTGTCCGTGGATGAATCTGGAGGACAGTGAAATGACCCAGGCATAGAAGGACAAATACTGTGTGAGTGCACTCACAGGAAGTCCCTTGATGAGTCAAATCCACAGAGACAGAAAGATGGGGAGGGACCAGGAACTGGGGGAGGCGGAGGGAGAGGGGAGTTAGTTTTTAATGGGGACTGAGTTTCCGTTTGGGATGATGAGAAAATTCTGAAAATGATGGTGGGGACGGCTGCAGAACGATGTGAATGGATTTAATGCCACTGAGCTGGCACCGAAAATGGTAAATTTAATGTTATGTGTATTTTACCACAATAAAACATTGAATGTGGTGGCTACCAAGGGCCATGTTGGAGAGAACACGCTCAGAGGATGGTCAGGTGGGGAGGCGTGAGGCGCAGCGAGGGGGTCTACAGTCAGAAAGACCCTGGTTATGCTCCCAAATCTGTCAGGAACTCAGGCAAGTTATTATTGAAGCCTCAGTTTTCTCATCTGTATTGGGATCAAAATTAAACAAAAGCCTCAATTCAGGGGTCAGAACTAGGATTAATCCAGGATTTCTCAACTGTGGGTAATTTTGCTCCCAGGCGACACTGGGACATGTCTGCGGACATCTGTGGTTGTCATGACTTGGGGTGCTCCTGGCATTGAGTGGGTGGGGGTCAGGGATGCTGCTTAATCCCCACAGTGCCCAGGATGGACCCCCAGAGAGAGTGACCCCAGTGTCAGTAGTGCTGAGGGGAAGAGACCTGATCTAGAAAATGCAAGTTAACCTGTAGTGACAGAAAACAGATCCGTGATTACTTGGGGACCAGGGGCTGGGAGGAAAGGGAAGGAGGGTCACAGATGGGCATGAGGAAACTTTTGAGGATAATGGAGACCTTCATTACTTTGATTATGCGGAGCGGGTATTTATATGTCAAAAATTATCAAATTGTATGTTAAACATGTGCATTTTATTGTATATCAAATATACCTCAATAAAGCTATTTTTTCTTTATAAATTGAAGCCCCCATTGTACTCTGTTCCCTTCCATGTTGGATCTTTCTCCTTAGAATGTATCACCTTCAAGCGCACCGTATTTTTTACCTTGTTTTTGTTTATTACTTTGTTTATTTTCCATCTCCACCATGAACACAAAATCTGTGATCTAGGGATCTTTGTCATTTTGTTTGCTGCAGATGCTTAATAAATATTTAAGCTGATGAAGACTATAGGATGGTTTTGATAAGAGCTGATTTTTACAATACCGGGAGCTGGTAGGTTGCCTGCAACCCCCAGGATAGCCAGCAGAGAGCGGTGCTAGCCAGGCTCAGAGTGGAGAAGAGCTTCCAAACATCGCAGCCTGGAGCCCTGAGCCTGGGGACTGGCCTGAGGCCCCGACATGTGCGATCAGTTCCAGCTCCACCGTGAATCACTTCCGTCATCCACAGATGACCCTTCCACCCATCCATCCATCCACTCACCCGCCCACCTATCCATCCACCCACCCACCTATCCAGATAGCCAGCCAGCCATCCACCTCTCCATCCATCCATCTATCCACCCACCCATCCATCCATCTCTCCTTCCATTTCTCCACCCATCCATCCATCCATCCATCCATCCATCCATCCATCCATCCATCCATCCATCCATCCATCCACCCACCCATCCATCCATCTCTCCATCCACCTCTCCACCCATCCATCCACCCATCCACCCATCCACCCATCCATCCATCTCTCCACCCATCCATCCATCCATCCACCCATCCACCCATCCATCCATCTCTCCATCCATCCACCCATCCATTCATTCAGTAACAACATACTGAGTGTGTGTACTGTGCCAACTTTGGCAATGAACAGAGAGGAAGGACAAAATTGTAGCCAGGAGGTTTGGGGCCAATGGCCCAGGTAGACTCCAGGACAAAGTGACAGGTTAGAACAAACAGCACGGTGGAGGAACAGAGAGGAGGCTGGTGTGGTTGGAGCTGAGCAATGAGGGGAGTGAACAGAGGTGAGCTTGGTGAGTTCGACAGGGGCCAGATCACGCATTATCTTATGGTATACCCCACGTGGGCTAGTCTGACGCACAAGACAATGGATGAGGGCCATCTCTTTTTGCTCTTGACAGAAGAGGCTCAGAAAAGTGAGGTCCATTAACCAAAACCCCACAGCTGGCAAATTGCCAGATTCAAACCCAGGTCTCGTTTTTCTCCTACTCCCAGCTACTTTTGGATTCAATTCAGACACCATTAACAGGTGCTCCCATCGGCACTTGGTCTCACAGCTTTGAAGCTTTCTCAGTCCAGTGAGGGGGGATACCTACCTGTTAGTCAGCAAGTGTGATCATTCTGCATAATAAACTACATCAGAGCTCAGGGGCTTAGACCCTCGTCATCTACTCCATTTGGGGGTCAGCTGGGCATCTGTAGATCTAACCATGGCTCAGCTGGTCTTGGCTCCAAGCTCTGGGTTAGCCCGCACATGTTCCATGGAGGGTGCACTGGCAAATACTGAACAACTGGCCTTCGGGAGGCTGACATTCATTTGTCAACTTTGCCAATTTCCATGGTTGTAAATAATCCCACTGTGGCTGATTACAAATTACCATTGTGACATCAGTGAATGCAGAGTTGGGATGACACGTGTGGTAGCAGGCCATTGTTAACTATCTCGGTCTGTTCAGGCGGTTATAACAAAAATACCGCAGACTGGGTGGCATAGAAACACAGGCATTGATTTCTCACAGTTTTGGAGGCTGGAGATCCAAGTTCAAGTCTCCAGCAGATTCAGTGTCTGGTGAGACCCGCTTCTTGATTCACAGATGGCTTTCTGTGTATCCTCACATGGTGGAAGAGTAGAAGGAGCTCTCTGGGGTCTCTGTTATAAGGGCACTGATCCCATTCACAGGGGCCCACCCTCAGGGCGTAATCCCCTCCCAAAGGCCCCACCTCTTAACACCATCACATTGGGGGTTAGGTTTCAAGATATGAATTTGGGGGGACACCTTCAGTCCACAGCATATACTATTTCCACCATAACGACACAATAGATGTAAATAACACCAAGAGAAGAGTACAATGGTAAAACAAATGGGAATAGTGAGTTTTGAGTATTATCTTTGCTTTAATTACAATTAATGTAATTGTATGTTTATATAATTTAATTTTTAATACCGGCTGTGTTTAAAAACCCGTCACAAAATTCCTAAATATTTAACAACGAGCCAGTGGGAGGCAGCGTCAGCACACGTCTGTGCTCATCTTCCTGGGGCCAGCCAGATGCAGCTTTCTAGCACCATCATTTCATTGACCAGAGCAAGTCAAGGCCACACACACACACACACACACACACACACACACACACACACACACACACACCCGTGAGTCAGGGGTGGAGTCTTCCTACAGTTGGGAGATTTCAATCTCACCTGAAAAAGTGTGTTGACACAGGGAGGGGTAAAGAATATGAAAGAATAAAACAAGGAACTATATGTGCCATTGTGTCTCCCCCCCCCTTTTTTAAATAACGACCATTGAGATATGTCCAGGAAAAACTTATTTCTCCTATTTGTGTGTCCTTTACTCTCACACTACCTGCCACACTCATAACACTTCTGACACCAGACTGGAGTTTTTCCCACACAAAGCAATTCTCTGTGACATCAGCTGGGAGTCCTACAATCCACTCAGTTCTGCCACCAGCTCCCTGGAGACAGCATTAGACCCAACAGGTTAACAGTTCAGCCCCACTAGACTGCCCCCCCTTCAGACGCCAATCTCTGCGTCTAGGTTGTCACCTGTGCTTCTGACCGATAGGCCAGAGGTCGGAGGTTCCCACGATTCCCTCCTTGGGTTCAATTAATTTGTTAGAGAGGCTCACAGAATTCAGGAAAACAGTTTATTTACTGTTTATTGGTTTATTATAAGAGGATATGACAAAGGATACAGATGAACATCCAGATGGAAGAGATGTGGGAAGGGGCGTGGAGCTTCCATGCCCTCTCCCAGCACACGGCTCCCTCCACAGCTCCACCTGTACACCAACCTCGAAACTCCCCGAACCCCTTACCTTTGGGTTTTTATGGAGGCTTCCTCACGTAGGCATGCTCAATTACTAACAGCCTCCAGCTCCTCTCCCCTCCCTGGAGGATGTGGGTGGGGCTGAAAGTTCCAACCTTCTAATCAAGGCTTGTTCTTCCTGGTGACCAGCTCCCATCCAGGAGCCCACCCAGATACACCTCATTAAACAAAAGACACTCCTATCACCCAAGAAATTCCCAGGCATTTAGGAGCTTAGGGTCGGGAACCAGGGGCTGATACCAAATATTAGAAAAAGAGATGCTCCTAGCACTGTTATCACCTGATGTTATAAGTGTTTTAGGAGTCTTGTGTTGGGAGCAAGGGGACAGAGACCAATATGTACTTTCTATTATTTCACAAGGTATAATTTACATGCTATAAAACTCATCCTTTTCAAAGTCCAACTCAGTGGTTTTTAGTACACGTATTCAGTTGTGCAACCATCACTACTATCTAATACTAGAACAGTTTGAACACCAGAAAACAAAAATCAAGCCCAAAAAACCCTATACCCTTCAGCAGTCACTCCCACCCCCTCCCCAGCCCCTAACAACCACTAACCCACTTCCTGTCTGTGGATGCGCCTCTTCTGGACATTTCCCATACATGGAATCACACACTGCATGGCCTTGTGTGTCTGGCTTCTCACATGAGCACCGTGTGTTCAAGGTCCATCCACGTTGTGGCGAGTGTCAGCGCTTCCCTCCCTTTTATTGTCAAATAACAATCCATTATATGGATAGAACACATTTTATTTATCCGTTCATCTGTTGATGAGTATTCAGGATGTTTCCACTTTTTGGCAGTTATGAATAATGTTTCTGTGAAGTATTTGTGTGGACATATATTTTCATTTCTCTTAGGCATATACCTAGGAGTGGAATTTCTAGGTTATATGGTAACTATATGTTTAGCCTTTTGAGAAAATTCCAGACTGTTTTCCACAACAGCTGTATCATTTTACATTCTCATTAGAAATGTATAAGTGTTCCAATTTCTGCATATTCTTACCAACAGTTGCTATTATCTGTGTTTTTTATTCTAGCTGTCCTAGTGGGTATGAAGTGCCATCTCATGGTGGTTTTCATGAACATTTCCCTGATGGCTAATGATGTTGAGCATCTTTTCACGAGCTCATTGAGCATTTGTATATCTTCTTTGGAGAAATGTCTATTCAGATCCTTTGACCCTTTTCAAATTGGGACTATTATTATTAAGTTATAAGAGTGCTTTTTCTATTCTAGACATCTATTCTAGATGTCCCTTATCAGATATCTGATATGCAAATATTTTCTCCTATTTCATTGGCTGTCTTTTCATTTTCTCAATGGTGCACAAAAGGTTTTCACTCTGCTGATGTGCAGTGTCGTTTATCCATATTATGTATGTTCTCGTGCACATCTTTTGAGTACTCTCATTTCTGTTGGCTATGTTTCCAGGACTGGAATCCCTGGGTCATGGGGTAAGTGTGTTAGTTTTAATTGTTGATGCCAAACAGTTTCCCAAAGCATTGTAAGAATTTACAATTCCAGCAGCAGGGGGTGGGTGTTCCAGTGCTATCTGTTCTTGCCAACACTTGGCTTTTATCAACAACGTTTCATCAATGAATACACACACATAAGGTGACTGCTAAGGTGCCCACCTGGCAGACAAGGAAGCTGGGTCTTCAAGAGGTAGGTGGTTTGCCCTGGGCGCCCACAAGTTCAGTGGCAGAGCACAAGCCATCTGGCTCAGTCAGAAAACACCTCCTTTGAAGGGCAGAGTCTTCAGAGCTATGCCTGGTACCTGGGGTAGTGATTGGGCACCTCCAGCCCCAGAGACACCAATTAGGCTGCCTCAGGCCCTGGGTGGCTGGGGAGAAGATCCCAGCAATGAACCCATCATCTTGCACCATCTGTGTTCCTGGTATCCCCAGCCACCAGGTCTGCAGGGAGGACACAGAGAAGCTGGCAATGCCTGTCAAAATGGCAGTGCAAGTTGGGCCACCAGGGAGGTGGCTAAGAAGCCTGGAGGAGCATGGTCTTAGCCAGCACTCCACCCGGAACTCAACCTGACAGCAGGATCCTGGGCCTCGCTTTCCCCAATTGTAAAATGGAGTTAAGATATTCCTTATTGGCCTAGTCTCATGGGAAGAAAGAAGGGCAAAGGTGTCAATTATGTTGACATTGATAATAACAATGAGTGTATTTATTGAACATTTACTATAAGCTTTGTCTACAGTGACTCATTTAATGCCCTTATGTGGTTTATATAAAAATCAGCGGCTGGGGATCCTTGTCCAAAACACAAACATTAAGGGGGCAGCACAGGGATTTGAACCCACTTATATTTCTACCCGAGAGTTCCACCTTCATTATTCCCCGGAGGGAGGCTCTGATTGGGCCACTAAGTAACCTCCAATACCTGCACTGGCTAGAACTGCAGGCCTCCTGATAGGCTGCTTTCTCGACCTATGGCTGGCTGCTTTGGTGAGGGAGCCAATCCCTGTCAAGGAACGGTGGTCACATGACAGTCACATGATACCAAATATGGCCCTTTCCAGACCATTATCCACTTCACTTGTAAAGCCCATCTGATAAAGACCTCCAAGGGCACAGCTGTGGTCCCAGAACATTAGGTTTGTTAACTGGCTGCAGCAAGAGACCACACAATAGAGGAAGTATGGGGCATCTCACTGAGAGAGAGGAGGGGCAGAGACAGGGGAAGCCATCACAGCATTTGGGGGGAAATTAGAGTTTAAGTAATATTTACATGAAACTTAATTTGATAGACTCCAAAGCTAGACAGAACTATAATTAAAGAGGTTGTCATTAAGCTTGGGCTGAGTGAGATGCAGACGCAGGGTCCTGGAAACTACCAAGTGAAGTGTTGTGTTTAGACATGTTTCATTTTGAAGTTCTGCACCTGGGTTGGAAATCCAGGTTTCTTCTCTGGGTCAAAGTAATCTACAGTGTTCAGACCCTCCAGACAAGAGCATGATGTTGCCTTCTCACCAATGAGGCTGAAAACAGCAAAGATTCTGACAATCTATAATTTTGGAGAACGTGTCCTTTTTCCCCCCTCTCACTTTTTAATACTTTTAATGGTTGGTGCCAAGTCACCCTTCAGACCTCTAGCCAGAATAGAAGAGTGTCTGTTTCCCCCGCACTTTTGCCAACACTGAGAAATAAAAATATCATTGTTTTTCAAATTTCTATTTAATAGTTGAACATTTCTTCATTAAGAACGTGTCCCTTAATATGCTAATATCCTTAATGTGATTAACTAAATCCATTTGTACAGACTGACATCACAAATCCTTGTCACATAACACAGAACACCTAACAGTTCACAACACCAGCGCGGGGGATTTGGGTTTCTCACTGTTCTCCAACAAAAGCTAAGCTTGCTGGAGAAATGACTGAGTCTAGGCTTAGGCAGGAAATATACATGAATAGCCTGGAGCAGCTTGTAGTACCAGGAAGTAAGTGTTTAAAAATCCACCACAATGATGGGGTATGTCAAAGGGACACAGGAACCAACAGGAACCACAAGATAAAGTAGTATTAGACTCTAACCCAAAATATAACATAAATATCCATGACTCCATGTTGATACTAACAAATGATTAACAAACGGGAGAATAGACAGGTCTCCTACAGGCAGCAGAGTTCAAAATAATTTACAGGAATACTCAGCCTTCAAGGACGAGCATAACTCCCGACCCATAAGTGTGGGCCGTGCATAGTGACTTTCTTCCCAAGCAGACAAAATGGAAAGGGGGAGAGAGGGACTTCACAGTGGAGAAACCTGATGAACACACTCAGCCACGGAGTCAAGGTCAACATCAATAGTGACAGGTCACGGTGACACATGACCCCTCATATGAAGGGAGAAGGGCCCTGAACTCGGTGGTCTTTCTCCCAGAAGCCACCATCTGGGCTAACCAAGAGAAAACCCCCAGAAAAACCCCAACTCAGGGACATTCTATAAAATCCCCAACTAGCCCAACTAGCGCTCCTCAAAACTGCCAAGGTCACTAAAAGCAAGAAAACCTGAGAAACTATGTCAGCCAAAAGGAGCTTAAGAAGACACAATGACTAAATGTCATGTGGTTCCCTGGAAAGGATCCTGGGACAGAAAAAAAGCAAATTCATAGAGATAGTAGATAGTGGTGCCAGAGGCTGGGGGCGGGGGATGGTGAGTTAGTGTTTTATGGGAACAGAATTCCAGTTTGGGAAGATGAGAAAGTTCTATAGAGGGCGGGGATGGCTGCACAACAATGTGCATGGACTTTATGCCCTTCTAAAGCTGGTTAGAATGGTTAAAATGGTTAAAATGATATATTTAATGTTATGTGTTTTTACCACAATTTAAAAAAATAGGCAAAAACCAAGAGACACTTAAGAATCCCATGTGCTTGACCAGGTAGCTTCTGGAGGTTGCCATGAGGTCAAAATAGCAAAAGAGTGTCTTTTTGTTTTTTTATTTATTTTTTTATTTTATTATTATTATTTTTTTTTTTTTTGGTTTTTGAGAGCCCACTGGCCCATGTGGGAATCGAACCAGCAGCCTTCGGAGTTAGGAGCATAGAGCTCTAACCACCTGCGCCACCCGGCCGGCCCCAGAGTGTCGTTTTGTTTATTTCTCCTTTGTTTTTAACCAGTATGTTCAAACCAACTGGTATTGTTTGAAGGCAAAATGTGGACACTGCGTTTGGACAGGAGTGACCTTGACTAGTTCCTAAGAGGTGTGTCAGGTAGGGAGGGCTTCCTTCAATCACAGCTCACCCTAAAATATTTAGATTCCAGGAAAGCTCCAAGGTCTTGGACTGCCCTAGAACTCAAGGCTGGCTCCCAGCTCGAGGCCAAGTAAGGACCGGGAAATAGGAGGTGTGGGGTGTAGTTAGCAAGACAAAGCAGGAGCTAGCACCCCAGTGACCCCAAACCATTGGCCAAGAGAGGCAAGCTGGGGGGGTATTTCAGTACCATGGAGAGCTCTGAGCTGCCCGAAAGTGACAAGATCCCATATCCTGCCATAGTGGGGAGGACACGGTGGTCTGGACTGAGGGAGGTGGGGAAGATGCAACCGGAGACCCCAGGGACTTTATCGGGGGCTGTACTCTAAAATAGCTCTGCCTACTTTACTTAGTGAGAGAGCAAGTCACCACTTTTTAAAACCCTACACGCCCTCTCTTGCCTTCCTCCTGGCCACAAGCTCGTGGGGCCCTGCCTGTCTAGCGCATTGGCTAACAGCTCTAGCTCTGGAGCTAGACCAACCCAGCTCAACCACTGACTGGCCACTACTGCCTCAGGCAAGTCACTGAACCCACCTAAACCTGGTTTTCCATCTGTGCAATAAGGTATGGTAGGCAGATAAATGCCCCCTTCCCCCAAAGATGTCCACATCCTAATCCCTGGAACCTGTAACCTACATTAGGTTATGTGGAAAAAGGGGAAAAGCTTATAGATAGAATTAAAGTTGTGAATTAGTTGACCTCAAAATGGAGGGGTTCACCCTGAATTATCCGGGCAGACCCAAGGTAATTAATCACAAGGCTCCTTAAAAGTGGAAGGTCAGAAAGACAGCAGCTTGGGACTTAGCCTGCTGCTGTTGGCCTTGAAGATGGGGAAAGGGGCCGTGAACCAAGGGAGTCAGGCACCTTCTGAAGCTGGGAAAGGCAAGGCACTGGACCCTCCCCTAGAGCCTCCGGAAAGGATTGCAGCCCTGCAGACATCTTGATTTTAACGCAGCCAGGATTCTCCAGAGAAACAATATATGTGTGATAATAAATTTGTGTTATTTTAAGCCACTAAATTTGTGGTCCTTTGTTACAGCAGCTGTAGGAAAAGAATGTCCTTCACAGGATCCTTGTAGGATCAAGAGCGATGGTGTGCAAAGTGCATGGCCCAGCATTTAATCATGGGAAGTGGTTTAATTGCCAAAGCCCCCCCACTGCAGGGAACTTGGAAGCCCTGGGTCCCAGCAGGGTCAGTGGGCTGGATCCTGGAGCAGAAGGAACCTGTAGCAATTCTTCTGTTCTGTGCAGTCACAGCTGTTACTTCTGAGACTTCAACATAAGCCGTGAAGAGCCAGCAGCTCCATCATTTCCCTTCCGAGGGAAATTTGGTGAATTCACTGAGATTTCCCAGAGCCCCTGGCGATGAGATTTCATCCTTGGCATGCCTGTCTTTGCTGTGGAAAAGAAAAGAAATCCCACTTGTGGGCCATAGGGTGGAAGGCCATCAGCGTAGCAGAAATGGTCAAAGCTAAATTACCACTGGAAGAAAATGCTGTGTAATGGGGAGCTGGAGTGTGTGGTGTGAAAGAGGACAGATAAACAATCCACTGCTTCTTGTGCTTTGAGTCCCAGCAACCAGGAACTCAACAAAACACAGCCCCTGGGGCCAAATCCAGCAGAACGTTGGTGAGGTCCCTGCTTTGTGTAGGGACATGGGGGGCTTTGCCCCAACGCCCTGCAAGCTTGTTGGGCACAGCTAGGCAGCTGATTCCAGGAGGCGAGTGTCCTGGTGCCTTATACATCAGGGGCTGGCATACTTTGTGCAAAGGGCCACGGAGTAAAGGTTTTTGGCTTTGTGGTGGGAAAGCAGCCACAGATCATGTGTAAACTAACACATGTTGTGTTCCAATAAAACTTCATTTACAAAAACAGGGCTGGGCTGGTTTAGACCGTGTCTTTAAACAACCCTCCTTAGGGGAGAAGGAATGGGCCCTTAAAGCCTCGCATAATGGCCTTGGGGTCTGGAAGGCCCCATTCTTGTCCTCTTACTGCCATTAGAACGTCACGTAGGAAAACCTGGTGCGCCTACTGCAGGATGAGACCCCAGACAGCAGAGAGGAGCCCTCTACACCAGCCAGCCTGCAGCCAATCCAGTATACGACCCCAGATACGTACTTCCCCCAGGCAAGACCAGCAGAACTGTCCAGCTGGGCCCAGTGCAAGTTGCTGAGGAGCGAATTGAGTGACGGTTGTTTCAATCTCAGAGTCACTGGGGCAGCTCTACCGGGAGGCCGTGCAAACGCACAAGGCCCAGGATGTGTATGTGCACAGTCCTACTGCAGGGAGACTCGGGAGTCGGGAGCAGTGCTCACCACGGTCACGTGCTCCGCTGGGTCAGGAAGAGCCTATGTACACGCAAGCCTACTGTGTGTGTGTGTGCACATACTTACATGCAAGAATGGGCTGCTTCTACACACTAATCAGCACCTTGCTCCTTTCACAGAACGTCACGTGCACCTTTCTCCACGTGGACAGCTTTCCAGTCATGTCTGCTGGATGCCCTTAAACATGGTGTACAGATTTATAACCCCCTTCCCTGCTGACGGAGGTATCCGTGCCCCTGGTCCTGCCAAGAACGAGCTCACTGACCCCAGGACATTGCAAATGAGGCAACGGGAATGCAGCAAGTGGACTCACAGAGCTCCACGTTTCTGAGGCCGAAGCCTACCTTTGCCTGCAGAGCTGGTCAGTATGATTCTGTGTGCTCCCACTGTTCTTTTAAAATTGTGGTAAAACACACGTGACGTGAAATTATCATTTTAACCATTACAATTCAGTGGCATTAAGCATAGTTACATGTCACACAGCCATCCCCACCGTCCCTCTCCAGAACTTTCCATCTCCCCAAACTGACACCCTGTCCCCATTAAACACTCACTCCCCGCCCCTCCCCCAGCCCTGGCCCCACCATCTACTCTCTGTCTCTGTGAATCTGACTCCTCGGGGACCTCCTGTGCGTGCGATCACAGTGTTTGTCCTTCTGTGACTGGTTTGTGTCCCTGAGCATCATGCCCTCCAGGTTCGTCCACGTTGTAGCAGGTGTCAGTGTCCTTCCTTTTTAAGGCTGTCCATCCAGTGTGTGGATGGACAATATTGTGTTTCTCCATCATCTGTTGGTGGAAATTTGGGGGGTCTTCTGCCTTTTGCGTATTGTGAGTGATTCTTCTATAAACATTTGTGTACAAGTATCTGAGTCCATTTTCAATTCTTTTGGATATATAGCTAGGAGTGGAATCAGCGGATTGGAAGGTAATCCTGTTTAACTTTCCAAGGAACCACCAAACTGTTTTCTACACTGGCTGCACCATTTTCCATTCCCACCAACCCAGACCTGGTGTTTATGTTTTTCTTTCTTTCTTTGAAGGATGACATACAGATAAAGGAAACAAGTACACAAATATCAAGTGACTAGCTTGATAAATTGTACCTCTATCTCTATCTCTCTTGCTCCAAGTAACTACCACTCAGACTACAATGTAGAACATACCTGGCCCGCCCCCCAAAGTCCCATATGCCCCTTCCCAGTTAACATCCCCCCGAGACAACCTCTGACTTACACACCATTTATTAGTTTTTCCTGTCTTTGAACTTTGTGAAAATATCGTAATAAAGGAAGTCCTCTTGTTGTGCTTGACTACCTTCACCTAACCACTGTGGCTGTGAGATTCATCCGAGCTGATGCATGTCACAAGTTCCCGCCTTTTCCATGCTGTGTGGTGTCCCTTTGTATAACTGCACCACAATTTATTCTCCCACTCTCCTCTGGAAGGACATTTAAATAGTTTCCAGTTGCCATCTATCGTGAATAAAGCTGCTGAGAACATTCTAGTGACGTATCTTTCAGTGCGGACATAGGCACTTATTCCTGCTGAGCATACCCCCACGTGGGGAACGGCCAAACGTGGCTGCTCCAATTTGCAGTCCCATCGGCAATGCGTGGGAGTTCCAGTGGCTCCCCAGCGTGACCAACGCTCCATATTGCCGGTCTCTGTAATTTTGTCTCTTCGAGGGAGGGGAATGTCCACCGTGCTTTAAAACAGTGGCCAGGTGATCCAGGTTATATCATCAGCCCTAAGTCCCATTGCCGGCATGCGACATGACATGATGAGAATGGCATTTTGTCTCTGTTTGGGACTTCCTCCCCAAACCCGGTAACCCCAGACCAGCCACCAGAAAAAAGCAAAACAAAACACAATTGAGGGACAAAATACCTGACCGGGACTCCTCCAAATTTCCAAGGTATCAAAACCCAGGATAGTCTGAGAACCTATCACAGCTCAGAGGAGACTGGGACAGAAAAGGATGTTAGGAATAAACTAAGGAAATTAAAGTCTGGACTTTCGTTAATAATGTATCAAGATTAGTTACTTAGTTGTGAAAAATGTATCATACTAATGTGACATGTTACAAATCAGGGGAGCTGGGTACAGGGTCTGCAGGCATAGAAACACACTGTCCAATCTTTGGTACTTTTTGGTAAAATGTATTTAACAAAGATAATAGTGTATTTCCTTTGACTTGAACATGCCTGGGTTTCTTTTCATCTTATAAGCAATAACAAAGGCTTGTTGCCAGCCCCTGGGAAGGTGTTAGTTATGAAGGGGGGCGGGGGGGAGGGGGGAGGTTGCTTTAAAGCTGGAGACCAAGATCCTGCGGGAAAGTGTGAAGCCTGTGGAAATATTTAGGACTCTAGGAAGGATAAGCCAGGTCACTTAAGTAAGCGCTGACTCCAATGCAGCCGGTGCCCTGACCTTTTCTCTTGGCCGTGACAATCTCCAGAGTCCAAGAGCCAGCATCTGCGTCTTCTGCTTGAGGACACGTCCAGGACTTGGCACTTCAGACCTACGCCCAACTCCACCACTAACTGATAGGACTTGGTGTAGAAGGACGCAAGTCCTTCACCCCTGGGGGGGCTAACTTCAAGGTGCGTGTTGGCACTGTCACCCAGTCCCTCAGATGGTCACGTTCCAATCGCCCCCTGCGGCAGCTGGTGTGAGAACCAGTCTTTTTTGCTGCCTTCTCTTACCTGTCTCACCACCCACCATGCCTCAACTTGCATTCGAGTCCTTGTTCTCAGTCTCCAGGGAACTCAACAGGGACGGTGACAGTGACCAGCAGAAACCTCTGGGAAGAGGTGCACAGGGTGGGGGGGTGGGGTGATAGAGGCCATGACAGCTGAGGTCCAGACCTACCGGTCCAGCTCTGAGTGGTGGGGGCGATGGGCATTGCATTTGTCATTTCATCCCCAAACCTGTCTCAGCCCTGCCTGTTTGCCCCACTCCGGGTCCCCTCAGGATGCACAGGTGACTGGGCTAGAGTCCCTGCCCTCACAGGATTCTACAGGAAGCGACTGGTCAGAATAACGTCAGAGCAGGGTCTCCCCCTGGCACTGCTGATATCGGGGCTGGGTGGTTCTCTATAGGAGGCTGTCCTAGGTGGTGTGGGGGGCTGAGCAGCTTCCCTGGCCCCACCCACTCGATGCCAGGAGCACCCCCAGTCATCACAACCACAGATGTCCCCAGATAAGGCCTGGTGTCCCCTGGGGGTGCTCCAAGGGGTGTCCCCAGGGGATGCCAGGGCGCGAACAGCTGTGTTGAAGCTGCTAACTCGGCCCCTGGCCCCAGTCAGTCCTTTTTGCATTAGTGCTTTGTGTTCAAAACAGCCTCTCCCTCTCCCCTCCCCCAGCTTTAAAGAGCCCTGTGACATCATCCCCATATAATGAATGACATCTTATCAGTTAACTTGTTTGCTGCCCACTCTAGAACGGGAGCTCTAGGCTATTACGTCCCCAGCAGATGAAAGAGTGTCTGCTATATAGAAGGGTGCTTGATAAATACCTGTTGAATAAAGGAGTTGAACAAAGGGGCGAGTGGATGAAGGAAGGAAGGAGGCCGCATGGGGGGATGGAAGCTCAAGCAGAAGGGCAATCCTAAAAGGAGTGACCGACAACCCCTGTTTGCCTGGCACCCAGATTTCCAAACCTAAAACTGGGATTTTCCCAGGCAAACCAGGATGGTTGGTCAGCTTACCTAACCACAGTAACAATTCCAACAGCAAATAAAACTTCTGTTGACCAGGCACTGTGCTAGCACTATGTCAACCCTCACAAACATCCTGACACTGTGGGGACTGTTAGCAGTGGCTGTTTGACAGAGGTTAGGTGACCTACTCAAAGAGCCCTGCAGGGAGGGATGCACCGGGATTGGAATTCTGGAGGCACAGCAGGGTTCTGAGGCATATCTTGGGGCCTGGCCTTGTTGGGGGGTGGAACACAAAGGTTCTCGGAGGAAGTGAGGGGAGAACAAGAGAGACTCCAAAGGGAGGAATCTAAGGAAGAATGTTCCATGGGGCGGCTGGGGGCGGGGAGCTACAGTACGGTGCAAATGGCCCAGGGCCCAAGGTCACCAGCTAGGGCTTGCTTTGACATCCCTCAAAAGGGCAGTGGGGGTGGGCAAGGGGAAGGGTTGGATAGGAGCAGCTGCTGTGAGCCACTCGGGTTGGCTGCCTGAGTCAGGGTCTGAGAGGACTCTGGGAGTCTCTCTGCAGAAAGTGGGGGAGAGATAGATGGGGAGGGAGAGAAAGAGAGAGGAAAGAGATGAAGGAGGAGGGAAGGGGAGAAAGAGATGTGGATGGGGACAGAGAGATGGAGGAGGAAGGAAGAAGGAAGCAGGGAGAGACAGGGAGGGAAGGAGGGAGGGGTGAGGAGAGAGAGAGTTTCCTGTGCCCCTGGTTCCAGCTGCTGTCATGTCCTATGGGATGAAAGCTTAAAATAGCCCCTAGTCCCGAGCCTAGGAGCCCGAGCGACTGGCTCTCCTCCTTGGTAGAAGGGTGGCTCTGGGCTTTGGGTTTTTCAGGCTGGGAAGGGGGGGCTGCGCAGGGACCCCCTCTCTAGGACCTCCCCGGCCATCCTTGTTCTCCCGGATTGTGAACATCCCTGTGTAACCCCTATACCTACCCTACCCTAACCACTGCCTTGACTTCTAACACCTGCCCTCACCCTGTCAGTCAGTCAGCCTACATTGGGGCTCTGCACAAACGGAAGTGACTGCATCTCCCCCTTCGGATCTGATCTGGTCCCTCTCCCTCAGCACTGCTTGTGAGAATCACCCACGGGAGTGTGCATGCGGCTGTCATGTCTCCACGGGGCTCCCCTCTCAGTCTCCCCACCTCGCCCCTGTGTGACCTTGGGCAGCTGCTGCACCTCTCGGACCCTCATGCACCTCCCCCGGGAAGGGCAGCACCAACTGCCCTTCTGGGAAGTTGTGACACTTAAGTGAAATACTGAAAGGACGAGCGGCTGGCTCCCTAGCAGGCACAGGGCTGGTTGCTCAACTGTCATAGTCAGGTGACTGTGTCAGTAAGGATCTCCAGACAAACAGAATCCACGGGGTGTATGTGCACGTATGTTCGTACACATAATACATACAAAAGTCGGACAATTAAGTTCGCGAACTCACCCTAGAAAATGTGCTACATCCCTCATTGCTGAGTATCACTACGGTCACCTTCCAAGTGCTCCCCTGGGGAAGCTATGCACGGATGCCAGCGCCTAGTCCACCCTTCAAAGCAATTTTGGAACTCTTTTTCTGGAATGGCCATCAGAGCTGTCGTCATATTATCCTTGATGTCCTGAATGTCATCAGGATGTCTTCCTTTCAATATTTCCTTTATCTTCGGGTAAAGAAAGAAGTCACTGGGGGCCAGATCAGGTGAGTAGGGAGGGTGTTCTAATACGGTTATTTGTTTACTGGCTAAAAACTCCCTCACAGACAGTGCCCTGTGAGCTGGTGCATTGTCGGGATGCAAGCGCCATGAATTGTTGGGGAAAAGTTCAGGCCGTCTGACTTTTTCACGCAGCCTTTTCAGCACTTCCAAATAGTAAACTTGGTTAACTGTCCAGTGGGTACAAATTCATAATGAATAACCCCTCTGATAGCAAAAAAGGTGAGCGACATCGTGGCAACAAGTTCGCGAGCTTCACTGTCCGACCTCGCATAGGCACCTACATACAAGCATGTAGAAATGTATTGGTGTGCATTATGCAGTATGTGTACACACGCACGTGCAGATCTCCAGGCGTGTGCATTCAGTACTGGACACGTACGTGCACGTACTTTTACACGCGTGCACGGATGGAGTTTGGGGTTAAGGACGGGCTCCCCTGGCCCTGCGCTGACGGGTCAGAATCCGCAGGGCGGGACCGCGGGAGGCCGGGCAGAGCCCCGCGGCAGCTGGCGCCCCCAGGCCGTCGGCGGCAGAAGGCAGACGTCTCTCTTTCTCGGAAACCTCCTTTTCTTCTCTCTTCAACTCTCTGGACGAGGCCCACCCACTCGGTGGCGGTCACAACCTCCTTCACACAGTCGACCCGTTTCCGCGTTAACGTCATCTGAGAAATAGCTCCGAGCCACACTTGGGATAAAGTGCGTGGGCGCAGGGCCCAGACACGGGGACGCGTAAGACTGACAACCGCCGCGGCACTCCCGACACCTGCCCTGTCTTCCCCCACGACCACTGTCACCGCCTTCCCAGTTAAAACGGCCGCCCTGTGTGCGCAGGTGATCGCCTCTGCCAGCAGGTCAATGAGGAGCATTCCTGTTGAGCGAATCCTTTACTTCGACCTGGAGCGTAGGCCCGGACTCCGACCATCATATTTAATGAGGAATTACGGCTTTATTATGGGGGCGGGCCCTTCTTCAAGGGTGGGGCTCGAACCCTCCACCCCAGGCCCCGCGGGGTTTCCCCGGGTCCCCGCTTCAGCCGGCTGAGGTGGCCGAGGGCAGCCGAGGACGCGCGCGCGCGTGCGTGCGTGCGTGCGTGCGGGCGAGTCCACGGGGCGGGGCGGTGGGGGAGGCGCGCGCGGAGCGGCGGGTGGGGCAGCAGGCGCGCGCCGCCTCCTTGCGCCGGGCCCCCCCGCGCGCGCGCGGCGAGTGGTTCGGCCCGGCCCCGGCTCATTGTGCTCGCTTCACGCCGGCCCAAGATGGCGGCGGCGCTAGAGGCCCCGGGCCTGTGACTACAAAAAGGGAGCCGTGGCCGGACGGGAGCGCGGCGGCGGCCGAGGACCAGGCCGGGTCCCCTCCCCTCAACCGCCCGCCCTCCAACGCCCGCCCGCCCCGCCCCCGCCGGCGGCGCCCCGCCCCTCCCCCAACCGCTTGACTAGCATGGTGCGGCGGTCGCGGGCGCCGACATGGGGGAGAAGCTGGAGCTGAGGCTCAAGTCGCCCGTGGGGGCCGAGCCCGCCGTCTACCCGTGGCCGCTGCCGGTCTACGTGAGTACCGCCCCCCCGCTCCCCCTCCCCGCGGCCCCTCCTCCCGGACCCCCGCCCCTCCCGCGGCGCGCGCTGGGCCCACCGAGCCACGGAGCGACTCAGTTCCAAAATCACTCCTGGGGACCCCCCGGGAGTCCCCGCGGCCGTTACCAGCCCTTTGCGGAGGTTGGGAGCGGGAGCCCCGGCGAGGACAGACGCGGCCGCGGGCACCCCGCGCCTCCGAGGGCGCCCGAGCCCGGGCTGCCGTTGCTGGTGCGCGGCTCGGACGCCGCTCCCTCCCGGCGCCCCCGGCCCCGGCGGCGGGGCGCGTGCCTTCCTGTTTCGGGCTTTGACGTTCAGGGGTTCTTGTTTTCCTTTCGGTAGTTTATTCTTTGAGCTGTCAATGGGCTTCGCTTTATTTTTGAGGACATGCTTTCCCTCTCCCTCTCTCTAGTTGTTTTATTTTTTAACGAGGGATGTGTGTCCCCCTAATCTTGAGTGGCAGGACCGGCGGGACCTGCATGACTCATTCTGTCCAGTAATCTTGAGTGGGTGGGCTGGCTGGACCCTTGGAAAGGAGGCATTCTGTCCCCTGAATCCTGAGTGACCCTTGTAAAATGACAGGCTGGGCGGAAATTTACAAAGGCGTCTGTGCCTTGGTGAGTCCACAAACGCGGGGTGTGGGATGGGCGCCCGAACTCGCGCCCGTGGGTGGTGGCGTGGTGCGTGTTGGTGTCCCTGCGTCCACGCTTGGGCGGGGCAGCGAGCGGTTGGGAGGGAAAGGGCGGCAGACGCCACGGGCGGGCGGTTTCGGGGCGCCCTTTCGCGCGCTGTGTCGCGGGGGACACGGGGCCTCCAGGGGACCCGGCGGGGAAGCCCGCGCGCCCCGCCCCCAGCGCGCGCTCGGAGTGTGTCGGTGGTTGGCAACGTCGGGGCCGGAGGCGGAGTCGGGACGCGGGGACCGCCCGCAGTCGGGGTGGGCTGCTGGCCGCGGGTTCCCCGTGGTCGGGCGCTTTGGTGCGCCCAGCCCGCCGCGCACCGGCGCTGTGCGGTATTGCTCATCCCGCGCCGGAGGCGAGCTGGAGCCCGGCTCTGGCTTCTCGGTGTGGGCGGCTCCTGCGGGTGTCCTGCGGGGCCTGCGCAGGGCAGGCGGGGCGACGCAGACCGACTGGAAGGACCTTCCAAACTCCAACCGTTTCACCAGCCTCCGCCTGTCTCTGCCCGTCTCTGGCTCTGTGGCTGGTCAGTGCATTGCTTAAAATTTAATTGTTTCTTTATTCTTAGTGGACATGCGGTATATAATTCACTCTGTGTAGCGTCTGGTTCTAGGGGTTCTGACAGATCCATGGCAATGAGGCGGGAGAGCAATGCGCTACTCCTCAGCGACTTCTGCTGCCCTTTTCAGCCAACCCACCTCTCACCTCCTGGCCAGCACTGACCTGGCTGTCCCTACAGTTTTGCCTTTTCCGGAAAGTTCAATTAATGCGTTCAGCAGCACATAGCTGCTTCCACTCCAAAAGTCACTCCTTTTTCTTGCTGTTGTATTACAGTTTTTCATTGATCCATTTGCCTGCTGGTGGCAGGACATGTGGAATGTTTCCAGTTTTGGGGGGAATCACGAATAAAGCTACTCTACACATCCCGGGGCAGGTTTCTAGGTGAACCTGTTTCCCCTCACTTAGGAAATGCGCGGGAGTAGGACTGGGGGACTGTGCCGGGTGTACGTGTAATAGTATTTGTGAAATCAGAAACTGGTATTGTTGAGTGCGGGAAGAGTTAAATCCACTGTGACCCAGCGTCCAGGCGTCTTATACTAGGGTGAAAGTTCACCTGCAGACACCATGTTGTCCTTTTACTTGGAGCGGAGCCAGACCACAGGGATTTGTAACCCTTGTGAATGAGGCCTCCTGGGCTGGGACCTGGCTTTCTAGTGGCAGGTGCTTCTGGACTGCAGAGCTTCGTTCCCTTGCTGGCCCTGGCCTCGCTTGGCAGAGGACGAGGCTGTGCTGCCCGCCTGGCCAGGCGCTCTACCTGACATCAGCAGGCCCCTTCCTGGTGTGGCTGTCCCACTGCCAGGCCAGCCCAGTAAAATTCTCAACTAGCTGCTGGGGCCAGCAACAGCCTTACAGCTTTGCGGTGACCTGTCAACCTTCTGTGTCCCTGAAGGAACACAGGGAACTGAGGAATTTTGCTTTTTCATGGGAAATGAAGGGACTGTACTTGATAAGAGTTCCTATTCTGTGATGACTCAATGATGAATACATTAAGAAAATGGACTACTTTAGTAGCTTCACTTTTTGGAAGGTCAGATTACTCATGTGACAACACATTTGAAATGACTGAACTTGCTTGTTCCCTGATTAATTCATTCTACAAGCATGTCCTGAAAATGTGCAGCATTCCCAGGGTCACAGAGGACAGTAGACAGTGTTCTTATTCTTGAGAAACTTATCTGTGAAGGAAGGTGGGTGATGCGCAAAAGTTAGCAGCCTTAAAGTGCCCGTGTATAGGGCCAGCTGAGGTCCCAGAGGGAGGAGCTGCCTGCGGGGTATGGGTGGCAGAGGAGGAGGGGTCATCTGCAAGAGGAAGTGTGAACAGCCACAACTGGCCACACTCGAAAGTGGTGTCCAGCCTCGGAAACTGACTTTTGTGCAGTTGACAGACAGAAGGGGGGCCGGTCGAGTTCTGTTCCTTCAGTGACTTTTGAGTTCCCATTACTCACTCGTAGTTTACGGTGGCATCATTTCTAAAGCAGGATGGTTCTTTCTTGGGCGGGAAACTAGGTCTCAACTCCGAAGGGAGTAAGTGGCATCTTGAGTTGCCAGCTGGCTGGGCAAGAGCCTATGAGGGGAGGTTGTGCGGGTCCTTTGCCAGTGACTTCGTAAGGCTGTGGGTGGGGGAGCAGTCCCAATGTGACTGTCCCCACCCCTGGCTTCCTCCCTGGAGCCCACAGTTCTCTGATGAGTACCCTCTGAGCAGTCCTGCCCTTAACACGGGCGGTGAGTAGTAGCTGAGTGGGCGGCCTCGTCAGTCAGCCTGTGACTCAGAAGATATTTTCTGACCTGATGTCTGCGTGAGTCTGCCTAATCCTCCCTCAGGTAGAGGCAGATTAACCCTTTGGAGACTTCATAGTGGTGAAGTGGTGGGTTTCAAAGGGGAAGAAGGCACGATCAGAAAAGTGTGGTGTTCTACATGTGGCTGTTACGCACTCTGGTCCGGAAGGCGCAGCTGTCTGCTGTGCACTCTGTTCCCATGGTGGCAGTGGAGGGGTGGTAGCTTTGGATGTTCACCCGCGAGGCGAAGGCCCAGTCTCCTTCTGGGAGCACCACCCTTTTTTTCTTAATTAAACTTGTTTTGAGGCAATTGTGGATTCTTGTGCTACCATAAGAAATAACACATGTTCTCTTTATCCAGTTTCTCCCAATGGTGACATTTTATACAATGAAAGAACAACATATAATTATTTTCATCTAATTCCAGAAGCCCCGTCCCTCTTAGGAGTCACCCCCAACCCTGGCAATGATGAACCCACTTCCTGTCTGTGGACATGCCTGTTCTGGACGTTTCCCATAAGTGGAATCACACCCTGTGTGGCCTGTGTGTCTGGCTTCTCTCATGAGCACCGTGTGTTCAGGGTCCATCCACGTGGCGAGTGTCAGCGCCTCCCTCCTTTTCACGGCTAAGAAATATTCCCCTATAAGGACAGACCAGGTTGTGGGGTCTTGAGGCCCCGGTGAGGCATTCATCTGGCCTTCATCCTGGGGGTGAAGGTGACCCCAAATGAATTGGTGTGGCGATAACAGTGATCCCTTGATGGAGGTAGAAACAGCTGGAATTCCCAGGGGCACAGCAGGTATTGGCTTTCCAGTGCCTGTACCCGCCACTTGGTGGCAGGGCCTCCTGGGTGGATCCTCCCGTCAGAGGAGCCTCTTCCCTGTGCTGTCTCCCTTCCCATCACACCCTTGGCCTTGACCTCGGGCTGGAGTGATCTGTGGCAATAAACCGTTTTATCTGATGAGGGCTAGAAAAGTTTTTGGGATGAACCTTTGATCATATGTCCCACGGTCCCACCTATGTCACTTCACGATGGCCTCTCGTGACACCTCCAGCATCAGGTCGCTCAGCACTTGTAGAGGGGCTCCCTGGGGGCCAGGCATCTCAGATTGTTACCGATTGGCTAGTTTTTATTAAAGCAACTGAAGTTTTCTTGTCAAGACACCTTTGGTCTTAGCTCTGCCCCTGGGGCTACAGGTGGCACCGTCCTCCTGTGGAGATCTGAGTCCCCTTTTTCCACACTGCCCCTTCCTGCGAAAGATGGTTGCCCAGAGCAGGGGCGTCCCATGCCTGGTCCCAAACCTACAAATGTTCTGTCAGTTCCTGAGGCGGAATGAAGTACAGGAGGTGACCAACTGGTGGGACTAGCATGAGCCATTAGTGTGATTTCGGCATTTCTAGTAACCACATTAAAAGGGTCAAAAGAAGGTGTCTGGGGCAGCGTGGCCCTGCGAGGAGAGGTGCCACAGGGGTGGTGGCAGGAGCTGAGCGTTCCATCCTGGTGAGGCACTGCTGGCCCTTCTCTCAGCTCTGTCTTCTGTCTGAGCAGCTGGAGGAAGCACAGGTAAGGGCTAGACCAGCCCAGAGCTACACGGCGATGACTCAGCACCCTCCTCCCCGCAGCTGCCCCTTTCTGTCCCCTTTGCAACGTGACATTATTGTGGGGGCCACGTAAGCATAGTTCTTAAAACTGGTGAGCTCAGAAGCAGTGAGTGGGTGAACTTGACTTTTTCTGCAGCTTCTGGGAGTGCGTTCACTGCAGTCAATTGTCTTGCCTCACAGTTCCTTCTGTCCCGGGCTGCCCCGTCTGGGACAGCAGGCTGAGAGCCTTGGTGTCTGTTACCGTGTGGACATGGGCGCTGTGAGCCGGGATTGTCTCCACTGGGCATCTCTCTCCCCAGGTGGGTATGTGACAGCAGAGATCTGGAAGAAGGACCAGGACAAACAGGAGGGCTTTGCAGTACAGGCACGTCCCCATAGGGTCCAGTGTACGGATGACGGAGCCATGCGCAGGGTCTGTGTGACCCATTTGAGGTCCTGTTTCTAGAAGCAGCATTGTTGGATTCAAACTCCAGTGCGTCCTGCCTGCAAGCCTCCTTGCGGAAGGGCCGCGCTCGGTCAGTGAGCTGTCTTAGAACTTGCTGTGTTGAACTTGCCGACGTGTGTCTTCCTCTTGTCCCTTGCCCCAAATCTGCTTCTTCTCTGGCCACCGTCGGCCTGTATGACCCACCATCTTTGCTCAGGTGCTGCAGCAGCCAGGCCTCTCATCCCACACACTTGAACCCTCACTGGCTACCTTATGACCCAGCAGTACCTGCTCTCTGCCCCACCCTCTCCTGTGCGGCCATCTTCCAGTTGGTTTTTGCTCTTTACTTATTTGGATGTGACACTTCTCTTTTTTGGTTCCTGCTTATTTTGAACTAGTTAAGGTGCTGCTGTGATCCCTACTTGAATTGGCCATATAAAGAAGAAACCATAGGGGGGACGCGTGGCTCAGCTGGTTAGAGCGTGAGCTCTGGGCAATGGGGCTGCCGGCTTGATTCCCACTTGGGCCAGCGGGCTGCGCCCTCCGCAACTAGAATGACGTCAATGAGCTGCCGCTCAGCTCCCGGGTGGCTCAGTTGTTGGTTAGAGCGCCGGTTCGACTCCTGCAAGGGATGATGGGCTGCGCTCCCTGCAACTAAGGCAACTGGACCTGGAGCTGAGCTGCACCCTCCACAACTAAGACTGAAAGGACAACAACTTTACTCGGAAAAGTCCTGGAAGTACACACTGTTCCCCAATAAAGTCCTGTGCCCCTTCCCCAATAAAATCTGAAAAAAAGAATAAACCATAAACTAATTGCTTATGCTCCCACCTGAGTAGCAGAGGGCCTCAGGCCCAGCAAAGGTGCTTAGCCTAATCTGTGATCCTGTAGCTCCCCTCCGGGGTGCCCACATTCTCAGGGGTGGGGGACAGGGCTCAAGGTGCAGGCTGATAAATATGAGGGCCCTCGGGGGCAGGCACCTATGGGCGGGCCTCGGGGTCTTCTGGGTGCCCATTGAGTTTGCACCACATCCCGTTTGCTCGTCCAGCCAGGTCTGCCCGCCAAACCCCTGCCCTTAAAACACCAGAGAAGCCGGCTGCCATGAGCCGTCAGCCCACCTGGAACATCTTGTCCCCCCCGTTTGTCATTTTCACTCTTTAAAGCTGTACACACATCCCATTTCCTGTCTACTGTGATTCCCACGTCACAGCGTCCATCTGCCCCTGTGCTTGTCCCAGCCAGCTGGTCCTACTGTGTCCACGTACCACCCATGAGTGGGCCTCTCGCCCAATGGCCACTTGTGTGACAGCCAGTGATGGCCCATTCTAAGTCCACGTGGTCTGCACCAGGAGCCATTTTGTTTGACTTGCTTTAGCTGTGGGGACCGTGTGTGACAGAATCATCCCGACCCCAGGGCTCCAGAGTTGAGTGGAGCCACCAGAAAAGAAGGCAGTGCCCGCGAGATCGGAGAGCAGGCGCCCTCCCTGCAGCCACTAGGGAGCCCGAGAGGGTGCTCGGGACGGTCCCAGTTACCCTCACTTCCCCAAGGACTAAGGGAGCCGTTTCTCTCAGCTGCTAGCGTGAGCTTCTGCCCCTCACGGTGAGTCCCTGGGAACTTGGTAGGAAATGCAGGTTCTGGGCCCCAGACCTGCTCAAGTGATACTCTGAGAGTGGGCACAGGCATCAGCTGTCACGAGCCCTGCGATGATGTTGATGCTTGTCACTGTGTGAAGACTCTGCCTCGTAGGACCCTGGGGTCCTGCCCTCCCGCTGTGAGTGACCTCGCAGGGCCGCTGGCAGGCCTCGCATGTCATTTTCTCCCCCCCCCCCACTTTCTTCTGCCTCCCCCTGACTCCGGTTCAAGCCGTTGTTTCTCAGGCTAGTTGTGTAGGACGCAGCTCCGTGGCCCATGCTGCCGTTATGAGCCTTGGGCTCCCCCCCCTCCCCCCCCCCCCCCCCCCCCGCTGAGGCAGTTGGTTGCCGGTCGTTGGTCAGCCAGTCGTTGGTCGGCCACTCACAGCAGCTCACAGCAGCGCTTGCCAGCTGCTGACCACTCACGCCGGCCACTGGCCGCTCATGGCGGCACACAGTCGCCCACGGCAGCCTGTGGCTGCTCACGCCGACCTCCGGCTGCTCAGGGCAGCCCAGCTCCAGGGAGAGCCGTTGTTCACCATCTTAGCTGTAGAGGGCGCAGCTCATTGGCCCATGTGGGACTTGAACTGGCGACCTCGGCTGAACTGGCGACCTCGGCGTTAGGGGCACGGCGCTTTAACCACCCGAGCCACCGGGCCGCCCCGAATGGCTTTTTCTTGTTGCCAGCGGCCGTGAGGAGAGGGGCGCTGACAGTGGAGTTGCTGCGGTGGTGCACCTGCAGCTGTGCACCTGCAGCGCCCCCCGCGGCTCCATGGCTCCTGTGTGCACTGAGCACACACACACCTGAAGTCCCACGGCCTCAGGATGAATAGGGGATAAGTGCTCCGAACAGGGACTCGTGCCCAAACTCCTCAGAGGAGATGGGCGACAAACTGGTTTGTCCTCCTGCTGATGGAGAAAGCGAGGCACCTGCTGAGATGACAGCCAGGCTCCCCACCCCACCTCCCTCCCTCTGTGTGTGCCCCCTCTGCACGCCGCCTCTCTGAGTACACGAGGGGCAGCGTCTAGAACAAGCCATGGGCCTCACACTCCCATCTGAATTGGGAAGGTGCACGGTACCAGAGGGGACAGTTTGGTGTCATCTCAGGGCATGATGACTGCCTCCTGTGCAGTGTGTAGTTTAAGGTGGAACATTTGCACTTAAATGGGGACATTGTCACATGATCCCCAAAGTGGGGGACCTGGTGAAGTCTGGGTACCCACTGCCCTGCTTTCCCAGCTGCCAGGGTTCCGTCAGATGGAGCGTGGGCCAGTTTGGATGCAGCCAGCAAGTCTTCCTGCTGTGGGTCAGGGGCAGGGACGCGGACTGTGAAGGAGGCGGCATGGGGGTACCCTGTGCAAGGGGCGAGGGCTGGGCCCTAAACCCAGGGCTAGCTAAAGGACTGAAACCACCCAGTCTGACCTTTCCGGTCTGCTTCTGGACTCTCTCCTGCGAAGGCCTGTGGAGCAGTAGGCAGCTATGGCCAAGAGGTCACGAGAGCTTCTGACTCGTTGATGGTGACCAGGCTTCTTAAGTTGCACCTCTTAGGACTGTGGCTGGAAACTGGCCAATCCCTGGAAGGATCACTCTGACACCTCAGAAGGCACAGTGGTCAGCTTCTTTCTCCCTCCGTTTTGATTTTTAAGCTGGGAAAGCACAAGTTCTTCCCATCACAGACGAGACCAAAGTCTAGGCACCTGAGCCTTTTTCCAAGCCTGCATGCTTTGGGCCGAGAAAGTTCCTGCAGCTGAGGGCCAGGGAGGGGGATGGGGGGGCATGGTGGTGGCCATGGCCTGGGGCCTGGCCTGGGGGCGTGACCTGGGGGCCTTGGCCTCTGGCAGCCAGCGTGGGGGGCGGGGCGAGCCATGGCCTGGTGGGGGGCATGCAGCTTCGTGGCACTCTTTGGCGATTGTGAATCATGCTGCTGTGTATGGACGAGTTTGTGCGTGGATGTATATTCTCGTCCTGCCCCCACCTTGGCTGAATAATAGGAGTTCAGTTAGTATTTGTTAGTTGATCCTTAGAAAATTGGAAGATATCATTAAGAACACTAGAAGGCTGGTTTTTCCTTTTCGTTAAAAAATAAGGCTTTGCACAAAAGGCCACACCGTGTGTGATCCCATTTACATGAACTGTCCAGTATAGGCAAATCTACAGACGGGAAGTGGGTTAGTGGTTATTAGTGGGGAGGCGAATGGGGAGTGACAGCTGATGGGGGCAGGGCTTCTTTTTGGGGTGATGGAACATTTTGGAATTAGTGCAGGCGTTGCACAACTCTGAAAGTACTAAAACCCACTGACTTGTGTACCTGAAACAGGTGAGCTCCCTTCTGTCTGAATTCTATCTCAATAGAGCTGTTATTTAAAAGTGAGGCTTAGGATGCGAGGGTGTGTAAGGAGTTGTTTTCATACCGTTTGGAGCGCGGGAACACGCGAGGCACTGTTCCAGGCCCCTGCCCGCGCACTTTCCTTCTGCGTAAAGGGTAGAAATGGTGGCCTAAGCGAGATTGTCTTCACTGTCCCCCAGCAGTTGTTGGTGGGCCTGTCCCTCCAAGCCCCTCCTCTTCACTCACCCCCTGCTCTCACCGTCGTCGTGCAACCCTCACCTGCAGCGTCAGCAGGTGTGTCCTAATCCTGGTTTCTGCGAGGTTTGGGTTAGCTCGCTGCCTGCCGAGACCCCAAAGGCCTGGAACAGCCCCCGAGCTTCCTTTTAAGGAAGAAGCCACACAGTGGGCACTGTGCTGGCCGGGCAGCGTGATCCGCCATGGAGGTGGGATGTCGCTGCGTCCACGGGAGGACGGCCACCTGCTCTCCCGGTGGTGGTTTTTGGTGTTTGCCATTTTATAGATGAGAAAACGGAGGCCCGAGGGGTTCATAACGCAAAGCCAGGCCTGTGGCATCCAGGTCGGGGAAGCGCTGGGAAGAGCCAGTGGGCACCAGCGGGTTGGGGAGAGGAGGATGGGGCATAGACTCCACCCAGCCCCTTCCTCACTGCTCGCTGGGGAAGGAGATCTGGGAACAGGCCCTCCCTAGACCAGCATGTCCCACGTGGGCAGGGCTCTCAGGATGGCACCCCAGTGCCACGGCGGCGGGGCTCATTGGGCGGTTTGGGGGGTTGGAGCTCTGGGGGTCAAGAAATGCAGCGATGGAAAGGCCCGGGGGCTGCAGTGCCTGCCTCCTCTGGTCTCAGGGCCCTGACATGGCCAGCCCGCCCTCACTGGGACTGCTCGGTCTCTAAACTCTGTCCCTTTGTCTTTCAGGACAAACACCATGATGCTGCTCACGAGATCATTGAGACCATCCGGTGAGTGCGGCGCAGCCATCCCCTGTCTTCCGAGTCCCCCAGCCCAGTCCCTCCTGTGCTTCGTGTCTGCCTCTCAGGGAGGCTCGAGAAGTGGTGTGAGAGCGTGGCCAGCGCAGCCCAGATCAGCTGCTTGTGGCCTGGCCGAAGTTCTCCGAGCGTGGCTGCCCTTGGAAGGGGACGGACACCTGAGCTGGCAGGATTTGCAGGGAACCGCCTCTTCCCCTTGTGTTACTCTCTCCTCCACCCGTGTGTCTCCCTGTGGGAGTTGGTACTAATTCAGCGGTGGCCCCTGGGCGGGCTGATCTCCCTCTGCCTGTCTGCGCCTGTCCTGAGTGTGCGGGACTAGCGCAGGGGGTCAGCCGACAGCCTGACCGAGCATGAGGTGGGTGCCCTCCACTCTGACTAGCGGCCTTCCTCCCTGCGCCGGCTGAAGGGTCTGGATAGACTTCAAGTGTCAATAGTGGCTGCTCCTCACATGCTCTGCGGTGGGAAAACCTCTTCTCAGTTCCTGCGGTAAATCTGCGTGTGTGTGTGTGTGTGACCCTGGCATCTCTGTGCCGTCTTTTAAAATCCTTAACCACGTAGCCACCACGTGGGCCACACGCCATGACACCCACACGAGCCTGCAACGGCTGGTGGCAGGGCCAGGCTGTGGTTCCTGTGAAGGAGGCAGGGCAGATGTCCTCACGCTGCCGCCTGGGCCTGGTGGCCTCACGCAGCCCTGCAGCTCCCCAGGCTGCGGTGCTTTGCTCCTGGGACCGAGCAGGGCTTCCTCTCAGGGTGTTTCGAGGATTAAGTGGGATGCCTGTGTGTGACTCTCAGGGTGGCCCTGACCTGGTGTGATGGTGAGATTTGGGGATCTAGGATCCAGAAACCGTTCAGTTGGTGGAGCAGCGTTACTGGTTGCTGAGTTTGATTTGTTTGATTTTAGAGGCTGCTGGTAGCTGGTGGGGGCGTTGTGATGGAGAGGCAGGTCTCTGAGCAGGCAGCCTGGTTCTCACCCACGCCCCGCGTGTGCTCCATGGCGGTCAGCCTCTCCACAGGGTCTCCTCTGCGAAGTGGGTGCTTCCTTTCTTTTCTACTTTTTCTAATGGAGGATTTCCAATATGCATAGAGCTGGTCGAGGGTGTCATGAGCCCATAGAGCCATCACCCAGCCCAGAAGTCACCAGCTGGTGGCTGCTCCTGCTTCATCTGTGCCCCCTCCACGTCCCTCTTGGACATGTTAACACTTTTTAAAGTGCGGCCGAGGCCCAGAACTGCACACGTGTGAAGTGCAGTCTGTGCGGCATGGCCATGCGCCTGCGCACGCAGAGCACTGCGACAGCAGACTCCTCCCCCTGCAGCTTTGTGTCCCCTGTGCTCCCGCCGGCCAGCTGCCCGGCTGCCTCCGACCTGCTCCCTGGTAGTGCGGTCATTGCATTTCTTAGCACTGTCCCCACGTTGCATCTCCAGCTGTGCTGACACATGGCACTGAGGGTCCCGTTGTGTGCGCCTTGTGTGCGCCGGTGGTCTCCTTCTTATCCCTCAGGTGTGTGCTGCTGTGGGAGGGACCACAGCTCCTTCTCCCGTAGCCCTGGCGACGGACGTGTTTGGGCTGTTTTCCACTTCGGGCCGCCCGCTGGGGGTCCTTCCAGTTTGTCCCGAACCCCCCTGACTCGCCCCCGCCTGTTTGGAGCACAGCCTCACCTTCTGGAACCACAGGGTGTTCCACAGTCATCTTGATTTCCCACAGCCACTTCTCCGGGGAGCTCTGTCAAGAACAGAGCTGCTTCTTGAGCCTGGGCTGCGAGAATCCCTGCCACGCTCGGGGGGCCAGTGCAGCGGGCGCCTGGGAGGTGTCATGGTGCAGCAGCTTGTGGTTTGCACTGCACCTCGAGGAGTGGGAGTCCCTAACTCGCTTCATTCTTTCATGGTTAGTTGCCTGGGTCGCGTCCAGGAAATCTTTGCCTCCCCGAGTCGCAAAGATACTCTCTTTTGTTTTCTTCAAGAAGCTCTGTGGTTTTAGCTTTTTCGTTCAGGTTTAAGATCAATTGTGAATTAATTTTGGTTTATGTCAAATAGGGGTTTATGATTATGGGGGGTCAAGATTAATTTTTTTTTCCATCCAATACTCAGCCGTTCTAGCCTCATTTGTTGAAAAGACTCCTTTCCCCATCAGGTTGCCTTGGTGCTTTTGTCAAAAATCAGTTGTTTAAATATCCCTCTCTCTCTGGACCTATTTGTTTACCGCTACCCAGTACCATTTTCTCCTGGTTACTGCAAATTCACAGTAAGTCCTCAAAGAAGGAAGGACAAGTCTTGCAACCCTGTTGTTATTTTAAAAGACAGTTGTGGTGGTTCCAGGCTCTCTGCCTTTGTATGACAATTTTAGAATCAGCTTGTCTGTTACTCTAAAGAAGCCTACTGGGCCTTTCATAGGGGTGACTTTGTGCGGTACAGTTTGAGGAGAAGGTTTGACCTTGAACCTTGTGTCCCATGAACAGCCTGTTTGTTTATATTGTCTTCAATTTTCTCAGCAGTGTCTTATAGTTTTTAACACAGAGGTCTTACAAATTTCTCATTAAAATGAACCCTAAGAACTTATGTTTTAATGCTATTTTAAGTGGCATTTAAAATTTTTCTTTTTTTTAATTCTTTGTTGCGGTTATATGTAATTATAGCTCAGTTTTGCATGTTGACCTGCACCTTGCTGAATGCATATCTCCAGTTCTAGAAGCTTCCTATAAATTCCTTATGGTAGACTGCACTGAACTGTGTCTGTGAATGGGAACGGTTTGCCTCTCCCTTTCCAGTGAACATGGCCCATTCCTTCCTCTGCCATGTGCACTGGCTGGGACCTCTGTCTCATACAGTGTTGAAGGGCCATGGGGCCCACAGGTGTCCTCACCTGTTCCCCCCCTCTAGAGGCGCTCACTCGAAGTAAAGGGGTTCATTCTGTAAGCAAAGGAAGAGAGCCCAAATGCAGCCCAGGGAGTGACTCAGGGACTGAGGGATCTGGGGAGCACAGGGGAGATGACACATGGACTGCCTCACTGGCCCTGGTGACTGTGAGTTTGGGTGGGGCACCCAGACCCCTGAGGTGGGAGTGTGGTCTGGTGGGGGGAGGGGCATGCGGAAGCAAACTGCTAAGTGGATTCAGCAGCTGTTATGAGAAGTAACGCTTCCTGCAGGGTGAGGGAGTCTTCATAGATGACCCAGGGACACAGAGCCATTCCTCCCTCCTGTAAGGTCTCCTGTGCCCTTTGGCGGAGCCCAGCATGGAGCCCTCAGGCAAAGCAGAGGGACGTGGGTTGCTGGCTAGGGGACAGCAGCTCCACACCTGGCCCAGCACCCTTTATTGGGGTGAAGACAGCTCTCCCCATTTCTACTTTCCTGGGTTTCATCATGAGTAGGGATTGAATTTTGTCATGTGCACTCCTGCATCTATTGAGATGAATGTATTATTTTTTTTCTCCTTTATTCTGTTAATGAGCTGAATTGCAGTGATGAATATTTTTTTAGTGTTAAACAGCTCTTCATTCCTGGGATAAACCCCACTTAATTGAGGTGTGTTGCTGAATTTGTTCGACTGATATTTTTGAGGATTTTTGTATCTGAGCACAAGGAATACTGGTCTGCAAATTTCCTTCCTGTCGTGTGTTTACAAGGCTTTGTCTTTCTCTGGTTTTGGAATCAGGGTAATGTTGGCCTCATAAAAACTGGAAACATTTTGGTGAGATTGGCGAACTCTGATAGGGTTCACCAGTGAAGCCATCTGGGCCTGGCCTGCCCTCCGTGGGAAGGGATTGGGTTAGGAAATCAAGTTTGCTCCCCAGTCAGTTTTGGTAATTGGTGTCTTTCAAGGAATTTGTTCATTTCATCTAAGTTGTTGAAGTCTTTGGCACGCCGTTTTCATCTTTTGCCTTTTACTCCCTGTATGATCTATAGTAATGACTCTGCCTTCACGTGTTTTTCAAGATTACATCAGGATCCAATGAGTGTGATGCCTTGGGATTGGCTGATGTAGTTTTCTGTCTCTTTTAATCTGTAGGTTCTCCTCCCATCTCCTTTTTTCTTGCCATGTGTCTGTTAAAGAAGTCCCGTTGTCATGGGTTCATTAATTCTTCAATAATAGTTATCTTTTGTTTCTGGTTGAGATGTTACTTTTCAACCTCTCCAGTTTGAGCTGACTGGTTTCCTCCACCCGGCGACATGTAAATCCACGCAGTCCCTAAGCCAACGTTGTTTGAACTTGAAGCTACATAAAATTTGTGTAATTCACAACAATGATTTGAAGCAGCGCCTCTCTCTTTCACATTGTGATTTGGGTAATGAGGATGTTCTCTTTTTATATTTGGGAGTAAACAGTGTTTAAGAAAGTTGAGAGTGAAACATTGAGCCTTGAATGATTGTCTTCATTGTCGTTTCTGCTTTTGGATTTCAGATGGGTCTGTGAGGAAATTCCAGACCTCAAGCTCGCTATGGAGAATTATGTCCTAATCGACTACGACACCAAAAGGTAAGTGGACTTCTACCTGCGCTGCTTCCCCACTGGGGACAGGCTCAGTGCTGGTGGGGACAGCCTGTAGTTAGTTCTTCGACGGTGCAAGCTGATCTGAAATTTCCTTTCAGAGTTGGCTGTAGCCTCCGTGCAGTTATTTTGGTAGGAAATGTTTATCAAATATTGGCAGAGGTTGTCCGAGTGAGGACCTAATTGAGAATGCCACATCGTGGAAACTAGAGTTGGTCTGTGTGAAATTACCCAACTTAGTAGTGGTGATTTTCGCAGCAGGCGACTCCTCGCCCCCGCCCCCGCCCCCGGGAGCCTGCTGCCCTGGCTCGCCACGCCCCAGACCCTGCCAGCCTGGTCCCGGTCACACGGTGTGCCCAGCCCTTTGGCTGAGTCCAGCAGTTTCCTGCAGGCACATCCTGATCTCGGAGGAGTCCTGTGGGTGGAGATGGGCGAGGCCATCTCTGGAATGCCTGCCTGGAATTTTTTTGTTTTTCTTTGAGAAGAAAGGACAACATTCCAGGCTCGTGCCTGTTTTAGCTCTTGGCAGGCTTGAAATTGGCACTGCATTCTCCCTGAAAGCGGTGGTGGTGTCGTCTGTGAGCATAGGGAGCCACTCTTGACAAAGAACATGACCCGGAGGAGCCCAGAAGCTCCCCACACAGGACCCGGCACCCAGGCGTTCCTGACTTGATGTTCCTTTTGGGTTTGGGGGCTTTGGTCCGCAGGTCAGCAGTTCCCACCTCAGTCAGCCCCTGATCCTGTCCCCTTCGACTCCCGCCTTCCTCCCCACGTAATAATTGTTACCTGTCGTAGAAAGCAGGGGACCATGCTTTCCTTGTCCAGCACACCACATGCTGAGGGCCCTGCAACAAAGTCCTCTTGCCCCCAGGTGAGGGTGCATGTATCACGTGGTCAGTGAAGCACACCTTTAGTACCAAGCAGGTGGTCGCTGCACGCGGGGCGTACGGCAGCTACAGGTTTTAGAGGCATTTTTGCCACAGATTGCTGCAGTGGGTATTTGGTGTTGTTCCCTCCATGTTTACGTCAGCTTAGAAAAGACTGGAAGGCTGAGAGAGGCTGGGAGAAGGCAGCGGGGTCAGTCTGATGGCATCCCCCAAGGGGATGTGACCTCAGGGTCAGACCTGCAGTGGAGACCGTTTCTCTCTCAAGCAAGGGGACAGCAGGGCCAGCCCGGGAGCTGAGCTCAGTCTGTCGTACGGAACCCCGTTGGGGGCGAGGGTGCAAGGACCCTGGTTGCCTGGGTGCTCTGAGCTCCCGCCTTGCTCAGTCCTGCAGGACGACACCTCCCAGGGCTGGTCGTGGGCTGTGAGTGTCACTGTGGTTGGGCTGGAGGGTCAACGTAGAAGTGGTAGCACAGGAAATAAAATGCAGAACATGACTAGTGCAGTGGCTTTTCTCTGTGGCCTCAGGAAACTGACTCATCCTCCCGTCTGCAGGTGGATACGTGGGGCCTGACAGCAGGGAGGGCCTGTGTCCCCTGTGAGCCTGCAGCCCCCTTGCGCCCCTCGTCACCTCCCCCGGTCAATTTATGCAGTTAGTCCTCCAGAACGTGTTGGCCTTGTTTCTCCTGGGTTTCTGATTCGTCACATCAGCCTTCTTATGTTGTTTCTGGTCACTGTCCTGTCCTTTGTGAGAATTCAATAGGCTTTGGTGGTGGCTGCTCCTTGAACTCTAGCTTTTTCAGCTGCACCTGCCATCCAGGGAAGTTGCGACCTTGTCAGATGGGTGCTGGTCTTAGGTGAACCCATTACTTCCGTTAGAAGGGAAAGTGCCTGTAAAGTCAGTAAACCTGGGCAGGGGTGAGGATGCGGGTGAGGCCTGGGCCGTGTCCTGTTATCCAGCCACTGTCACCGAGCATGTCCCAGGGAGGAAACGCCTTCCTGCTGTGCGTGTAGGTGGTGTAGAGGCCCCATGGACACCCTCTTGGCACAGTACAGACGCCTGGTGTCCGTCACCCCCCAGCACTGTGGACATTCAGGCCGGGTCACTCTCTGGGGACTGTCCCGGGCACTGGAGTGCTAAGCAGCATTCCTGGCCCCCACTCACTGATGCGAGGAGCACCGCCAGTTGTGACAACACTGATGCCCCTAGACATGCCTAATGTCCCCTGGGGGCAGGCTCACCCCAGCTGAGAACCTCTGGGTTAGGAGACTCGTTGAAAAGTAACAGCTGAAATAAAATGGATCATGTTTGGGAGAATGTAGTTTCGTTTAAAAACTCCGCAGTCTTTCATTAGGTATCTAACACATGCTGCTTGTATCTTTGAAAGTCTCGGAAACTTGTAAAAAGATAAGCAAACAGAAGTCATGCCTGCATGAAGCGGGAGGTGCTGCCCGTTCTTTCTTCAGAGTTGGGGTGTTGCGCATGGTCCCGAGGTGCCAGGTGCCCTTTCTGCCTACGGTGCCCTCGGCAAGTCAGGCCGGTGCGCAAGCCTGCAGCACCAGCCAGGGGAGGGGAGGCCCGTGAGCGCACCTGGCTTGGTGGGGAGTGAGGGCCCGGCCGGGGTCCTGCCCCCCGGGGCACCCCAGGAATGGCTGTGCGAACCCCTTTCCTGGCCTGAGGCCTGCTGCACACACCATGCCCCTCAGCTTTGGTCTGTGAGCAGCCTCGGCACCGTGGCCAGCTCGGCCCGAAACTCGCGGCCCAGCCTTGTGCCCATGTGCGGTACTCTGTGGAGCCCTGTGACCTCTGCCCTCTCCCTCGGTGGGAGCGAGGCTCCGCCCGACCCCATGCTGCTGTCCATGTGCCGTCCCCACCCGGTGGCCTGTTCTGAGCTTGGCAGTGACCAGAGCCTTCCCCTTGCCTTTTTCAGCTTCGAAAGCATGCAGAGGCTCTGCGACAAGTACAACCGGGCCATTGACAGCATCCACCAGCTGGTAGGTGCCTTGTCCTCCCCTCAGGCCTGTCTCCTCATCTGGGCGCCGCACCGTGGTTCCGGACCCCCCCCAATATTCACGTCATCTGAGCCCAGGGTGGCGAGGCCGAGGCTGGGGCTGAGGGGCACCACCCAGGGCCACAACTCCTTTCCTTCTCCCGGAGAGATTTTCAGGATGGTGGGCGGAGCATTGTCTGGTGAGGTGGTAGTGCCCACGGGGCCTGGGCAGTGGGCATCGTGTGCCCTGTGGGCCTCGCTGCTCACCAGCATTCACATCCATGCACACTCACACACGTTCATACAGACATCACACGGGCTCACACCCCCCCACATATACACGTACCAGTGTGTACATGCTCACACACGTATACACACTCATGTGTGCGCGTACACACACAGTCTCGTGTCTACACAGACGCATCCACTTGTGTACCCACTTGCACACACACAGGTATACACTCACACACAGACGCTCACGCACACAGACGCTCACACACACACTCATGCATTCACACTCGCACACATGCACACAGACGCTCACGCACACAGACGCTCACGCACACAGACGCTCACGCACACAGACGTTCACGCACACTGATGCTCACACACACAGAGACACTCACACATACACTCGCACACACTTTTTTCAATAGGGAGTCATAAGTAGGTGTTGGGGTGCGAGGGTCGCAGGGTGCGTTGTCCCCTGTGACCCGTCCCGGTGCTTCCTTGACGTCCACAGTGGAAGGGCACCACACAGCCCATGAAGCTGAACACGCGGCCGTCCAACGGGCTCCTGCGGCACATCCTGCAGCAGGTGTACAACCACTCGGTGACAGACCCTGAGAAGCTCAACAACTACGAGCCCTTCTCCCCGGAGGTGTACGGGGAGACCTCCTTCGACCTGGTGGCACAGATGATCGACGAGATCAAGATGACTGAGGATGACCTGTTTGTGGACCTGGGCAGTGGTGAGTGTGGGGTCCGTCCCAGCGCACCGTCTCTGAGAAGGGCCCAGGGCTGGGGTCCACCCTGCCCGCCAGCCCCTGTGAGCACCATCCCTGCCCCAGAACCCCTGGCTCCCCTAGACGTGGGGTGCTCCATCCCAACATGCCCCAGCCAAACCCCTGCTCTCCGGCTTCTTAAAGCCAAGGGGTCCCCAAATTCTCCAGCCCCCACAGCCCTGACCTCTTTGTTATGGGACATCCTTCAGCACCAGAGTGGAGGCTCCTGGAAGCAGGGCCTGTCTTAGCAGGGCATCTGTGTGGGCCTGGCAGGTGTACACGAGATGAGCTTTCTAGAACGAACAAACATCAGGCTGACTGATTCCTGGTGGGATGGCCCAATCAGGCTGTCTGTCAAATACCAGACTGCTCCACTGGGAACCCATGCATAGCGCTCCTCTGGGGCGTCTTTGCCGTCGCCACGTGACCTTGTTTCCACATGAGAACCTTGTGCTTTCAGACTCGAAAGTCCTGTCTCTAGCAGGCACGAGTGGCCTCAGCACTCAAGGACAAGATCGCTTCTTCGGTTGCATAGTCCTTAGTTTAAGCCCTTACTAAGCACAGAATTCATGTTTTAGTTAGAATGCGTGGGGTTCAAAACTCTCTTATCTGAAAGGCTGTGTAACTTACCTCTCTATATTGAAAGGGTGATGGTTTTTAGAAACTGCCAGCCTTTTAGTGCTCGGCTCTTACCATCTCTCCCTTGCCCCTGGCAACCACTGGCCCTGGGCCTCCATTTAGTGTTTCCAAACAATATGCTTATTTTTATTGTTTAAGTATGTTCTATTCAAAATGGGTAATTGATGGGCTCCTAACACACTGTGAAATGCAGAGCTGGCCTCATGTAGGAGGAGGGGTTGCCGGCTGGGACCTGTGGTCTGTGTGCTGGTAGGCCCTGCCTCCCACCTGGGCTCGGACACCCAGGAGTGTCGGCGTGCTCGGCATGCGTGTTGGGTGGCACAGTGATGCTGTCAGCAACAGTGGTTTGGAGACCCTGTTTCTGTTCTTTGGAGGGCTCCTGCCATCTCCAATCCCACAGCAAACCCAGTCGATGACAAGCATTGACGGTATTCTCAAGGCCATGTTAGACCTAGGCAGCCCTGCCACATTGTGGTGCCAACAGGTGTGGATTTGGGGTGGATGGGAGACTTCCCAAGGCGTCACTGCATCTCGCAGAGCCGTGTCTGTGTCTGGACAGTTCATGCCACGTCTGGCCGTAGACCAAGAACGACTGTTGTGGGAGCCAAAGCGTGACAGCCATCCCATAGTGGGGGCCCTGGTCATGGCCTCAGCACCTTGGACAGCGCTGGCGCCTTTGTGGAGAACCCTGGACCTCGGCCTGTTGCCTCTCGTGGCCACCGCCCGCCTGGCCCAGGCCCGACCTCGGCATGGGCCTGCCGCCATCACGGTGTGCGTCTGTGACGGCCTCCCCCCTCTCTCTCTCTGAAGGAGTGGGCCAGGTCGTGCTGCAGGTCGCCGCGGCCACCAACTGCAAACATCACTACGGCGTCGAGAAAGCCGACATTCCAGCCAAGTACGCGGAGGTGAGTAGTTCTGGGGACATGTGGCGGTGCCTCCTGACCCACGGAGTTGGGGGGCTTCCGGTTGGGGCCTCTGGGGGCTTCTTGGTCTGGCACACATATCTTTGCCCCGCTCGGTGTATTTCTGTCCCTGTTGATGCTGCAGCCCCATTGCCCCCGGGGTGGGGTTAGTGGGGTCACTGCTATGCCAGCTCCCACCTAGGCTGGGGTCAGCGGGGTCTGGGGCGTACATGTGTCTGACCAATGTCTTGTCCCACTGAAATGTGTTTAGAGTTTATAGGTTGGACTTTGGTGGCCTCAGGTTCCCTGGAGGTTGGGAACTGTTGCAGTCCCCTCAGTCTGCTCTCCCTGGGCCCCCCAACGTCCTCCTGGGGCTACTGCTCACAGGGCTTGTCCTGGGTGGTGTTGGGGGGCAGACCATCAGTCCCAGCCCGTTTCATCTGCTGGAGTGGAAGAGGGGCCTGGGGAGCCACCGGCCGCCCACCCAAGTACATGGAGATGCGCCCTCTGCCCCACTGGCCATCCTGGGTTTCTGACGGGTTGTCTGGTTTCATTCCCTTGCAGACCATGGACCGAGAGTTCAGGAAGTGGATGAAATGGTACGGAAAAAAGCATGCAGAATACACAGTGAGTGCCATCGCTCCATGCCCCCACTGCTAATGAGTCCCCTGTGGCCCCTTCTCCTCCTGGACCCGCCATTCCTTTCCTCCCTGGACCCTGGCTCATCCCCACTGGGGCTGCCCCTCCCGGACCTCTTCTTGCCTGGCCTGGCCAGAGCTGGACATGCAGTGTCTTGGGAAGAAGGCCTGCTTGGCCTTCTCCAGAAGCCCCTTGGATGGGGCACCTGGCAATACCTGGAAGTTCCCCGTTTTCCCTTCCCCCATCTCTTTTTCATCCTTTCTTGGCTAGACTTGTCCTCCTTTCTCAGGGGCCACCTTAGGGGGTCTAGCTTCTCCTCCACCCTCTCAGAGAACAGAGGCGGCACATGGTAGCGTCTTTTCTTCTCAGCCCTCAGCTGCACAAGGTTAACTGCCCACCCTCCGAGTATCTCTGAGAGCACTTGGAGCTCCTTCCGAAGCAGCCTCTCCTTCATGCACGTGTGTGTAGCTGGAGCCCCTGTGAGGTGGGCGGTGGGGTGTGTAGAAAACGGTCTCTTCCCCCATCCACTGGCCAGCTGAGTGGCATCTTTCTCTTACTGCCCTCCCGAAAACACGTGACGCAGACTATGCCCATTTTCCTGGCAAGGCTGGGATTAGGGGCAGCAGGCTCCTCAGCTCTCCCGCTGCCCCATGCCCTTCAGTCTCCGGTGCTCAGCCCGGCCTTGGACCTGGGTCCTCTGGTCTCTCACTGCTCCTCCTGCCCAAGGGGCCTGCACCCATGCCTTGAAATGCTTTTCCCGCTCAAGATGCCCTGCTGTTCTCTCCCAGGGTTCTTCTGTTGCCCGTGGACATATAGCTGCCGTGTTGTCTCCAGCCACTTGGCGTGGGTCCAGACTGGATCCTTAGCATGTACTTCTCTCCCGTCTTGGTTCAGCACCCCCACATGGTTGAGTGGTTGAGGCCCAAATCATTCAGATTCCACCTGGCTCCACTCGCCGGTCCTGTGGCTGCTTTTTTCCGAGAATCCCAGGACTGACTATTCAGTCCTCTCCTTCCCACTGTCTCCAGCCCAGAGCAGGCTGTCCCGTGGGGTGTTTGTTGACTGTTGAGCTGGAACCTACACTCCTTATCGAGTTAGGGAAATAGAATAAATCGTATAATTACAGACTGGGGTCGATTAGAGGTGTGAGGAGAGCTAGAAAGAGGCTTCCTGTTCCTTAGAACAACCCAACAGCTCTTCTTTCACGGGTCATGCTTTTGGAGCTGCGTTCAAAAGTCATTGTCAAATCTGAGGTCACTTAGGGTTACTTTCACGGTTTCTTATAGAGTTTTACAGTTTTGCATTTTACATTTAAGTCTGTAATCTGTTTTAAGTTATTTTTTGTGGAAGGTGTAAAGTCTGTTTCTTGATTCATTTCTTTGTACATGGAGGTCAAATTGTTCCAGCACCATTTGTTGCAAAGACCATCTTTACTCCTTTGTCAAAGATCATTTGGCTGTGTTTGTGTGGGTCTGTTTCCAGGCTCTCTGTTCTGTGTATTGACATATTTGTTCTCTCACCGGTACACGCTGTCTTGATGACTGTCGCTCTTCAGTAAGTCTTAAGGTCACGTAGTGTCCTCCAACTTTGTTCTCCTTCAATGTTGAGTTGGCTATTCTGGACCTTTTGCCTCCATATAAACTTTAGAATCAATTTGTCCAAAGCCAAACAGTAACTTGCTGGGATTCTGATTGGGATTGTGTTGAATCTGTAGGTCAAGTTGGGAAGAACTGACATTTGAATCTTCCTGTCCACGAACATGGACTGTCTCTCCATCCAGTCGTTTGATTTCCTTCATCAGAGTTTTGTAGTTTTCCTCATATAGGTCTCGTACATATTTTGTTACATTTATACCTAAGTATTTTTTTTGTTTTGATGCTGATACAAGTGGTATTATCTTTTGAATTTCAAATTCCGTTTGTTCATTGCTAGTTTATAGGACTTGACCTTTGCATAATGTATGTTAACCTACAATAATACCTTTATTCTGTAACCTCACTGTAATTGTGTATTAGTTTGTTTTTTTGTGTTGACTTTTTCAGATTTTCTACGTAGAGGACCATGTCATCTGCAAACAAAAACAGTTTTATCATTTTCTTTCTGATCTGTACACCTTTTATTTACTTTTCTTGCCTTACTGCATTAGCTAGGATTTGCAGTACAGTATTGAAAAGCCATTGGTGAGAGGGCACATCAGCCTGGTTCCTGATCTTAGAGGGAAAGCTTTGAGTTTCTTGCCATGGAGTATGTTACTAGCTGTAGGAATTTTGTAGATGTTCTTTCTCAAGTCTTATTTTGCTGAGAAACATTATCATAAATGGGTGTTGGATTCTGTTAAACACGTTTTCTGCATCTGTCGATGCCATCACATGGTTCTTCCTCTCTAGCCTGTTGCTGTGATGGAGTATGGATGTTGAACCAGCCATCTACGCCTGGGGTAAATCCCACTGGCTCGTGGCGTGTGTTCTTCTCACACATTGTTAGGTTTTCGGTTTGTTCCCATTTTGTTGAGGATTTTTGCATCTGTGTCTACTAGGGGTCCTGGTCTGTAGTTTCCCTTTCTTGTACCGTCTTTGTTTTTGGTACCAGGTGATGCTGGCCTCGTCCAGTGAGCTCAGAAGTGCTTGCTCTCCTTCTGTCCTACTTTCCTGGAGCAGGACTTTCATGCCCGGGGCGTGAAACTCCCCTTCCCTTTCTCTTTTTGTTTGTGTGTGTGTGTATTCGTATTATGTATTTGTAGTCTTCCAAAAAAAAAAAAAAAAAGCACACATAGTGCATTTTGAATTGGTTTTCTGAAAGTGGTGGTGCTCTTTGCTAAACCATCCTGCTCTCTTGCTGAAGAATCCCAGGGATCACAGGCACTAATCAGCAAATAGTACAAGAACCCCAAAGAGTTAAAACTAGAGAGGCTTCAATTGGATAGGTTTCCCCATAAACCTGGGTCCCTCTCTAAACCAGAGCCCCTCATGGCCACTGCAAATCAAGCCTGGGACTCTATGTCAATCACTGACGAGGTCAGCTAGCAGTTTTACAGGGAGAAAGCAACCTGTCTAGATGTCCAAGTAAAACCCTCCCCTCATGTAGGTAGGGCACACATTTAAGCAGTAATCGTGTGTTCGTGTTGCTCAGAGGATGGTTAGTATGATTCCCAGAAAGCGTCCCAGTCTCTTACAGACAGAGGGGTCATCTTCAATGGAGCCTCCAAGCAGGATTCTTCCACCCAAGGGGCTTTCACGTTCTTCCCATTATCACTGTGCACTGAAGGAACACAAAAGATCAAAGGAGATCAAACCCAGGCCATTCCAAGGAGAGGAAGACCGGGGCTATCCGTGAGCAGAAACATCAGGCTGAGAGATAAGAGAAGCAAAGTCCAAGTAAAAAAATGTACCTCAGATCACCTGGGCCACAACTGCTCTGGACTTAGGAAAGGCCACAGATCAGACCAACAGATGCAGAGACTGTCTCCCAAGCCCTGCGAGTTGTGGGTTTACAGTGGATCTTCCCAGGGAGAAACTGGAGAGGAAGTGGGACCCCCCAGGTTCTCCATGCTGCTGACAAGGCAGGTCCTGAGCGGACTGCTGGGAGCTGCATCTCAGAATCACCTGTTGTCCCCTGTGTTCATTTTTTCAAGGGCTGCCATAACAAGGTACCACAGACTGGGTTGCTTAGACAACAGAATTTTATTGTCTCGTGGTAATTGAGGCTAGGATAGGATCATTATCAGTGTCGGTTCCTTCTGAAAGCGGCGAAGGAAGGGTCTATTCCAGGCCTCTCTCCTCGGCCTGTGGATGGTCATCTTCTCCCTGTGTGTCCTCCTCACATCATCTTTCCTCTGTGTCCCCTTCCCTTTCTCTTGATGGAATTTCTTCTGGAATTCTCTTTGCTCAGTGAGAAGTCATAGCTTTGACCTCTCCTGTTCCTTCCACATCTAAAGTTCTCTGGCATTTGTACTGTGGGCTGGCCGGCAGTAAGACCAGCTAGTTTCCATTCCCACCTGGTCGCCATGTGCACTGACTGAGAGTTCCCAGATGGCTAACCACTTTTCTAAGACTTCATGACTTCCTAAAACACAGGATTTTAAATTCAGAGAAAACTTCCTCCTGGTGAGCGAGCCTACCAGCTCTCAGCACCAGCGTTTTCATTGGCCCGTTGCCCCGCACAGCCCCAGCGACCCCTGTGCAGTCTCTAGTGCTCTATTCGCAGTGCGGTTTGGAGGAGGCCGCAGGCTCCCGCCCTGGGACCTGTCATTTCTCCTCCTTTCTTCTCCGGGAGTTACCCTCCGGTGGCAGTGTCTGGCCTGCTGGGTATTTGGGGGTCAGTGACATGTCTGAATGTCGTGCTGCTTTGGTGGGCGCACAGCAGGGTCTCCCTGCTTGGGAATCATCTCGTTTTCTAGGTCTCTTGGGGTTTATGGTACTCATTAGCCCTGCATGGCCCATGTGAAGTGGTGGGGAACAGAATTTGGCTAAAGAACACTGGGTCACAGCCGTGGCAGGGGTCTGGGACAAGCTGGCTGCAGGAGGAGAGTCGTCTGTGCCTCTGGCATCCTCCGGCCCCTTTCTAGAGCTTTTCCTATTGGATGCACCCCTGCTCCAGGAGGGTGTGGTGAGAGTCTGCCTGACCGCTGAACGCCCGGATTTGGCGGGAACGTGTGTCCTGGGTCTTAAGAGGCCTCCCAGCAGCTTGCTGTGGCTTTGACCAGGCGCCTGGTTGGCAGGCAGAGTCCTGCCTCCTGTTACTTAAGAACTGGAGAGGAAGCAAAGCCAACAGGAACCTAAAAATAGCCCAGTGTGCTTTTCTAGGCGCCAGAGCCTGTTTCTGGAGGCCAAGGATCCCCTGTGGCCCGCCTCCCTCCTGTCCTCTCCCCCCTGCAGAGGCGCTGCCCAGCCAGGCTTAGCCCGCTGCTTACCTCAGTGGTTCCCAGGTGGCCAGGTCCTTCCTGCCCACCCACAGCCCTCCTCCCGTCGGAGCCCTGTCCCCTCCTTCCATCTGGCTAATGCGTGCTTATCCACCTGGGAGACGCTCCCTCCAGCTCCCTGCCCCGGCTGACATCTCGGCCTCGTCAGGGGCCCCACAGCACTGCAGCCGTCTACTCACAGTGGATCTGTTGGGTCCTGGTGATGGGACTGGCGCACAGCAGGTTTCAGGTGTCCAGAATGTGGCACCTTGGGTGGCCATGGCCTCATGGAAGTGCCGCGTGGGGAAGGTGCTGAGCCACTGCGGACCTGCCTGCGGCCTCTCGGGCAGATCCGTTTCAGGAAACATCTCAGGGCCTCCCCCTGGGTGAGAGCTGCTCCCGCAAGCTGGTCCATGTTAGGATGGCCCAGTGCTGCCGACAGACCACAAAGGTGCAGGGCCCACGTGGCCGTCAGAGCTGCCGGGAACTGGAATGGCGGCTGCTTCTTCCTCGGGAAAGTTACGGAACCACATGCATTCCAGAAGCCTCGGTACACCTTTACTGGTCCTGCTATGGACTGAGTCTCTGGGAGTCAGGTAGTCAGCTGAACGGCATCTATGTGGCTCTATGGTGGGTCCTGGGCAGATTGCCAGAACAATGAACCCAAGGCCTCCTGTCAGAGGTTCTTGCCCACCGCGCTTTGGGTGGGGTCTGCCTCAGTCTCCTGGTTGGAGTGGATGTGTCACGCAGGCCATGCTCTGTTTCTTGGATGTTGAGAGCACGTGTGTTCTGTGCAGATGTGGGTGCCTGCTCCCAAGAGGATGTCTGGCCAGGCAGAGCCAGCTAGGACAGGAGTGTGCCTACCCTGCGTGAGTCAGACCCTGTTGCTGCCTGCTGGCCTGGGACACAAGCAAATCAGTGGTCTCCTGAGGAAAGGACAGTGCGTGCTGGGGGTCCTCCCATTTCGTTCCCCTCAGGCATTTCTCCACAGATGGGAGAAATAGGAGTCTCAGCGACATTGGGGTTAGTCCTCGGGGGCACAGGAAGGCCGTGCATATCTTTATGGCCACTGTTAACTCAGTGCACTGGCTCCAGCAGCAGCGCCGACTCAGCCCGTCTCTCTCCTCGGACGGTCAGGACCCACCAGCAGAACTGTAGTGAGGCTGGGCAGGCAGAGGCCAGGACTGGGGCTTTTTTTTTCTTAAGCCTCGAATATGAAGTCACCATCTGTTGGGGTCCCTAAAGCCACCCCAGGATTTGCAAGGAGGACCCAGGACTCAGCAGTGGTCCTTCTCATGGCTGGGGTTTGTACAGAATCAGGAAAGAGCAAGATGAGCTGAGGGAGAAGGCAGGTAGGGCGGGGCCCAGAGACCAGGCGCAAACTTCAAGTCCTCTCCTGGTCACCAGGATGCACTTAATTCCCCCAAAACGAGACGTGACAGTGCGTGTGAGGTGCGGTCCACAGGGGGCTTCCAGGGACCCAGGCAGCGCCCACGGTTCTCACCAGGGGCCTGGCATGTGCGAGATCCCAGACTCCAGGAGGAGGGTGAGTGGTCAGCGGGAACCACGTGTTTGTACAGACTGTTCAGGGCCAGGGAGCCCCCCTGTCAGTGAGGGTGGTGGGAACCCCCAGCGTCCAGTTCCAGACACCACGAGGGCCAGCCCTACAAGCCAGCCTCTCTGAGGCTGGATGTTAAGCTTTGTCTTGCACAGTGCCGCTGAGCACTTTGGACTCAAGTCACTTTCCCCAGGCCTGGCCTGCATGTCCATGGGGCGTGAAGGCAGATTCAGAAGCTTCCTCAGATGGGGGAGAGACGGGACGAACAGGATGTGAGCAGTTTAGAGTGGGCGCCTCCCCAGCTCCCCATGTCCTGCGTTGTCACGTCATGTCACGTCACATCACATCACAGGATTCCCTCGGTGGTTTCCCTGTGAACACTGGAGGACATAGGCTTTGCAGCTGCTTATCTGTCCCCTCGGGCACAGGGCCTTACTGCGTTGCAGTGGCAGCACCTACGGAGACCTTCTCTGCTTGGGGTCTTCCTTCTCCCATCCTGAGAGAGGTGCAGTGCCCTTCGGGCTCCTGTGGTGGTGTGGATGAGGCTCCGTGAACAGTCACCCCCACCGCCCTCCCCAGCCTCGACAACCACTAACCCACGTCCTGTCTGTGGACGTGCCTGTTTGGACATTTCCCATAAGTGGCATCACACACCGTGTGGCCTTGTGTGTCTGGCTTCTCTCATGGGCACCGTGTGTTCAGGGTCCATCCACGTTGGTCCATCAGCGCCTCCCTCCTCTTCACGGCCGAGTAGTAGGACCACCTCTTGCGTTTGCCCATCATCTGCGGATGGACACTTGGGCTGTTCCTCCCTGCAGGCGTTGAGAATCCTGCTGCTGTGGATGTACGTGTACAGGTCTCTGTGTGGACAGGTGTTTGCAGTTCTCTTGGGCAGACACTGAGGAGTGGTGCTGATGGCCTTTTGGAAGGATTACAAAACCAGATTTCTTGGTTTGCTGAATGTTACAGCTCTGGACACTTAGGTTAGTAAAAACTGTGTGCTCTGGATCAGACTCTGGCCTTGAGGCAGAAGGACATCAATCTGCCAATAATAATAGCGGGGAGAGCAGGCACTGAAGGTGCAGATGGCCCTGTTCTCAGGCAAAGCTGCTCAGAGCCGTAGTCCATGAGCGAGGGTGCTGCTAGGACCCGTGCCCATGCCGGTGGTGTGTGACCTGCACGGCGGGTGGTCTTAGCTTATCTCTGACTGTCTGCTCCACCCCATGGAGTCGCCGGCAGCCGTGCCTCAGTTTCACCTCAAGTCCTGCTCACTTTAGCGACTCTGTGCTCATTTCATCTGTTCCTCGCCGGGTTGGGGGGCACAGGGCCGAGCAAGACCCGTGACAAGTGCTTGTCCCTGTTTTCTTCCTTTCAGCTGGAAAGAGGCGATTTCCTCTCGGAAGAGTGGAGAGAACGGATCGCCAACACAAGGTACGGGGCCCGGGTCAGCGCTGGGGCCTGGTGGGGCAGGCAGCCTTTCTCATGGCACAGCTGGATGGCGGCGGAGGCAGCCAGGGCTTCCCTTCCCTCTCTCAGCTTGGCCTCCCCGCGTTGCCTCTCACCAAGGGTCACTCTCAGGACTCAGCAGGGCAGGTTTTCAGTGACCGGACCAAGGGTCAGTGTGGCCAGTCTTCGTGGCCTGTCAGGAAGGGCGCTTTCCTGCTTTTCGCGGCCCAGGGGGCCCTGTGGTCTGGTCGCACTGTGTCTGCACACGGACACAGTGCCCGGTGCCTCCTCTGTGGCTTGGTTGGGGGTAGGCTATTTCTGCATTCCCCGTGGTGACCATCAGCAGCCTGTTCTGGCCGGAAACCCCCACGGGTCCTACATTTCCTTGGACAAGAAGCCGTCCCAGAGCCCTCCTGGCTCCTACAGGCGCGCCACCCCGAGGGCGTCACATGGGACCTCAATGTCCACTAGTTCCTGAAGCTGTGTCTGCAGCCCTCCCCTGTCCTCTGTCTTGTCATCTTCTCTTAGTCCTTCCGCTGGCCTTGGGCCGGATCGCTGCGCTCTGCCGCAGCTTGGATGGGCCTCGCTGGGCCGGCACAGGCAAGGTCCGAGTGTGAGGGTCTTGTGTGTATCAGCCAGAGAGGCCGCGTTGCACACAGGAGTGTTCCTGGGGGCAGCTGGCCAACCTTGCCGGAGTGGCTCAGGTTGCAACCTGACCTGCTGTCTTGTCTCCCCCGTCCTTCTGGGTGCATTAACTGCATGTCGCTCCGTGTCCCCCACCGTGCGATTCTCCGGGCAAATAGGAGCTAGGCATTGCTCTTTCACACAAGTGTCCCCCTTTCTTGCTCTCCTGTGAGCCCACTGTCTCCACTGGCCAGGTCCTCCCTTCTCAAGAGAGCCCTGCTAACCCCATGGTTAGCATCAAACAGGGTCTGGGGCTCTGCTGCCGCTGTGGGAGACTGAGGCAGGCTCCTCCCCCCTGGGGAGGACCCCATGCTCACCGAGCGAGCACAGACCAGCAATATCCAGGCCGCAGAGTCTCGTCTTCCAGGCGTCTCTGGGATGTGAAAGCCCTGAGGTTGCACTGCAGTCTGGCCTCATCTGCCTGTTGTGTACCTGACCTGGGACAGCCCTGTGGGGCCCCTTCAGCACTGGGGTTCAGGCTCTTCTTCCTTGGCTAGACCTGGGTGATGGGAGGACGTGGTGAGGCCCCGAGGCTGCCCCCCCCATCCCCCCAGGTGCTCTGCTTCCTGTCAGGGTTGTCCCCTCCTCCAGCTCCTTACCCCTCAGCTTCCTGGTTTCCTGTGTCTGAGTGTGAGAGGGCAGGAGTCTCTGGAGCCTCCCCTCCAGTCAGCCGTCCCTGGAGGCCTTTCTGGCTCCACCTGTGCGCTGCCTGGGTCACCTTGAGACTCTGGCAGCCTCCCCAAGCTCGGTCCCTTGTCTGGCACTGTGCGTCGGCTCCTGGTGGCCGCTGTCCTGCTTCAGCTTCAGCTGTCTGCTCCCCTCAGGGATGGCGCACTGAGAGGCTCTGGTCTTCACATGCCCGCACTCTTCCCGCCGCTCGGCGCTTGCTGTCAGGTGCCCTCGCACGCGTCAGCGCCCTGCCGGTTGTGAACAGTTCAGCCATCTTGATTTTAAAGCCATCAAGACTTAAGCAGTGTGAGGGTGGCAGCTCACTCTGTTTGCTGTCACATTCAAAAGAGAAAGTGACCCCTGTCCTCACTTTTGCCATCCGTGGCCCGGTTTTAATCTGGAGGCACTTACAGAGGGGAGAGGAAAGGAGAGCCGTGTGACTCAGTGTGGGACTGTCCATGTCACCTGAACCAGCTGCATGTTGCTTCCGGAGTTTGGCCGTTCAGGGTCCTCCAAGTGGGCTGGGCGGATGCAGTGGTGAGGGAGTGGGTGGGCGCAGCAGCCTCACCCACTGCCCTAGCTGGTTCCCTCGGTCATCTGAGCCAGTCTGTCCCTCGGAGGAGCTTTGCTTCTGGTCACATGGGCCCTCGGGCTGGGGGGCGGGGGGGCAGTGGCAGCGCGTGCAGACACAGCTTGACTTGGTCAGCTGCTTTCCTGCCTGGGTATTTGGTTAGCCTCACTCCGCTGTCCCATGTGACAGTTGTGCTGCCCTCATTCTAGCCCAGAAATGTCCGAGGGGCAGGTGGGAGCTGCCTTGGCCTGCACACATCCATCTTGGCTTTTCTAGAGAAGCCAGCAGTCTGGCGGTCACTGGAAATTTCAAGTTGTTGTATGTTCGCAACAAATCGGGGCAGTCCTAGGGACTGGGCCTCCAACGGGCCTGGCAGTGGGGGCGGCGGGTGCTGTATGCACGGGGGGCTGTGCGCACGTGTGGAGATGGAGCCTCCGTTGACTGAACTGGAATATTGCTTTGCAGTGTTATATTTGTGAATAACTTTGCCTTTGGTCCTGAGGTGGATCACCAGCTGAAGGAGCGCTTTGCCAACATGAAGGAAGGTAACGTACTGCCCCGCAACCGCCCTGCTGGGGCCGCCCCGCTCGCCGCCCACTCGCTCTGCCTAGGTGTGCCACTGATCCCAGCTGATGGGATTCTTCCACGTTTCCACACCCATCCACGGCAGGTCCAGTCGAAAGACCTCGGGCGGCAGGGATCCTGGGCTGTGGTTGTCATTGTCACCTGGGTAGCCGAGCTGGGTGCCTCCCAGCTCAGTGTGGGGAGTAGACCCTTACTGCTCGGCCAGCCCGAGGGATTTGGCGTGGGTGTCCAGGTTAATAAGGAAGATAGAGGCTGTCCGGTGAAATGTGAATTTCCCACAGACAACGAAGAGCTTCTTGGTACAAGAGTGCCCCCGCTCGTGCTAAAGGATGATCACGTGTATCTGAAATTCAGACTTGACCGGCATCCCTGTTTATCTGGCAACCCTAATCTGGCATTTAGGCCCGGCTCTCCCACATTTTCTGGGCCTCTTTTGTTTGGAACCACGCCCATCTGGCCAGAGCGCTCTGCTGCTTCCCTCTGCTTCCGTTTCCTCGGTCGCAGGTCCAGTGCGGGCAGCAGCCCAGTCCAAACCTGTGTGGGGGTGGGGAAGGTCACAGACCCAGCTAGCTTTTTTCTGCCTTCAGCACCACTGGCTCTGTGTGTGTGCATGCACTCGAGTGTGCGTGTGCCCATGTCTGTACAGCTGAGCATATGCGTGTACATGTGTGCATGGTGGTTCCTAATTATTTGTAAGAGTGAGTGGCTGTTCCCTGCACCATGCAGTGGATTTCCAGGGCGTCCTGAGGCACCCTTTTGGCTGTTTATCCTGACTCTCCAGCCAACAGTCACCCATGGCCTTCGGGCCACTATGGAATTTTATTCCAGAATGGCCCCTTCAATCTTTTTTGACAGTACCCATGGGGCATCCCGGCTCGCTGTGCTGTGGGATGTCACCCATTCTGGACTCACCCTTCATGGTGACCTCGACCTTGCCCTACACAGCTCTGTTTCCCAAGGGCCTGGGTGCCTGGTTGTCACACGTGGGCCGGCTCAGAGTTGGTACTCCCTGCCAAGCTTTCCCATCACCAGCCACCAGTTTTCCTGCAGTGGCGTGCCCTCAGTAGTCCCCTAATTCATCGTTGTTGTATAGGTGTTGCAGGGTGATAGGCTAACCCTAACCCCTGCTTGTATCCCATCGTGCCCCACACTTTTAGTGCCGCCGTGGTGCCAGCGCCCACTCATCCCTGGCACAAGGTCACTGCCTGACCGTGCTCTTGCCAGCCCTGGGACCCATCCCTCCTGGTGGGGATGGCGCGCAGAAGCAGGCTGTGTGCTGGGCTGTCATGGGGCGTGTGCGTGCGTGCGTGCGTGCGTGCGTGTGTGAGTGCCTGCCTCAAATGGATTTATCCTAGCTTCCTATTGAAATGTAATATTATTATTTTGTTTGACTTTTATGTTTGGCTTCTGTTCCCACACTGCAGAGTTTAGCATTAATGTGTGTACTCGATGTTTTCAGTGCAGGAGGAGCGGTGTGGTGCTCAGAGCGTGAGCAGCACCATGCACGCACTCTCACCGTGGCAGAGGCCAGGGTCCTTTTCCTCCCTAGAACTAGCACCTGGACGTGGGGGTAGTGCAGTGACTCGGGAGCGGCAGGTCCTGACCTGACAGCCAGGCTCTGCTTCCGTCTGCAAGTGTCAGATCCGGGGTTGGGCATAGGCGGGGTCAGTGCCCATGGGCTTTCAGGGGCCTTGGGCGCATTTCTATAGGAAAGCGATTAGTAGGACAGGCTTAAGCGTGCCTTAGCTTTGTTTTTACCTGGAGGAAACGGACAGGACCCGCGGTCCTCGTGCAGTCCGCTCAGTGTACCTGTAGCCTCTCCGCCCCTGCTCTAACTCCACTTTCCTTTCGTGTGTGCGGTGGTTCTCCCCGAATGGCAATGATCAGTTTTTGTGTTTCAGGTGGCAGAATCGTGTCTTCGAAGCCCTTCGCACCTCTGAACTTCAGAATAAACAGTAGAAACTTGAGTGGTAAGAAAGTCCTGCATTGTTAACTCTGAACAGACGTCATTAGCACTGACGTGAGAGTGTAGCCCAGCACTGCTGACACAGGCGGGTCACTCTCTGGGGGGCTGAGCAGCCTCTCTAGGCCCACCCACTCGATGCCAGGAGCACCCCTGTATGACAACCACAGATGTCCCCGGACATCGCCCCGTGTCCCTTGGTGGCAGAACCGCCTGGGTTGGGAGCCACAGGCTTGACAGGAGGCTGTGGAGTTACAGGGAGTGGTTTACAAGCTGCTTTGCAGCCACATCTGCTCGGCCTTCGAGGCAAGTGGCTGGTGTCTGCAGCAGGCAGGTCTGCAGCTCTGGCCCCTGGGGAAGAGCCCTGTCGCTGTGGGCGCTCACCCTCCAGCACAGACCTGTTGGGTACTAGGTGTGCGGGTAGCTTTTTCTTCCCAGGTGCTCCCAAGTGCTTTCCCATCCCTCCCCGTCAGCTCTCCGCGGTTCTCCTTGGACACGCACCTGGGTTAATGGGACCGTTGTGCTCGTCATGCACTTCCCTGACCCGCCAGCGTGCTGATCAGGCGCCTCGCTGTCTGGCGGGTGGGCTGGCTGCACGTGATGGTGCCTGAAGCTTGACCTATCCGTCCTTGCAGACATCGGCACCATCATGCGCGTGGTGGAGCTGTCACCGCTGAAGGGCTCGGTGTCATGGACGGGGAAGCCAGTGTCCTACTACCTGCACACCATCGACCGCACCATAGTGAGTGTCTGCGGGCGAGGCCCAGGCTTCCCACAGCACGGGTGGGCTCCAGTCCTTGTGTAGGCTGGATGTTCTCCCGAGTGACATGTGATGACAATTGCCTCAGTGTCAGAGGTCTCTGGTATCCAGGGAGTCCGTGGGCCAGCTGGGCCTGGTCCTCACCCAGACTCGCCCCATATGACACGGCCCTATGGGCCTGCACAACCCCCAAGAGCCGGGGCCTGCAGTTGGGGTGGGTCTCTGGGCAGAGACATGTCCCTGCCAGGCTTGCTGCCACTCCCCAAGGACATCTGATGTTGGCATGTGCAGACGGGTTGGCACTAACTTCCAATAAGATGTTTTCCTTTCTTTTCCATTTTTAGCTTGAAAACTATTTTTCTAGTCTGAAAAATCCAAAACTCAGGGTAAGTGTGTGCTTTATTCCTTCACTGAACATCGTGGGGTATTGCTTGAGGAGCTCCCAGCTGTGGATGGCGAGCACCGCTTTGAGGGATGGGGATTACGGCGCTCACTGAGCAATACTTCCTGGGAGCAGTGTTTTGGGAACTAGGTTGAATGAGTTGCAACCTTTGAACAATGTTTGGGTAACTTGGTGAGTTCTGCAAAGTGTAGGATGAGGGAGCCGCTCACGGTACACTGACCCATTGCGTCCGGAACTGAGGCCCGAGGCAGCTGGAGCACCCGCGGTCCTCTCTGGGTGTGGGCAGCCCCCCGTTCAAGGCGAGCTGGTTTAGGCCCTGACATGGTGGTTTTGCTGCTGGTCTCAGCGTCCTACAATGCCTAGTCCTGGCACTACACCCACCCTCCTCCACCCCCCCCTTCCACCTTAGGCCTCACAGGGCATCTGCCCAAATGCCTGTCTTTTTGGAGACACAGGCAAGCATCCGAGCAGGAAGAGGCCCCCACCACACCCCAAGCACAGAGGACGAGCTAAGCTGGGGGCACCATCCACGAGCTAAGCTGGGGGCACCCCCAGGGCCTGTCCAGCAGCCTCCCTGGGACAGCACACGCTCTGTGCACAGATGTGCCCCAGTGTGCTCCCCCGTCCCTTCAGGAGAGGACTGGCGAGCAGCTTCTTCAGCGCTGCACCCAGAGCCTTTTGTCTTTGATTTTGTTTCCTTTAACATGTCACAGTTTAGAAGGCCACCGGGTTTCTAACTGACAGATTTGGGGGTGTCTGCTCGCTCATGGTAGACATGCGTGTGGCTTGTGGCCAGCTAAGGGCCAGGGGTGGCACACGGGCTTCTCTGCCTCAGTTTACTCACCTGTACAATGGGCAGAGAAGTTGACATGAGTGGAGTGGGGCCTGCTAGCCCACCTCAGGGTTGAGGGGGACGCTGCCAATGCCAGCACTTTGAGGACACGTCCAACACTTGCTTTCCAGGAGGAACAAGAGGCAGCTCGGCGCCGGCAGCAGCGAGAAAACAAGAGTAACACGACCACCCCCACGAAGGTGCCTGAGAACAAGGCAGCAGCACCCGCAGACACCCCTGTGGTGAGTGCCCGCACCCTGAGCCCGCATGGCTGCCAACGGGCACAGTGCCCAGTTGCCCTGCCCTCGCCCTGGAGGGCAGCAGTGCTGGATGGCCCACACATTGGTCAGCACTGGTCACCGGTCTCAAGACAGAGGGGCTTCCTGGGGTGCAGGGTGCCTTGTCCAGTCACTCTGGGTCCTGTATCTCGGGCTCATGAATAATGATTTTGATCCCTCGACATTCCATCCACTAGGATTCTGGTGCTGAGGAAGAGAAAGTAGGGACGACTGCCATCAAGAAGCCATCCCCCTCCAAAGCCCGGAAAAAGAAGCTGAACAAGAAGGGGCGGAAGCTAGCCGGCCGGAAGCGCGGGCGCCCCAAGAAGATGAGCACTGCAAACCCTGAGCGTAAGCCCAAAAAGAGCCCGACTGCACTGGACCTGCTGCGTGCCCAGACTGCGTCCCAGACGGCTGCTGCCTCGCCGCAGGGTGAGCCAGCCACAGCCCCTGAGAGAAGGTGGGGGGAGCTTTCCCAGCATGCCTGGCAGAAACCACGTGCTCACAGGGATTTCATAGAACTACCAAGACGTGGTACCTGGCCGTGCCGTTGGACCGCAGGAGTGTTGAGTCTTGTCTTTGAAAAAGGCAGAGAAGCTCCATAGAACAGTCTGTAATTCCCCGGGAGGGAGTACTGGGCAGTTGTTGACACGTGGGTGCTGTTGTCTCCCCAGATGCATACAAGTCACCTCACAGCCCGTTTTATCAGCTACCTCCCAGCGTGCAGCGGCAGCCGCCTGACCAGCTGCTGCTGGCACCCACCCCGCCTGCACTGCAGAAGCTGCTAGGTGAGCCGGGATGTAAGGCGCAGGGCTGGGACTCTGCCGCCAGGGGACACTGGTCAGTGTCTGGGGACATCTGTGATCATGTTGGGAGTGCGCCTGCATTAGATGAGTGAGGCAGGGCTCCCGTGGCCCTAGGGAGGGGGCTGGGCCCGTCGGGGATGAGCCCTCCCTCACCTTGTGGGCTTCGACTTTGAGACCTCTCATCTCTTTAAAAACTGGGTGAAGGAAACCCTTTTGAATCATCGGAGCTACCAGTTTCCCCAGTTCCACATCTACAGCCTGTGTTTACTAGGAAATTTGGCACATCTGGTCATGGAAACCCACAGTCTTGGGGAGAAAGAAAACGCAGTTGGTGATAGCAGGAGCTGCAAGGGGCTCACAGGATGGTCCCCCTGCTGAGGGGCTCTGGGGGGGGGGACGCCAAGGCAGTGAGGGGACCGAGGGTGCCGGCACCGTCCCTGGCAGTTCTCCACAGCATCTGACAACGGCCAGGGGAGCTCCCAGAGAAATTGAAGCCCGCCCCCAGCCTTTCAGCCTCGAGACCTCAAGGCTTCTGCTCTGACACCTTGTCCCCGGCTCTTCTAGAATCCTTCAAGATTCAGTACCTGCAGTTCCTGGCATACACGAAGACCCCTCAGTACAAGGCCAGCCTGCAGCAGCTACTGGATCAGGAGAAGGTGAGACCCGCTGGTGGCTGTGTCCCCAGCGCTATGCAGAGGGGCGAGATAGCCAAGCCCTTCACCCTTCACCTGCCAGCCACCGATGGCCCCAGCCCACCAGAAACAGGCTGCGCTCCCTGTCATGTGCCCTGGTCCCCGCTCAGAGGGCCCGCCCACAGTGGAGGCCGTCTGTGGTGGCACTCGGAGTGTGGGCTTGCTCAGCCCCTGGACAGGTGCCGCCTTCTGATGGCATCCTGGGGACCAGCTGGTCCTCCCGTCTGGGTGCCACGGCTGCACATAGGGAGGTGGTAGCGTTCATCAGTGAGCCTGTTGGAGAGAGGGGACAGGGTGGAGTGCGACCGCACACTCACCAACCTCGTCTCCGCAGGAGAAGAACGCCCGCTTGCTGGGCGCTGCACAGCAGCTGTTTGGCCACTGCCAGGCCCAGAAAGAGGAGATCAAGAGGCTTTTCCAGCAGAAACTGGACGAGGTAGAGCTGCCCAAGGCTGGGTGACCCAAGCGCAGGATGGGGGGAGGCAGCTGGGGGCACAGCCAGGACGGCTGAGATCCAGAAGGACCACTTCCTTTGTGGTGCTTTTTCCAGTGGCTTAGAACCGGATTCTGGTCGGAGTGCTACTCCCTACATGGGGCCGGCACAGACTTGTGCCCTGGGGTCACCCCCTTGCTCCTTTCTCTGGAGGGCTGCAGCCTCTGTCATGTGTCCGCAGTTGGGAGTGAAGGCCCTGACCTACAGCGACCTGATCCAGGCACAGAAGGAGATCTCGGCTCACAACCAGCAGCTGCGGGAGCAGACGGAGCAGCTGGACAAGGACACCCGGGAGCTGCGCACCCAGAGCCTCCAGCTGGTGCGTGCGTGGGCCCGGCCCGGCCCACTGGCCTCCTGCGCTCTCCGAGTGCCGCTGCTTTGCGTGGCTCTCTGGGCTCTTGAGTGTGAGCGGGGCCCAGGGCCTACAGGCGGCTCCTTAGATTCCTGTCGGGCATCCCGGAGGCTCTGATGATTGCACTAGACGAGCCCTGGACGGGGCTCAGACTCTCCTGGTCCTCAGTTTCCCAGTGCTGGACTCCTTAATGAGCCGCCAGGGCCGGGGTACAGACCCCTGTGACCTCACTCAGCGATGGAGACCCATCGCTGGATGTGCAGGGGCCTCCCTTCTAGGGGGCTACCCTGCCCCATTCCGTGGGACCCCTCACCGTGCTCCTCAGGCATTTCCTACGTTGACCCTGGTCTTCTCCTTGGCCCTTCTGTGCAGCCTGGCCTTCCAGAGCAAGAGGGAGAGAGGGACCAGCCCCTGGAAACACCTGCCCAGATGCCCTCCCTGTCTCTCCTCAGGGACCCAGTGTCGGGGTGGGAAGCAGACCCCCTGCTGGGCAGCCCATCGTCCCCATAGCACCCACATTGCAAGTCTGGGCCCGCCTGGCCGAGGCTCATGGCCGTAAACGACTCCTTCCCCACAGCTAAAGGCTCGGTGTGAGGAGCTGAAGCTGGACTGGTCTACGCTGTCCCTGGAGAGCCTGCTGAAGGAGAAGCAGGCCCTGAGGAGCCAGATCTCCGAGAAGCAGAGACGCTGCCTGGAACTGCAGGTAGGGCCCGGGACGGATGCAGCGGCCTCTCTGGGCTTCAGCCATGGTGTCGGGAACGTGCTCAGAGCTGTCAGCACGGAAGCTGACCTCCTCCCAAGGACAAGGCATTGGCTCCCGGTGTCACAGTAACTGACGCCCCCCTGTCAGCCCTGGAGGGGAGCAAGGAGCAGGGCAGGTGGGGCCCCCCACTCGCCCCCAGGGCATCTCGGTTGATCCCAGACTTAAAAAGTTGCCAAAGCACCTACTGAGGAAGTGTTTCTGACACCTTCACGGAACCGCTTGTGCTTTTTTGATGGGGTGACCCGTTTCTCAAGAGCAGCTAGAAAAAAAGTGTGGGGTAGGGAAAGCACAGCACAGAGGCTGTGGCTGAGTCCCCAAGTCTGGAACTTCTAAGCGACAGAACAAAGGAAGACGTGCAGCGCAGGCATCGGCCGTCACGACTGTTCCGTGTGTACTGGCTCGGGCCCTCATGGCACCGCCCCAGCCTGGCTCTGCGGCAGACAGAGCACTTCTGCTCAGCAGGCCGCTGGGGCTCTTTCAAGTGGGTTATCCTTATAAAATGACACTGCAATGAATTTCTCTACACCGATGACTCCGCTGAAGGGTATTTCCCTCAAGACCTTGTCCTCAGAGTAGACCTGTGAGCAGTTTCAGGTCCCACAGTACATGTCTTGTGCCGAGCAGCAGTGTACGTCATGGAAAGAGGTGGCTGACTGTCACCAAAGCCAGGCCTTGTTCCTGCTATGCACGTGCCCGCAAGAGCAGTCTCCACAGGGGCATAGTTGAGTTCCAACCCTTCAATGAAATCAAGAAATGGTACATGTTCTTAGGGGGGGGAAATCAGAGCGAGTGAGCTGACAGAACAGAAATGTGGTTGGGCAGGCAGCTGAGACAGGTAACCTGTGTGTTCCTTGTTGAGTCCCTGCTTTCCTCGACAATGGTGCTGGAATGGCGGCGTGCACAGCAGCGTCCCGTTCTGCAGGCGACCGGGAGCCCGCTCCTACCCCCATCTTTCCCTCTCAGTCGTCCCAGACTCCTAGAGGCTGAACCCATTCTGGGGACGGGGCTGAGCGGTCCCTTCCCTCCACCTGGGCTCTCAGGGGGGTGATGGACTCAGGCTCACCTCTCCCCGGTAGCACAGACCCTCCTTTAGCCTGCGGTTGCCACCTCCTTCCTCTCTGGCCTCCAGGCCCATCTCACCCTCTCCTCTTGGCTCCTAACTTCACGGGGCCCAGCTGAAGTCTTGTTGAAGCAGACAAATCAGCTTCGGGTTCTGCTCATTTCCACTTGCAGCAGAACCCATCCCCCAGCCCTCTCCCCTGCTCCTGAGAATCCTTACCGAGAGCATGAAGTGTTTAGTTTTGCTGTGCCTAAAGAGCAGTCTGGAGTTTTGCTCAGTAATGCATGTATTTGTTGGGTAAGGGGCTGGCGCAGTAATGTCACAATCTGGTGTGATAATAAATGATTCACATGGGATCCAAAAATAATAATAAATAAAAAAACAAATGCCCCGTGTTCTGACCCCTGGAAGGAAACTCCTCCAGGGTTTTTCCCGATGTCTTACACTCCTGGGAGCACTGTGTCCTCTGTCTTGCTTTCTGGAGCATCAGCAGATGTGCGTGTGCAGAACCGCCCTTGACCCTCACATGCTGTCTTGCCCAGAGTGCCCCGATCGAGTTTGGGCGGCTGGCTGTCCTGGTCTCCATGTCCCTGCAGCCACTGTGGCTGAGTGTGCTTTCCCCCTTCCCGGGACTGTCCCTTTCGGTGGGCTGCTGGGTGGGGCTGGGCCTTGGGCCTGATGCCCTCTGTCTCGCAGATCAGCATTGTGGAGCTGGAGAAGAGCCAGCGGCAGCAGGAACTCCTGCAGCTCAAGTCCTCTGTGCCACCTGACGACGCTGTGCCTGGTCACCTTCGCGGGAAGGGCGGCTTGGGCCGTGAGCTGGACGCAGAGCCCGGCCGGCTGCACCTGGAGCTGGACTGCTCCAAGCTCTCACTGCCCCACTTCAGTAGCATGAGCCCAGAGCTCTCCATGAATGGCCATGCAGCCAGCTATGAGCTCTGCAGTGCGCTGAGCCGGCCCTCGTCCAAGCAGAACACCCCCCAGTACCTGGCCTCACCGCTGGACCAGGAGGTCGTGCCCTGCACCCCGGGCCACAGTAGCCGGCCCCGTCTCGAGAGGCTATCGGGCCTGGCGCTGCCCGACTACACCAGGCTCTCACCCGCCAAGCTGGTACTCAGACGCCACCTGAGCCAGGACCATGCGGCCAGCAGCAAGGCTGCCACCAGCGAGCTGCACCCACGGTGAGTGTGTGGGCTGGTGGGTCTGCCCCTGGCACCCTTAAGCCATCGTGGGGTCTTGGGAGTGGGAGCTCATCAGTTTGGGAGGAATTCGGGGGGTTGCTGAGCCTAGGCCACCAGCTCTGAATGCAAAGTCCAAGCCGAAGGGGCTCCAAGAGTGACCAAGCGGTGTGTCTCATTCCAGAGCCGAGCATACCAAGGAAAACGGCCTTCCGTACCAGAGCCCGGGCCTCACCAATGGCATCAAGCTGAGCCCTCAGGACCCACGGCCCTTGTCCCCCGTGGCCTTACAGATGACAGGAGAGAAGGGCAGCGAGAAGGTACATACAGCTGCCAGGAGGGGCCCATGGGGTAGGGGCCTGGGGATGTGTTCACCTGCACCCGAGCCGGGGCTGTGGGGACAGCCCAGTGGATGTCCTGAGTGGGTCTATTAGGAGAGGGGGTCCAGGTGAGGACTGGTGGAGCCAGGAGAACGCCGGGTGGGGGTGGAGGGCTTGGGAGTCCGTCAGGCCCTTGTCCACGGGCACCTGACCCCTGCGCGGGGACGACACTAGGAGAGTGTCTTGATAGCATAGCCATGTTAGGGAGGTATTGCCTATGGGGACAGAAAGAAGAGGGCGGCTCTGTGTGCGTGGCTGCAAATTTAAGAAACATTGGAAAGTCAGAGCTTGAGGACCTGGTGATTGTGGCTATTGGGTTGATGGGCGAGACCCTGGAAGGTCAGGAGGAGCAGGTTGGGGTGGAGGCCTGGGTGTTAACTGGGTTGCGGGGACGATGGCTGGAGGGTCGCTGTGTCCTTTGGGGGGTGCTCGTGGCCTGGGATTTGCTGGTCAGCAGAAGCAGGCAGTCTCTTGTGTCTGCAGGGTCTGAAGGAGCGCGCCTACGCCAGCAGTGGGGAGGCCATCACCAGCCTGCCTGTCAGCATCCCGCTCAGCACCGTGCAGCCCAGCAAGCTGCCCGTCAGCATCCCCCTGGCCAGCGTGGTGCTGCCCAGCCGTGCCGAGAAGGTGGTAAGTGCGCGCCACGAGGGCCAGGCCCAGGCTCCAGGGTACTACTGCGCCCAGGGCACCCATGCAGGCAGAGGGGGCTGGTGTCTGCTTTTTGTCCCCTTCTGTTAAACTGTGTGCTATTGAATTTTGAACACACCATGGTACCCAAGAAAAACAGCATCTAAAATCCAGATTTAATTACCATGATATCTTGCTGTTTTCATCTCAGATATTTTTTTGTAAATGGGTGTGTGCCAGTGGAGAAGGGATCGAACTGCCTGATACGGTAGAAGCTGGAAGCCCACCCTTTCCTTCAGGCTACACGTGCCTTCTCCTGCCTCACATGTGTGGACTCATGAGCACAGAACCTCGTACAGTGCAGCTTCTCTTTGTCTTTACTGAGCTGTAATTCACATACAATTCACCATCCAAAGTGGGCATTATAGTGGCGTTTAGTACGTTCACAGGGTTGTGCACTTAGCACCTCTCTAGTTCCAGAACCTTCCATCACCCAAAAGGAAACCTCATTCCCGTTAGCAGTCACCCCCATCTACTCCCCAGCCCCCGCAACCATGAACCCACATCCTGTCTGTGGATGTGCCTGTTCTGAACATTTCACGTAAATGGAATCACACACGGTGTGGCCCTGTGTGTCCGGCTTCTCTCATGAGCACCGTGTGTTCAAGGTCCATCCACGTTGTAGCGAGTATTAGCGCCTCCCTCCTTTTACCGAGTGACACTCCAGTGGGTAGATGGGCTACATCTTGTGTATCTTTTCATCTGTCAGTGGGCATTTCTTGTTCCTACTTTTTGGCCAATGTGGACATGCGTGTACAGGTTTTGTGTGGTCAGTGTTTTCATCTTGTTCCACGTAGGAGTGGAATTGCTGGGTCAGGTCGTAACTGCAGCCCCTCACTGCTCCCTGCCCCTTTTATCCGCAGCCTAAGCCCATTAGCTAGAGCCATCCTGTAGAACCCAAGTCAGACATCTGTCCCTCCCCTTGTCAGACCCTTCTGGTGGCTGTCCCCCATGCCCACACCCTGAGCAGGTCACTCCCCGCTCTGCATGCTGCTTCTCACACACGTGCCCTCTCCCTGCCTCATGCCCGCAGCATGTTCTGTGGCCTGTGGCCCCTCCCCAGTGTTCAGCCGCTGGCCGTCTCAGCTGACAGTGTGCTCTGTCCACAGAGAAGCACTCCCAGCCCTGTGCCGCAGGCACGAGAGTCATCGTCCACGCTTGAGAAGCAGATGGGTGCTAATGCCCACAGTTCTGGGAGCAAAGGCCTCGCCCTGGCCCCCGCAGGTGAGACTGATCCCCCAACTTCCCCCAGGGGCCAGGCCGGAGGTGCAAGTGGGGCGCCCAGAGATGCTGGGCTGGGCTCAGAGCCAGACTCCTCCTGGCCGTTGGGTCTGCGCTGAGGCAGGGCGGCCGTCCCTGCTGGCGGCAGCAGCACAGCACAGCCTGAACCTGTGGCTGGCATCCAGATGTGGACGTGCTCAGTCTACCTGTATTTCAGCCTATGTGGCGGACTGGGTGGCATGGTGGCTGTGTCCTTGTCAAACCACTGTGGGCGCCTGGGCTGCTCCGTTTCTGGCTGGTTCTGGTTTTCAGAGAGCGCCGATTCTTGGCACATCTGTGTGTTGACAGGGGGCCTGGGACACTATGGCTCTGTAGCCGAGTGGGTCTCTGTCACAGCTGCTCAGCTCTGATATGACAGCCCATGGGCAGGTGGTGGGCCTGTTGCTAAACAGGCTGGGCTGCAGTTTGCCCACCTGCATGAGCACATGGCCTATTTGGAAATTATTTTCCTAGGCATAAAGAGTGGATTGCACAAGCCAGTACTGAGACTGGGTCCGTCCCTGGTCTTATGGTGCCCCACTACTCCAACACGGGGGCACGGCTTTGTCGCTGGTAGCATAACCGAGTTCTGGGCAAGAGACAAGTTATCAGTTGGACATCACCCAGGTTTTTGAGCCTCTAGGGGAGGCCCCCTAGAGAGGGGTTGGGGTGGGGAGTTGGGGACGGGCTCCAGGGCTTCCGATGGTGCCACGCCCAAACATGGGAAGGAGCGCCCCGCACCTGGGCACTGTCATGCCTGCCCGAGGGCACCTGCCTTGTCCCTCTGTGCCATCTCTGGTGGCAACGACAACATGGAGGCTGGTTCTCGGGGCCTGAGCATCCTCACCAGTCCCACCCCAGGTTGTGCCATCTTCAGCCAGTCTGAGCGTCCTCTCCTGGGACTTGCTCCCCTGAGCAACGGTGTTCTTCTCGACAGGCTTCTCCTACACCGGCTCCGTGGCCATCAGTGGGGCCCTGGCAGGCAGCCCGGCTCCGCTCGCTCCTGGAGCCGAGCCCCCCGCCTTTGACGAGTCCTCTAGCTCGGGGAGCCTCTTCGCCACCATGGGCTCCCGCAGCTCCACCCCGCAGCATCCCCCACTGCTGGCACAGCCGCGGAACTCTGGCCCGACCTCACCTGCCCACCAGCTGTGTGCCAGCCCCCGGCTGGGCACCGCCCAGGGCCCATTCCCTGATGCCAGCAAAGGGGACCTTCCCTCTGAGGCTGCCTTCTCAGATCCAGAGAGTGAGGCCAAGAGGAGAGCCATCTTCACCATCTCGGCCGGCACCAGCAGCACCAAACAGTCGCCTTCCAACAAGCACAGCCCTCTGCCCGCGGGCACTCGCGGGGACAGCAGCCAGAGTCACGGGCAGGACAGCCGCAAGCGGGGCAGGAGGAAGCGGGCGTCGGCAGGGACCCCCAGCCTGAGCTCGGGCGTGTCCCCCAAGCGCCGGGCCCTGCCATCCGTCGCCAGCCTCTTCACGCAGTCTTCAGGATCCCCTCTCAACCTCAACTCCATGGTAAGGCCAGGAAGGAGCGGCTGTGGCAGGGCTGGGGGGAATTGCGCAGCACCAACAGCCTGGCATCTGGGTGGCCTTCCCTCTAGGCCCACCCACACGCAGGAAAGAGTAGGGAGTGGGCTTCACGGTTCCCGGGGCTCTACCCACCAGAAGGCTCTGGGCAGCAGGGACCCAAGCACAGCCCGTGGGGTTGGTGTGTGCAGCTGTTGACAGGGTTGTACTATCTGTGCTGCTCTCTCAGGTCAACAACATCAACCAGCCTTTGGAAATCACGGCCATCTCATCTCCCGAGAGCTCCCTGAAGAGCTCTCCTGTCCCTTACCAGGACAATGACCAGCCACCCGTGCTCAAGAAAGAGAAGCCCCTGACCCAAACCAACGGAGCCCACTATTCCCCACTGACCTCGGATGAGGAGCCGGGCTCTGAGGACGAGCCAGGCAGCGCCAGGTGAGGGGCTGGGCTGGGCGGAGCAGTGGGCATGGCAGGGCTCTGACAGGCCCTCGTGGTCAGGCGTGACCCCCGAGGACAGGCAGCTTCCCCCTGCCGACTGTGGGTGGGTGCAGGGGTCCTTAACAATCCCTCCCCTCGCCCTGCCCCAGACCCTGGTCCCTACCTTCTGCTTCCTGTCTGTGAATCTGACTCCTCTGGGGACCTCCTGTGAGTGCGATGACACAGTATTTGTCCGTCTGTGACTGGCTGATTTCAGCGCATAATGTTCTCAGGGTCCGTCCACTCTGTAGCAGGTGTCAGTGTTTTTCCTTTCTAAGGCTGAGTAATATTCTGTCGTGTGGATGGACCGCGTTGTGTTTCTGTGTCATCCATCCACGGACACGCAGGTTGCTTCCAGTTTTAGCTACTGTGGACCGTGCTGCTGTGCACTCACAGACATGTTTGTCTCTGTTTCCCTCATACCGAGTGGTGGAGTTGCTGGGTGTTTAACTTTGTGAGGGGCTGCCTCCCTGTGTCCCACGGTGGCCACTTGCTGCATGTCCCCACCAGCCACGTTCCTGCGGCTCCTCCCCATGTCGCAGGCCTGCTTCTGTCCTTTAGTGTAACAGCTGCTCTTGTGGGCGTGGAGTGGAGTGAAGTGTCGTGGTCCTGGCTTCCATCTCCCTGACCACCAGTGGTGTTGAGTGTCACCTCACGTGTCATCTGTGTCTGCTCGGGTCCTTGGTGCTCTCTGTCCTTGGGTGTCCTTTGCTGCTGTTGAGTTATGAGAGTGCTTTATGTGTTCTAGATCTGTGACCCCGTACCCACCTGTCTCCCACCAGAGATATATGGCGTGTGAATGTTTCCTCCCCTCTCGGGGCTGTCTATTCACTCTCTTGCTGGTGTCCTTTGAAGCACAGAAGTGTCACATTTTGATGAAGTCCCATTTCTCTGTGTTTTCTTTTGTTGCCTATGCTTGTGGTGTTTTGTTAAAGTTATTTCTTTTTGTTCCTCATCCACATATGCATATTGCATTTTAGAACTTGCACGTGGATGTTTTCCACCTGTGTTGGGCACGTCCAACTTAGCGATTTCCGAATTCTTTCCGAGGCTCTATGTCTGGAGCTCATCGTGTCCTTTGGGACGGACTGCACAGCACTGACACACGCACACTGTTTATAATCGTGCTGCTGCAAATCCCGGCCACCGCAGCATCCTGCATGCTGTGTGTCACGTGCATCACAGCAGGCACACGTGGTCTTCAACAGCGTGAGAGAAGTGAGCGGAGTCGGCCCGTAGGGACAGTGTATCTCTGTATATGTGGAGATAGAGGGCCTGTCTCTCTGCAGTGGCTGAGCCTTCAGCCCTGTCTCTCACCAGAGATACCTTCGTGCTAGCGCTGGGGCTGCGCATGGGTGTGAAGGGCACCAGGGCCTGGCCGGCCTCCTGGACAGCTTGGTGCACACATGCAGCTCTCCGCGTGTACGCGGATTTCAAACAGTCATCATGGTTTTTTTCTCGATAGAATTGAGAGAAAAATTGCCACAATCTCCTTGGAAAGCAAATCTCCTCCGAAAACCTTGGAAAATGGTGAGTAACAGCTTGACACCCCCCCCCCCCCCCGTGCTAAATGACACAGCCCCCGGATAACAGTGATGCCCAGGCTCAACCCACTGCCGACCTGTGAGGGGACCACACCAAGCTTCTAGAATTGCCTCTGGGGGACGTTGGGTACCGCCTGGCCACCTCCCCTGGGCAGACTGCACTGTCAGAAGGGCCGTCCCCAGGCCAGGCCAGGCTCAGTGCTGCCGGGCTGCAGGGATCCACATCCTCGGTTGCTGGGGCAACGAGCCTATTTCCTTCCTGGTTAGATGGGCCAGAGCCTGATTTCTGTGCTGGCGCGCCACACGGCTGCTTCTGTCCTCACCTTCTCTTGCAGTCCCACCCTCAGCACATGCAGGGCCGGCACGATCTCCCAGGACAGGCCCATGTGGACCTAAGTGCTCTTTTCTGGCTGGAAGGGCATCTGAGCCACGGTGGTCTGAGCCCATGCAGCTCCCTCCTGGACCCCCTCACAGAGCCCACGCCACAGCTCCTGCCCCACTCGGCCCCTCAGAGGCACCCAGGCCTCAGCCCCTGCCTTTCCTTGTCAGGTGGTGGCCTGGTGGGAAGAAAGCCAATGCCCGCCAGCGAGCCTGTCAACAGCAGCAAGTGGAAGGCCACCTTCTCGCCTATCTCCGACCTCGGCCTGGCCAAGGCCACTGACAGCCCATTGCAGGCCAGCTCCTCTCTGAGCCAGAACTCCCTATTTGCTTTCCGGCCTGCCCTGGAGGAGCCCGGCTCGGCCGACACCAAGCTGGCTGCACACCCCAGGAAGAGCTTTCCCGGTGCCCTGTCAGGGGCAGGTGGGCTGAGCCCAAGCAGCAACCCTCCCAACGGCTTCGCCTTCAGCGGGGGCCTGGCTACTGACCTCAGTTTACACAGCTTCAACGATGGTGCTTCTCTCTCCCACAAGGCCCCCGAGACGGCCAGCCTGGGCACCCCCTTGAGCTTTCCCGCCCCGCGGGGCAAGGAGGGCGGCACAGAGCCCAGCCCCTTTGTGAACAAGAGGCAGCTGGACGGACTGGGAGGCCCGAAGGGCGAGGGGGGCAAGAGCAGGGAGGCAGAGCTAGGCCTGCCCTCCTGCACGCCCACGGACAAGGCCTCGCTGGCGCACGTCAAGGCGGGCAAGGGCCGGGACCGCGAGCCTGACTTCAAGAATGGCCACAACCTCTTCATTTCCGCCGCCACCGTGCCCCCTGGGGGCCTCCTCAGTGGCCCGGGCCTTGCCACGGCAGCATCTTCGGCGGGCAGCGTGGCCCCCTCTGCCCAGACACACCGGCCCTTCCTGAGCACCTTCGCCCCCGGCCCACAGTTCTCCCTGGGCCCCGTGTCCCTGCAGTCCAACCTGGGCTCATCCGTGCTGCAGTCTCTGTTCAGCTCCGTGCCGGCCGCCGCCGGCCTGGTGCACGTCTCGTCCGCTGCGACCAGACTGACCAACTCACACGCCATGGGCAGCTTTTCCTCCGGGGTGGCAGGCGGCGCAGTTGGAGGTAGGCAGGAGCACATCTTTCTCGGCTGCCTAGGGTCCCGAGAGACCTGCTCGGGGGTCCGAGACGCCAAGCCGCAGGCCATCATCGCAGCCTCTTGGACCACTGGGTTTAATCACGACTGCTTTACAGGTTCCCTTCCAGAGCCCCCTAAGGGTCGAGAGGCTATGCTTGCGTGTCCCCTTGTGCCCACTTTGCACCCACCACCTCGTTCCTTTTCATAAAATGCAGATGTGAAAGTCACATGGGCAGAGCACTTATGCGTGAGTCGGCCTGGCAGGCTCTGGTTGTGACGGCGTCTCATACCTTCAGGAGAGCTGGCACCGAGACTAGAGCTTTCCTGCCTGCCCGGGAAGGTCACCATCAGACCTGACACACAGCCCATGGGCTTTGGGCCGCTTTGGGGGCTGGCACTAGGAAGAGTGGCCACAGTGCCTGCCGCAAGAGGTCTCCGTGTAGGGTGGAGTGGGGCCTCGGGCTGGGCCCTCTGTGGTCTCAGACCACGGCTGCAGGCCCCTTGCTGGGCACAGGCAAGGGAGATGCTCACAGCTGGGACCCCCTGCGGCCTGCCTGAGGGTGTTGTGGCCCTCCTGCAGGCAAGTTTCACCTGGCCACCTGCACCCTGCCTACTGCTTTGCCCCTGCACCTGCGTGCACGCGGAGCTGCGGCTGCTGTCCCTTTTGCGTGTGTCTCATCGCTTGCCTGGAGAATGCCACCTGTTGAAGCTGAGTTTTTCTCTCCTGTTTGCAGGTGTCTTTAACCACGCGGTGCCTTCCGCCTCCGCTCATCCGTTTGGAGCCAGTTTCGGCAGCGGGGCTGCGTGTCGCAGCGCCACGCTGAGCTTAACCCCGCTGCAGGCGGTGGCCAGCACCCCCGCCTCTTCCTTTCAGGCCCCGCCCTCCATGGAGCCGAGGCCGCCCCTACCCCCGCCTGCTCTGCCCCTGGGCCGGCCCCCTGCGGGGCCGCCCACCCTCCACGCGCCCCCTCCTCCTAACGCTGCCTTGCCTCCCGTTCCCGCGCTGCTCCCTGCTAACTCTGAGCCTGCGCTCCTGCAGAACCTGGCGCCCCTCCCTGCTAACCAAGCTTTCTTACCCGCCTCCTCTGCCGCCTCTCTGCCGCCTGCTAACGCCTCTCTGTCCATCAAGCTCGCCTCCCTCCCGCACAAGGCCTCCCGCCCCTCCTTCACGGTGCACCACCAGCCCCTGCCCGGACTGACTCTGGCCCAGGCTGCTCCTGTGATCCCACAGGCCAGCTCCACGGGGCCATCCGCTGTGTGGGTTTCCCTTGGCATGCCGCCTCCTTGTGCCGCGCGCCTTGCGGGGGTTAAGCCGCGATAAAGACCTTGCTTAGCTAGCAGTTCTGTTATGTAAGGTAAGGCTAGAGCCAACCAGGTGGCCCATATGAGAAACTCAACTGTCCTTCCTTTCGCAGAGAATAGGTGGGCCTGCAGGACTACGCAAAGGCCTGGGGACCAAGACTGCTGTGCCTTGGCTGAAGGGTGGAGACGGGTGGTTCTGAGAAGTGCAAAGGAAACATAGCGCAGGGTGGGAAGGGAGAGTGTGGCGGCCGGGCCCGTAGGCCGCTGAGGGCTGCCTGCGTGCCAGCACTGAGCTAGGAGGGGTGTGGCTGGCCCTTGCCGCCCACCTGGACCTTCACACTAGGTCCCGGTAGCACTTCTGCCCAGGGGCGCAGCACGTCAGGAGGGCCCCACAGGCCTGCAGGCTGGAAGCTGCATTCAGTCTTGCAGGGAGAGGACCAGGAAGAAGTGCGGGCGTCCGGCTGCGGGGCCCCAGCTCAGTGTTGTCACTCTCCAGCTGTCGGTCTCCAGTGGTCAGCGACCGGGGCAGCCCCAGTGTGGGGCCATGGGGCAGCTCAGAAGCCCACCTTGCTGTCTGTCCACTGTTGGACCTCTCTCAGCCTTTTTACTTAAATGCACCTCGTCGGGTGCATTTAAGGCCCCTGGTAGTTGGTGGGCCTTTAGAAGACAGTTGTGCATTGTGCTCCTTGGCTAGAGGTCCCTGCTGGCAGGCCCCACCCACATGTCCTGGGGGCTGCTGAGCAACAGGAAGGGCTGCCTGGCAGGTGGGCGGTGCTCCTCCGGCCTCCAGGGAACTGGACCCGTGCAGTTTGAGTGTCAGTGTGGAGTCAGTGGAGAGCAGTGTAGGAAGGGTCCGCCTTTGGGAATGGGATGAGGAAGGTGGCCGTGAGGCCTTCGGGAGGGCCCTAGTCCACTGCTCCGCTGTGAGGGTGGTAGGGAGCTGGGCTCTGGGACAGCCGACCCAGCCACTGCTGGTGCCACCTGGCATCCTCTGGTGAAAGGGCCTTCCTAGGCAAGTCCACCGTTGTGGGCGAGTGCTTGAGGAACAGAAGCCGGGCACCGACTGGGCACTGCAGGCCAGGCGTGCGGTCTGTCTGCCATCCTCAGCCCTTTGCATGTGTTTAAGTGGAAATAGACATGAGGCCGCAGGAGTCTGACGACCTCCCAGTCAGGGCATGGGTCTGGGGATGGGCTGTGCCTTGGTCCCATTGGAAAAGCCTGGAAGGTAGGTTGGCAGTGGTTCACAGTGGCCTCACGCCATCAGAGAGAGCACGGTGGCCAGGACTGGCTGGAAGAGGTCAAGGCTGTGCACGCGGAAGCATCTGGGCATCAGGCCCCCAACCCAGCCTGGCCTGCAGTGGACACCTGCCTTCTATCCACCCAGCATAAGAGGTCTCCCTGGGCTGGACAGCGACACCTCCGGGATATGCATGCCTGTCAGCGGGGGGCTGCTCACAGGACCCCCTGAGCAGTGCCTAGCCGGTGGTGACCAGAGAGGGTCTCGGATTCCAAGGTTCCCAGAGAGTGGGGGAGGCCAGGATCCAGAGCCCCATGCAGGCCTTGGGACTGTGACCTCCCACCTCTGACTGGGCCAGGGGCGTGGCATGAGAGTGTCTGCGACGACCACATTCTGTTCGTCCATCCGTCCATCTGTAGGCTTTGCTTCCCCAGTCTGGGGACATGTGGGCTGCTCTGAGTGAAACACTAACGCTGTGCTGCCTTTCCTCCCACGCCGGTCTCTGCAGGTAACTAGGATTTCTACCTCAACGGCGACACCTGTGCGAGGACAGGTGGGCCACGGGAACGGCGGCCGACCACCGGACAGCGGGACAGACCGAGGACGAGGCTGTGCCGTGAGTCCACGCTGCACAGATATGCAGGAGATGCTGGGCCTGGCTCCAGCGTGTACTATTGATAGTTTTAGATAAAGTATTTATCGTTTTTTAAAAAGTATAAACAATTTTGACTTATTTTATTCCACCGAAGTCATAAAGGCAACCTATTGAGAAATGTAAATACTATATATGAGAGGATCTATATAAAGACCTGGACCCCAAGACTGGCCGCCCGCGGAGACCCCGACAGCCGGCCCGGTGCTATCTCACCGCCAGGCCTCGCCGCCTCCACGTTCTCTTGGTGCTGACTCGAGGTTGACCAACGCCAAAATCAGTCCTTGCTGCGCCCGCCCCGTCATCCTGCGCTCTCCCGTACCAAAGGCACGCCTGTCTTTAGGTCAAGGGTGGTTCGCTCGGTTTCTGACGTCCCTCAGAAAAGCCCCTCTCCCCCATCACTGTGAACACTCCTGGCCAGACTGTCAGCCCTGGATCCTGGGACGGCTCCTTTGGTGTGGGGACGCGGGCGGGCGGCGGGCTCCCTGATGCTGCAGGAGGAGGCCGCTGTGAATGGTGCTTGTGGGGGGGTCTGGTACCTGTCGTCGTCGCGTGTGTCACGGAGCTGCTGGGAAACAAGTGCTTTACTTTGTACGTGCTATCTTGGACTCGGGCTCACACGCAGCCCAGCAAGGCGTGTGGCCGCCGGCCGGGGCATGTGGCAGGTCAGCCGTGGGTGCCTGGTGTGTCTGTACAGAAGAGAGTCACGCTGACGAGTGACAGTATTTTATAGAGATGTGATGAAAATTTATAAATTTCATAGACTTGACTTTGTTTATTTTTAGATCGTATAATGCACAGTAAACTTAAAAGGAAGAAAGAAAAGTGAGGGGGGAAACCTTTTTATTTATTCAAGTGCACACAAGTGGCGTTGGCCCAGGGCCGAGCACCCCTTGTCCCTCTCTCTGCTCAGCCTGTGCCGCTGCTCCATGTCTCCACTGGCCCTCCAACCCCGCAGCTGGGGTGACACCTGCCCCCACTGGAGTAGCCTCCATGGTGCTTGGGAACCAGTTCCCCAGGGTGGGCTGGCAGGGCAGAGGCGGGCTTCACAGGAAGGCAGGAGAGCTGTCGCCGATGCTTCCAGAGGCTGCCAGTAGGTTTCTCGGGTCCCTTCAGCGCAGCCGTCTGTGACTAGTTCTGGGTCTTGTGTTGTCTGCAGAGTCCCTGAAAGGGCGAGTCCGGGAGCCCTCAGGACCCCATTGTGGGAGCTCCAGAAAGGGCTGAGCAGGTGCAGTCAGAGCTCTGGCCTCAGGTGCTTGACCCCAGGAGGTGACACCCCCCCAAGGAACAAAGAAGTCCTTTTTCTAAAGGTGGGGCTGTGCAAAGGGATTTGACCTGTTCCTGGAGAAAAGGCCTGAGCTCCGCCTTCCCCAGCCTGGCCAGCATGGGCTTCCACCAGGCCCCTGCCTCCTGATCCCTGGGGGCAAGGCAGGCCTTGGCAGATGGGAGGAGGGGGGTGGGGGGTGGGGGCCTGGGAGAGCCCTGCCTCCTGTGTGCCCTGGGGTGGTGCCTGGCCCAGAGCAAATCCAGGCTGAAGATGGTGCTCGGTCAGGTTCTTGGAACCGGCTGCCCTGTAACTGCTGCCCTGGCTCCCTTCCCTGCCGGTCAGTGCACGAAGGTGCTGTGCTCACCCCAAACCCCATGTCCCCCCCTTCCTCGTCAGGAGCACAGGGCCCCCTAAAAAGCTGCAAGGCTGACAGTAGCAAAGTCACAGCACGTGGCGAGACCCTGGTCTGGAACTAAGCAACTGTTCTCAACAGTGCTTCTCTTCCGGACAACTGGGGTCTTCGTGTGGACTTCGTACTGACATGCCACACCTGCCCCACAGCAGTTAGCACTGGGGGTCTCCTTTCTGTGCCCGCCCTCAGCCCCCAGGCCCTCCTGACCAGGAGATCGATTGGCCACTATTGGCTGCTAGGGAGGGGAGGCCGCATGGCCCTGTGGGGAGCGGGGTCTGGTCTCTGTGCAGAGACCCCGTGCTGCTGTGACTGTGGGCAACTTCAGGGAAGCCCAGGGCTGCGAGGGCGCTTTGCTCAGGAAACCTAAGTCGGACGACCCTCCCAGTCTGGAGGAGCCAGCCTTCCCTTCCAGCTATGACTCGTGACTTATTTAAGACCCACTCACCCCTTTATTTATCCACGCCATATGCAGTAGGAGACTGTTTTCTTGTCCTTTTACCACCACCCGCCACCCCCGCCATCATTCCCATTCAGTCCCAACCTTGACTATTAACTCAGATGGGGCCCTGCCTGCTTTGTGGTTCTGGTAGTTTCAGTTGGGGGCGCTGGCGTGGTCTTTTTTCCCTACGGGAATTCCACTGCACTCTGATTTCCATCTCTAGACTGTAATAAAAGACTTGTTTTCACTTGAACCTGGTCTGCTGGCATTTCTTCCTGGTTATCACACAGTGAGACCTTAGCCGTGAGGGCCCAAGTGCAGAGGATGGTCACTCCCAACAGGCCCCACGTGCTCCTGAAAGCAGCCGCTGTGACTAGCAGACTGCAAGTGCCCACCTCAGGGAGGCCCAGCCCCTGCAGGGCTTACACCTGACGAGGTCCAGCATCCCAAGGACAGCCCTTTTGATGAACTAAAACCAACTGACTGGGACTTGGACGTTGGCAGAACCCTTTCCGAGGTCCCACGTGCACCCAAGGGGAAGGCCTGTGACGAGGGGTGGGATCATAGGCCACCAGAGGATCCCATCACACCCCCACCTCCATCCTACCTTAGGGCCTGTGAGCATGAGGCCCCAGGGGCCAGCCTCCCTGACTTGCCAGGCCCTGGGTTCTGGGTCTCCTCCCCTCTATTTGGGCAGCCCAGCCTTCTTTTCGGGCCTGGAAAGGACCTGTCCCCCATGAGCCTTACTTCCCTTGGGCCAGCTCCAAAGGCCTGGGACCACCAGCCTGTGGAGGATCCATGTTCCTCTCTGCATTCACTTCACCACCAACCCGTGTGGAAAAAAGAGGTACCTTTATTTGAACAGAATAAGCACACGGGCCCAAGAGCGAAAGCTCCCAGCTCTGCCCAGCGGCCTCCAGCCAGGGCCTGGCTCTCGCCCTCAGCAGGACAGTTCACAGCCCCGTGCCCTTCACCGCATCATCCAGCTTCATACATTCAGCCTGCACAGAGCAGGAGCCTCGGGCCTCCCTCACCAGGCCCTGGAGGGATGTGCCCGAGGGGCCAGGCACAACAGCTCCCTGGCAGCAGCATGTGGCACCACGAGGTGCCGGACCAGTCTGGTGGGTCCCAAGGCACAGCCCCTGCCCACTCTCAGCAGCCTGGGGCCTTTGAAGTCTTGAAGCCAAAACACCTCACTCCATAAATCCAGGTTTGAGGAGACCCAGGTCCCAGGGAGGGTGGGGGGGGCTCCTCTCAAAACTGGTGAGTAAAGCTGAGGAGCCTGAGCGTGGACTCATGCCTTCAAGCCACTCAGCTGGAACCGGGCCTCCTCCGATATGCCGAACTGCTCCAGGGGGTCCTGTGGGGCGGACATCACAGCATGAGCCCCAGCCCACGAGCCACCCCCTTCCCAAGCCATGTGCCCCATGCCCACCTTGCCGGTCATCTTCTGGATCTCATTCCTATAGAAGATGAGGCTCCGGCGCATGAACTCGTAGCTGGGGAAGAAAGTGGCCTGTGTTCACAGCGCTGGCTCTACCTCTGCCCCAGGCCCCGGGGCGCCCATGCCCCACCTGGCTCGTCGTAGAGCCCCCATCCACTCCTGACACTGCTCCTCGCTGCAGCACTCAAAGTGGTACTTCCTCTCCGGGTCCTCGATGAAGCCTGCGGAGGGAGGGCCCGTGTGTCCCTGCTCACTCCAGCCCACCAACCACAGGCCTCAGCTGTCTGTTGCCACTGTCCACAACTGTCCCCTCCTCCAGCCCCAGCTCGTCGCTTCCCACCGGCTGTAGATTGAACTGTGTCCCCCAAAAGGGTAAGCTCAAGGCCGAGCTCCCGGAATCCGGGAACAGGGTCATTGCGGATGTAATTAATTAAGGCGAGGTCACGCTGGAGTGCGGTGGACTCCTAATCCCACAGGACTGGTGTCCTTACAAAAGCGGGGAATTGACAGACACACAGGGCAAAGGCCAGCGGGACGACGGCGCAGCGAGGGGGTGATGCTTCTCCAAGCCAAGGAACGCCCGGGGCTGCCCCCGGCCTCCAGGGACGGGGAGAGCCTGGGACACACCACCCTCGGAGTTAAGCAGTACCGCGGCCACCGCAACCTCGGCGTCTGCCCGCCAGCAGTGAGAGGACTAAGTCTCTGCTGCGGACGCCCCCCAGTCGGTGGCAGCCCCGGGAAACCAGAAGTTCGGACCTCCCCGAAAACTCCATCCTCTCAAAGACACCCACAAGAATCCTCCGGGGTCCCCTGCACAAAGCCCGGCACTGGAAAGGGGTACAACAGCCAGCGCTGCCCGAGGGCAATGCTCCCCGAGAGCAGAGAAAGTCCTCGTGGCCTCGCGCGGGCCGCCCGCACCACAGCCGAGGAGCCCGGCGCCGACCCCGGCCCCAGCGCCCGCGCTCACCGATGGAGAAGCCGCCGGGCTCTTCCCGCGTGATTCTGCAGTGCTCCAGCAGCAGGGCTCCCACGGGCTGGGGGCAGACGGGGCGAATGGGCGGGCCGCCCGAGGACCCCGGACCCCAGCCCGGCGCCCGCCTCCCCGCCGCCCTACCTCTGCCTCATCCGTCCGGAAGTAGAAGAGGAAATTAACCACCAGTTTCACCAGTCGCCGCTTCACCACTGCGGACACAGGGCGGGCTCGCGAGGGCTCGGCGGCCGCCGCACCCGCCGCCGCCCGCCCGCCCCGACCCCCGGCCCCCGGCCCGCTCACCGCTGCCCTTCTTGGGACCCCGCATGCCCAGCTCGGCCGCCAGCTCGGCCGGCTGCCGAGACAGCGCCTGCAGCTCCTTCTCGTTGTAGCGCATGGCGCCCCGAGGCCCAGAACGTAGAGTAACGGCCGCGCCCTACGGGCCGTCGTCCCCGTTCACGCCAAAAATGTCCCAGGGCACGTCCCGGAAGTTCTCTCAGAGCTACTGCGCCGGCGCGTCCCAGGGCTGCCCATCCGGTCAATCACCGGCGAAGGGCGCTGGCGTCCCGGGGGCTGCAGAGACCGACTGGAGCCCTCGTGGGGCCCACGAGAAAGTCAAAGACAGACTGTTATATGTATCATGCAGTGTTAGGCCCAGGATAAAAAAAATAAAACACCCCTACGACCCGTGGCGCCCTTAACTGAAATGGACAAGAATAGGCGGAAGGTCTGGGGACAAGTCACTGCCCTCCTTCCCGCGAGAAGTGACTCGCGCGAGTACAACTGACCGAGAGGTCATTGAGAGCCTGTTGGGCATGCGCACTTCAGCTTCCGGCCTGCGCTCAGTCCCGCTCCCTTTCTTCGCACCTACAGAACTTCCCGTTCGCGCTACTGGGTGGGCCGGACATGCGCACATGGGAGGCCCCGCCCCGTTTGACCCGGAAGTGCATTCTTAGCCCGCGGCGCGCGTACGCAGGACGAAGTCGTGGCGGCAGTGGAGGCTGAAAAGGCCACGGGACCGCTGCATCCGGTGCAGGTTTAAAGCGGTGCGAGAGCGGCGGCCCCGGAGCCCGGAGTTCCCTAGGAGGTAGCAGACGGGAGCGGGGGGCGCAGGCTGAGGGCGGGCCGCCGCGTCGCCCCCTCCCCGGGGAAAGACGGGCCTCCGGGTCCCCGGAGCCCTCCGCTCGCTTGGGATTCTTAAAGACCCATTGGGATTGGGCCGGGGTAGCAGCTCCCATGGCGCCTTCCGTGCAACCGAGGACCCCTCTGAGCATTAATTTGCATCCGTTAGTTGACAGGCGCTGTGGTTCGGGAGCCACTCGGTTTCTCTGAGCCTCAGTTTCTGTAACTGGAATGGCGGTAACAGCGATCCAGGGCAAGTAAATAACACGTGAGGTCCTGGGAGCAGAGTGCCCAGCGCCGTGCCGAAGGCCGCAGAGCCAGTTAGCCGGCTGCTTGTCCCCGCGAAGCCCCGAGGTTGAATGGCTCTTCCACGTCTCAGGCTGCGGTGCCCACGGGCCTCGCGGACGTGCGGGAGGGGCTCCCGCTGATGAACTGTCTGCCGGGCTTAAGGAGGTTGTAGTACGTTCATCAAAACTCATTCATCCCCGCTGGTCCCCTGGCCCGGAGGCCGCCTCTGCTCCGTGTTAAAGCCATCTTTATCTTTGTAAACATCCTTCTTTCTGGACGCGCGGGTGTGAGACGCGGCCTGCTGACTTCTTAGTGATGGACGAGCTCCTATTTCTGCCTCCCACCCACTCCCACTTCACCCGCCCACCCCGGATGCCTTTACATATCACAAGCTTTGGTCAAATTATGAGTTCTGTTTTCTGGGACTGAAAGTATCCTTCGTCGCTAAGGCAAGAGACAAGTTCATCCGTGCGGCTCTTCCTGTGCTGTTCTCCCCGACCCCCACCCCGAAGCTAATCGGTGTTTTCATTTTTCCTGTCTCCCTGATGTTCTTTTCCTCCTGTTAATTTTTCCTCAAAGTTCCATCACCTCAAACGGTGATAGACTGTATTTTTCCACAGGTTTAAACGAATTGGCCCTTTTTTAAAAACATTTCCCCCATAGAAGCGTCTCTCCCACGTGCTGACGTGCTCCTGCTTCACTTTGTTCTGGTTGCAGAGAAGCAGTCGTCCTGGGACGTTGTCAGCGCTCGCCTGGGTGGGCTTCTTTCCAGGCTGACCGTCTCCTCTTCCTGCTATCAGCCCATCAGGCACACGGTAGCTTTAGAAGGACTTCATTGATGGATTGATTGGTTTTGAGTCCTGAAAATGGCTTTACGTACTTACACTCACAGTCAGGTATAAAACGAAAACTGGGTTAAAAGTCTACCTTGAGAACGGCGGGAGTATGGCTTCTCTTACGTGCCCAGTTCTGAGCTCTGGCCCCGTTCTGCTTTCTAACCTTTTGCTTCTGATCTTCTGTCTGTGCAAATGGAAGATGTTCCTCATTGGTGTGAGGTTTCATGATCCATTTATTGAGAGTCTTTTTGTCTCTCTTGGAAGGAATAGGTCCTTTCAGTCCTGCGGCATGTTCTTTCAGTTTTCTGATCAGGCTTTTGTGTTAGCTCTTTGATAATATTTATTTCTTTGATAATACTCTCTTGTTTCTGTCTGTTTTCACTCTGGAATTTCATCAAGGTTCTTGCACGGTCTCTTAGGTTTTCATTTTTCTGTTGTTTTCCTTATGAGACATTTCTGTGACTCTTTACCTCCGAGCCCTCATATTCAGTTTTTTGTTTGGATCACCCTGTCTTCTTTCGCAGGGTTCACTGCGGTTTTAATTCACTGTGCTAACCCTTGGCAAGGTGTTGTCACCATCTATTGAGGTTTCCATCAGGTTTATTTTTTTTCTCAGCTGTATAGGGATTCTTTGTGTCTGTTACGTGAAGTTGCCACTTCTGGGTGACAGCTGTCTGTGCTTCTCATCTGATGGGTCTCACTGCTCAGTCGGCCTGGCAGGGAGCCGGTATTTTATTTCAGGCATGAGGGACCCCATCAGTGTCTGAGAATACTTTCCCTGGCGCTCCTTCCCCAGAAAAGTCTCCTGAAGTCCTCCTTAAGCTGGGGGCCTCTGACCTGGGCCACCTGCCTTTGGACATGGTGTAGGGAAGGGCAGACTGCCTGCTGGTCAGTGGGCAGCTTTTGATGAAATCCCCTCTTCAACCTGGCCCTCACCCACAGCCTCTCTGTGCCTGGCTCTCAGCCCAGAGGCCCCTCATTCTAGTTCTTAGAATCAAACTGATCTGCCCAGGAGCCCAGATACCTGGGCGATGACCTTCATCCCGTGAACTGAGGCTGTGAGCAGTCAGCAGTCAGTTCATTCAGGGTGGGGGTGCTGCTAGGGGAGGAGGGACAACACGTGAGCAATGGGCTTTGAGTAGCCAGCAGTTATGATTTCCAGTGGTTACTGGTTTTGCCCTGATTGGTGAGCGGTTGAGTATTTACATGGGTTTAGATTTCCCTAAGTCAATCAGATTGTCTGGACAGGGGCTTTTCCCAACCCCAGCCAGCCACTGGCAACATAGGAGCTTATTCTGGCCATTTAGGATGGAGGGATGATGGGATGGGGGAGGGGGTGTGTGGCAGGAGTACGGGATGAGAGAGAAACATGGAGGGCATGGTCTCCTTGCCTGCCCATCCACCAGTCCCAGGGAGGCCCCAGTGACAGCCACCAGGTTCTGCAAGCTCACTCTCCCCTTCGCTCTCCGGTTTCTCCCCAGTCCAATAAAACCCCAAGGCCCTCACCATGGACTTCCAGCATCGCCCCGGGGGCAAGACCGGGAGTGGAGGGGTAGCCTCCTCCTCAGAGAGCAACCGGGACCGCAGGGAGCGTCTCCGGCAGCTGGCTCTGGAGACCATTGACATCAACAAGGTGAGGCAGGGCTGGAGGGGGCTCCCCACAGCCTCCTTTCTCCCCGGGGAGCCGTGGTCCAGATGTCATGCCTCTACCCTTGAGCAACCACCCAGCTCTCTGGGCCTCGGGTTCCTCACCTGTAAACGAGGGAACTTAACCTAGAGCATCAGGGTCTCCACTGCTCACCCAAGACCACCTGCTGTCAGTGACCCCATGTTTGAAGGGGTTTTCTCTGTGTAAGGGGTTTGGTTTTGTTGAATTACCCAGCGGCGTGGAGAAGCAGTGGTGAGGGGCATGACGGCATCATGTAGGTTGGTGCCGTTCCAGCCACGGGCAGCGAAGGGCAGCCTGTTTGTTCAGCTGCACAGAGCGGTTGGTAGACCAGGTCTCCCCCTGGCACTGCTGAGGGCCTCCCTGGGCACTGTGGGGGCTGAGCAGCATCCCGGCCCCACCCACTCGATGCCAGGGACAAGCCCAGTGTGACCACCACAGGTGTTCTGAGTGGCCCAGGTGAGAGCCCAGCGGTCAGTATATGGCTCCCTTAGACTTTGGGACCCTCTGAGGTGTATGGGGCCCGTGCCTGGGAGGTCGGTTCTGTTACTGTCCCCATTTTGCAGGTGAGGAAATGGCCATGCAGAGGGGGGGGTCGTCTCTGCCAAAGGTGACACAGCCACTGGCCAGTGGAGTTGGGGTTTGAACCCACCAGTCTGTTCCACGCCTGCCCCCGCTGCCTTCGTTTATGTCCAGTCAGCTGTCCAGCGCACAGCACTTGCAGAGACGTGGGTCTCCGTGGTCTTTCCCTTAACCCGCTTACTTACCCAGCTTGTGCTGGGCCACTTGGAAGGCGGGCAGGGTTTGCTGCCAGATCCAGGCCGAGGAGCTGGATGACCAGCATCCAGAGGAAGTGCTGTTTGGGCTCTTCCTCCTTCTAGACCCCAAACTGCCACAAATATGTGGCCAGGGACTCCCCGGAGATGCCCACTGCTAGAGTGGGGGCCAGGGACCAGCAGTATCGACCCCAGCCCTGCCAAGTGGACCCCATCTCCACAGGGCCCCAGGTGGTCCTGCAGTGCTGCCCTGGGAGTCCCCTGCCGGGACAGCCCCAGGCTTCTCCTAGCCCTAGTCCCGGGCAGACGGCTGTGGGACCGCAGGGCGCCGTCTCCCACATTCTAACGGGCTGTGCGTTCGTCCCCAGGACCCTTACTTCATGAAGAACCACCTGGGCTCCTACGAATGCAAGCTGTGCCTGACACTGCACAACAACGAGGTGAGTTCTCAGCACTGCTCGCTGTGCGGCCCACATCCCCTCCCCAAGCCCCGCCGGCAGGGTCCTCAGGGCTCCTGTTAACCTGCCTCGTCAACGTTCAAAATGCTGCCGGTGGCAGAGGGGCTCTGACTGGGGCCCGCTGGTCACTCCACGTGAAGTCCACGCCCCTTTGTACCCAGCCTCTGACTGGCACTCTGGGCCCCGGAAGTCACCACTGCTGCGGATTTCCTGCTTGCACGTTTTCCTTTAACACCTTTGGTGCCATTGCCACACAGGTGTGCCTCTGTGAGCACGGGCACTTCTGGAACGTTCTACATTGGGGTTTGAGTTCTCATGACGTGATTCCTATTCATTTCCTTTAATGACCGTTAGGTCATCCATACGATAGTCTGACAAGTGCTCACTGTGCAGTAATGAGCGGGCCCCGTTTGTCCTTTCCCATGTTGTCGTACGTTTGCTTTGTTTTAGAATTTATTTACAACCATGGACAGTGCACTATTGAATAGCCTTGAATGTCAGAGTCTCTCCCTTCTGCACTGTGGACACTGGGGCCCTGCTCCAAGCAGGCAGACAGGATGCGAAGCCCTCTCGCTTTGTCCTTAATTGTGTCCCTGTGTTCCCACTCCAGGGGAGCTACCTCGCGCACACCCAGGGGAAAAAGCACCAGACCAACTTGTGAGTACGTCACCCCCACGCCCAGGGTCAGGAGCATCTGTGAGCCACAGCAGACGATGGCGCAGAGGTGGTCTGGGGCCAGCGTGGCCTGCAGTCGGAACACTGAGCCTAGCCAGGGGTGGGGGGTGGGAGGTGCAGTTGCCTGGGTGTGAGGGGACCGAGGGGATGCACTTCTCACTTGGTAAGAGTGAGGGTTCTGCAAGTGGAGAGAAGACGGGTGGGATTCTCGGGAGGCGCCACGGTAAGGGGCAGTGGGAAATGTGACAAGAAGAGAAACGTGCCCTTGCCTGTCCCATCCCCACCCAGCCCCCTCACCTGGCAGAGGCACTCCAAGGTCAGTGAGGGGGCAGCGTAGCTCCTGGCACTGGGGCCTGTGGCCTTGGCGGCGTGTGTGTGTGTGTGTGTGTGTGTGTGTGTGTGTGCACGCGTATGCGCCACAGTGCCATATTCATCCCGCCTGCAGGGCCCGGCGAGCTGCCAAGGAGGCCAAAGAGGCCCCAGCCCAGCCGGCGCCAGAGAAGGTCAAGGTGGAGGTGAAGAAGTTTGTGAAGATTGGCCGCCCAGGCTACAAAGGTAAGTCTGTTGGGGGCTGTGGGGGGCACCACAGCTGGCACCAGTGGGAGTGACCCCATCCCTGAGCCACACGGACACTGCTGTGCACTGGCCTTCACTCGCCCACCCACCTAGGACCTGTCCCACCTTCCGGACGTGAACTTTCCCAAACACAACTGCTGAGTACAGCATCCCTGTGCGCGTCATGGTGTCGTGGGAGCTCATAATTCTTCACATTCCTGGGAAGATGAGCAAAGAGTGGGAGGGACGGCAAGCCTGGGGTGTCTCTCCCCGGGGAGCTTGGAGCGTGGCTCCTCTTAATCTAGACTGGAGAGAGAGGGTCTGTTCGCAGCAGCTTGCTCAGTAGGACCTGGCAGAGAGGAAGGCTCTGGGTTACCTGGGTCAGAAAGCAGATCACGTGACCCACTTGGAACCCAAGGGATTGTGTTCTGACAAGGTGGGGGCGTCCTGTGAGTGACCGGCTCTATAAACAGGACGTAGCGTGCAAAGGCCCTGGGGCAGGCCAGCTTGCTAAGTGAGGGCGGGAGTGTCAGGATCCAGGTGGTCAGCCACCAGAGGCCTCTTGGCCACACTAGGCTGTCTGGTCTCTGTCCTGAGTGTGACAGGGAGACATTGGAGAGTTTAAAGAGGAATGTGACATGGCCCGGAGCTGTGCGGAGAATGACCTGGAAGTTCCAGGAACTCTGCTACAAAGGGCACCCTCCCCGGGAGGCAGGGGTGCAGGCCCTCACTAGTCCCCCACCCCCAGTGCCTGGTCCTCAGCTCCTGCTCGGTGCTGTCCCAGGCCTTGGGTGAGGGTAGCATAGCCCGTTCCCCCACTGCCACCCACGACCTCCAGGTGACTTCCCCTCGTGTCCCTCCCTCCATAAATGGGTCCTTAGTTTCCGGGGGGGCGCCAACCAGCCAGCCTGGACCTGAGAGCCTTGTGCGTTGCAGTGACCAAGCAAAGGGACACGGAGATGGGGCAGCAGAGCCTCCTCTTCCAGGTGAGATGAGTTCTGGGGTCCGGTCATGATGGGAGGGGCTCCGGAAGGCTGTGCTGCCACTTGGCCGTGTCCCCACAGATCGACTACCCTGAGATCGCCGAGGGCATCATGCCACGCCACCGCTTCATGTCAGCCTACGAGCAGAGAATCGAGCCCCCTGACCGCCGGTGGCAGTACCTGCTGATGGCCGCCGAGCCCTACGAGACCATTGCCTTCAAGGTAGCGTGTGCTGGTCCCTGTGTGCCTGTCCCTTAGTGCAGCCACTCCAGAGGTGCCCCTCCTGGTAGGGCCTTGCCTGTGGGGTGGGCAATAGCATCCTAAGGTAGTGCTTGCCAAGAGTGGAGCCCCCCCGCTTGTCCAGCAGTGACAAGCCTCTATGCCAGGCTGGTCAGGGATTCTGTGACCACATCGTGTGCCCGGGCAGACAACAGTGAAAAACACAGCGTTAACCGTGACTTCCCTGGGGCGGTGGGGTCGCTAAGCAGCAGAACCAGAATGTAAGCCACACCTGCTACCCCAAAAAACTGAGCTCTAGCCCTTCTCAAGGGCCTGGTCCGGCTGGGCCAGCTCCAGGGCTGAGGGGCAGTCTCTGCCTGAACCTGGGCCCTGGAGGGTTTTTTAAAGGCCCATCTCCACACCCCCACACACCCCCACCCACCCACCCAACCTCCCCGCGCAGGTGCCGAGCAGGGAGATTGACAAGGCCGAGGGCAAGTTTTGGACTCACTGGAACAGGGAAACCAAGCAGGTAAATTGCTCCAGGTCTGGGCAGTTCCTGGACCTTCCAGCCACTGCCTTGACAGTCCTGGCCCCCCAAGCCAAGCCCCCGAAGAGCACTGCTCAGTCTTCCCTTCCTCTCCAGTTCTTTCTCCAGTTTCACTTCAAGATGGAGAAGCCTCCGGCCCCACCGAGTCTCCCTGCCGGGCCTCCTGGGGTGAAGCGGCCACCACCCCCACTGATGAATGGTTTGCCCCCACGGCCGCCGTTGCCTGAGTCTTTGCCCCCGCCCCCACCAGGAGGCCTGCCTCTGCCCCCCATGCCACCCAGTGGGCCTGCGCCCTCAGGGCCCCCGGGCCCTCCCCAGCTGCCCCCCCCAGCTCCCGGGGTCCACCCACCAACATCTGGGGTCCATCCCCCTGCTCCCGGGGTCCATCCCCCAACACCAGTGGTCCACCCACCAACATCTGGGGTCCATCCTCCTGCTCCTGGGGTCCACCCTCCAGCTCCAGGCGTCCACCCTCCAGCCCCAGGGGTCCACCCTCCTCCATCTGCTGGAGTCCACCCGCAGGCCCCAGGGGTGCACCCACCAGCTCCTGCGGTTCACCCCCAGGCCCCAGGGGTGCACCCACCAGCTCCTGGGGTCCACCCCCCAGCTCCAGGGATCCACCCCCAGCCTCCTGGGGTTCACCCCCCCCCTCCTGGGGTTCATCCTCCAGCTCCTGGGGTCCACCCCCAGCCTCCAGGAGTTCACCCCTCCAATCCTGGGGTCCACCCCCCAGCTCCCATGCCCCCGATGCTGAGACCCCCACTGCCCTCAGAGGGCCCTGGGAACATTCCACCCCCTCCCCCAGCCAACTGAATAGCCACGCCCTCTCCCTGCAAGTCTGCATTTGTTTTCCTGTATTTTCTCCCAGAGCGAAGTTTGATGTTCTGTATAGAGCTATGCTGTGTGCCCAGATCTCATTAAACAGTCTCCCTGGCACCTGGATGTACTGCTGTGGGGGGGGTGGCTGACGGGCATAGTGGCACCACTCTCCTACGGGGGCCCCTCCACCACGTGCAGGGCAGCCCAAGGTCAGCCTTCGAGTCCTCGTGGCCCACCAGACTGTGGGTGCCCTGAGTTGTTAGCTGTGTCCTGGAGACGGCAGGGTGGAGGACAGGCTGCCAGTTAGCAGCAGGGCTGGGGCTGTCTGAGGGGGAGAACAAAGCACAGGATCCTTGCTGTCCTCGGGCTCTCCAGGCCAAGATGCCTGTGCTCCCGAGAGCCCCCAGGTAAATGGGCAGGAGATTCAAGACCCAGTCGGGTCTGCACACTCCCCTTCTCCAGTCAGGCCCACCTACCCGGTGGTCTGAACACCCAGACATCCGGTGCCCCTCAGGGCCTGGTCTGTCCCCCAGCGCAAGGGCTCTGCCCCTCTGTTCTCCTACAGACCTGACTCCACTGATGTTTGGCCCATCTGGGCCGGTCACTCCCTGCTTGCATTCCCACTCTGGAGAGAAAAACTCGTCAAGGACAGTTGGACAAATCAGTCACAGGCCACACTTTGTATCACTAGTGGGAAGGAGATAGAGGTGGGCAGTCTGGAACAGAAGGGGCTTTGAGGAGGCTCAGGCTTGCAGCAGACACGGGTGCTGGCCCCCAAGGTCACATCCCAGGAGGAGATAGGGGCTGTTCTCCAGCACACACACCAGGCTCACGCATCCATATAAGCAGGGGCAGCCCAGCCCCTTGCAGCTCCCAGGATGCAGGCTGCACCTCTCTCTCGGCTGGCCCTGGTGCTGTGGGCCATGGGGGCCCTACTGAGGGCCAGGACACCCGGAGAGGAGGCCTTGCCTGGGGAGCCCCCTGCAGGCACCGGGGGGCTCATCTTCCACCAAGACTGGGACTGGTTGCCCCCGGGTGTCTGGCCCCCAGGCAGCCCGCAGGACCCCCTGTGCCTGGTGGCGCTGGGCAGGGACAGCAACGGCAGCAGCACCCCACTGCGGGTGGTGGGGGCCCTGAGCCGCTATGAGCAGGCCTTCCTGGAAGCTGTGTGGCGCTCCCACTGGGGGCCCCACGACCTGGCTACCTTTGGGCTCTGCACCCCCAGCCATGGGCATGCTGCACTGCGCCATCTGCGGTGGCTTCAAGAGTGGCTGGGGGAGCCCAGGGGGCAGCGGCTGGTGGTCCTGCACCTGGAGGAAGGTACGTGGGGGCCCACGGTCCAGGCTGGGTGGGAGACCCCACCCACGCTGGTCCCCGACCACCACTTGTTTGCATGGCAACCACCATTCTCCCAAGTAAAAGCCCAGGGCCCTCCCCAGCCTCCTAGGGAAGTTGCTGATGGCCCTGCTCCCTTTGACTAGGCTGTGGGTCTGGCCAGAGAGGTGTGTGCCCTTATCTTTGCCATATCTGGGGGTTGATGGTCCCCAGTGCCAGGCTCCCAGATCTCCTGCATTGCTGGGGAAGGTGCCTCCTTCATCTGGAAAGAGCCCGGGGGTGGGGCCAGCAATCCTAAAGGTTCAGTGGAGGAATGCCCCTTCTGCACATTAGGCAGCCTGGGGTGGGAGGTGGCCGGTCCCCAGGGGCCACTGGCCTCAGATCCACTTCCTGGAAAGGGGCTGCCCTGTGATCCCTGTGGGCCTCCCCTTAGTTCCCCAAACCCAGAGACCCTGTCAGTCCTCCCAGCCTCCCCTGTCCCTCAACGTCCTGCACCTGGTGTCCGGGGCTGTCCAACCTTTCCCGCTAGCTCCCCAAGGCTCCTAGTGGCGGTGAGCTCCTTGCAGGGCTGCAGGACAGACTTGGAAGAGGGACTTGGCCTCAGTGGCTCAGGTGTCCCCCTTCCCCATTGTCCTGGCGGCAGTTACGTGGGAGCCAGCGCCCTCGCTGAGGTTCCAGGAGCCCCCACCTGGAGAAATCAGCTCCCCGGAGTTGGCATTGCTGGTGCTGTACCCCGGGCCCGGCCCTGAGGTCACTGTCACAGGGGCTGGGCTGCCCAGTGCCCAGGTACCAGGGTGGAGGGGCATTTCCCTGCCCTCAGGAGCCCTCACCCATGGCAGGGGAGGGGGATCGGGTTTCAATGGGTCTGCCCTGAAGAGAAAGACACCACCAGGTGTCCAGGGTGGAATCCTGAAGGGCAACCGACAGAGCAGGGGCACCCCTGCTCCCACCACCCCCCGCGCAGCCAGGCTGAGCACCAATCTCCTCAGAGTCTCTGCCTGTCTGGGGACACCCGCTACCTGGCGCTTGCCGTGGACCACCCCACAGGGGCCTGGCGCGGCCCCGGGCTCGCCCTAACCCTGCGGCACCGCGAAGAAGGTAGGCTGCATCGAGAGGGAGCCGACTGGGGCGGCTACCCTGGGCCCGGCCCCTGAGCCAGCCACTCTCCCTCGCAGGTGCCTCCCTGAGCACCACCCAGCTACAGTCGCTGCTGTTCGGCGCCGACGCCCGCTGCTTCACGCGGATGACCCCGGCCCTGCTCCTGCTGCCGCGCCCGGGGCCCGCGCCCATGCCCGGGCACGGCCGACTGGACACATTGCCCTTCCCATCGCCCAGGTACGCGCTAGCTGGGCCCAGGAGAGCGGGAAGGTGGGGGAGGCGCCGCCTCGCGCACACACCCGACCCCCCTCGCCTTCCAGACCGACCCTGGAGCCGAAGGAGCCGCCGCCCAGCACCGACCCCTTCCTCGAGACGCTCACGCGCCTGGTGCGCGCGCTTCGGGGGCCCACGGACCGGGCCTCGCCTCCACGCCTGTCCGTGGACCCAGGAGCGCTAGCCGGCTTCCCGCAGAGCCTTGTCAACCTGTCAGACCCCGCGGCCCTGGAGCGCCTGCTCGATGGCGAGCAGCCCCTGCTGCTACTGCTGCCGCCCGCCGCGGTGCATCCCGCGCCGCAGCCGCAGGGACCCGTGTCCGCGCCATGGGCCGCGGGACTGACGCGCCGCGTGGCTGCCGAGCTGCAGGCGGCGGCCGCCGAGCTGCGTGGCCTCCCAGGGCTGCCACCCGCCGCCCCGCCGCTGCTGGCGCGTCTGCTCTCGCTGTGCCCCGGGTCCCCGGGGGACCCAGGAAGCCCCAGTGGCCCGCTGCGTGCGCTGCTTCTGCTAAAGGCACTTCAGGGCCTGCGCGCCGAGTGGCGCGGGCGGGAGCGTTACGGGCCAGCGCGGGCGCAGCGCAGCGCGGGGACCGGGGCCGCCGGCGGGCCGTGCGCGCTGCACCAGCTGAGCGTAGACCTGCGCGCGGAGCGCTCGGTGCTCATCCCCGAGACGTACCAGGCGAACAACTGCCAAGGTGAGTGCGGCTGGCCGCAGTCCGACCGAAACCCGCGCTATGGCAACCACGTGGTGCTGCTACTCAAGATGCAGGCCCGCGGGGCCGCCCTGGAGCGCCCGCCTTGCTGCGTGCCCACGGCCTACGCGGGCAAGCTGCTCATCAGCCTGTCTGAGGAGCGCATCAGTGCGCACCACGTGCCCAACATGGTGGCCACCGAGTGCGGCTGCCGGTGACCCTGTGTCGCGCCCCGACTGGCGCCCGGCACTGCCCATATTTATTCGAACCCCAATAAAGACCACAGCACGCGGCACGTGGGTCCATGAGTGTTTGGAGGCAGGCGGGGTCCTCCTTCGCCACCTCTCCTTTGGCGCACAGGACTTGGTCATCGCCGTTGGCACCCACTGCCTCCCCCCACCTCTCCCATCCGCCGTGGAACCCCATCTGAAGTTCCCATCCCCGCCATTCAGGTTCTGGGGTCAGGACGCAAAGGAGCAGGCAATGCGGGGGGCCGCAGTACTCGCTTTATTTGGCTGGAACTGGGGGCCACCGAGCAGAGGTCCCAAGATTCCGGCGCAGGACCCAGACCCGGCTCAGTCCCGCCACTTGCCGGAGCGCTGCTTCTGGCGGCCAGGACGCCGGTCTTCCTCGCCGGCGCGCCGTGGGGAAGCCCAGGCCTGCCTTTTCCTGTGCTCAGAGTCTCGGGAGTCCCTCACCCACTGCCGATGGCCTTCTTCGCGTGCCTCCCAGCCCCGGGGGAGGGCTCCCCGGGGCTCCCTAGTGGCCCGTGGCTTTTCCGCCTTCCGCGGTCTCTCCTCCTTCCTGCGCCTCTCCTTCCGTGGACTCTCTTTCTGCTGCCTCTCCTTGGGCCCTCGGTGGGCCAGGGGCGAGCACTCCTTCCCAGTGGCCTCTCCTTCGTCCTTCTCTACAGCCTCCGCGCTCCCGGGAACCTCAGTCTTCTTCCCTGCCTTCACCTGGGGCACAGGGGATCCGGATGGGGGCGCCAAGGCCGCGGGCGTGGGCTGCAACGCGGCAGTGTAGGGCGGTGGGATCAGCGCAGGCTACACTCCTGGCCGAGGCCCCTCCCCTGAATGAGGGCCCCTTTCCCAGTGTCGTCGAAAGAAACACTTACCAGGAGCTGAGCTGGCTCCTTCGGGGCCGAGCTTGGTGGGACCCATGGCTCAGGGATAGGTGCAGGGGTATCCGCCGCCCCAGACACGGCATCTGGGAGAGGACGAGAGGTGACATACGTCAGCCTTCACAGAGAGGCCCACCACACTGTCCTTCCCAGCCCCTCCCGTGAGAGCTCCCTGCCTGGGGACAGGTGGAGGGGACCAGCCGCACTCCAGTGGGTATACTGAGTATACTCAGTGGGTATACTGAGGCTGGGCTGGATCCCTCCAGGCTCTGGGAAGCAGGTCCCGGTCTCCCCTGCTGCGGGGCCCTTCCTTCCCCCCAAACCTCCCTCATTCCGGTTGCAAACGAACAGGTCATGTTTCTCCACGGGCTGCAGAAGCACCCTGGTGCAGGAGAAAGGAGTGCATCACCAAAGGGGGTGCACACAGCCCATCCTGGGTGGGCAAGGTCCATGGAGGGGGGCTGTTTATGGGCGAGGGAAGTGCACTAAGGTCCATACTGGGAGGGGAAGCCCCCTCAAGGTCCATAGTGGGGGAAGGGGAAGGAAGCAAGCAAAGCTTGTTCTACAGAGAGGGGCCCAGGCCCGACTTTGGAATAGCACGGTTGGTCTCTAAACAAGGTGCCCAAGGCAAGGAGGGCGGAGGAGTAACCCCGCACAAGGTCTATGCTAGGGGGAAGGGAGTGCTCAAAGCAGGGGGGGGCGACAGGGGCCTGTCCATGGAGGGGAGCACAGACCCGACCCTGGGAGTGCAGGCTCACCGTGGCAGAGCTGGAAGGCTGAGCCCAGCAGCGCCACCAGCGAGGCGAGCACCAGGCACTTGTTGAGCGACAGGTCTCCCCAGGGCAGCTCCTCACTCAGGGCCGGGGGTGGTGGGGGTGGCTGTGGGGGCGGCACAGCCTGTGCCTTTTTCCTCACGGGACTCCGGGGGGCTGCACAAGCAAGTGCTTGGCTGAGGGTGGCACCAAGGAGCAGACCAGCACCCTAAACTTGGCTCAGTCCTGCCCTGGCTGTGCAGCCCTGAGTAGGGGAACTAAGCTTGGCAGCTTCAATAGGATGTGGAGAATATTCTAGAAGATAATTAGCTGAATCATGAATTAGCAGAGGCTCCCAGCCCTTTTAGTTACTGCCTGTGACACCTGGACACCACTCAGCCAGGAGCTCCCATTGCACCCTGTCTCCCCCTGCCCCCATATCCAAAGACCCAGCCCAGGACTGACTCCCCATGCCAGTCCATAACCAGCCCCCACCTCACCCCTGCCTCCTGCAAACCCACTTGCTCCAGCTTTCAGCCTCTCCTTGCTGGGTCCTGGGGCCACTTTGGCCACAGGCCCCTTTTCTGTCTTCTTGGGCCTGGCATCCACTCCGCCTGTGGGACTGCCCTCAGCCTCAGGCTCCCGAGAATCCTGTGGGGAGTCACCAGTCATCCCAGGTGTTTCCTTCCCATCTTTCCTGTGAGGGAGCTCAAGCCTTTACCATGGGCTGTAGAAACCCATCCCCTTGGCCAGCATGTCCCTGACTCCAGGGGCATTCTGGGCTGAAAGCCGAGGGCCCCAGCTACTCACCTGGGGCCAGCCGCTGGAGTCAGCCAGCCTGGGCATCACTGTTGGTGGGGAAAAAAGGAGACTCAAGGTCATGAGGTTCCCAGGCCAATCCCACCCTCCACCGGGCTCTGCTGGGCAAGGGCCTGCTGGCTGCTCCCACTTTATAGATTGTAAAACAGACAGACTCAGAAGCAGCCTTGCCCAAAGGCACACAGTATTTCCCTGACAGGCTGGGATCTGAACCCCGACCTGTGTGGCCAAGCCCCTCTGCTTTTTGGACTCCTCACAGACCTGAGGCTCCCTGAGGCACCAAGGGGCCAGAGGTGAGAACCAGGAGCACAGTTTAAGCCAATGTAGGAGTCCAAGTCCTGGTCTCTGAAGATGAGCCACCTGGTTCAACAGGAGGATGGGGTCGTGAGTTTCATGCTGCCAGTACCCCCGCGGGTACCTTGAGTCCTGTTCTCCTGAGGCCGGCCTGGATAGTGGTCATCCAGTGCAGAGAGGTCTGCACTTGCCTGGCAGTTGCCCAGGCCTCCATCCAGCTCTTCCAAGGCCCTGGTTGTCATGGAGATGTCTGAGAAGCAGTGGGTCCAGATGTGGGCTGTGGAGGGTTGGAGACAGGAAAGACGCAGCTTGCATTTACTAAGCCCCACTGTGCCTGGGCCTGACTTGGGGAGTGGGGGGCTCTGTGTACGTGAATTACCCAAACCCTGCCTCCTCCCAGCCCTTTAATGTCCTTCTGCACTTGGCAAATTCAGACTCATGCAGGGCATGGCCCAGACACCCTTCCTGACTCCCCAGGCCTGCCTTGGGGCTCCTCCCATCGCCAGCCTCTCTGGGGCCCCAGCATCCCTGAACACACAGTGGGCGCTTCTGCAACCCACAAAGGGCTGGGACCCACCCACAGTCACACGGAGATGAGCAAAGAGCCCGAACCAGAACCCTGGGCCCCAAGGTCGGCTCATGTTCTCTGAGACCAGGGACTATTTTTATCCAGTACCCAAGGCCCCGGGGGACAGGCCAGTGTGCAGCACAGCCCCTCCCCGGCCTTTGCCCCTACAGGGTCTCTCTTTAGACCATCCTCACCTGCCATTCCTGGCACCCAGTTCTCCCATGACCTCCTAAATCTAGGAACTCAAGCCCAGCAGCCAGGACCAGCCTCATTCTGGCCTCAACAGGCAGAGGGAGGGTGAGGGGGTCCTAGGCGTCTCCCAATTCCAACACTGGGGTCCCTGTCTCTTCTCACTGCTTCTGCTCCCACAAGCAGAGGAGGAAACTGAGGCTGGGGATGGGGGCATTGGCCAGAGGTCGTGCAGAGCTTGAGATCAAACCCAAGTCTGTCGGCTTCCCAAAGTCCTGCTTTTCAATTTCCCTAGTGCCTCAACTGCCAGCATTAGTTTGTGCCATCCCTGGGCAGAAAGACGACCCTTCCCCCGGGGGCTGGAGCAGGACAGTGGGGGAGGGGCCCAATGGGCAGGGATTGTATGCTGCTAGGTATGTACGGGGACAGCCACAAGAGTTGTGGATACCCTGGACCTCAGAGATGCCTTCCCCAGACCCCCGGAGACCCCAACCTCTGTCCATGCTTCCCCTGCCCCACTTACTCCACAGCCGCTTCGCTGGGCCTTGTGGACAGGATGGAGGGTGGCCCCAGGACAGACAGCAACAGGTGGCTGGAGGCAGCAGGCTGGGCCAATCAGCTCTGTGGCTGGAGTAGGAGGGGGAAGAGGGCCAGGCATAGCTGCTGCTTCCCCCCACCCCACCCCAGAACAGGCATTGGTCAGGGGTTACCCACCCCCACTTCAGCACAGAGCCACTGTCAGGCTGGCCACAGTGACCCTGGAAACATTACTTCCTATCTCTGACCCTCAGAAAAAAGGGCTCTGGGGGTGAGGGCACCCACAAAGGGTGGTCCTTTTGGCTTCTCTCGTGAATTCAATCAGCAAGCCTTTGCAAAGCATCGATTGTGTGCCACCCACATAACGAGGGTGACCTATGGAGTCCAGGGGCATCAGGAAGGGCTTGCTGGAGGAGGACCACTGCAGGAATCCAGGCTCTGCTGGCTGGCCTGGGCAAGGCCACCAGCTCAGAAGCCTCAGTTTCCTTATCTACAAAGTGGGATCGCTTTCTCCCAGGAGAGCAGTACAATCAAAAGGTATTAATCCATACTAAATAACCGCTCGATATCCGTAGGCTCTTTTGGTGTCTCGACACCCATTCACACAAGCACACTTTTATTTAGTTGATGACCAAACGCATCACACCAAGCCCAGCCCAGCCGTATGCGAAATTACTTGTCATCTTTTAAAAATAACAGCTTTGGGGAGCCGGCCCACTGGCTCAGGCGGTTAGAGCTCCGTGCTCATAACGCCAAAGGCTGCCGGTTCGATTCCCACATGGGCCAGTGGGCTCTCAACCACAAGGTTGCCGGTTCAACTCCTCCTCAACTCCCTCCAAGGGATGGTGGGCTGCGCCCCCTGCAACTAACAACGGCAACTGGACCTGGAGCTGAGCTGCGCCCTCACAACTAAGACTGAAAGGACAACTTGAAGCTGAACAGCACCCTCCACAACTAAGATTGAAAGGACCACAACTTGACTTGGAAAAAGTCCTGGAAGTACACACTGTTCCTCAATAAAGTCCCCTTCCCCAATTAAAAAAAAGAAAACCTTTAAAAAATATAACAGCTTTGGGCCGGCCGGGTGGCTCAGGTGGTTGGAGCGCTGTGCTCCTAAGACAGAGGTCGACAGTTGGATTCCCACACGGGCCAGTGAGCTGCGCCCTCTACAGCTGAGAGTGTGAACAGCAGATCTCCCTGGAGCAGCAGGCCGCTGGAGGCTGCTGTGAGCTGCTGTGTGCTGCCGTGGGCTACTGTGTGCTGCCAGTGGCCAGTGGCCAGCATGAATGGCCAGCAGCCAGCATGAGTGGTCGGCAGTTGGTGAGAGCTGCTGTGAGCTGCTGTGAGTGGCCGATCAACGACTGGTGACCGACTGCCTCAGCAGGGGGGAGGGGGGGAGCGTAAGGCTCACAACACCAGCATGAGCCAGAGAGCAGTGTCCTACACAAATAGCCTGAGAAACAGTGGCTTGAACCGGACTGGGGGGAGGGGGGGAGTCGGAAGAAAGGGGGGAAAATAAATAAAGAATGAAAATAACAGCTTTGTTGAGATACAATTCACACACCATACATACAATTCACTCTTTTAGAGAATACAATTCAATCATGTTAAGTACATCCATACAGTTTTGTCACCATCACCTGTATCTAATTTCAGAATATTCTATCACCCCCCAAGAAAGCCCCTTCTCTTAGCAGTCCCTTCCCAAATCTCCCCCTCCCCAGCCCCTGACAACCACTAACCACGTCCCGTCTGTGGACGTGCCTGTCTGGACACTTCCCATAAGTGGCATCACACACTGCGTGGCCTTGTGCGCCTGGCTATCCACATACACATATAATCACAGATATCAGAAATATACACAGAAGAAAAGGTCGGTCAAGAAACACGCCCACATCTATCTAGCTCTCTCAATGAGCATCCATTGCTCTTATATTTAGCAACAACTTGCTAAAAACAGACACCTGGGCAACGTGGGGCAGGAAATTGATGGCAGAGCAGTGACGGTTACGCTCAGCCTATGAATCTTCTCTTTCTTCTATGACGAAACCTTTGTGAAAATATTTGAAATATCAAAAAGTACTGGAAAGTGTATCAAGGGGCATAGAAAGGGTGCCAAAAAAAGTACACACTTTTTAGGAAAGGAAAAAACTATTAATTGTAATACTGATAACTAAAGGTGAGTACAAGTCACGTCTGACTTCTGCAATGACAAGAGGGGCTCCAAGTGGTTACCATCAGCGTCCAGACACTTCTAATGACGGCAAACTACTGCTTGAGCATACACGACATCTCTTAAAATGTGTATACATTTTTTTGGAACCTCGGTACACACACACACACACACACACACACACACACACACACAAGGTCTGGCAATTAAGTTTGCGAACTCATCCTAGAAAAAGTACTACCTACCTCATTGCTGAATATCACTACGGTCACCTTCCAAGTCCTCCCCTTGGGAAGCTCTGCACCGACGCCAGCACGTAGTCCACCCTTCAAAGCAATTTTGGAACTCTCTTTCTGGAATGGCCATCAGAGCTGTCATCATATTACCCTTGATGTCCTGAATGGCATCAAAATGTCTTCCTTTCAATATTTCCTTTATCTTCAGGTAAAGAAAGAAGTCATTGGGGGCCAGGTCAGGTGAGTAGGGAGGGTGTTGTAATACAGTTATTTGTTTACTGGCTAAAAACTCCCTCACAGACAGTGCCCTGTGAGCTGGTGCATTGTCGTGATGCAAGAGTCATGAATTGTTGGCGAAAAGTTCAGGTCGTCTAACTTTTTCACGCAGCCTTTTCAGCGCTTCCAAATAGTAAACTTGGTTAACTGTCCAGTTGGTACAAATTCATAATGAATAATCCTTCTGATATCAAAAAAGGTGAGCAACATCATTGCAACAAGTTCACGAACTTAATTGTCAGACCATATATATGTGTGTGCGTGTGTGTGCGCGCGCGTGTGTGTGTGTGTGTGCGCGCGCGCACGCGTATGCGTGCGTGCGTGCATGCGTATAATTTAAAAAAAAACAGTCACCAGTTTGAGATAAGCACTGCTCGTTTCTGGCCGTGCCCTGTCGTCCTTGGCAACTGCGTGTTTTTACAGAGTACTGCAATGCTACTGACACTTTACCACCCCCACAGATGTGTGTGTGGGTTTGAGGCCCAGTGAAGGCTTCCTCGGGCCTGGTTCTTGCCGCAGGCTGTTTGATGCAAATTAACGATAGTTGATCCTTGTTTACTTCCCCCTTTGCTTGCTGCTTGGCTCGAGTTTTGTTCCTGAGAACAATGTTAGGAGAAGTGGCCAGCCTTGGCTTTTCAATGAACGTGGTGTCAATGAACGTGGTGGATGTCAATGAACGTGGTGAAACAATGTCCAGTTTTTTTTTTATTTTTACTTTTTAACATTATATTCTGAAATTTGTCAAACATGCAGAAAGGTGAGGGATTTGCTATATGGGACATTCTGCTGTGCTCGCCCTGGGCCGCCTCCGTCTGACTGTCCATGGCTCTGTCTACCCATCTGACCTTGTAAACTTTGTTTCAAGGTCAGCTGCTGGCATATAACCACTCCAGCGCACACCTCGTGCTAGACATCAGTCAGAACCTGTCTGTGGCTTTCATGTTTACATGAAATTTACAGTGACTAAAATGTAAAGTCTTAAGTGCACTGTCAGATGGCTTTTGTGAAATGCACACACCAAGTGTCACCTTCCAGTGATACATTCCCATTACTTCCTGTGTGAGTCTCCTGCAGCTGCTGAAACAAATCACCATCAACCGAGTGGCTTAAAACAACACATTTATCATCTCACAATCCTGGGGTCAGGAGTCCCACATGGGCCTCTCAGGGGCTAAACCGAGGGAGGGCAGGGCTGGTCCTTCCAGAGGCCCCGGGAGAACTGTTCCCCGCCTTTTCCAGCTTCTAGAGGCACCGCGTCCCTGGCTCATGGCCCCTCCTCCATCGTCACAGCCAGCAGGGCAGCCTCTTCTATGTCTCTGACTCTGAGCTTCCTGCCTCCCTCTTATGAGGACCCGGTGATGACACTGGGCCCCCTGTAATCCAGGGTCATCTCCATCTCAGGGGCCTCGACTTAATCCCATCTGCACTTAATTTCCTTTGCCAAATAAGGTGACATGTCCACAGGTCTTACAAATTAGGGGTGGATATCTTTGGGGGCTCTTATTCAGGTGACTACACTCTGAGAATCTTTTTTAAAAATCATAGTGAGACCCTTAGTCTCCCCAACTCATCACCATGTCCTAACCTGGCCATACTGGACACCCAGCATGGACCCTTCATCTTTGACCTGCCATTCCCGCACTCTCCGCTGTCCATTCCCAGCAGCTTAGCTCTCACCACCTCCAGGAAGCCCTCCTTGGTGCCTTCTTTCCCTCCCTGCAGTCTGGGGGCCCTTCGCTTTACACAGACTCCCTTCTCCTAGCAAGGCACCTCCCCTTGTCTGATTTCCCTCAGTCCCTGTCAAGCCCAGCCAGAGCAGGCTGCTTGCCCACCTGTGCCCATCCTGAGCCTTTAACTAGGGTGCTCTGCTGAGCGTGGAGGTTGCCTCTCCTAGAGTCAGCATTTGGAGGCATACCCAGATTAGGCAGAGGAAGGAGAAAGTGACACTTGCGGGACACTGGGTGGTGTCTGGGGACATCTGTGGCTGTCACGACTGGGGGTGCTCCTGCCATAGAGTGGGTGGGGGCCAGGGATGCTGCTCACTTTCCCCCACAGTGGCCCCAGAGAACAACTTGGCTCCAATGTGGAGAGTGGGAATTTTTTGCCTGAACAACTGAACACTGCACGCTCCATAACCAAGATCCAACAGGAAATAAGCCTTTCAGTGACAGATGAAATCTGGAAGGAGATTCTGGTCTGGGTTTGGAGTTCACATTGTTGGAGGTGGCAGGTGCCACCGTTCTGTCACCCTAACTCCCCAGCCTCCCCCCCCCCCAGGGTGCCCTCAGCACCACACACAGGGAGCAAAGCAGATGACTACATTCCCCATCCTGCAATCTGGTCACTCCCAGCTCCGTGACATCAGGCAGAAGGAGCTAGCTGTCCAGGAACCAGAGCCCACCCTCCCCACAAGTGCTCCCTACCTCCCTCTGGGAGCCTTCAGAACCCCTAAGCCTGGACATGCCCTGCCCCGACCCTACACACACTTCTTTTCTCCTCCACCCCTGCTCTTTTACAACCTGTTTCAGTCTGCTTTTTACCAACAGGCTACATTTTTATCCCCTTTCCACACACGATGATTGCAAATTACCCGGTACTTTGTCCAGAAGCCGCACACAGCTGCCACGGAAGAAAGACGTCTCCTCACTTGGAGTCTTAGCACCTGAGGTTTCTGGGGATTCCCCACCAAATGAAGGGGCCTGAGTGTTGCCTAAAATTCATCCCCTAGATTCTGGCCCAGCAGGGAAGGAATTCTTGGAGACACCCCACTGGACCTATTCTGTGTGGGCTGCAAAGGCCACAGTCTTGAACCTACTGTGCTGGGGGTCAGGGATGACCTTGGTCAGTTTCTGGCCTCACTTAGGAGGTGCAAACACAGTGTGACCCAGTGACCAGTAACCAGCCATTGGCAGGTCTGCATTCTGGACTCTTGGCCCAGAATCCTCTGGAGATCTACCAAGAGGAAAAAAACCCATTTTGAAAGCCGGAGACTCTTCCAGCCTCAAGAAAACAAGGCCTAAATAATAACAAAGATACTAATTCTACAAATATGGAGGACACTTAAGAAGCACCCTAGGATGGGTGGGTGGGTGGGAGTGAGCCCTCCCAATAAAAGCGTGTGCCTGTATGGAAAAATTGAAAACAATTACAAAGTTAACTGAAAATGCATCTGCTTTATGTTTTCACATTGAGACCATGAGCTGCAATTCTAAGCAATGTCATCCATTTAATAGTCTTCCTCTGGGAAAATTATTTGGTTTGCCCAATATTTGCAAGTGTTACAGTTTTTGTTAAGTTTTAATAATGTACATTATTATGCATTAGATATTTTTATTACTTATACATATTGTATAAGTAAATAAATACTGCCTTCCACAGGGAAGGGAATCTTGAGACACACAGGGATTCAGACACATGCTGTGCAGAGTAAATTTCTACCGGTTTTGTAATCATTCAAGGTCCCTTTGGGGAAAGTTTGTGTGTCTAACCCAAATAGACACAGTAGATTGGGAATAAAAATGAGATAAAAAAGACAAAGAAACAAATAGGAGTTGCTTCAATTCCGTGTAACATTTTAAGTTTCTATTTGTGCCTAAAACATGAAACTATGAAACAAAGTGGGACCTGAAAGGAACAGTATTTTCACTTTGTAAGTGCAAAATTTAGTTCTGATATGTTTTTCTAACTTAAACTGCCAGGAGTGATATCTTTGCTTGGGGATAGTTCACACATGAAATATCTGAGTTCATCGGCAAGGAGTAATATTTTTATTTGTTAAGCCCAAATGTTAGACAAAATATCTTAAAATTTGAGTGTCTTTAACACGGAAAGTTCTTTTTTCAATTGTAAGTTGTTTTAAGACGTGAAAGACTGAATCCAGAAAACCATCATTATGACCGATCATTATGAGGTTATTACTGAATATAATTTTGACCTATTGGTGGGTGAGGGCGCTGGGCCCCCCTCCCCCCAAATATCCACGGCCTTGTCGCCCCAAGCTGCCGGGGAGGGGGCCCCTGCTGGAGGAAGGGACCGTAGCGAGGGCGACAAGACCATGGCGGAGACTGGGCCAAGGCGAGACCCCAGAAAAGAGACCTAGCACAGAACCCCGGTCGTGGGGCCGGAGGGGGCGGAGGGGGCGGAGGGGGCGGGTTGGTCGCGCGCGCGCGATCTCGGCGCCACGGTGGCCCGCCCCCTAAGCATCTCGCCCAATTCACGGCGTGGTCTCGCCCCGACCCTTCGCGGTCCGCCAATCAGACGCCGAGAGGGGCGGGCGCGCCTGGTTTCCTGGCGGCCTCGCCCCCTCGCGCAGCCGTGTTCTCGGAGGCGTGGGGGGCGTGGCCTGGGCGCGGTGGCTATAAAAGCGAGCGGCTGTAGCGGCGCCATTTTGCGAACGGCGAGCAGCGGCGGCGGCGCGGAGAAGCGCAGCGGAGGTTTTCCTGGTTTCGGACCCCAGCGGCCGGATGGTGAAATCCTCCCTGCAGCGGATCCTCAACAGCCACTGCTTCGCCAGAGAGAAGGAGGGGAATAAACCCAGCGCCACCATCCACGCCAGCCGCACCATGCCGCTCCTCAGCTTGCATACCCGCGGCGGCCGCAGCAGCGAGAGGTGAGCGCCCCGCCCCCGCCCGAAGCTTCCAGAAGCGCCGCTGCGCAGGGCCGCGGGGGGCGGCCTCCGGGCGCCACGGAAGTCCCGGGAACGCGAGATCCGCTCTTTTGTCGAGGCGGCAATCACACGGGTGGCGAGTTTTGGGCGAGGTGGGGGCGGGACGGCTCCGGGGTCCCGGGCCTGGCAGGTGATCGGGGGCGCGGGGGCTCCTGGCTGCGTCTGGGAGCCCGCGGGACCGGGGGTCGGTGTGGGGAGTGGTTTGGCCCGCGGCCGAGTCGGGCCCGTGAGGCCCATGAATCTGCACTTTGCGGGCGCGGCCTCCTAGCGTCGGCCGCGGGCACCTCGAGCGCTCCGCGGGTGGGCAGGTTCAGCCAAGCGGGGTTTCGGACCCGCTGTTCGTTGTGGTCCCCCTGGTGGTCCCCGTTTTGGCCCCAAAGGGCGTCTGTCCGGGCGCGCGGGGCCTCCGAGGACGCGCGGGGCGAGGCGGCGCCACGTAGATGCCGCCTGGGACCTTGCTCGGGGTGGCGGCCCCACGGCTCCCCGCGCGCCCACGACCCCCGGCCCTTCGTCCCTCTCCTTCCGTTAGGGACGTTTTGGTTCAACGTGGTCGTGTCCGCCTCCGAGGGCGGGGGCCCGAGATGAGGTCTGCCTGTCGTAGTCGTTGGCAGTGTTTTTACCGGCTCCGCAGGGCCGTCGTGAGCGGCAGTTCCCGCGGGCCGCGGTTTGGGGGGGCCCCGATGGGAGCCCTGCAAAATGGAGGCGACTTTGGGGCTTGTTTACACTGCGCAGCAAATGGCTGCTGGCGCTCCCGGCTGCGCGATTGTGAAAATCTCCCCCGGGGCCCAGGGCCGCGCCGCCGCGATGACGCAACCCCGAGGCCCGCGGTCGGGAGGGGCCCCCCGCGCGCTGCCGGGTGGTGGGCCGGCTACGGAAGGGCCGCGGGGCGGGCGGCTTCACGGAGAAGGACAGGTTGCTGGCCGCCTGGGGAAGCACCAGAACTTCGACTTTCGCTGCGGACAGCGAAACGGGAAAGGGGAAGCTACAGTGGTCTGAGTTAGAAATGGGAGGTGAAGTTTGGCGGGGGCGTAGGATTGGGTTAGGGAGCCTTTATGCCTGTCTTAAGGTAATTCAAGGACAAAAGACCCCCAAGTGGGATTTTAACTCGGTAACTGAGGCGGCCAATTGAAATTACTACTTGTCTCTGCCTGGGGCGGACCCTTTGAGCCGACTTGGGGCAAACATCAGATTGGGAGGGGGGAGGCCAGGAGTCCTGGATGGGCGTGGACTCTGGAATACCTTGGCCGTCAGCTGAAGGCCAGTGCCACTAACCAAGTCGTTTTTCTCCAGTTCTAGGGTCTCCCTTAACTGCTGTAGTAACCTGGGTCCAGGGCCTCAGTGGTGCTCCTGATGTCCCTCACCCACCCCTGAAGATCCCAGGTGGGCGAGGGAATAGTCAGAGGGATCACAATCTTTCAGCTAATTTATTTTACTCTGTAAGTATTGGGGCCCTGGGTTCCCCGGCAGGGGGCAGTGGCTGTCCACCAGCTGGCCAGCCCTTGTCTCTCTGACATTTCTCGTGCACCCACTGTGAGCCAGCTGTTCTGTCTACATGACTTCACTGATTCCCAGAATCTTGGTGTGGGGGTTGGGGGTCAGGGACACACAGGCTGAGCTGCAGCCCAAGCCCTGCCCAAGCCACAAGTAGCCCTTGGCCAGCTCCCATTTGTACCTCAGCGTGGGGCTCCGGCCCTGCCCCCTGTGCTGGAGGCCCTGCAGCAGCCGGCAGCACCGCAGGGGGCTGGGTAACTGGTCATTTCCATACTTTCCCATATCCCACCTTGTGATGCTGAGGGGGAAAGACCCCAGTGACCGTGTCTAAGGCGCAGACTCCTTCACAGGATAATCGGCTGACTGTAACAGAGGAACTAACATCTAACCACAAGACGAGAATTCTCAATGTCCAGACCAGGCTCACGGACGCCAAACACGTCAACTGGAGAGCGGTGCTGAGCAGCTGCTGCCTCTACATCGAGGTCCCTGGCGGCGCTCTGCCTGAGGGGAGCAAGGACAGGTGAGGGCAGGCCCAGACGTGTCCCCACTCCAGGGGAGGAGGGAAGCCCGAGTCAGCCAGGCTGGCTATCCTCATTTTTCGGGTGGGGGTTCCCTTTTGAAGCAGTGCACCAGTAATTCTCGGGATTCCACCCCAGGGGACACTGGGCCATGTCTGCGGACATCTGTGATTATCATGACGGGGTGTTTTGGGCATCTAGGTGGGGGATAGGGCCAGGAATGCTGTTCAACCTCCCACAGTACTGGGGAGGACCCCTACAGAGTGACTGGCCCCAGTGTCCCCAGTGCCAAGGGGGAGACCTGCTATAGACCTGGAAGAATGGTGCACCCTGTGAATCTGGCCCCGGGGAGAAGTGGGAGGTGCGGGGCTGGGCCCCTCCATGGGGGGCAGGCAGGCAGACCCTGATGAAGGCACTTCAGCTTCGCAGTTCTTCTCGAATTTGCTGAGGAGCAGCTACACGCTGACCACGTCTTCATTTGTTTCCATAAGAACCGCGATGACAGAGGTAGGTGATTGCCCATTGCCAGCCAGTCCTGCTGGCATGAGGGGAGAAGGCATCCATTCCCCCTAGGTGGCAGAACCGCGGTGCAGCCCAAGGTCCCGTTCTCAAATCTTGGTTTCTCAGTCCTGCTGTCCATGGGTCCTGCCACACACTGTTGGGGGTCCTCAGTCTACTCTGCCCTCTTCCCATTATTGCTGGAGCCCCCTGGGGCCTTGTGTTAGGGGGCCCGCTGGGCAGGTGGGCATAGCCCAGGGTGCTGGAGGCCCCACTGGCTCTGACACAGTTTGCTCTGCAGCCGCCCTGCTCCGTACGTTCAGCTTTATGGGCTTTGAGATTGTGAGACCGGGGCATCCCCTTGTCCCCAAGAGACCCGACGCTTGCTTCATGGCCTACACGTTTGAGAGAGAGTCTTCTGACGAGAACGAGTAGTGACCGAGCCGCCTGCACCCCCTCACCTTCACCGCCACCCACAGATCATCACAGACCACAGCCCCTTTGCGTGTTACGCTTTGTGGGTGGTGTGACCATTGGCTGGGGCTGCAAAATGCCAGGCCTGCTCCCCTGTTCTGGGTTTGTCCGCATGTTGTAATTGTGCAAATAAACGCTCACTCCAAATTAGCGATATATTTCTTGAAGTTTAATATTGTGTTTGTGATACTGAAGTATTTGCTTTAATTCTAAATAAAAATTTATATTTTACTTTTTTATTGCTGGTTTAAGATGATTCAGATTATCCTTGTACTTTGAGCAGGAGTTTCTTATTTGAAGTTTTGGAAACAGTCTTAGGTCTTAACTTGGAAAGACAGGTATTAATCTATCCTATTGATCTCAAAAATCTGAATAAAAGTGATTACACCTCCAAGACCTGCTTTGGCTGCCTGTGTTAATGTGCCCCCTGGTGCTTTGGGCCAGGGGGCAGGGCCTTGGTTACCTGGGCTGGGGTGGGACAGCGCCTTGTGCAAGTTCCTGAGTGACCCCTTTTGAGAGACCGGACTGCGATGGGAAGCCAAGGTCCTGGTCTCTCCTCTGGCCACAGCCAGGTTGCTGTGGGATGTGTTGGCTGGTTCAGCCCCACGGGTGTGAGGCTGTCTCCCCACCCTGGCTGCCTCTACAGCTCACCTTCCCACCTTCAGCGCAGTTCTGGATGGCAGCCTGCCGCTTCTCTGCTGCTGTGTCCTTCCCTGCAGTGGCTAATCCTGGATGCTGTCCTAAGGGCCTTACCTCTGGGGCCCACTGGGACTTGGCTAGCTGGGGTGTGGCTGTGGCTGTGGCTGTGGGTCTCCGCGCACCCTAGTCGGTCCTGGGGAGGGGCTTGCAGTGCTGTGCTGCGGCTGGAGCAGTCTTGGCAGAAATGGGTGCTGCAGTGGTGGGGAGCTGGGGGTGGGGGGTTGTTGAAGAGGCAGGATGGGCAGACTGCAGCGCCACCTGCTGGCAGCATCTGGGAGCACCTCCCACAGATTTCATATCCAGTCCTTGGGTGGGAAACAGACTGCAAAGGGAGCATTTTTAATTTGTTAGGGTGACAGTAAATAAAATTACATAGGTTTATAATGTACAGTTCTATTATACATCATCTGTATATTGCATCATGTGTTCACCCAAAGTCAAATCTGTCATACACCCGGGGGGGCAAAAAATAATGTATAAAACTGGACCCTGGTCAATGTTGCTTAAGCAGCGGTTCGCCGTAATCAGAAGTGTCTGGACGCCGATGGTAACCACTTTGAGCACCTCTTGTAATTGCAAAAGTCAAAAGTGATTTGTATTTATCTTTTGTTATCGGTACATATTGAGCTAACAATTTTAATAGTTTTTTCCTTTCTTAAAATGTGTATACATTTTTTGGGGCACCCTCTGTATTTCACTACCTTTACCTTTTTTACTTCCCTTTTCCCTCTGGTAACCACTAAACTGTTGTCTGTATGAGGAGTTGTTTGTCTTGTTCATTTGTTTTACGTCCCACATATGAGTGAAATCATGATTCTCGACTTTTTCTGCCTGACTTACTTCACTTAGCATGATACTCTCAAGATCCATCCATGTTGTTGCAAATGGCAGTATTTCATTGTATGCCTGAGTAGATTTCATTGTATGTATGTACCACACCTTTGCAAAGGGAGCATCTCTTACGGAGGAGGAGAGGTGCTGGGGGAACTTGAATATATTTGGGGGTGGGCTGGGATACTTAGCAGCTACCTGAGTGATGATGGGTCCAGTGTTCAGAGGTCTGGGGGGACAGAACTGGGGGCACACACTCCCAGTTTATGTGAGCAGGGCAATGGCAGAGAAAGGGCATTGGGGTTGGGCCATCGAAGGGTGAATAGGAATCTGAAGCAGAGTAGTAGAGGGCAGGGTGTTTCCAGTGGAGGAAACAACTTGGGCAAGGCCTGGAGACCAGAAAGTACCTCCAAGGATGAGCAATATAGCAGGAGGGGTTGGCCAGAGAGCTTGCAGTCTTTGGAGGAGCCCCACTGTATTCTGAGGGTATTAGGGAGTCATGGGAGATGTCCGAGCAGGAAAGGGACCTGGTCATGTCTGAGAGTTAGAAAGAACCCCCCCCAGGATCACCATGGTCGGGAGGGGGGTGAGGAGGTATTATTGGGGGCTGCAGGCCGGGGCAGTGGGACCTCTCCGCACTGCTGTGCTGCTTTTCGGAGTCATAAACTGAGACCCCGTTCTCTCCTTTGGGACCCCTGCGGAGTCTTGCATGCAGTTTCTTTATTCCATCATCCTGTGCTATGAATTAAGCACGCTGTTTTCAGGGAGCTCACGAAGTACGAGACAAGTAAATACTTCCAGGTAGTGATTAGTGCTCTGGGGGGGAAAGAAGGCGGAAGCAGGGTGAGGAGCTCAGAGGGCCCAGGAGGGGCAACTTTATTTACTTAGAGGGGGTGGGATTGGAACAGTCTGGGGGGGGGGAGAGCCCATGCAAAGGTTAGGCAGCTGGACAGAATTTAGTGTCAGAGGAACAGCCAGGAGGCCACTGTGGGAAGAGAGAGTTGGGGAGGTGGCAGGATATGAGAACATTTGGGAGGTGAGTTCAGACTCCAATAGGGTGGGCTGTGTTGGGTGGGCCTCCCTTCCCCCTGGAGACCTGGATGTCCTCTTGACAAGGACATTCACACTGGAGGAATCAGCACAAGGCGATGCACCAGGGCCTGGAGAGCCTCCCATGTTGGCCCTGGAGGGCTGTCCACGCTCTTGTGCAGACGGTGACCGGCAGACCCCAGCATGAGAAAGGCACGCTGGCTTCTGGAGGTAGGGAGAGGGGTTCCACATACTCAGAGACACTGATTGGCAGGGAGTATTCACACCTGGAAGAGATGAGTGTCTGGCATCAGAAAGCCTCAGCTGGCACTAGCCATTAGCCTCCTTCCTTCCTGGAGAGGCCTTGGGGCTACTCCCTAACATAGAAGGGGCAGGTATTGCGGGGGGCGGGGAAGGGGGTGGAAGGTGTCCCGTCTTCTGTATTATCTGCTAGCCTTCTGGCTCCTTCTGGAAGGAGGGATCCACTCTATTGTGGAGACACTGCCCCGGCCCCAGCTCTGGGAAGGGGTGCCTGCCTCTCGGAGAAGTCCTGGAACAAGCGCATCGCTCTGGGAGGGATCAGCCCCACAACAGCTGCAGGGCGTGGCCCATCGAGGCCTCGGTGGCCTCCACCAGGTGTTCACAACATAGCCAGTCCTCCAGGCCGGGAACCTCCCCACCAGCGGCCCGCTGCGCAAGGTGCAGGACCAGCAGCGCGCGACGCACCCGCAGCCAGGGCCCCAGCGGTGTACCGCGGCCGCGTAGCTCGGATCCCGGCCCCCAGAGCAGCGCCTGCAGCGCGCCGCGCGTCAGGGTCGCAGAGGGTTGTACGCGGGCCAGCTGGGCTGCCAGGCGCTCCAGGCCCGCGGTCAAGGGCGTGGCCAAGGGCACGCGGTCGAGCAGCGTGCGGAGCAGGCGGCCCAGCTGTCGCGCGTGAGCTCCCAGGGCTTCCGAGGGCCGTGGATGGACACGGCCGAAGTCTGCTAGCAGCAGGCGCTGGGGTCCGGAGGCCCCAGCAGCAGGTTCTCGGGACGCAGCTCGGTCAGGGTCGCGCCCCGGGCCTCCAGGTGCTCCAGGGCTCTACTCAGGGGCAGCAACATCAGGGCCACGGCCCAGGCAAAGTCCAGGGGCCTCTGCACGCCTGCCTCCACCAGCCACTGGGCCACCGTGCGCTCTGGTACCTCCGTCGCCAGCACCACGGGGCCGGGCCAGGGCGCCTCTGGCAGTGCACCTTCGGGCAGCAGGCCACACAGCCCCTGCAGGTTGAAGTGTGGGGCAGTGAGGCCTGCAGCTCCAGGCCCCACGGGTGGGGCTCCTTGGCTCCTGGCTTGGGCACCTGAAGGGCAGAGGGGGCCATCAGTGCCTGACCCAGGAGCCCCCCAAAGCAACGGAGCCTGCCACAGAGGCTCTATCTGTCCTGACGCGGCCCATGCCCACCCCCAACCTATCCCCACTCTGGCTTGGGAGGGGCATGCTGCCCGCCTCCAGAAGCAGGGGTTAAATGTAAATTCAGTTGTTAGTTGCCAAGATGTGGCATTAAACGCCTGCCTGCCAAAGGAGTGGATTCCTCCCACTTGGTGAAGTGGGAGGTGACAGCTAAGGTGGCAGAGCTGGGCTGTCCACTAGAAATACAACGCTGGCCATTTACAATTTTTCAGTAGCCACATTAAAATAAATATGAAAAGAAACAGGTGAAAGTAGTTTTTATAATATATTTTATTTAACCTGATATATCCAAAGTGTTATCATTTAACAGGTCATCGATATAAAAAATATTGAGATGTTTTACATTACTATGTCTTGATACTAAGTCTTCCAGACCAGGTGTATATTTGACACTCAGAGCATATCTCAGCCCTGGACCAGCCGCATTTCACGTGCTTAGAAGTCACACATGGCCAGCGGCTGCAGTACTGGACAGCAAGCTCTTTCTAGAAAATCAGGAGATCAGCACGTCGGTGGATTACATTAGAATCATCTGGCGGCGGTGTTTAAAAATTACAAGTGTTAAGGAGGGATTCGGGGTGCGGATACTTAAATAAAGTCCCCAGGGGCCTCTGAGATGGAGCCAGGATCCTCCTGTCCACTAAAGAACTCACAGCCCGGGGCTTTTGCAGTTCGTAAGCCTGATCATTGGGTGTGTTCATGCTGTTGTGTAAGACATGCCTTCCTCAAACCTTGTTGTGGGTCGGCCCGGTGGCTCAGGTGGTTGGAGCGCCTAACACCAAGGTCACCAGCTCGATTCCCACATGGGCCAGTGAGCTGCTCCTTCTACAGCTAAGATTGTGAACAACAGCTCTCCTTGGAGCTGGGCTGCCTTGTGCTGCCGCGGGCTACCCTGAGCCACTGTGAGTGGCCAGCAGCCATCGTGAGCGAGCCAGTGAGAGCTGCTGTGAGTGGCTGACCAACGACTGGCCACTGACTGTCTCAGCCGGGGCAACGCAAGGCTCATAACACCAGCATGGGCCAGGGAGCTGTGTCCTACACAACTAGACTGAGAAACTATGGCTTGAACTGGAGTGGGAGGCGGGAGGCAGAAGAAAGGGAAAAAAAACAAAAACAAAAAACCAAAAAAAAAACCTTGTTGTGACATCGGCACATTGCCCATCTGACATGGAAAAAAAAAAACAACCCTCAGCCAATAGACCCCTCTATGCTCCAGTCTGCAAAATGGGTCCACAATAATGCATTCCATCCAATTGATGAGGTTCCCCCATTTGGTGATGGGTCTGATGCTTGGTAGTATAGCTTATTTAACAGGATTTTTTTTCTTAGTGGTACGTAAAACAAAAGCATCTTAGAATGAAACGTGCTAATATTTGCATTATTGTTATTACTTAAAGTGGTAGCTGTCAGCCTGCTGTGGCTGGTGAACTCAGTGGCTTGCTAGCCAGAATTCCCTGGGGAGTGAGTTAAAATGCAAATTCCTGGGCCCCTGAGTGGTGTGAGGAGGGTTTTGACGAGACTCCCAGGTGGTTCAGAACCATGGTTCCAGTGGCTGACAATGTTAATTTCTGTTAGTTCCAAAATAAGCATTTGAGCCCAAACTGCAGGTGTGGGTTAAGCCTAAGACAGAAAGTTGGGGAGCCCTCTGAGCAGGAGGGCTGCTGGTTGGGCTCACCTTGGTGGCCAAGACATGCCACGCCTCCTTGTCCACCTGCACAATGCGGTAGTAGAGGGTGTCCCCGCTCTTCACACAGGGCAAACTGTCCAGGAGGCGGAAGCTGTGATGGGGGCGGCAGGGGCCTGGGCGGCTCCCGAGGCACCGGGCCTGGAGCCGGGCGTGCACAGTGCGGAGGCCCTCCAGCTGCCGGGCCGCCAGCACAGCGTGCACAGCCTCTGGACAGTGCAGGTTCATGGATGGACAGGCCTAGCTCCATGTCCAGTGAACAGAAGGGCGGCTCTGCAGGGGGACAGACTGGCCTGGCCTCATCGCCACCTGCCTGGCTGTCACCCACACTACAGGACCCCAGAAGGGGCCTTGGAGGCTGCCCTGCTGGAGTGGGGTTGGGGCTGAGGTCCCCGTGGGTGGGCAAGGATCAGGCCCTGGCCAGGGTCTTCTTGGGGAGGGGTGGGGGCAGGGGCTGTGGGCCCGTGCAGGAGGACCCGGATGTCGGGGTTCGGCAGGCCTTGGAGGGCAGCAGGTGGGCACGGACCTCACCTGTGAGGAGAGAGTGGGAGGTGAGGGGGGTGAGGACGCACGACTGCACTCCTCAGCTCCATGCCCCCATCTCTGAAGTGGAAATCAAACTGACACCCAAGTGCCCCTGTGCACTGGGGGCAGAGATGCCATCCCCACGTGTAGAGGAGGAAACAGGCTGCGAGGAATGACAGTGCGTGGCAGGAAAGCATCTGCACCAGCTGACCCCACTTCCCTGCGTGGCTCTGGGCAGCTGACCACACCTCTCTGAACTCCAGTTTCCTCATTTTTACAAGCCGATGAGCCCAGACTTATTTTTTTTAAAAAATCAAAGTCGGGGAAAAAGCTAATATAATTGAGTTAAATGGTCATTAGGCAGAGTTCCTTAAATGGTAAAGAGAGACTCCACCCCTTTGCTTGGGGCACCCGCCCTCCTCCCAGCCCAGACCCGTCTCCATGGCTCACCAAGGTTGCTGTACGTGGGCTGGGCTGGCCAGGTGGGAGCATTGAATCCAGGGGTCTCGGTGGGAGGGTCGGGGCTGCTCATGCTGCTGAGTGGGGGTTGTACGTGGGTAGGCACATGCAGGGTATCCGTGATGGCGGTGGGTGGGTGTGCACTGCCCTACGTGAGAGCAGGGCAGTCTCCCATACCTTGGTCCTCTTGCCCAGCCTTGACCCTGCTGTGTGACTCTGGGAAGGTTTCTTGCCCTCTCTGGGCTCCTTTCCTCGTCAGCAAGACAGGAATGTCGCTTACCAACCTTTCAGGGTAGTAGGAATGACCCTATACTTTTGTGACATGGATAGAATGTCCAGCTCTGACCGTGGGCTCTCTGGGGGACAGCTGAGGGCCAGTGACAATATTCAGGGACCCGAGCTTGGGTCTTGTCCTCAGAGCTCAGTCCCGTCAAACCGATAGCAGCCAAGCCCCAGCCCTGCCCCACCCAGATTCCAGGTCACCCCAACCTGGAAAAGTGACTTCTACCCTCTCCCTGCCCCAGCACCCCTCCAGGAGCCCCCTACCTTTAGGACAGGAGTGACCACGGGCAGGGGACCTTGCAGACAAGTTCCCAATAGCTGCAACTCCTGGCTTCCCAGGACTGTCTGACCTGTCACCAGCAGTGAACCGGAAATGCCTTGCAACAGTTAGACTGCAGGCCGGGGCTGGGGTGGGGGGCCTTTCTGTATCACTTCCCCAGGGACTGGCGGCAGGCTTACTCAAAGGTGGGGACAGCTTTCCCGGAAGAAAGAACAGCCTGGGCAAAGACCAGGAGGTGGGACCTGGAAGTGAACAGTTCCAGGGCTAAGAGCAGGATGGGAGCATGTGGGAAAGATGGGCTGAGGTGCTGAGGCAGCTGGCGGTGAGCAGCAGTGGGAAGCCTGGGGAGATTGGGAGGCCCAGATATTTGAGGCCCCCCACCTTTGAGGAAGGCAGGAAACCCCAGCAATGACTGTTTAGGGAAAAACGCAACCAGGGTTCTTTCCTCTGTGGCTTTCACTTCCTGGAGAACCACTTTCCCTTGTAGGACCACCTGAGAAGGCCCCAGTGTGAGCGCATCCCCCCACACACACACACCCACCAGGACCCTTGGACTGGGATCGAATACTTCCTGTGTTCTGGGTAGGTGCGGCTCCATTCAAGACCAGCTCTGTTCTGACTTGCTGTGGCAAGTCCCTGCCTCTCTCTGTGTTCAATGAAGAAAAGTGTCTCCCACTCTCTTAACAGCCACACTAACTAGATTTCTCTTTAAAAAATTGAATCATCTCACCCAGCACTGGGATCTCCTCTTCCCCCACCCCGCACCCCAAGAATAAGACAGGATTCAGGAAAGTGGTTTGAACCAGGGACTTAGCAACCCCTACGGGTGGGGAAACATGAAGCAATCGTTTTGCCTGCCTTTGCTGTAGGAGGAATAGGTTAAATGAGGCCCCTAGGGAGGGTCCCACAACCTAGCACCCCCCACCCTCCAGTTTCTTGGAAATCAGGCACATAGGGGGTCCATCCTACAGCCCCTGACATGTCCCTACCCTGCTTCTGACTCCTGTAGGGCGGTAAAGGAACCTTCTTCCCATGCTCAAATGGGGAAACTGAGGCCCAGAGAGCAACTGTTGGGTGGCAAGTGAGAGGCTGTCCTTGACCATGGCTTCTCCTGACTGCTCTGAGTCGATCTACCTTGTTCCAGAAAGAGAACAGGCCTTCAGGGACCAGCAGGATTTGAGCCCTGACACTGGGCCCTGTCCCTCAGTTTCCCCATCACTCAGGTGGAGGTCAAAGTGAGGATGAGCACTTATCAGTATTATGTCCAGCGCTCACGGCTGCCTGCCTTTCCCCAAATCCCCCAGAGGAAAGGACGCTGACGGGCCCCCCTTAGAAGAGGAGGTCCCCCACAAGACCCAGGGGAGGAAGCCACCAGCTTCAGGAATAGTGGGGAGGGGGTGGGTCTGTGCCTCACTTGTCCTTTCTTCCCCAATACAGGCTCTGCCCCCAGCCCAAGCTTGGGGCAGGGGGTTCTCTGCCAGCCCAGTTCCACCCACCCCTCTCAAAACCCACCTGTCCCTAGATGGGGGACTATAAGCAAATGCCCTCCGGCCTCCAACCCTTTCTTTGCCCATCTGTAAAATGGGTTCATATGTAGTAGGACCCAGCTCACAGGGTTGTCATCAGTGTGAAAGGAGTTAATATAGGAAAACAGCATGAGGAACAGAATGGGCGCTCCTGACATGCCACCTTTAACTTTTCACTCGATTCATTCACTCTCTGTCCATAAATACCCTGTGACTTGGGGTCAGTGCTGGGGCTGGAGCCAGGGAGCTCCCTCTGGGGAACCGAGCAGACCTTATCCCTTGTCCCTACTTTCTGCGCCTACTCCTCCATGAGAATAAAAACAAATCTGAGGTTTGTTATTAAATTGGTTTCATTTTTATTAGATTCCAACCAAATACAGCAGGGTGGCGTGGGAGATGGGAGGTGTTGGTTCATGTTGGAACGGGGGTGGGCTGAGGGGGCTGGGAGACCCCACTACGTGACATTCTGTAATTCCCAACGCTGCAGAGAACATACCCCCTCTGGTCTTGATGCTAAAGGCACTTGGATGTCGTTTTGAAAGGCCCTCTGAGTTGTCATGGCAACCAAGGTCAGGAGGATGCTAGAGGGAAAAAACTAGTCGGTTCTGCTCAACTTAGGTGGAGTTTAGGGCTGCTGGACACTCCCTTTGGCCCTCATTCACTTCCCTCCTTGAGTGGGGTTGAGACGGGGTCCCCACCCTGGCTGGCCATGGTCAGTGGACCACCACGTGGTCTGCTGGCCATGTGTACATTGTGGGAGCAGGACCTGGGCCTCCAATGTCCTCAGCCACAGCCCAGGGAGAACTGCTGGGGTCTCCTTCCCAGTTCTGTCTGAATCCTTTGCTGAAAAACTCCAGGTTTTACTCAGCTTTCCCTCTGGCTCATCTCAGAAAGATCATGAGGGGTCCAGGATCCAAGTTCACCATCAAACCCATCCATGGCCTCGTCTCTGTATATATAGTGATGAGTTTAACCCTCAGACCCATTTTACAGATGAGGACATCATTGGTCTAAGTGGTCCTCAGTCACCAACTGAGAATACACAGCTGGGAGAAGGCTTTCAGTCTTCCCACAAGGTCCTTGAGAATACTGTCCTAACCTCCTAGCTAGTGGCCAAGCTCCTTTCTGGCTGAGGTCAGACCCCACGTTTCCTGTGCCCTTTTCCCCACAATGATGCCCTAACCGTTGTCTGGCCGAGGTAGAAAGTGGGGGCAAGAACCAGGCTGGGAGACAGGGTCATGAACGGTCCCTTTCCAGTGTCTGAATACTTCTGCAAAACCTCAGCTCCTACTTGCTTACCCCTAGTGACAGGGAACTCACTATTTGAAGAGCAATGGGGCAGTGACCTTGGAGAAGCTCTTCTTTAATCTGAGTCACAGTCTGCCTACTCTTTGGTCCTAGATCTGCTCCAAAATTGCAGAGACCAAGGTGCCTCTGTCACCTCCCAATGATGCAGATCCAGGCCTCCCTGTAACCTGAGCCCCTGTTCTGGCCTTTCTCCCTATTGCTGTTCTACAATGCACATAAGAGGGACCTTGAGTGTTGCCCACACTCTCTAGTCTCATTCCCCAGGTGAGCTATGGGATATGGGGCTAGCAGTGTAGACTCAGGATTGAGGGTCACTCCAGCTGGCCTGCTGGAGAGGGACACCCTAGAAGCCATGGTCTTGGTCCATGGGCCAGGTCAGCTGCCCTCCTGCATGGTGTGGGCTCAAGAAGGAAGTGGCAGGCCGGCCTGGTGGCTCAGGTGGTTGGAGCAGCGTGCTCCTAACGCCAAGGTCACCAGCTCGATTCCCACTTGGGCCAGTGAGCTGCGCCCTCTACAGCTAAGATTGTGAACAACAGCTCTCCCTGCAGTTGGGCAGCCAGCGTTAGTGGCCAGCAGCCAGCGTTAGTGGCCAGCAGCCAGCATGAGCTGCTGTGGACTGCTGTGGGCTACCGTGTGCTACCATGAGCGGCCGGTGGCCAACGTGAGTGGCCGGCAGCCATTGTGAGCAGCCAGCAGCCAGCAAGAGCTGCCGTGAGCTGCTGTGAGCAGTCAACTGGTGACCGACTGCCTCAGCCGGGGGAGCACAAGGCTCATAACAGCAGCATGAGCCAGGGAGCTGTGTCCTACACAAGTAGACTGAGAGACAGCGGCTTGAACCGGAGTCAGGGGGAGGCAGAAGAAGGGGTAAAAAAAGAAGCAAGTGGCAGCTGTGAAGGTGGAGGAGGAATCTGGGGAGATGGCTTCTGGTGGCCGCCTGCCCTGCTGGGCCGGTGGATCCTGGTGAGAGGGAGCCTGGGGGTGGGGTGGGTCCAGCATGTCAGGGACCACCTGGTGCGCTGGGCCTTCTCAGGGTGACGCTGACCTTAGCCCAGCCCCCAAGGTCTGTCCGGCACCCGACGGCCAGCTGAGCAGGAGCTGGGTGTGTCTCACGTGTGAGCTGACTGTGTTCTGAATTTCAGCTGCTTGTCCCAGGTGTGAGCTGTGCTCTCACGAGAGCCCTGTGCGCCTGTGGAGAGCTTCAGAGTTCAGGGCAGCTGTTTAATGTCAGCTGGGTGTCAGGTGTTCCCCTGCCGAGCTATGCATACGATTGTATCCTGGGTGTGAATGTGTGTGCGCTGGGTATCAGGTGTGGGTGTCCAGGTGGGAACAGTGTAGGCTTTTGTGCACCCTCCCGTCGGGGCTGGGCTGCCCTCTGTGCACCCTGGGTGCAGACCATCTCCGCGGGGTGTGAGCTGTGGGGGGGGGGGTTGGACAGCTGTGTACCTCCTGGGAGTGACTTGTGAGCCCTGAAGACCCTGGGGTCTCCGAGCCCCCACTACACCCCCACACAGCTCGGCGATCACTCAGGGCCAGGAAGGGCGGAGGCCTGAGAAAACGCTTGAGAAACTCTGCAAAAGATGCATCCTGATGAAAAAAGCAGTTCTGTGGTTGGGTCTCTACAAAAAAGGGGAAGTTCTGCCAGGAACCGGCTTGCAGCAGCCCCAATGGGAAATGCACAGGCGTCATCGACGGGCTGGTGAGGGGCGGGTGGGGACTGGCTCCCGGCTCCACTGGGAGCCCACAGCCCCAGCGGGAAGCGCAGTTTGAGGCGGAGCCCAGAGTCCTCAAATCATCTTCATGTTGAACTTGCGGGCACCGCCCTGGCCGGAGGCAGCGGCCGGCCCGTCCACCTTGCGGAAGGAGTACTCCACAGAGAAGTTGTTCTTGTGCTGCCCGCGGCCCCGGCTCCACACGAACAGGAGCAGGAAGCAGAAGAGGACGACGCCCAGGAAGGTAATGCAGCCCATGGCGGTGGACACCAGGATGGTGGTGAGGTCCAGCGGGAAGCGCGCGGCCGCCAGCGTCTCGTTGTGGCCCTCAGCCGGCGTGGGGTGGGCAGCGGGCTCGGGCTGCACGGTCAGCGTGGCGAAATACGTGTCGTTGCCGCCGGCATTGCTGGCCACGCACGTGTAGGTGCCGCTGTCCCGCGGCCGAGCGTCGCGGATCTCCAGCGTGCCACCCGGCAGCAAGCGCGCCCGGCCGGCGCTGGCGGCGGTGACCGCGCGGTGCTGCGGCGTCACCCAGGCCACCGTGGGCGCGGGCTCGCCCTCCGCGCGGCACTGGAAGCGCACGTCCTCGCCCGCCGTGGCCGTGACCTGCTGCAGCCTGCGTTCGCGGATCTTGGGCTTGCGGCACACAAAGTACTCGAAGAGCGCGGAGTCCGGCAGGTTGCGCAGCGCGTCTCCGCGGACCTCGGCGGGCGAGGCGCAGGCCGGCAGCCGCCCGTCGAAGTTGAGGGTCTTGCGTCGCTGCACGATCCACAGCAGGCGACAGTCGCAGGCCAGCGGGTTCCCGTCCACGCGCAGCGTCTCCAGCGTGTTCACCGAGTGGAAGGTGCTCTCCTCCAACGTGGACAGCAGGTTGTTGGAGAGGTTGAGCAGGCGAATCTGCCGCAGCCCCAGGAAGGCCTGTGGCTCGACCACGGCCAGCAGGGCCCCCGCCAGGTGAAGCTCGCGCAGGCGGACCAGGTCGCGGAAGGACCCGCGTGGCACCGTGCTAATGGGGTTGTGTGACAGGTTGAGGCAGGTGAGGTGGGCCTGGTGGCGCAGCGCAGCAGCCGGCACGGCGGTGATGTTGGTGTGGGTGACGGACAGCGAGCTCAGGTTGAGGCCCTGTAGGCTGCCCGGGGCCACCTCCTCCAGCAACGGCCAGTTATCAATCTCCAGATGCAGCAGCCCCGGGAGCCTGCGGAAGTTCTGGTCCTCCAGGGCCGCGATGGCCAGGTGCCGCAGCCTCAGGGTGCCCAGGCCCCGCAGGGGTCCCAGCGACTCGCCCGACAGCGCCGTGAGGTTACAGCGCTCCAGGGTCAGCTCCTCGAGCGCCAGCAATCCCGCGAAGGCCCGGCGCGAGATGAACACCAGGTCGTTGTCGCCCACCTCCAGCCTGCGGAGGCTGCGCAGGTCCTGGAAGGTGTAGTCCAGGAGGATGACCAGCTTGTTCTCGCTCAGGTCCAGCAGCGTGAGGTTGTCCAGGCGCGTGAAGACCCCAGGCGGGAGGAGCTTGAGCAGGTTGCCGCGCAGGCGCAGGACGCGCAGGCGCGGCAGGTTGGCAAAGGCGCCGGGCTCCACGTGCGCAATCACGTTCTCGCTCAGGTCCAGCTCCTCCAGCAGCGGCAGGGAGGCCAGGTCGCCTGGGTTCAGGCAGCGGATGCGGTTGCGGCTGAGCTCCAGCAGGCGCGTTTCTGCAGGGATGCCGTCAGGCACGGAGGTCAGCCGGCGCCGCGGACAGGCCACCGTGCGCGTCTGCGTGGTGCACTCGCAACGCGCAGGGCAGCCCCCTGCTAGGGGCGGGGTAGCGGGCAGGAGCAGGAGCTGCAGGCTCAGGACGCACAACCAGCAGGTCATGGTGTGGAGCCTGGGCCTAGGGCCACGCCACCATCCTCATGGGCACCTGGAGATGGGGGCAGCGTTAGCAGTGTGGGGCCTTCCTGCCCCGCCCTAGTAGTGCACTGGAGAAGCGTTTGTCCACCTGCAATCCCACTCCTGCGTGTCTATACAAAAGGACTGAGCACACATGACCTCACAAAAACCTGTACACCCATGTTCACAGCAGCAGCATTCTTCTATTAGCCAAAAAGGTAGGAACAGCCCGAGGGTCCATCCGCTGAGGAAGGACAAACGCAACATGGCCTGTCCAGACACTGGGGTGTCACTCGGCGGTGAAAAGGAGGGAGGCGCTGACACTCGCCACAACGTGGATGGACCTTGAACACACGGTGCTCATGAGAGAAGCCGGACACAGAAGGCCACAGTGTGTGATTCCATGTATGTGAAATCCACAGACAGGAAGTGGGTTCATGGTTGTTTGGGGCTGGGGATGGGGTGGGGGTGACTGCTGATAAGGATGGGACTTATTTGGGGGTGATGAGAATGTTTTGGAATTCCATAGTGGTGATGGTTGCACAACCCTGTAAATATACTAAAACCACTGAATTGTGCACTTTAAAAGGGTGAATTTTGTTTTGTGAATTTTAATCTCAGTTTTAAAACTTGCAAAAGAAAGCATTTATTGAACTGGAGAAGAACCATACAAATATAATGTAAAACATTTTGGTACCAAAGAAACCCCATTTATTGAGTGCCTACTGTGTACCAGGCTCTGAATATACCAAAGAACAGGGCAGACACAGATCCTGCCCTCCAGGGGCTCACATCCATCACGTGGGGATACAGGTGGTCTTACGTGTTCCCCTCTCTCCTCCTGAGTCCTTACCAGCTCCCCCACTCATCTTGTCCTCCCTGTTACCTTTCTGTACAAGGCAAACCATCATGTGAAATGACAACCCCTCTTAAAACCTGCTCACTGTCTGCCTCCTCCAACTGCCTTGTGGACTCTCCAGGGCCTTTGTATTAGTCCGACCTGGGACTGTGCCTGAGAGACAGCACCTGCCTGACAAATGTCAACGTGTTCAATACACAGATAACAAGACCAGAGGGCGCACCGCAAGGGGCTGTGTGGGGAAGCAGTGTGGACAGACGATCGGGGTGAAGAGATGGAGGGGCGACTTCAGGCCAGGAAACGGGACATATGAGCTGAGACCTTGCAGTGGGTGGAACTGTGTCCCCCCAAAAGACATGTTCAAGTCCTGATCCTGGTCCCAATGAATGGGGCCTTGTTTGGAAGTAGGTAGTTATATTGGGATAGGGCAGCCTTAATGCAATGGCTGGTGTCCTTGTAACAAGACGGGGATTTGTCCCTACATGTATAAATTCACACAAGGAATAAGGCCACATGAAGGTGGAGGCAGAGACTGGAGTGATGGGATGGGAAAGCAGCTGCCGGAGCTGAGAATGTGCTCATCACACCGTGAGGAAACCGAGGCGCTCCTGATCTCTAGGAGGTCATAATTCTTAGGTCCCTGTCCCCAGCTGGAAAGTATAGTCGGGAGGCTGAGGGAGTGAGCGAGAGTCTTGGGCTGTGCCCTCCCACATGGCGATTATCCTTAATCCCAACCTGGGTATTGCAAGGAACACAATCCTTCCCCCAGGCAAACCTGCCTTCTGGGGCTGTTTTTCTAGGTCATTCTCTCCCATGTTGTTGCCTCAGACAGCACATGGTGAGGCTGTGTCCCAGGTGGGGACAAGAGAGCCAGAAGGATGGTTCCCTGTTCAGCTGCCCATCTCGTGCCTCTGGCAACTTCCTACCTGAAACCTACCCCCGAGTCTGAGGTCACTCCCAGTTCCCTGTTGTGCTGCTCTCTGTGCTCAAAGGGAAGACTGTCCCCTCACGCAGTAATGGGGGACAGGGCCTGAGAAGCCTGCTCTGGAGGAATTGGGACCTCCTGGCTCTGTCTCTAGGAGGAAATGGCTGGTATTGTTCAGCCCCCCAAATATAGAGTCCTTGTGGGGCAGAGTGGCCTGATTTGTTCTTTCTGCAGGAGAGAATTTCACGCCCCTAGTGTAAAATTCAAAGTCTTTCCCTGGCCCACAAGCCCTGTGTGACCTGCCCCAGTCCCCTCCCGACCCTTACCTCCTCTCTGTCTCCACCTCACTCACTGTGCGCTAGACACATGGGCCTTCTCGCTGTTCCTTCAATATGCCAGGCACCTTCCTGCCTCAGGACCTTTGCATTGCTAATACCTGGAACACCTTCCCTGCATGGCTCTCTCCCTGACTCTATTTGGGTCCACCCCCAATATCACTGATTGCTTTCTGAACTAAAGTCCCCACCTTAATCTCCCAGAAACGCCATTTAAACCTTCATTTAATGAATCGTCATCATCATCACCCTCATCACCATCATCACCCTCACCATCGTGGCACACGCTTCTACAGCCCCTGCTCTGTGTCAATGCAGGCTAAAGCCTTCACCTAAGTGTCCCTTTTCATTCCCACAACAACCTCATGGGGGGCCCACTGTCACCCCTACTTTGCAGATGGTAGTAATGAAACTCAAAGCAACAAGTCACGGGCTCAGGTTCACACAGCCCATCAGAGGTGGGGAGAAGTGGGTGGCGCTCTCGCCCCTATAACACTCACTCATCTCCTTTTTCTTTTTTAAACACAGCCTGGACAGGGTCCTGACTGCTCATCCAGCTGGAATTTAAAATGCAGTTCTGCTTTTGCTGGACCAATTTTTATTCCCACCTTTGGAGATACTGTAACATTGGTTCCCTCATGTGTTGATTCAATTTGTCAGTCAGTCAACAAACAGGCACTGTGTGTCAAGCATGTTCCACGTGCTGGGGACACGGAGTGCAGAAGACAAAGAGGTCAGCTTTCTGGGAGCTCTCTCCTGCCTCGAGTGCCGTAAGTGGAGACAAGTAAATCCAGGGAAAATGCGATGCTGGTGTCAAGTGGTTGCAATGACCTAATTTACTGAGAAAGGGATGTTCTTGCAAAGACTTAAAGGAGAAAGGGAGCCGAGCAGATGGTGCAGGGAGGGCGGTCCATGGGAGGGCACAGCACGGGACAATGCAGTGAGGGGCCGTGCACTTCAGGCATGGACGGGAGGGGATCGCTGTGGTCAGAGATGGAAATGGACTTTTCAAAAATTTCATTTTTTTCAATTGGAAAGAATTAAAAAAAAAATAGTTGCCATAGAAGGTGGATAAGGACGAAGTCAGAAAGTACTGAAGTGAAGAAAGGTCGGGACAGCTAGGGCACAGCTACTGTGATATAGTGCAGAAAGGCCGGCGGGAGACCTCAGTTCTGATAGGCTGTGTGACCTCTGATGAAAAACGCACCCTCTCTGGACCTGGCCTGTCAAAGTGAATGAGAACCCTTGGGGTGTTTGAGCTCCAGCTCTATAATTACTCGCAGGATGAGAGGACAGCTGGTTCACAGCACCCAGTGGGGGCCACTCAAGCTGTGACCCCGTTTGTCAGCTCCGACCTCTCCTGTGGGCAGAGCCCTGTCATCTCCTGCATGGGGTTGGAGGCTGGTGAGAGGCACAGGGAGGAGGCTTGCTTGGGCTACAGCCTTTGATGCCTCCTCCTAAGGTTCTGGCTCCTCGCTTCGGGGTAATTCCTGGTTATTGGAGAGGGAATGGTGGGGACTCAATTCTGCCTTTAGGACCCTTACTCCCTCACTTTCCCTGACACTGGCTGGGCCTGAAAGTGGGAAAGCACGTGGGAGGCTGGTTGGGTGGAGGGCTGCAGGGGGCTGTGGCCCAGACACTCGAGTGCCCCTCAGTTCCTGCTACTCTCAGATGATAAAGGGGGTGGTGTCCCGCCAAGTGAAGGACCCTCTCTGGACCTGTTTCCTCTCCCTGGAAGGCTGGACCTTCCAGTGGGGTTAGAAGGCCAGAACCCCCAGTTCCCGATTAGGGTAGGGGTCTGAACTCCAGTCCTGCTTCTGCAGGGCTAAGTCTTTAGGGCTTTCCAGACACCCCTGTCCCTCCCCAGGGAGCTGCCGCCCACCTGGGGCCTTTCCTCATGTCCTCCCAGGACTCAACACCACTGTTCACTGATGGCTCCTAATTTTGTGTCTCGGCCACCGGGTGTCCCCTGAGCTTCAGCCCTGGGATGCAGTCACATCCCTGACCTTTCCCGGGAGGCCCCGCAGTGTCCCAACTTTACCACTGGCAATGGGAACGGTCCTTGCTCACCCCCTCCTGTCGCACAGGCAACTCCTGGCTCACACCCCTGGTGAACCCATCACCAGGTGCCATCCAGGTACATCCCAGATCCACCCGCTCTACATCTCCTGCCTTAGCCAGGCCACCCCAAACCTCTCCTTCCAGCACAGGCTCGAGCTCATACCCCAGCACTCAACAGACGCTCATCATCCTTCCTCTGGCCTCAGTGTTCCCACCTGCAGAATGGGACGGGTGTGTGTGTGAGGGTCTGTTCCCCTTGGCACTGCTGACATCTGGGACAGTCATTCTCTGTGGGGAACCAGGCTGGCCACTGCGGCATGCTGAGCAGTCCCCCTGACCCCCACCCACTCCATGCTAGGAGCACCCCCAGTGTGACAACTACAGATGTCCGAAGACATGGCCCATTGTCCCCTTGGCACAGGACCACCCTGGTGAGACCCCTGCTCTGTGTGTGTGTGTGGGAGCTGGGCACAGAGCAGCCATCCCTAGCAGGAAATAGACTGATAGCCTGTGTCTAGATGGGAAAGCAGAGGCCCAGAGAGGGAAAGTGACTCGCCCAGGGCCACACAGCTGGTGAGAAGCAGATTCAAGACTCAAACCCAGAATTCCACACCCTATATTCCCACGGCTCTCCCAGAGACGGGGCACTCCCGTCCCCCACAGGACCCTGACTTCTGCCGGCTCTGCAGACCCAGGAGCCTCTCCTGTGCCAGCTGGGAAGAAGTGTGAGGCCCCAGAGCTGCCCTAGCAGAGCAAGTCTCCCTCCTCCCATACCACAGAACGCTTCAGGGTGAGGGAGCTCGTGGCGACATGGTCGAGGGCAGAGGAGCCCTGCGGCAGCCTGCTCCTGGGCTTTCTGCATCCTTGCCCACAGGGGCAGGGCTGGGGCTGACAGACAACATGTGTCTCAAGGACAGAGATTCACCATCATGCACAATGAGCCACAGTGGAGGCTGTAGTCATTGTGGGCAGAAGGCAGGGGCCTGCCTGGAGACGGCTGGGGCGACCCACGGACAGACGCCTTGCTACCCAGCCAGTCACATCCGGGTCTCCATTTCTCCTGCTGAAACCTAGTGTGCGGGACCCTGAGCTGGCATTGGGGCATAGTGGCACCCCGGCCTTCATGGGGTGCATTTTCTCCCATTTCAAGTGTTCAAGTCAATGTTTTTTAGTACATTCACAGATACATGCAACCACACCTCTCTCTACTTCCAGAACATTCCATCACCCCAAAAAGAAGCCCCATCCCCATCAACAGTCACCCCTACCTCCTTCCCAGCCCCTGACAACCACAAACCCACTTCCTGTCTGTGGACGTGCCTGTTCTCGACATTTCCCATAAGTGGAATCACACACTATGTGGCCTTGTGTGTCTGGCTTCTCTCACTGAGCATCATATCAGGTGGGCAAGCAGATAAGAATCATGCGAATAAATGAATGAAGTGGATCGTTTGGGAAAAGGAGGGTCACATGGCTGGGGGAGGCCAGTCTGAGTTGATAACTGAACGGTGGGCAGTAGTCCATCAGGCAGAAGTCTGGGAAATAGTGTCCGAGGTGGGGCTCCCTGCTGGGCAAAGGCCTCAGACTGGAAGGAGCCTGGTGCCCCGAGGAGCAGAGAGGCTGTGGCCCAAGTATGTCTCAGTTTGGGTGTGACAGTTGGGGTCTGCAAGGGTGAAACCCCATAGGGTGTTGAACCTACAGTGAGGTGTTCAAACTCGATTTGGACAGCAGCAGGGAGCTATGGGGGGTTTCCAGCAAGAGCATGGCAGTCTAAATTGCAGCTTGAAGATGTGTCCAGTTCTGCATGGTCTGACCCTGTCACCCTACATCACTTGAGCCTGGAAAGTCTTGTCTCCTGCCTGGATGGCAATGTCATGAGAACAAGGACCACATTATGCCTCTTTCCACTCCCAGTATGCACAGAGCTGGATCTTGGAGGGCCCAGTACTATCCAGTGAGAGTGGAGCAAGAGTCTGCAGCCTAAACGAGACTCCTGGGTCCCTATCGGAGCCCGCCCAGTGCCTTGGGCAGAGGTTTTTAATGCCCTGAGCCTCAGTTTCCTTTTCTGAAAAGGGGCTCCCATGACCTCCTTGGGATCCGTCAGAAAAAGTCTCCATTGGGTGCTGGCTGGAGTCGGGAGCCCTGAGTCCTAGGTCCTGTTCTGCTCTTGGCCAAGTCTTCACTTCATTCATTCATTCATTCACTCATTCGTTCATTCATTCTATAAGCATTTAATGGGTGCCTGCTGTGTGCCTGGCACTGTTCTAGTTTGAGCGGGAAACAGCTTTGAACAAATCCCCATTTATTCTGTCTATGGGTGAGAAACAGAAGAAAGAATTAAATAGACCATATGTGGGCAATACTATGGAGAAAATCAACAAGGAAGGAGCAATGCCCCCCCACCTCCAAGACGCCTGTGTCCTAATTCCTGGAGCCTGCGAATGTTACCTGATGTGGCAAGGGGATAAAGTTTGCAGATTAAATTAATAATGCTAATGAGCTGACCTCCAGATGGGGGAGATTGTTCTGGATTCCAGGGGACCCAGTGTCAACACAGGGTCCTCATAAAAGGGAGGCAGGAGGCTCAGAGTCAGAGACATAGAAGAGGCTGCCCTGCTGGCTGTGACGATGGAGGAGGGGCCACGAGCCAGGGACGCGGTGCCTCTAGAAGCTGGAAGAGGCCGGAAACCGTTTTCCCGGGGCCTCTGGAAGGCCCAGCCCTGCCCGCACCTGGGTTTAGGCCAGTGAGACCATGTCAGATTCCTGACCCCAGAACTGTGACCTGACTCCAGAAATGTGTGGTTTTAAGCCACTAGGTTCATGGTGACTTGTTACATCATCTGCAGAGACTCACTGAGGGACTTGAGAAGGAGGTGGGCTGTGTGTGTGTCTGCTTCCAGGAGCCAGGAGGTGGAAGGGGCCAAGCTCCCTGCAGGGTCGACGAGAAGCCTCAGCTCAGGTGTATAGACCTACATGGGGAGAGGCCCGGAATTCTGTCCATCACGGCAGGACCTGAGAAGTGGCGACCTTTCCTCTCATCCACCCCAAGCTGTTCTGGACTAATTTGCCACGAAGCTCTCAACCCAAGGAGGAGGCAGACTGTGGCTCGGAGTATGTGAGCCCTCTCCTTGAACTCCAGACCCTTCTCCCACACCTCCTCTATTCTGAATGAGCTTTCTCACAGGCCACATGGTCCCTTCCCAGGCCAGGGGATGCTGAAGACTCCTATGCCTGGCTGGGGTGGCAGCTGAACCCACAGGGAGGGTGGGGGCAGGATGGGAACTTGGCAGCTCCGTCCCCAGTCCACCGCTCCCTCTGCCCTCCACCACCATTAAGGCCAGAGGGAGCAGGGGGAGCGTAGTTTGGCAGTCTCTCGAAGCATCCCCCATTCAAGCTTAAAGACAGACTTGGGAGGTGGGGGCCCTCCAGGGCCTCCTTTTGGGGACACACTGCTGACAGCCCCAGGACTGCGGTGCTTCCTGTGTCCTAGATCTGAGTCCTCCCGAGGCTCTCATCCATGACAATTTGTTAAGTCCTAATTAGCCTCAGTCTGCTGTTAGTCCCTGTTAACCCTTATGGGGGACTGGGGGGCCTCCCGACCCACTTTCCTTACCAGCCGGTGGGGGGTGGGGAGGCTGCTGACTGCCCTCTCAGGTGAGGCCTCTAGATCTGGAACCACTTTTTTAATGTCCACAGCATACTGTGGCTGCTCACCCACTGGACTAGGGTGGGTGGGAATAATGGAAACCATTTGGAGAAAAGGAGACTGAGGGTCAGAGTGGTCCCCAGCTCACCTAGAATCACTCAGCTTGAGAATCAATTTTTGAACCCAGGTCTGATGCCCACTCCTTTCCACTGAATCCCAGAGCCCTGCTGGAGGGTCAAGGGTGGAGGGTACTCTTTTGAGGCCCGGGGTTGACACATGGTGGTGGGTGGCTCCCTTGGGCCCACCTGGGACAAGCTTTGCTTGGAGAGTTCTCTACCTGGTGACTAGGTGGTGACTCAGGGGCACCCAGAAATGACAGGATTGTGGGACGAGAAATCAAGCTGCTGCCTCAGATCTGCTTTTTATTCCCACTCAGCCAGGCACCTTCAGATCCCAGGCTTAATCTGGGGGCGGCTAGGAGCAGCCACCCCCATTGTACAGGAGAGCACACTGAGGCTGAGCTGGTCCAAGGCAGAGCTGCTGTAATAACAATAACATAATAAGAATGCCCCCTATTAACTGAGCATCTAACTTACAGAAGCACCAGGCCGGGGGTGTGATGTGTGTCTATTTGTCTCATGTCATGTGAGGTAAGTCCAGGTTTGTGTTTGTCCAGTTCCAGAACTGGAGCTCAGAGAGGGGCTGTCCTTTGCCAAAACTCAGCTGGGACAGAGAACAGAAAAGCAGGATGAGGAAGGCTGGGTTTAGCCCTTCGGAGCCCTATCCAATGGCTGGGTGGCCTCTTCCTGTCACCTAATATTACCCAGATAGAGTGTAGGCACTGTATCTGTGGGGGAGCCCACTAGGTGGGCCCATGGGGACTACCAGCTCAGATCCTTTCACATGGCTGCTGCTTCAAGGCAAGGAGCTCACAACCCACCCTTACCCAGACTCCAGATAATGATCAGTCCTGCCCTTCCCCCATGGCTGCAGCACCCCTCCCCGCCCATACACCTGGTTTCCACCTGGCACATCAACACTGAGACCCTATGTCTGCCACCTTTGGGCACTCATGCCACACCCTTCCCAGTCTCCACACTTCCTCCATGAAGCCCTCCAGGGTTGCCCCACATCTCACAGAACTGCTGACCCCGAAGCTCCCTCCATCAAGTCCCAGATGGTCCCCTTGTTACACCAGACGCCCCTTTCCCACCCCTTGCCAGAAGCAAGAGACTCTGAACCATCTCTGTGCACACATGGATTCACTAGGGTCTTATTGTTAAAAATGCAAGTTCCAGGGCTCAACCCCCTGAAGTTCTGATTCATCAGAGCTGGGGAGCTTGGATACCTGCATCTATTGTGCAGGGGAACACGTTGAAAAAAGCAGTTATAAGGCACTCTCCAAGGCAAGGCCAGGTCTGTTCTTGTGCCCAGATCCAGACACTGAGTGATGTCACCCAAGCCCCCAACTTGTTGAATGGGGCTCAGTGGCCTCCCCAGGGGGCACCCAGGCTCAGCCTTAGGGGATGGAGAGAAGCCCCCCCCCACCCATGTTGCTGCTTGGACACAGGCCCACAGAGCAGGGGGTTCAGCCCAGTGCCCTCAAATCTATCCCCCAGGCTAAGGTGTCCCCAGCCTCAGGAAGTAGCAGGTCCTGTTCTGGATCTCAAACCCAAACACCTCCTTCGCCTTCCTAGCAGCTCGACACCCCCCAGGCTGGACCAGACCCCGCTGCGGGGAGGACAGGAAGACTCTAGGCTGGAGCCTCCATCCCAGCCTCCCCACCTCCTCAGATCCAGCCAGTGTCCCCTTCTTCCCCCCATGGATGGGGGGGTGCGTGCCCTCAGGCGTCTCTACTGCTCCAGAGAGACGCCCACCCGGCTCCCCTCTCCTCCGCGCCCCAGGGGAGGTGCGGGGTCACCCTAGCGTGGTGAGTGGTCCTCAAAGTTTCCGGGGGAGCGCTGGGGGCCTGGCGAGGGGCGATGCGCCCGGGAGGAGGGCGCGGGGCGAGTGCCCCCAGGCGACTATGGGGGCGCGAGCGGGGGCTGCGGCGCGCAGGTGGAGTGGGGTCACCGGGCCCCGCGCGGCCACTCACCTGGGCGGCTCCGCCGCGGACACGGCGCGGGCTGCGGCGCGGGGGCCGCCCGGAGCCGACTGGAGCAGCCGCTGCTGCCGCCGCCGCCACCGCCTCCCGGGCCCGCCGTGCGCGCTCCCACCGGCGTGTGCCCGCTGCCACTCTATGTGGTGCGCGGGGCGGGGGCGCGCGGGGCTGCGCCCGGCCGTGCACGCAGCCTGCTGGCTGAAGTGAGGGCACTAAGGGCCGCAGGTGTCTGGGACTGCGGGACTCGCAGGGACACGTGTGCGCAGGTGCCAGGACGCGCGCCAGGGCGGCGGGCAGGGCCGTGGGACCAGGCCCGGGAGCGAGTGGGGCTCCGGGAGCTCCCTGCCTGCGTTGGCGCACCTCTGAGGACCTCTGTGGTTATGGCCTTGGTGTGCCTGCTGAGGCTGCAGTACCAGAGACCCCAGACCCTCATATGTGCCCCTCTGGGACCTGCTCCCTCCTCGTTGCTCCCCAGTCCAGGCTTCCACCACCTGGCAGCTGGACATCTGCCTCAATCTCGTCCACTAAGGCCAGGCCCCCAGGCCCATTCCCCATGTGGGTCACAGAGGAAGCTTAATCACTGCACTCCAGAAACAACTGTGGTTCCCTATGGCCCTTAGGATCTCATTTAAATTGTACCCTGCCTTCTTCCCACCCTCCCCTCTTTCCCATCCCAATGCAGGTCCCTTTGCTCTTTGGTAAATATGCCACGCTCCCTGCAGCCGGCCTCAGAGCCTTTGCGTCTGCTGCTCCCACTGCCTGCAATGCCTTTGCCTCCATCCTTCCTTGGCCAGTTTACAATCGCTTCTGTTTATCTGTCTAATGGGCTTTTTCAAAATCACCCCCTTGCCTGGCCTGTGCAACATGAAAGGCACTCGAGAGGTGTTTGCAGGAGAATGAGTCTTGCTTGTACACACGGTGAATGGTTGGGGGGGGGCTGTGGGTTCCCCAATGCTTGGGAACTTCACGTTAGGAGGGGATCCACCTTGATCTATGAAAGGTGTCTGTGGGAACAGACACCCTAGAATCATGGAACATCAGGGTGAAGGAGCCAGAGCAGAAATAGGACCAGGAATGGGTCTTCTGAACCCCCTAGGTTGGGGCCTGCCCCACATAGGCCAGGAATGAGTGGTACTCCATTCAGGAGGCTCACGCTGTGGAGTCCACCAGGGGAGATGGGTTTGGGGTGCCTGGGCAGAGGACAGAAGTTGGGGGGATATCCCCCATCATGCTAACAACCCCAGATGAGAGGGCCAAGTGCTTACTACATGCTGGTCTCTGTTCTAAACAGGGGCTCTCAGCTCCTTGCTGCACCCTCACTATCACAGGCAGACACTTTTATTGTTCCCATTTCCCAGATGAGCAAACTGAGGCTTAGAGATGCCATTTGACCAAGGGAGGGGTGAGAAGCAGGACTGGCTGCCCTGGGGGATGGGCATGTAACCTTGTACTGTCCCCTCCCAGCCCTCCCCAACCACTGTGTCCTTCCAGCTACTCTGATGGTGGCCTGGCGTCAGCTCAGCCACCTGTGACTCAAGCAGGCTCCGTTCCCAGACTGTCATGTTGGCTGGAGGCCCAGAAATCACATCCCGGGATGCCGCAGGCCAGGCCCCCGACAGGCTGAGGGGGCGGTTCCCTTCCTGGCCTGGGAGGTGCAGAAGGAGGATGTGGTTCCCCACCCCCAAAGCCAGCCCAGAGCCCTGCACAGAGAAGTCATCCCCAGGATGTACTCAGTGACCTAGGGCAGTCATTTTCCTTCTCTGAGCTTCTCTCTTCCCCCTGATGCCTGACTTTTAGGGCTCTTGGAGGAAAATGTTTATTGAGCACCTACTGTGTACCAGGAGGAAGGAGGCACTGGGGGGAACAAAAGGGCTTGCCTTGGAGCAGACTTATGAAATAATTACAAAGTGAGCTGGAACACTCAGGGAGATACCAGTGCCCCACCTAGGCTGGGGTTTAGGGACGCTTTCCCAAGGAGGGGGTGCTGGAGATGAGTCCTGCAGGGGGAGGGGGTGTCAACCGATGTGATGGGTCCAAATCTTGGTCCTGTCACTTCCTGGCTGTGGGACTGTGGGAGACTCCAGCCTCTCCAGCCTCAGTTTCCACATCTGTAAAATGGGGATCAGAACAGTACTCGTCTTCTAGGACCACAGACACTCCACCCCCAATGACAGAGCAGGACACCAGGATGCTGGTATCTCCAGCCAGCTGTGGTCATTGCTCTAGACACCTGGCTGAAGGACAGAGTGAGGCCACGGGCACACGCCCACCTCAGGACCTTTGCACGGCTGTTCCCTCTGCCTGCACCATCCTCCCCCGAGATGTCGGCCTGGCCCCGCCTGGCTTCTTGACTCCCATTGCCCACTTGCCTCCTTCTATCCCATCTCTGCCTCCTCGCCTCTTTCCCCAGTTAAGATACTCTGTAATTTACTGGTTTATCCTGTTTACCTGTGCCTGTGGCTCCAATAGGCACACAGTACATGTGCAATACACACTGGCTGAAATGAAAGAAAGACCTGGTGATGCTGAGGGTGGTAGATTTTGCTCCCAAACATGGGGCTTCTCGGGGTCTGAGTGGGGAAATGGCACCTATTTCTCTCACAGGGTCTTTCATTCCCTGAAACCACTGCGTGTCTTCTCCTTCCTGTCCTTGGCCAGTGTCTCCCTGCTCCCTGTCCCCAGTGGGAGCCCGCTGAGGGCAGGGACCACTCCTATCTTGCTCACTGCCGTGTCCCCTTAGCCCCATAGTAGGTGCTCAGCAAATGGCTAGAATGTGTACATTGGTTTCCAGCAGGAGAAGGAGGTGGGTTTGGCTGCTGGGTGGCCTCTGCTGGGTGGGATGCTGCCACTGGGGGCGAGGGGAGCATGGGAAGGGGGTGCAGCTTTTTGGGTGTTTCGGGGCCAGTACCTGGTTGCTGAGGTTACAACCATCTGTGAGGGGGATGTTACCATGGAGACAGACCACCTGGGAAGAGAGGGTAGCTCCAGATGGAAAAGCCATGGGAGAGGCTAGAGGGAGGAAGGCGGCCACCTGCCCAGGGGGCTTCCAAGTCCCCGTGTGCCCCTCTGGGTAGCCAGGTATGGCAGGGGCCACGAAATCTCCTCATCCTGTGCCCTCGTTCCTAGGAAAGCCAGTGGGAGCCCTTATGTGGCAGTAATTATTTCTAAAATTAAAAGCCCTCCTCCTCTGGCCGTCTCTCTCCATCAAGATATACAGGATTGGCAGTCGAGGCTGGTCCAGGGAGGCTGTGGGGGCAGGTGGCCTGGGAGCCACCGGTGTGGCCCCAGAGAAGTGGCGCCCACTCTGTCATTAGCTGTGGAGCCATCAAGAGTGATTGATTGAGGCCTTGGGCTCCTGATTCAGATCCCTGGGGTCACACGGGGTCCCTGCTCTAAGACCCAAAGCAAGTGACTGAACGTTTCTGAGCCCCACTGGCCTCATCAGCAAATGGGCAGTTTGTCCAACAGGCCAGGAAGGTTGTGTCCCGCCTCTGGCTCTTTATTCCTGAGTGAGTCCTGACCCCTGCTGGCTCCGGTCAGCATGGCAGGCCCAGACCGCTGGACCGCAGCAGGCGGGTGGGGTGGGTAAAGGGGCCCCAGGTTGCTGACCTGGGTCCTGAATGGAGGTAGAAAGTGAGGAAAGACGGGAAGGTACTCCTTCAGCAGCTGACGCCGTTTATTGGGCGTTAGAGACCCCCACCCACCAGCTCCGAGTCTACCGGTGGGGGGACGGAGGGACCTGTTCCTGCAGGGGTGGGGAGGGCGCTCTGGGTGGGCGTGGCGCTGGGGAGAGACGTGCTGAGAGCAGCAGGAAACAGGAGGGCCAGATTGCAGGGGGGGAGGTGTCCTCTCTGAGCCTGGGTGTCACGCAGGGAGTCATCAGGCGGGGTCTCTGCTCCCGCTCCCCACATAAGAACGCAGGACATGGTGAGGCCAAACAGGAACACCCACGGAGCCATAGGTAGGGGAGTCATACTACTATAGTCTCACTGGCGGCTGGGTTGGAGACACAGGAAGCAGGAGCCACACGATCTGCAACCCGCCGTCCTAACAGCAATCCTCGCTTGCTAGCTCAGCCACCATCTCCTTGCTAGCCCCCATTTTCTGCTAGCGTAGCCACGGCAGTTATATTAGTGGCCAATGGCTCACTGGTTACAGCTGACAGCCAACTAGCCACAGCTGATGGCCATCCAATCACAGTTGATGGGCATTTACTACCCGAGCCAGCACCTTTCTATGTGAGGCCGAGAGCCTGGAAACTGCTCTCTGGGGCTCTGTCCCCACACTGGGCCAACCCTGAGCTCCAACCAACACCCCCCTGGATCTAAGAGCCCCCAAACACACGCATTTGTAAAGTTTCCCCATTCATAGAACATTCTCCCTCTTACGTCCAGGCGGAACCCAGGACCCCAAATCAGACAGCAACATGCCTGGAGCTTCAGGAGGCTTCGTGGCTCTGCGGCAGAGGGTCCCAGGCCTTTTGCTGGAGGTGGAGGTTACACTGAGGTCTCCTCTTGGCTGTTGGCAGCAGGAAGGGACCTCCAGTGTGAGAGTGAGAACACCTGCTTCCTCCCAGCTCCTGGGGCCAGGGGGGTGGGCAGGGTCTCCTTCCCTTCTCTGTTTGCCTCTCTCACATGCGGGCCCCCACCCATCTAGCTTTGGGCTTCGGTTTGTGCACCCATGAGATGGGAGCAGTCAACCTCAGTAGCTTTAGAGCACAGGAAGGGTATGGAGGGCAGAAGGTGCAGGAGGCAGTGTGTGTGACCCTTTGAAAGTTGCTTGGCCTCTCTGGGCCTCAGCTTCCTGATCTGTGAAGGGGACTAATAAGAGGGTTTGGGGGAGGATGAAGTGAACCAGAAGGGGAGAGTTAGCCCATAGCATCATAAAAGGTCTTTTGGGAAAAGGCAGTTGGGTGGGGCGTGGCAGGACTGACCGTCACCAACATCGAGATCCTGTCTACCTTTCGAAAGATTGGAATCTGCCATGGGGTGGTGTCCTGGGCCTCTCCGACTGGTTTGAGCTCAAGCCGGGGTCTGCCCCTTTTTGCCCATCTGCCAGGACCTCTGGCCACGTCTCCCAGAGAGGGGCTTTGGCAGACAGCACTCAAGGCTTCTCGGCTAGCACCTGGAAGCCATGAGCTGTGGGGACCGTCTGCACGTGCAGCAGAGCTGGCCCCTGGTCCGGTGGCTGCAACCCCCGCCCAGTGTTCTGACGCCTGCATGGACCTTGGGCCTGGAGCTGAAAGGGCGGGATCCGGGCAGGGGTCATAGGACAGCCTCCCTTGGGCATGGTGGGCTGGCTTGTGGCTGAGAGGGCCAGGGATTTGTACCAGGGTTAGGAAGGTGGGGAGGGCAGGATCCAGTGTCGCGGGCCAGGTGGCTGTGTCCTCATTTCTCTCCCTCTCCCTGTCCTGCCTTTCCTGTCTCTGTAAATCTTTCTCTGCTTCTCACCAGGTGCTTCTGGCCTTCTCTTTCTCAAACTCCTTGTAAAATATTAAAATCTCCATCTAATAGTAAATGTTAAATATGAAATATTACATTTCTCCTTGTGAAATATTAAAACATGAAGAATAGGCTAACAGGCCACTTTGATCACCATCTTCAATTCCAGGTCACCAGGTATCTGTCCAGATTTTTCTCTATATATTTAAAAACAGAAACATGAGATCTTTTAAAAAATTCTTTTCCCCCGCCTTGATCCGCCTCCCCCGCCCCAGTCCGGTTCAAACCGCTGTCTCTCAGTCTAGTTGTGTAGGACACAGCTCCCTGGCTGGTATTATGAGCCTTGAACCCCCCACTCCACCCCCGGCTGAGGCAGTTGGGCACCGGTCGCAGCTCACCGCAGCTCTCACTGGCTGCTCACAATGGCTGCTGGCCACTGGCCGCTCATGGCAGCCCAGCTCCAGGAAGAGCCGATGTTCACAATCTTAGCTGTAGAGGGCACAGCTCCCTGGCCCATGTGGGAATCAAACCCGCGGCCTTGGCCTTAGGAGCACTGCGTTCCAATCACCTGAGCCACCCGGCCGGCCCTTAAACAATTATCTTAATTAAATGGTATCATACCCTATGTATCAGCGTGATAAACTTGTGTTTCCCTCTGCAATCTGTCATAGGCCTCCGTCAGCAAATCTCAGTGACCTGTCACTGCGTAGCAAACTTCCCTCAAGCTTAGTGGCATAGAACAATTTATTATTTCTCATGATCCTGTGGATTGGCTGCGAAGTTCGGCAGCAGGTGTCACCTGAGTTAGCTCGGGAGGCCTCAGGAGCCTGCAGGGTGGACTCTTGCCAGTGCGCAGGCTGTTGGCCGGGGAGGCCTCAGTGCTCCTCCATCAGCTTCTCAGCCTCCAGGAGGCTGGTCCAGCTCCCTTGCATCACAGCGGCCTCAGGGCCGTGTTCCCAGAGGACAAAGGTGGAAGCCACAAAGCCCTTTTGCAAACTAGGCTCTGAGTTCCCACACTGTCACTTCCGCTATATTCTTATCAGCAATGCAAGCCCCCAGATCCCAAGGGGTGGAGAAATATCCCCTCCTCTTGCTAGGGAGAGCTGCAGAGAATCTGCGGCTATATTTAATTCACCCCTGCACAGAGAGAACGTTTTCGTAAAAAGTCACTTTGTAGTTGGCGGAAGAACCTGAGTTTATATAGCAGATCCCCGGGGATGGACAGCTAGGTTACTTCCAGTCTTTTACAAACTAGGTCAGAGTGACTCTCTAGGGTGGATATGGTTCAGTGGAATGATCTCTTCTTATCCCCCTTCTGGGGAGTTCTGCCTAAGCCCCCAGGAAGTTGGGGTCTTCCTCTTTTGGGCCCTCACAAGATTCTGCTTTCGTCCTCACATTTGAACACAAAGCTTTGTGCTCTTACCCATCTCCCCATACAGCTGTGGCCCAGTGCCCAGCCAGAGAACATGCTATGCCTTTTCTTGAACTTGAGAGAAGAAACTGGACCTCAGAGAGGTGGGGACACTTTCTATAAGCCACACAGCAAATGGTGAGATATTTGAACCCTGGACTTGGTGGCTGCTTTTGTCCTCATCGGCTCTATGGGAGGTGAAGGGATGGGCAGAGCAGTCTGGAGCCTGGGGGCTGCTTTGAGGGGTATAATGGTGGGGCAGGGGGTTACCAGGGACAAGCCTTGCTTCCTGTTGGAAAGCCAGATGTCTCTGTTCTGGTGCCTGGGCTGCCCAGGGGCTCAGATGAAGCCTAATTAGCCTGCAAACTTGCTGCTTCCCTTGCCCAGCCCCTGGGTCCTCTGACCCTCAGCTCAGACTGTCTTGTCCTCAGATGGGGCAGGCTGGGTGTAGGAGCAAACAGACCGGGAGCCCAGGTTCTCAGTCCTTCTACCTGGCCTTCCTGCCCGAGTCCTGGCCCCACAACTGTCAAATGGACAGGGGAGAGTTGCTCCCCCATGTCGAGGCATAGAGGGTTGGGTGTTGGTGTGCTGGGTGCACCCAGGTTCTAGGTCACAGCCTTCTTTGGGGGTGCAAACCACCCACAGCTAGGCCAGCACCCCCACTATCCAGCTGTTGGAGGCTTTAGCTCCAGGATAAGGCCTCTGCTAAGGGACTGCAATAGGCAGGTAGGGCCAGATGGCAGGGAAGGGGGCGGGAGGGATGAGGGCCCCCTAGCTAATCCCCAGCAGCTGGCGCTAAGGTGCCCAGCCACAGCAGAGCCCAGATCCTGCGATAAGCCAGGTGCCAGCTGGTTTGCTTATCTGGTGGCCATGACAGGTAGTGCACCAGCCCATCCAGCCCCATCCCGTGGCTGTTTCCTGCATGACCCCAGAACCTCTGTGTCACCAGCCATTAGCTAAGGGGTGGCTGGCTGGCAATTCCCAGCCTCTCTCAGGCGTCCTGAGTGACAAATCAGACAGATGTGGCTGCTGTGAGCAAGGACAGTCCCATGGGGGACAGAGTCCTAATAAGGACACTGCGTTTAGGAAACAGAGGCCACAGAAAGCCCTTCTTTTGAGGAGGGGCACTGAAGGGCATTTATTAGCACCACCTGGTTGAGCAGCGGAGGGGAGGGGAGGGGAGGGGAGGGGAGGGAAAGGGTGGGATGTTGTGTTGGGAGGAGCAGGGGAAGGGCCCTGGGTGAGCTGGGGCTGGACTGCGGGGAGGTGAGAAGGTTGGGCCAATGCGGAGCCTCCATCTGCTCTGTTTTCTGAGGGCAGCATATGGAGGCATTGAAGGGACAAAGCAAAGCGAGGACGGGCTGCTGGGAGGGGAGCTGCCTGCTGAGAGCTTGCTGGCTGGTCCACCATCCCGGAAACACTCTGCAAAGACTCCAGATTCACATGCCCCCATCCCCTGGCCTGGACGGTGCACACCTGGGTCTTCACACCCCAGTCCCCAGCATGGACCACAGCTGGCACTTGACATCTCTGCTGGGCCAAACCCAGACTTTGCCAGAACACCAAGGCCAAAAGCAAGGCTCTGGGGCTCCTAGAAACATGAAGTTTGCAATTTTATTAAGAAAACAAAAAACGTAACCTATACAAAAAGGAAAGTGCTGTTCCTCTGAGTCACACATAAGGCAGGAGGGGCAACTGCGAGTCCAAGGGCAGCCCTGTCCTCGCCTCCGTCTGCTAGGCCTCCTGCTGCTGGATGAAGGGGTTGGGGATGGCCTCCATGCCGTCCTGCGGGCAGATGAGCACGACGGAGGTGCCCCTGCACACCACCAGGCCCAGCTGGCGGGTGTCCTCCGTGAGCTTATACTGGTCGTCGGGGTCTGCGGAGGAAGAGGCCGGGAGTGAGGACCTGATACTGAGCCTGGGGTGGGATGGGGTCTGAAGACCCAAATCGAAGGGTACCCCGATCATTCCCTCCCTTCTCCCTCAAGGACCTCGGTGGGGAAATGCTGGCCGCGCGGCAGACCAAACACCTCCCAAACCAGACATGTAGCCTTTCTCCCTGCATCAACGTTCAGGGGAGAAGCCTGCCCTGGTTCTGCAAGTGAGAACACAGAGACCCAGGGGACCATGGGCTATGGGGTGGAGCTAACAGGGGCACTGGCACCGAGCCAACAGAGGGCAGCTGGAATACAAATTGGTCTGCGGCTCTGAGTTTCTGCACAATGGCAGAGGCCCCGTGGGGCCCATTCACCCGTGTCAGCGGGGTGTTAATGGCAGGGTGAGAGGGACCCCATGGAAGTAACAGCAAGCTCAAGGGGAACTCTTCGGAGGTGACAGCAAGTACAAGTCCCCATTATTGTTACTGCAAGATGTTGGGGAGGGGAGTCAGGCGGCCCCGTGAAACCAGGCAGATCTGAGAGGCAGTCTTCCACCGTCAGATCCTGCAGGGACAACGGCTGTCTGGGCCTGACCCTCCCCTCCCGGGAACCGTGCAGTGTGTCAGGCCTCCGCTGGGGACGCAGACTCACTCAACAAGTGAGTCCGCAGCCTGGTAGGAGACACTCTGAGGAAGGAGACGCAGCCACACCTCTTAGGGCCTAATGGCCCTAGTGCTTTGCACACTCAAGCTAACTTGGTTTCCCCATGGGCCCCATGCAGTGAAGCGGTCCTACAGACGAAGAAATGTATCCACCCAAGGAGGCAGACCCAGGCAGGAAGAGAAATGATGAGGGCAAAGAGAGAGGCTCCCCGGAATTGGCTAAGCTGAAACCATGCTTCCCCCTCAAAGAGGGCCTTTCCCCTCTGGCCCCGTGACGCTCATGTGTGGCTCCATTAATTTTTCACCAGAGTAACGTGTGTGTCAAGACACTGACAGTCCCCTGAGGGACACCGCCCTCCCTCCCTCCCTCCTTCCTAGGCCTTGGCATCCCCTTAATGCCTGGCTCAGGATGAGCCAGAAAACTTGCTGGCTGATGGGCCAGGGCTGGCCTGACTGCCGTGGGCTGCTGTGAAGGGTCTGGGGACTTGGAGGGACAGGAGCTGGGGTGCACACACATGCCGGGGAACACTCTTAGTGCCCAACATGGGCCTCAGGACCAGTGAGGGTGGGTCAGCAAAACACGTCCGCATCCTTTCAGTCCCCAGACAACCGCCTATTGAGCTTGCCTGGAATGCGGGGTCAGTGAGAGATGGAACACACCTGGGAGAGGCCTGCTCCACAAGGACCATGCTCATCATGAAGATGGCAGTTGAGTGGGTCTGGGACAGTAACAACGGCCCGGCAAGGAGGCCTCTGAGCCCCCTGGCTGCGCTCACCTCTCATGTATTCGATGGTGCCATCAAGCACAAGGTTGAGGAGCGGGTCAAACCCTTTCAGGATTCCACTGGCTTGTGGGAATGACCAAAAAACGAAACAGAAAGGTGTAAGATCAATAGTCATTTGGGAGGCAGGTACCAAATGCCACCAAGTCGCATACATTAAAATGGCTAATTTTATGTTCTGTGAATTTTACCTCGATTAAAATAGGCATCCTAGGTTATGGCTTCCTGACCAAGTGATGTACCTTTGCACCTGAGACGGGGTGCGGGGTGCGAGCCCGACAGGCCCCCCATCCTTCCCCCCCCCATGCCTCTCCCAGCCGTCTCTCCGGCCTGCAGACCTGCGCTTCCGCTTGTGCCGCCCCAGCTCCCAGCCCTCCTCTTCCAGGCTCCCTCTGCCCCGGTCTCACCTAGGGGAGGCGGGCACCCCACCACGTCAGCCCTCTGCTTGCCCGTTTTCCCTGAGGTGGGAGCAGACGCTGCACTGCCCTGTCCTCACCCTCCCGCGGAAGGTGCAGTTGGGCACCATGTTAACACGCAAAGCTGCAGACTGCGCCAGGTGCCCCCGGGAGGCTACGGCCAAGGGAGGGCCGGGAAAGGCTTCCCAGAGCAAGAACCTGGGGCTGCGAGCAGGACAACGACCGGCAGCTAACCAGGTCACAACTTAACCTCCTAACCGAGAGCACTCCCGGCCGACAGAAAACGGCAGCCGCGCAGCCGTGGCGGACGAAACCCCACGGTTGCGCTGCGGTGCAGGAGGGCCGTCTCACCGGGGCAATGGGGAGCCCCACAACGCTGAGCAGCAAACAAGGTGTGACTTGTTTTTCACAGGCTCCTGTCGTCCACACCGGCAGTCCCACTGCAGGGCTCGGCGCGGGCCGGCGGCCCCCACGGGACGCGCGTGAAGGCCGGAAAGCGGCCGCGCGCCCCACGCCGCCCAGGACCCACCCACGCCCCACAACACTCGGGGCCCAGCGTCGGCAGCGCGGAGCCTGAGGAACCCCGGTGTGGGGAGGCCAGTGAGCCGCGGCAGCGACAGAAGCGCCCCGGAGGCGAAGCCCCGGCCTCGGACGCCGCACGGGGGGGGGCGTTAAGTTCGGCCCCCTTTCCGCGTCTGTTTCCGGCCGCAGAAGGGGCGACGCGGCTCCGGGCTCCCGGCGTCGCTGGGAGACTCGCGCGGGTTAAAGCGCCTGAGCTGGGCCCGGGCACGAGCTGTCACTCTCGCCGCGGGTTACTGTGCGTTAATCGTCAGGAGGGTGCGGGAGTCGGGGCCTCACCTTCGCGGCCTCCCTGAAACTTCACCCGGATGGTTTTGTCGATGTACTTGGACAGATCTAGGATACTCTCCTTCTTCTTCTTCTCTTTGTCCTGCAGGAGAAGCAGAGCGTGTGAGGCGAAGAGCGCCGCCGGCCCTGGCGCAGCCCGCCCCTTCGGCCCCGCAAGCACAGCCTCGCGCTCACCGCCATTCTGCCGTGTCGCGCCGCTCTGCGCAGGCGCCGGCGTCGCGCCCTTTGACCCCCAACTCACGCATGCGCAGAATTTGTACGGCGCTGGGGCGTTGCTGGGAAACATCTGGCGACGCCTGCGGCGGGGACCAGCAGATATGGCGACGGCGGCCACCGTGGCCATCCTCCTCTTCGTGGCCCAGGTGAGGGCTTCGGCGGCCCCGCGGGCCCCGCCAGATGCGGTGACCCGGCCCCTCGTCCTCGGCCGCGCGCACGACCCCCGCTGGGCCCGGCCTGGGGGCAGCCTCTGGGACCCGAGCCCCCGCGCGGACGGTCCGCGCGCCGGCCCGGAGCCCCGCCGTGACCTTGCGGGCCTGTCTCTGGCCCGGCTCCGTTCCCCGCCTGGGAAGCCCTTCCCAGCCGCTGCGTCACTCGTTTCCGTGCGGGTCTGAAGTTTGGGGGCCCCTCTTCCTCCCCCGGGCCCTGCTGGTCTCGGAGTCCCTAACCGCCGCGGACCCGTCCGGCTCGGTCGCCTTGGCCAGGCGGCTGCGCCTCAGTTGCCCCTTAAGCACGATGCTAGCGCCCACCCCTGCGGTTTCCGTGACTGTGCAGCGCGGCACCCAGTGCCTGGCACAGTCGGGGCGCGGCCAGGAGCCCAGCCCTGGAGGGGGGTCGAATTTCCTTCTCACTTTTACTCCATGACCTTGGGCAAAGGAGTCCCCCCGCTTTGGTCGTCCGTTGCTCCTCCGCAAAAGGAGATAAGAGAGAGAGTGCATGGGGTGATGAAGGCGCAACATACTACTTTTTTGTCATTTAACGTTAAGGGTCTTTGGTGCTGGTGGGGGACTGACCATGAGATGGCTGATGTACATTGTCATAAGCGCATCTTTTATTTCCAAATCCTTCCTCTCCCTGGATTCAGCAGCTCAGGGAATGGTGCCCCTAACAGCTGTAGAAACACAGCCGTTAACCCTGACCTGTCCACTCCAGCCCACCACCATCTCTTCGCTGTAGCTCCCAGTGGGCAGCTAGCGTTCTCCCTGTGGCCACTTTTGTCCGCCACATCGCAGTCCATTCTCAACACAGCAGTAGTGATCTCTTTTAAAGTGTCTCAGGTCTTGTGCAGATGACAGCTTTCAGGTGGCGTCCGGGTGCATTTGGGAGGCCTCTGATCCCTCTGACCAGGAAGTGCCCCTCCCTTTCCAGCTCTCCTGTATTGGAGGCAAGCTGCTTTGTTTTGTTTTGTTTTGTTTTTTCTGTTTCCCTGGAATGCCGGGGTCATCCTGGTGTCAGCTTCGCTGTTGTCTCCCCCCAAGCTCTCCGGGACGCCTCTGTACTTCCCCCGAGCCTGTTTAATCATATTCCTCACTGGCCTGAGCAATTTGAGGGCCAGGAGTTGGAGCTCTCCAAATGTTTTGAATGAGAGCAGAGAGAGGGGATGAAGGGGCATGGGAATACCTCAGAGCGAGTGGGAAGGCTTTTCAGAAGCAGTGGTGCCTGAGGGCTGTTCTGAAGCAGGAGTAGGAGTTTGCTAGGTGGTGCAGGCTGAGGGAGGGCACTGCAGGTGGTCGGAGCAGCGTGAGCTGGCAGACGTGTGAGAGCTGATGACTTATTTGGGGACGGTGAGGGGTCCACTGTGGCTGGTGTGGAGGCTGGTCTGATACCTAGATCCTGAGATAGATGTCAGTCTAAAGGAGGCCCTGGGAGTGCACTGGAAGGCAGGCTGGGGCTTCCCCCTCAGCTCGAGGGCCACAGGAGTAAATGATAAAGACAGAGGGTAAAGGGGCAGGCTGGCTATGTGGCCTCCCTGGGCGGGGCAGGGAGTGGTGGATGGCTCATGGTTCTGGGGCCTTTGCACTTTATCCCAGGCAGGCTGAAGCTTATCCTTAGCATGTAACTTTGGGAGAGTGAGGAGCACAGTGGGGCCTGCTCTTCCTAGAACAGACCTCTGGATGTAAACACACCCTGAAACAGGACGGTGCCCCCCGGGTGGGTCTGGTTCTTCCTGGTACCTGGGAATAGACTAGCTCCCCACTGGGCCCTAAACTCACTTGCTACCATTTTGAGATCTGGGCCATGGCTTTGACCTTCCCCAATAGGCCCACATCCCCCAGTTGCTATGAGACGTGTAAACAAAGGCCTGAACAGAGGCTTATCAGCAGATCTTAACTAATGTCAGTGCCACCCCGCCCTCCTCCACTAACCCCACCACCACCTGGCCCACGCCCCCCCCCCCCCCATCCACTGGAACTTCTGCTTCCCACCTGGGTCCTCGTTTCTCCACCGCCTCCCAGAACTCACCACATCCTATGAGAAGGAAGACTGCCCCAGCCTGGGCTCTAGCCTCCCTCAGATCCCCAGATGTGGATGCTGTCATGGTCACCCTAAAGCACAGGTTCCCTGGAAGTTCCTGGATCTGCTCGGTGTTGTGACATGTCAGAAGGTGGCTGATCCTGGTTCTCCGGGTGGGGATGGGCCGTGCTGGGACATGGGCACTTGCAGCACTGGGTCCTTTTGATGAACCTGTGGTTCCTTTAACTCAACAGGCAAGGAAACCACATTCAAAGTGAAACCTTGCCCTCACCAGCATTGGACACAGCACAGGTTTAGTTGTGCAAGTCGTGGGGAGGAAAGTCTGTAGCTGTGCTTGTGTACTCCTAAATGTCCTTTTTATAAAAAACTAGTTTCTACCCATTCCCATTTTACACAAAGGACAGTTTTTACCAACAACCCAGCTCTCATGGATCAGGGCTCAACAAACATTTTCGGAAAGGCCCAGACTGAATATTTTCGGCTCTGCGGGCAACTGTCCAACTCTGCAATGGTAGCCGAGAGCAGCCGGAAGCCCTGCATGCAGGCACAGGGCAGCCATGTTCCAATGAAACTTTATTTGCAAACACAGAAGGTGGGCCAGATGAGGCCTGAGGGTTGAGGGACTGTACACTCCCCGCAGTGACCCAGGGTCAGGAGGTGGCTCTGACCATGGGGTGTCCCATCGGAAGGGGCATACACTGAGCACGGTGCTTGGGGGCAGTCTGGTGGAGAGAACCTGGAAGAGGACCTCCTAATTCTGCCCCCCTGTTAAGGGACCGAGGTGCCATGAGAAGTGTGTGGAGGTTCTGTGGGAGCAGAGGCAGGTGGGGGCAGGATACTGCCTTAGTGAGGTTCTCTGACACCACCTCCGTCAGCTTCCCTACACACCCAGCTTCTTTGGAGCTTGGTACCCTGTGAGCACTGCTTTGGCAGTCAGCACCTCACTCAAGGTGACAAAAGGAAGTGCCCGAGATGACGGGCTAGCTGGAGCAGTGGCAGTTGGGGACTGTAGGGCCGGGACTTGCACCGGCGCCTGGTGTCAGCCTCCGGGCTGTGAGGTCAGGGCGCCTTCACCACCACTAGATAACCAGGCCAGGATGAAAAGCTCCCGGAGGGCCTGGCTGTCTGAGAGTCTGTCCGTACCCCAGGCTTGGTGTACGGGCCCACCTTGGCAAAGCAGCGTCCGTGCTGTGGGCATGGGCCCTGAGGTGCCGACTGGCGTCCATCCCCATCATGTGCCCATTGTTGGGAGCAGCTGCTACCTGTTTGTCTCCGTGGCAGGCTCTCTGGCTCTGTCTGGAGGCATATGTAGCCCAAGGACAGCAAGGCTGCAAAAGGATGTGCTCCAGGAGCGCAGAGCGCGTGTCAGGCCAGGAGGGTCCAGGGCCCATGGCATGATGCAGCTGGGCACTAGCAGGGCCGTGGTCACACCCGGCTCTCCCCAGGGACACTTGTCCCTGAGCTTGCCACCCTCCCTCGTTTTCTCCCCCATGAGATACGTACGATTGTGCCCCATGTGTCTTGTTGGAGGGAGGAAACCAGCCCTACCCCCATGGCTGTCCTTGTTTGGTCTGACCCGTCCCTGCCCCATTGCTCCAGGTGACCTGTGAGTACGGCATGGTGCGCGTGGTCTCTGAGACGGGGGGCCCCAAAGGCAAGGACTACTGCATCCTCTACAACCCACAGTGGGCACACCTGCCACACGACCTCAGCAAGGCGGTGAGTACTGCCGGCCCGTAGGCTCGGGGTCTTGTCTGTCTTGTGGCTGCCCCCCTTCCCTCCCCGCTGTCCAGAGAGACCCTCTAGGAGACTCATCTGCTGAAAGCCAGCTGGGGGGTAGGAGGACCTCAGCTGGGCCACCAAGGTAGGATTGGGTCACACTCAAGAGGCCGTGGGGCCTCTGGAATCTGGGGCATTCCCAGAGGGGCCCTGCAACCTTTCTGAGCCTCAGTTTCCTTGGTCATGAACTGTCAACAAACAGGCCCTGCTGGAGGCACTGGCCGGGCTTCCCTGTGCTGGCCTGGGGCTGGCTGGCAGAGGCGGCCTGGGAGGGGTGACAGCGGAGGGCATGGGTGAGCGCCTGCCCCTTCCTCATGGGAGCAGTGCTCCTCCACCCAGAGGCCCGCGTGCTCTAGAGAGGGGGGTTCTCACCACTGAGGCTGCTTCCAGCCCCTCGTGTCGCCCGTGGACATGGGAGGCAGAGCTGGAGACGCAGGGAGGATTCCTGGGGGTTGGCTCAAGCGCACGCTGCCCTGTCCCTCTGTCCTTGGCTCGGGCGTGTGCATGTGGTGTCTGCAGGCCCCACCCACCTGCCACGTGGGGCTGAGACCTGGTGGGGCCGAGGGGACGGGGACTCAGGGATGGTCACTGCGGTGGTCCGGATACTGAAGCCATCCAGCAGGCTGACAACTTGGTTCCCCTGAGGACTCGGCTCCACCCTGGCTTTGCTAGAACAGCTCATGTGTGGGCCACCTTCCTTCAGTCTCTCCTACAGCTGCGGGACTGGACGGCCTCCATGCTCTGCTCCCCATCGGACCTCCCCGCCAAAGGCTTTAGCAACCAGATCCCTCTGGTGATGCGGGGGAACTGCACCTTCTACGAGAAAGTGCGGCTGGCCCAGGGCAGCGGGGCACGCGGGCTGCTCATCGTCAGCAAGGAGACCCTGGTACAGCCGCCTGGGTGCCCCTCCTGGGCATTGGGGACCCTGGGCGACAGCTGCCCTGCAGGGCAGCAGGACCTGCCAGGGGCAAGAGTTGGAGGCAGGGAGGAGCCCGAGGGCCTCAGTGCCATGGGTCTGGACGGCCATGGCTGTCGACCTGGGCCTTTGGACCGTGGTCTTGGAGGGGGCTTGTCCCAGAGCAGTTCTGGGGCTGGGGACTATGGGGCCTCGGAATGGAGCTCCGGGGGCACCTTCTGAAGAGCAGGTGGAATGTGCCCAGGTATCAGCCTCTCCTTCAGGCTTTCCTAGGGCAGACTGGCCCCTAATTGAGCTGCCCCCAAGGTTTAAGTGAAGGGCAAACTTTTCCTCCCCAGTGGGGGATGGGGAGGAAGGATGAGCCTGCCAGTGTCCGTCCTGGCATGTCCCCTCCCTGCCTGGCACCTGATGGCCCAGCGCATGTCTGGGACTGTTCCATTCCCTCAGGGCTGGCTCTGCAGGCTGCCCCATCCTGGGTGGGCTTTGGTCAGCCAGTAGGTCTGCCTCCTCTGGGCCCCCAGGTCCCCCCAGGAGGCAACAAGACACAGTATGAGGAGATTGGCATTCCCGTGGCCCTGCTCAGCCACAAAGACATGGTGGACATTGTCAAGGTAGGGTCCCCTATCCCCTGCAGTCTGAGTACATGGCGGGTGAAGCCGTGCCAAGGCTGCCCCTCGCAGGCTGGCTGTGGGTGATTCTTGGCTACCGGCCCCTTGAGGGAGGGCCCCCAGTGCTCTCCAAAGTCAGGAACGTAGGCCCCAGAAGCGCTCTGTGGACGCCCAGGCTGCAGGCTTGGCAGGCCTGACACTGCCCACACACAGACTGAGCGCCAGCCCCTCCCGTTGTTCGCACACGCTGGGCCGGCCTCCTGTGCACCCAAGGCCCATGTCCATCTGTGACGTGCGGTACTGGGTCTGGGGCAGGCAGGTGGCATTTACAAGTCAAATGGGAATGTCCAGTCTTGGTGGAAACTTTCAGAAGGGCACAGTAAACGTTCCTGACCACAGGCTTCACGCCTCTCCCCATGGGGGCCTCCGTTGGCCGCCTGGGTGCTCCCCAGGCCACCTGCACCCTCACACACGCACACGGGGCCGCTCGCCTGCCTTCAGAGCAGATGGCCGGGTCAGGAGTGGTGGGTGAAGGTGTGGGTGAGGGGCCTACGGGTGGCAGCCCACCTCGAGCTCCTGTGCGTCTTCCGAGGCAGAGTTTTGGCCGAGCAGTGAGGGCAGCGCTGTACGCCCCCAAAGAGCCCCTGCTGGACTACAACATGGTCATCATCTTCATCATGGCCGTGGGTACCGTTGCCCTCGGGGGCTACTGGGCCGGGAGCCGGGATGTGAGGAAGTGAGTGCCCCACGCAAATGTGTGCGCGCGTGTGACAGACGGTGGCCCTAACTCATCCTGCAAAGTAAAAACATGAAAGTAGCAGGACTGCCCACAAGCCCAGAGAACCTTCTGGAATACTGCCGCTGTGGACACCCAGGAGAGCCGGCCAAAGGCCCTGAGAGCCCTGCTGCCTGAGATCCTGCTCTGGTGCTGGGGTCTGGGCCAGGCCTGCCCAGGCAGGGGCCGCACTTCGGACAGGGGGTCCCTGGGTGGTCCCAGCGGTGGTTGAGGGCATCACCTAGCTTTCACAGCATGGCCCTCGCGTGACCAAGGACACGTGCAGGAGCCCTCCCTGCAAGGACCCCAAGCTCCTGGACAAGGATCTGAGGTCCGTGGGGCAGGTCTGGCTCTCCTGTTGTGGGGTGGGGGCACTGGGAACATGCGGGTGCGTAGAGGGCAGACAGGCCAGGGGAGCACGTGGCGTGTCATCGTGTCCCGCTGAGCCTCCCTCCCCGTCTATGGTCCTCGGCCCCTGAGGCTGTGCCAGCCAGCCAGGCATCCCTGTGACTCATGTGTGCCTCACAAGAAGGTACATGAAGCACAAGCGGGACGACGGGCCCGAGAAACAGGAGGACGAGGCCGTGGACGTGACGCCCGTCATGACCTGCGTCTTCGTGGTCATGTGCTGCTCTATGCTGGTGCTTCTGTACTATTTCTACGACCATCTTGGTGCGTACGCAGCGGCCGCAGCCCCGCTGGAGAAATGCAGCAGGTGGAGGGTGAAGGGGGTGGGCCTTGGGTTGGTCTGTCCCTTCCTGTTACTGGGTGCGTCACTGCCTGGGTGTGTGGGGGCACGGGGCCCTGGCGGCCCTCGCCTCCCCTCATTGCCGCCCCGCCCACAGTCTACGTCATCATCGGGATTTTCTGCCTGGCCTCCTCCACCGGCCTCTACAGCTGCCTTTCACCATTGGTCCAAAGGCTGCCGTTTGGCAGATGCAGGTGAGCCCTTGTGGGTGGACGTTGCCCAGCCCCGCCCGGCCCCTCGCCCATGGTTCTGCTCGCAGAGGTCCTGCCTCACAGCCAATCACTCTGTCTCCCATTGCCTGGGCCCTGAGGCTCCCAGCTGTGCTTCCACAATGCGAGGACCCCTCTCTCCCCCATGGCCTCCAGGCCTTCTGGCCTAGCACGGGCATACAGCAGGTGCTCACTCAGTGCTGACTGAGGGTGATCACAGGCCTCGGGAGCAGGGCAGAATGGGGAGGCCTCTCTCTCCCCATATCCCCTCCCGGGAAGGCCCAGTGTGGATGCAGGGGCTGAGTGGGGTGACGTGGCTGCATGTGGGTACTGAGCAGGGGTGGGCCAGGCCTGGAGGCTCCCGACGGTCGGGGGCTCTGTCTGCTTCTCCCAGGGCAGGTGGGCAGCTGCTCAAGGGTGCTGTGGGCTCTTGTGGGCAGGCCAGCTTGGTGACACCTACGTGCGCTCACCCTAAGTGCCTGCCACACCTGGCTCTGGTCTGCCCTTGGCAGCCTCCCTCCTAGAAATGTAACAAAAGGCCAGGGGATGGTGGATTTAACAGAGAATGTGAAGTGGAGGAAAGGGTAGGGCCGGGTGGAATCGGTGTGGGGCTGCTGCGGGCCTTTTGGGCAGGAGTCGAGATGACCTCTCTGGGCACTGGGCGGGGATGAGGCTGGGGTCTGGACGGTCACAGCTGGGGGAGATGAATTTGGTCAGAGGTCGGAGGTGGCTGGTGAGCGGCATGCTGCCCCTGACGGCCACCCCCGCCCCCCCACCCCACAACCCCAGGGTCCCCGACAACAACCTGCCCTACTTCCACAAGCGCCCTCAGGTCCGCATGCTGCTCCTAGCGCTGTTCTGTGTGGCCGTCAGCGTGGTGTGGGGTGTTTTCCGGAACGAAGATCAGTGAGTGCTGCCCCTGGGGAGGCCCCCAGCTGGTGGGTGGCCCCTCCCTCCTGAGGGCTGTCCTCAGGCGCTCCGAGTGCTGGACCGTGACCTCCCGGTGCCTCCTCCGAGGCCGTTTGGGGGCACCTGGAGTCGGTTCACCGCCTCGGTTATTAAAAGCCCTCCTTTCAGTCCTCTGGAAGTGGTGGCCTCCAGGCGTCCGCCCTGCCTGCCTGCCTGCTGCCCGCGTCTAGTTTCCTTCAGTTTCTCCGGGTGCCACGTGAGCCGTGATTAGAAACTGGATAGGAGGTGCTGCAAACGCTCCTGGCCCGGGCACCCCGAGCCGAGTCCTGCAGGGTCCCATGTCCTCCAGGACACTCCCCGGCCCTGGCGCCACTTGTCCCCACGGCTGCCGTAGGGGTGTCCAAGGGGTGTGCTCAGCTAGCATCCCTCATGGATGGTGCAAGGAGGCCGGCTGGCTTCCCCTCGGCTCGGCCTCCCCTGCGAGGCAGCATGCCCACAGCCATGGCCTGGAGCCCGGGCTGGGCCGGGAGGACAGAGCGGGCCTGTTCCCACCAGCCCCCTCCTGTCGCTGACACTGTCTGGCGCTCTCTTTCAGCCTTTCCTGGGGCAGTCAGTACTCTTGGCGGCACCTCCGTTTGGAGCCGCAACAGTTTTAACTGGCAGAAGGAAAGTGGGAAAGTATTTAAAATCCTTTGTACACAAAGAGAATACTAAGTCACAGTTAAAGCTAAGCCAGGAGACTTTCTCCGTCGTATAAAGTTAGAACAAGCCATGGTGCCTGCACCTCTGGGCACACGCAGCTTGCGGCTGCCTACAGACCTTCCCTGCCCGAGCCATCTTAGCCCGTCTCATGGGAAGCACCTGATGAGTGACATGGGCAGGCGGAGTCCAGAGCGGGTGCAGGGCACTGCAGGAAGGGGCTCACAGAGTCTGGGCAGGGGCCGTGGGGCTGGGACAGCATGATCCCCAAGGCCAAGCAGGTGGGGCCACACGGCAAACGCCACCTGTCTCCAACAGCCCTGGTGTTGAGCCAGTTATGTCTTAGAGCCTAGGTGTGGGACGTCACAGCGCAAATGCAGCTTGTGTGGCGGTGGGATGGCGGCAGCGACAGTGTTGGGGTAATGCAGGCACTTGGGGTGGGTCTTGCCTCTGCGTCCTCCTCTGCTTCTTGTTCCCATGGGACTGTCCTGGGGGACTCCAGACGCTCGTCCTCAGGGCCTGCCCTGGCATACCAGGCCCCGAGTTCCCATGGGCAGAATCTATAGAACCTGGCTGGGCACAAGTTTGTAAATTAGCTTTTAAATATTATGGGAGAGAAATTTGAATCCAGTAGAGACAGTCTCCCCACCCTGTCCTGTGATCTGGGTGTGAAAGTCACAGCTACAGAGGCACGAGGCCCTTTCAGGGGTCTGCCTCTTTCTGGCCTCTGGCGTCTGCGTGCAGGAGTCATTCACCCCCGCCCCTGCGGTCCATCGCTGGCCTGCCTGTCCCAATGTGGTGGGCCTGTCCCGCTGGTCTCCTGCCCCAGCATGGTGGCTCATCCCACAGGTCTTGGGCCCACACTGCTGCCTCTGGCAGTGCCTGAGTCTTCACAGCACAACAGGGTTAGGCCAGGTGTAGGATTTTGCAGACTGCTTGGTGGCTGAGGAGAGAGGGACCCAGTGGGTGTGGCTCTTTGGGAGCCCCTGTCCCAGTGGTTGATGCTGCTCTGCCCTTCCAGGTGGGCCTGGATCCTTCAGGACGCTCTGGGCATTGCCTTCTGTCTCTACATGCTGAAAACCATCCGCCTCCCCACTTTCAAGGTGAGGGCCATGCGGGCGGGGCCCGGGCGGCCTGAGGCCTGCGGACTTCTTCCACGCCAGTCGTAGGCCTCGAGCGGCCCAGGCTTGCCTGCCACCAGGCTGTGCCTTGGTCTTCCCCTCTGAGCCCACAGACCCAATTCCCACTCAGAAGCACAGAGGGACTGGGCAGAGGGCCGTCACCGGCCCACACCCATAGCTGACCCGTCATGAACCGTGTCTCTCAGCACTCACCTTTGCTACCTTTCCCATAGCTGGGAACCCTAGAGTGGGACTTGTCCTCTATCCCTACCCTCCATGGGACATCACTTCTGGAACACTCTCCTGTTGCTCGAGGGCCAGGGTGGGACTTGCTCAGACTTTCTCAGAAAGGCTTCGTCCCAGTGGGGAAGCCTTGTGAGGGAGCCGAGGGTGCGGGGCGCGTCGGGGTCCCGGCCGGCCCCTCAGGACACCTGTCCGCAGGCCTGCACACTGCTGCTGCTAGTGCTGTTCATCTATGACGTCTTCTTCGTGTTCATCACGCCCTTCCTGACCAAGGTGGGCGCCCTGCCCTGCACCCCCACACCCTCCCCCATACCCCACCCTGCCCGCTTTCTGACGCCCCCCTGTGTTAGAGCGGGAACAGCATCATGGTAGAGGTGGCGACTGGTCCCACGGACTCAGCCACGCATGAGAAGGTATGTGCAGGCCCCGGTGGCCCGAGGGGGGTGGTGGCTCGCTGGGTCTTCAGGTGCTGCCCCCTCCCCACAGCTGCCCATGGTCCTGAAGGTGCCCAGGCTGAACACCTCGCCACTGGCCCTGTGTGACCGGCCTTTCTCCCTCCTCGGATTCGGGGACATCCTGGTCCCAGGTACGGGGACTGGGCACAACAGTGGGTGCCCCACGGTCCTTGTGTTGGGCTTGGGGGCCAGTAGGTGGAGATGGAGCCAAGCAGGTGGGGACAGGATGGTGCTGGTGGGACAGGTGGTGGGGAGGGCTGGTTGAGGGGACCCCGGGGGTAGCTGTGCCTGCGTTGATCACAGCTGCACAGATGTGCCTGCCTGGGTTGCCATTGCCCCTGGCCCCCGGGATCCCCCCAGGGCAGGACCCCTGTTCCCTCCGTGCTGTGGGATCTGTGCAGGCCCACTGTCTCGTGCTACAGTGCCGTTCTGAGATGGTGGCATGACCATCCTGAAATAGCAATAACAGCTGCTAGATGGGGTGACACAGCGGCCGGCCCTTTCCCACGGGGGTCCCCGCCCACGTCCTCTCCCCCCAGGGCTGCTCGTGGCGTACTGCCACAGGTTCGACATCCAGGTACAGTCGTCCAGGATCTACTTCGTGGCCTGCACCATTGGTAAGCACTGACCAGGAAGGGCGGGGCCATGGCCTTCACACCTCCATCCGTCCCGTCCCTGTCCCCTGTCCCCAGCTCCTGGAGCTGGGCGGGGGCCAGCCTATGCTCACCGCATAGTCCTGTTTCTCACTTTTCCATGATTGTAGTTTTTCTTTTCTCTTGTCTCCTTTTTTTCTTTCTTATCTTCCACTGGTTTCATTACCAAAGCCATTGACACAAGGTGACATTCCTCATTTTCTCTTGAGCCCCAATTGTTTTTAAAAACTTGCCAGCCAGTTTGACTGTGCCCACCAAGAAGTGAGGTGCACACTCAGCCCTCCTCTGCGGGAGCAGGCTGGTGGGGGCGCATGTGCCTGTGCCCAGCGAGCAGAGTACGCAGGCCCGGCAGCCCTGACACCAGTGGAGGGGGACCCGTAGGTGCCACTGTAGCACCAGACTGGCCTTCGGGTGCGTTTTCGGGTTACTACTGCCTGCTCCTTCCCACCCTGGCCCCTGCAGCTGCTGGCACGTTGTACCTGAGCCTTCCCTCGGGTTTACAGTCCTTGAGATTATTCTGCAAAGAAAGGCACAGCTGCGTAGGTTTCCTGTGAACCGCAGTGCCGGTGGCTCCCATAGTCCCATCAGTAGGACCCCTTAGGCCTGCAGACGCCAAAAACTGTCCTTCCATCGCCTCTGAGTCACTCTCTCTCTTGGGGCGCTCAGGCAGTGGACACCAATATGTAGGCACCTTCTGAGTGAGCACGTCACTGGGAAATGTGGGGTGCGGCTCAGGCAGAACAGAGCCGAGTGGAGGCTGGAGACTGGCTCGGCCCTGGAAGTCGAAGGCTTATTTTTTTGTAACTTTTACTTTGGAACAATTGCAGGGTCACTGTTGTACAATGAGTACCAGGGACTCCTGCTGTCAGCTGACCAGTTGCTGACATTCTGTCATATTTGCTTCCTTGCATTCTCTCTCTCTGTGCGTGTATGTGTGTGTGGTTATATGTTCACACTCACACACGTAAAGGTCCCCACTGTTTTATTCTGAGCTGTGAGCACACTGCAGATGTCAGCCCTTCACCCGTAATGCTTCACCAAGGGTCTCAGGAACAAAATGTTCTTTGCCAGGGTCACCATTTAGTGATCAAATATTTGATTTCCCAATTCTTTACATATGTTACTGTAATTCGAAATTATTTTTCTAACTAAAGGTTTATAAAAAGCAGGTTATTGGGGCCTATTCATGGCTCTTTTCTCCAGCTGCTTCTGTGGGTCCAGACCCTTCCACAGCTGCCAGCTGCTGATCAGAAAGCCCCGTGGTCTCCTGTCCCCATCCTCTCCCCAGTGTCCTCAGCCTTTTGGCTGCACCATCGCTCCCTCCCCTCTTCTCACTGACCCCTGACTCACATTTTACCTGCCGCCTCGGGGCCTAGTGGAAGCATGTGTCCTAGAAGACGCTAGAAGGTTCTGTTCATTTCTAGAAGCACCTAACTCTTGTTGGCTTGCCACTGTGTCATGTCTGTGGTGGCCCCTGCCCTGGGCATCCCTGCACGCGGCGGCGTGGCCTCCCAGACTGGCCGGCCCAGGTCACACCCTAACCGTCTCTCCCTCTAGCCTACGGCATTGGCCTCCTGGTGACGTTCCTGGCCCTGGCCCTCATGCAGCGCGGCCAGCCAGCCCTCCTCTACTTGGTGCCCTGCACACTGACGACCAGTGGTGCCCTGGCCCTGTGGCGCCGCGAGCTGGGCATGTTCTGGACGGGCAGCGGCTTTGCGGTGAATACCAGTTTGCTATGACTGTCTGCGACAAATAATAGCCCATAAGCCCTAACTAGAATTAAAGTTGAGTAAATCCTCCAGTTTTACACCTCAACCCGCAGCCCTTGTCCGGTGGTCCATGTCTCCCCATTTCTGGAGCGTTTTCATGTGGGTGTCATGACTGTGTGGCAGTGGGGGCTCCAAGCCATCCCCACAGAGGGGACAGCCCGTGGCTGTCGTGACGGGTGGGACTTGGTGGTGGCAGTCCTATAGCATGGGAGCAGCCCATTTGATAGGGCACCGGCTCCGGCTGCTTCCACCATTGAGAACACAGCACCACACTGGGCAAGGGTGGGCACTGGAGCCCCTCGGCCAGGGCGAGAGCTGTCACAGCTCAGGCGCTGGGCTCTGTGGGGGACCTGGCGCCTCCTGGCCCAGCCAGGGAGAGTGAAAGCAGGGAGAGTATGGGCCAGCCCAGCCCTTCCTTGACGCAACCTCAGCTCAGCACGCTGCCCGCAGGAAGGGGCGCCTGGGGCGTCCCCACCTGTGCTGCGATGCCCTCACGCTCAGCGATGCTGCCAGTTACGTCACTGTGTTCTGTTCTTGGGGAAGTGGAAACATTCGTCCTGTCCATCCTGGCAAGGAAATGCCTGGAAAGAGCAGGGCCCCGGGTGTAACCACACAGTGAACCCTACGCTCGGGCCTGTGCTCACCAGCCCCAGCCAGACCCTCTACCAGGCCCTTGGGGAAAGCCTGGGTTCAGTCCCCACAGGTGGTGGCTTTGCCACAGAGCTGGCGGGCTCTTCTTGAAGGTTTAGGAAGGGGAACAAGCCAGCAATGTCGGAGTCGGCTTTCTGCCTTGGGTGCCCTTCCGTGGCCCACATGCCTGCCTGTGGGACTATACCCGCTCATCCTGGGCCTGGAGCTTGAGCTTCGGGCCTGACTCCTCTGCCCTGCCCGTCTCCCCCACCACCAGGCCCTGCTGGCCTGCCCTGCCCCACCTCACCGCCGGCCTCTCTCTTGCAGAAGGACATACCTCAGCCTTCTTGGGCACCGGCTGCAGCTCAGGGCCCACAGCCTCCAAAAGAGTCCGAGGCCACGCTGTCCCAGCAGCCTCCGGGTGAAGCACAGGTCATGCCTGCCCTGCCTGCCGAGCAGCCTCCAGAACTGACCAAGCCCAAGGATGTAGCTGGTGTGTCTACCCAGGAGCCCATGGGCCCGCCAGGTGCCTCAGCCTAGGGGGCAGTGCAGCCTCGGCCCCTTGCTGCCGTTTCCCCCACCCCCTACTGAGACTGGACCCGCTGGCCCCCAACTTGGTGCTCTGGTCTGGCCAATGCTCACATCTCCTGCCTCCTCGAGCCCAGCCGCACCTGGACCCCAGCCCTGCTCCCAGCTCACGTGGCTGCTGCATGTCCTTTGGACCACCGACGTTGCCGTCCCATGACTCCAGCTCCGTCATCTTTCTGGTGGGAGTCTGTTGGTGGAATCTCAAAAGGGGCAGGAAGTGTCACGTCGCCCGCCGATGGCTGCAGCCCCGCCACATTGGTGCTTACCCACACGGCTGCTTTCTCCAGGTCTCCCTAAACGCGCCTTGCCCGGGGCAGGGGGCAAGGTGTCTGCCCCGAAGCCCAAGCCGTGGCTTTCCCTTTGTGGTCCAGCCAGTCCAGTGCCGAGAGCCCAGGTCCCAGAGGTGTGGACTGGGCCATCAGCCCAGCTGGCGGAGGCTGAACCCGCCTCTGGATTGGTAGTGGGCCCGTGAGGAGGGGGAGCTGGGCTGAGGGCTGCCAGCAAGGCTGGCAGTATGTGGACAGTGCTGTCGGGCAGAGCCCTGAGCCTGTTTCTTCCATCAGCCCGGGGGCATTGGCACCTGTGCTCCAGCCAGTCCCTCCATGTCTTAATAAACTGCCACGACTTTCTGAAATTTCGGTGGTGTCGCCTCACTTGGACTGCCCTTCCTGGGGTAGGGGTGGGCACCAGGCTGGGTCGACATGCCCTTGGGGTCCACAGGGCCCCGTGTCCCCAGAGCCCTCAATGGCTGGCTCTGCCATTTGCATGGGCTCCACTTTGTCCCCTTCTCACATCACGGGCATCTGCAGGATCTCACCCCATCCTAGTGACACAATTCGCCAGCCTCCAGCTGCAACGTGGGCAAGGCAAGCCCACCATCACCATGAGGAGCTTCTGGGATGTGGGAGAATATTCTGAACTGGCTTTTCATCTTCTACCTCACCGACAGGGCTCTAAACCTCACGACATATGGGTGGTAGAGCTGGTCCAGAGGCCCCCGTGCCCTGGCAGCCTCCTCCCATTGTGTCACATGTGTCACCACCACTCTGAAGCCAATGACAGTCACCAGGAGCTGTGGACCAGGCGGGCGGTCTTGGCTCCGGGGCCTACCCCTCACCCTTCTGTCCACGCAGAGTCCAGACTCAAGTTTGAAAAGATATTTCCTTTGGCGTGTCCTGAAGGCACAGGCCCTCCAGCCATGTGGTCCCCATCCATCTGTTGCAGACCATGAACGCTGGGCCAAACCATAACCCACTCCGAGAATACCAGTGCCAGACAGACTCACACACCATCTTTGTTAGCCACGCTTCTCATGGGAGACATTTTATTCCTAAGAACACAAACAAGTCATCTTCCACCTTTCCGTGTATCAATTCCTGGAAGGGAGAGCAGCTGGACCAACAGCCCCACGGAAGCTCCTGGACTTGGCGGCCGGGACCCAGACGCAGCCACCTGGGCGGAGGAGCCGCATGGACTCTGCCTGCCCCTCGGCCTTAACCTAAGCCATTTTGTAGGTCGGTGTCAGAGCTACAAATCTTCTGTTTTGGAAATTTGACAAATGTCACGACTTTAGAAGGCGATGTTAGTTCCTAAAGTTTCCGTTTGCAGTTTTGGCCTTGCTTCTGTTCCAATCTTATAATTAAACAGCACTTTTGATTTGTAGGACTCGGCCTTTACCTTGCCCGCGGTGCAGTGAGCTCGGTAGCCGGGATACGGTGGGTGGGGGCGGGGCCCTAGGCGGGGCGGGGCCCTAGGCGGGGCGGGGCCCTAGGCGGGGCGGGGCCCTAGGCGGGGCTCTAGGCGGGGCGGGGCCCTAGGCGGGGCGGGGCCCAAGGCGGGGCGGGGCCCAAGGCGGGGCGGGGCTGGCTCGTCCTGCCCGGACACCTGAGGTAAGGCATGAGTCAAATCCACGACCGTGCCCGCTGGCGCTGAAAAGGGGTTTTTGCTGCAGTGCTGCTAACTGTTGTGTGGGTGTTGTGTCCTAATTAGTGGCTTAGAAGTAACTAAGTCTGTTCCCTATGTTTTGGATACTGTTAACTTATTCGCTGTTATCTAAGGCGTCTGGAGGGGGATCCCCACAGCAGGAGCCGAGACCTGTTGTAAAGGTCCAGGTAGCCAATGTTTGAGACTGTCACACAGCCTGCCACAACTAGTCAACTCTGCTGCTGTGGCCGAAAACATTACAGACAACGTGTGAACAAACGGCAACTGTGGCCCAAACTATTGGTGGACATCGAAACGTGAGTTCCCTATACCTTTCACATCACGAAAAACTTTTTTAGTATTTTCCAAATATGTAAAAACATAAAGCCCTTTCTTAGCAAGCAGCTGTGCAAAGGCAGGCAGAGGGCCCGATTTGGTCAGCTGGACCCCATATGCCAACCCCCAGTCTGCAGGAACGCAGATCCTGAAGATATGGGCTGAGTGTGGCCAAGGGAGCTGGCCAGAGTGTCGGGGGCCAGTGTTCTGTTGTCAACAGCCCCTCCTTTCCATGTACAGGAGGCGAGTCTCTAAGGCCACTCATCCTGCAGAGGGCCAGCCCAGGTTCACGTGAACTCCTCCAGGCTCACACTGAAACGTGCTGCTCACCGGCATTACCATCCCTTTTGGGGGCAAAAAGACCCCAACCCTTGGTAGATGGGCCGAACACAAGAACACAGCCGCCAGTGAGGTTCAGGGCAGATGCCGCAAAGCCTAATTTACACCAGCAGGGAAGGAATGAATGGCTTTATCACTGCAAAGTAATTGTAGAATATTTACAGTCACAGTTGTTTGTAAATTTTAACTATTAGCGATCCACCACTAAACTATCTAAAAGGAGAGCCTCAGCGAGGACTTGGGCAGGTGTCTCACCCTGACTCTGAGTCCTCTGTGATGTGGGAATGGTGGCACAGGGGACAGGCACAGGGACAACCCTGAAATCTGGTGCCTGGAGTGGCACTGAGCAGTTGAACTGACCTGGCTGTCTGTCCATCCTACATGACAACTGATGGTGGGTTATGCTTTTGTGAGGGTGGTGGGCCCCAAGAGTTCACATCTTGTACTTAAGCTAAAGAGTGGAACGATGCTGTGAAGACAGTGATTTCCTTTTACTAAGCAGTCCAGAGCTTACCCAGTTTTTATTCATTCATCCATTCATTCAGACATTCAAGCAGTCTTCATTGAATGCCTTCTGCATGCCAGGCTCCCCTTCTCTGACTTGGGCTGGGGATGCGTGAGTCTCAGAACCCCTCTGGCCCAGGTGGCTCACCCTGATGAGGAAGGACAGGACACAGGTCAGTGCAGGAGAGGCCCCAACTCTGACTTGCAGGGGGGGCAGGTATCAGGGAAGACTGCGTGGAGGAGGTGACTTTTGGCTGAGCCCAAGGGATGCAGGAGGGATGGTTCCAGGCCATGGTGGGGGAAGTGAGCATGGCTGGTGCCAGTGTTCAAGGATGGGGGGTGAGGAGCCCGGATGGAAAGGGATAGGGGTTGCCAGCCACGTCGGGAAGGCAATAGCATGTCACTAGATGGTTAGGGGGCTGTAGCTCCAGAAAAAAAACACAAAACCAGTGGCTGGGGGAGAGAGAGAATGGTGGCCCCCAGGAGTCACAGGCTGCTCTTCACACAGCTGTCCTGGCTCAGAGAAGGAGGCAGCAGTGGGAAGAACTCAGGTCTGGAGCCAGATGACCTTGGACACGTCACTGCCCTCTGGGGCTGCAGCTGCCTCTTCTACCAGAAGGGGTGACAGCTACTTCTTTAGGGTCATCAGAAGCACCAGAGAGTCTGCACATATTCAGTAAATGGGACCACACTGTGTGCAGCTGGGACCCCAGGGGATGGCAAAGATGGCAGTTCTAACAGAGGGCACAGGCTCGCAGAAGGAATAAGCAACGTGCTATGGAAGCTGGAGGGGAAGGCTGGGCTGCCGCATGGCCATGCGAGGTGCCCAGGTGCATCAGAACAGACCAAGCCATTGCTCCAGCCAGACTGTGAGAAACACACCAGATGAACCCCAATAGAGGGGTAGCTACCAAATTCCTGACCCCCCTCACCACTGCCCAAGGCGTCCAGAACGAGGAATGTCTGAGAAACTGTCATAGCCTGGAGGGTTCCAAAGAGACCAGAAACCTGTCACATGGGACCTGGGACAGAGGACATAGGGAAAACTGAGGAATCTGAATAAAGCACGTGTGTTAGTTAATAATGTGTTGATATTAGTTCATTAATTGTGACACTAAGGTAAGGTGTAAATAATGAGGACTGGATGTGGGTACAAGTGAACTAGTAACTTCTCTGTAAATCTAAAACTGTTCTAAAGTCAAAAGTTTATTTTTAAAAATATTGTAGCAGAGAGATGGCTCCCCCATCTCTCTGCTGCCCTGAGCATCTGCTCTCCGCGGGTCCCAGCACCCCTCCTCTGCCCTCTGTCCACGGTCACCTGCGTGTGTGGGCTCACCTGCCCAGGCCCTCCCTCCACCTGGACGCCAGGCTCCATGTGCAGCAACCCCAGGGGCCAGGGACGGACAACCCCCGTGGCTCCCGGGCACCCAGTGCGTCTGTCCACTCCTTTCCCTCTGCTGGTCGGGCCCCTTCCCGAAACTGGTGGTAGACTGATGGGACCCGCCTGGGCCCGGGGCTCCTGATGGGCTCACGGGGCCGGCTACCCAGTGTCCTTTTGGAGTCTCCGCCCAGGCGGTGCTGAGGGCGGCAGGCCAGGCTCAGGTGCGCAGGGGAAGGGCAAACAGGAGGTGGGCAGGGGAGGCTGGGGAGGCTGGTGACTGAGGGGCGGGGGGCGCCCCCAGGCTGAGTCCGACCCCAATGAGTGATAGTACTCCCGTCCCAGGCCGCCCCCGCCCCCGCCCAGGCCCCGCCCCCACCCGTGCCACCCCCTAACCCAGGTGCCACCGCCCCCAGCCCGGGTGCCGCCCCGCCCCGCCCGGCTCCCTAAGGCCCCGGCTCGGCGGCGGGAACGGGACGTGGTGCAGCCTCCGGCGTGGCGCGGTGAGTCGGGGGTCCCCGGGGCGCGGCACCCCCTCCCGAAATGGGACCAGGGCAGCTCCTCCCTCCCTGTGCCTCAGTTTATCCAGGACCTCTCTGTGTGGTAGCGGCTTTGTAGCCGAGTGAACGGGCTGTGTGGACGCGGTCGCGGTGTGTGAATGAGGCCGGGCTGTGTAGACATGGGTGGGTTGTGTAGACGGCCGTGTAGAAATGTGGGCAGGCTGGCTGGACGCAAACAGGCTGCGTAGGTGCTGCTGGGTGTGTGAATGTAGCCGGCCGTGTGTACAGACATGGTGGGAGCACACTGCCAGTGCCGCCCCCCCAGGGCGCCCCACACCCCACAGCAATTTTCCCGCATTTCTGAGAATTAACTTGGCTAAAACCGAGCACCATGCCTCGGCCTGGACCCTTGGTGGGGCCCGGGGGTGCGGCAGGAACGTGCTGGACAAAGACCGGTGAGGATTGCCCTGTGTGAGATAAGGGGGCGCCCTGCTGCTCTCCCTCTCCCTTGTCGCACAGCCTTTTAGTGGCTGGTGAGTGAATAAACGACAAAGATTTCCGGGTAAGCTTTTGGGGAGGGTGTGGTCATAGGTGTGAAATTGGGGGTGGTGTTGTCTTTGTCTGGGGAAGGGGCTGTCATGCATTCAGTTACATGTGGCAGGAAAGCCACCTTGGGCACACATTGTGTGCTGTCCTGGAAGTGCCCGCACTTCGGTGAGGATGGCCAGTGCCAGGGTCCTCTGGAGCCAGGCCCTCACCCTCCTTTCCCATCTCACAGGGGTCAAAGCTAGTCTCCAGGGTGGCAAAAGGTTTGGGGAACATGTGTTCACATCCACACAGGCCCCCAGCCATGGATAGTGTCCACTTGTTGGGACTGTGAAGAGAAGCCTTTGTGACCCTGGTCACAAGTAATCCACGTTTCGTGCATCATGACCGTGGGACATAATATCTGACGAGCAGGGGTGGCGGCCCCCATAGCACTATCTATGGCCGGGGGCCAATGGAGCCCGCACACCCGCAGCCCGCCCTGCGTGTCTGCGGCCTGGCCAGGTGTGCTGTGGGTGTGAGATGGTGAGTGTGACTGTGCGTATGGTCATGATTGTGTGTGGTTGTGTCATTGAGAGGGTGTGGTTGTGTGTCTGTACAACGGTGTGACCACAGTGTGTGATTGTGTATGGTTGTATTGCAATAGTGTGTGGTTGTCTGTGGGCACACTCCCTGGTACTAGTTTCCTCATCTGGAAAACGGAGCCAGAGTCACAGGCACTCACACAGCTCTGACGGCCACACACGTTAAGTCCACCTTGCGGCGGGCAGCGTTCTTGTCCGGTCAGACAGAGTCCAGACATTGGTCCCCGCTTGTCCACCCACAGCGCGTGGATCCCAGCAGGCGGGTATGCCGCCCATGCTGGCTCTTGCCCCAGCCCTCTCAGCATCTGTGTGGCGTTCAAAGTTCCTCTGCAGAACTCGGAAGGTTTAGGGCGTAAGGCATGGAGCTTGGAGACTCTGCAGACAGAAGCATGTTGGGTGGCCTTTTGTCAAGGCTGGGACTCCAGCTCAGAACGACCCGCTTACAGAAAGCTCTGCTCTTGTTATCACAGCTGTCTGTCAAGAGTCTGGAGCTGTGGCAGGGTGGCGGAGGCCCCGCCTGGGACCCGGGGACCGCAGAGTGAACAGGCAGAGGCAGGCTTTCCCTTGACGGTGGCCAGGTGAGTCCTGGGTCCTGGAGAAGGAAGCTGGGAGCAGAACAGCAGTGGGGGGGTCTGGGCTGCTGTTCTCACCCTGCAGTAAAGGAAGGTGAGCGAGCCGTGTGGATGCTGCTTTGTCAGGTCCCCGTCTTCGTTGCTCACCTGCCTCACTTGGACAGCAGGTCCTGGGGTAGCAGAGGCCCATTTCATGACAGAGAAGCTAGCAAGCAGCAAAGTGGGTGGGGGTGGTGCATCCTGGAATTCTAAGAACTGCGTGTGTGTAAGACAGGAGAGGGAGAGAGACAGAGACAGGGAGAGGCAGAGACATAGCTGTATAGAGACAGAGATATAGAGAGAGGGACAGAGAGACAGACAGACAAAGAGGCAGAGACACAGTGGAGGTCATCTCTCCAAGGCTCAATTTCATCATCGATAAAATGGGGAGAGTCGTGCGGGTCCCTGGAGGGCTAACGTAACTCACTGATGTCGACGGCCCACACACACGTTAGGCTTGGGCTTTGTGCTCTCCTGGCATGAGCATCTCATGCACATACGTGGGAATAGCTGTGCGGAGCAACGTCCGTGAAGGGAACCTGCGTGACCCTAAAATTAACACAGAAGATGACCTTCTTCTGGGTCGTTGGCTGATATCCACAGAAAGCTTTGTTGTTTTTCCCATTTTACCTCTGTTAATTAAAGATAATGATTCTGGAATCATTTTAGTTGCAAAGACGGCAGGGAGAGTACCCGCCTACCCTTCACCCCGCTCCCCCTGGTGTTCAGATCTTACCTAACCACAATGCAATGGCCACTAGTAAGAAATTAACATCGTGTGACACTCAGCAGACTGCGTTTGAATTTCCCATGTTCCCACTCATGTCCTTTTTCCATCGCAGGATCCAAGCCTGGATCCCCCATTGCGTTCAGGATCATTGTATTCTTTTAAAATTACACAAGTCCTAAGTGATTGGAAGTTTCTTTTTCAAATCTGCACGGTTTATCCATTTTCCTGGGTATCACCCGTGTTTATCGTCTTCTCCGCTTGACATCTCCCCCCCGCCGGATCTCTGACTCTCTTTTCCCCCCGTGCACGTTAGAAAGTTACAAGAACACAAGATATCATCGCCACAAATAGTTTTCTCACAAACAACGCTTCCCATGAAAACTTAACAAAAAGTCCACAGACAAAAAGAAGAAAAAGCAGACCGAGCTTATTAAATTTCCTTTAGGCTTGCTGAGTGATTTATTTCATGAAGTTGGGGCAAAGGGGAGGGAGGTTTCCTGGCTCGGTTCGAGTCTGAGGACAGGGAGTGGGAGAAACCGGAGAGGCTGCAGCACAGACAAGTGATGTCTGTTCCATAAACAGGCCTGAGCTGCGGTGGGACTGAGAAAGGGCAGGCACGTGGGATGGGAGAGTGGAAAAGCCATGATCACCTTGGATTAGGAGAAAGCAAAAAATCATACAGAGCAAGAGTTGAGAGTGAGGAGGAGGAGAAGTTTAGATGCCCGGGGGCAAAGCTGAGATGAAGTTGGGGTTTTATGGCAGTTGATAGCTGGTCCTGCGTGGAAAAATGGGAACCCAAGCACTGTATCTCCTCTTGGAGAGGTTGAACCACTGCTGTAACCAACTAGGTAAAACCGGTCGGTAAGCCCAGGAGAAGATTCACAGCGGAAGGACAAGGGACTAAAGATGACATGAAGAGAAGGGTGCAGGATGGGCTATCGAGAACAGAGTGCTTGCTTCCTGGGAGGTAAAGCGGAAAGGCAGGCAGAAGGGTCACAGGCTATGGAGTCTTGTGCATTAGTTATCAGTTGCTGTGTAACAAATTATCCCCCAAATTTAGCAGATTAAAACGAACGTTTATTATGCCTATTTCTGTGGGTAAGAATTAGGAAGTGATTATCTGGGTGGTCCTGCCTCAGGGCCCCTCATGAGGCTGCAGTTAAGCTGCCGGCGTGGACCGCCTCATCTGAAGGCTCAGCCAGGGCTGGAGGGGCCCCTTCCAGGATGGCTCCCCCACATGGCTGCTGGCGGGAGGCCTCAGCTCCCCCATGGGGCTCCATGGTGTCCTCACAACGTGGCACTGGCTCCCCCCAGCCCCCAGAACAAGTGGTCCCAGACAGAGAAAGGCAGAAGCCACATGTCTTTTATGATGTAGTCTCAGAAGTTCTATTCCATCGCTTCTGGTACATTCGGAGCGAGTCATCAAGGCCAGCCCACACTCAGAGGGAGGCAACTTAAACTTTGCCAAAGAGAAGATGGCAAAGACTTTGTGGACATGCCTTCAAACCACCGCATCTTGTGACCTTGGGCAGGTCACCTGGCTCCTGTGTGCCTCTGTTTCCTCCTCAGTCAGATATAGCTGTCTCCTAGCAGAGTTGTGCTAATAAATCAGATATGCATGTCACTGTCATTTGGTGCAATGAATTCCTCCCAGCACATTTCCATTCTCTTGAGGAATGACATACCAGGTGTAGTGGTCAAACAGCAACCTTGGAACTGCAAGGCCAGAGTGCAGAGTGAGCTAGCTTGTTCTCTCGGTCAGTATTGTGCTAAAGAGTGGGGAGCATGTTGTGGCTGTTCTCTCCGTGGCTCCCTTCTCCCAGGGTTAGCCACTTCTCCCAAGGGGGCTCCAAGGGACCCCAGGCACTGGACCTTGGCAGAAGCCATCCTGCCATCTCTTTCCATGGGTACAGCTTATATAACCCAGGAGAAAACAAACAAAGCAGGGGAGGCAGAGGTGACTGTCATGAGGATATAGATAAGCACATCAGGCAGAGGGCACAGCACGTGCAAAGGCCCTGAGGCTGAACTGTGCCCCCTGTTTTTGAGGAACACTGAGGATGCCCAGTGGCTGGAACTGAGGGAGGGAGGAAGTAGGAGCTGCAGACAGACAGCAAAGAGCGGTTGGGACCAGGTCACGCAGGGCTTTTGCCCTGAGGGAGAGCCACATGGAGATTTGAACAGAGGCGGGACATGGCCTGACTCAGATTTTAGCTGGCAAGGATGGAAACAGCCAACCCTCAATGAGGTCGGGACGATGCTCTCCGTAGTCCAGGGGGGAAGTGAGGGGCATGGCCCAATTCTAGATATCGTTTGAAGATGACTGACAGCATTTGTTGGGCAGACTGGATGGGGGCTCTGAGAAAGGCCTCAGGACCCCAGGGAGTTCTGGAGCTTCTGTGTGAGATGGGAAAACTGGGAGGAACAGGTATTTGGGGGGCACATGAGAAGAGATATCAGGAACTCAGTTTGGTGTATGTCAGAGTTGAGAAGCTTGTCAGTCATTGGATTGTAGTGAGAAGTTGCTACAATTTTGGAGGTTTGAAACAGCTCCTGTTTACCATCTCCCAGTTTCTGTGGGCCAGGAGCTTGGGCACAGCTGAGCTGGCTTCTCTGCTTAGGGTCTCACAAGGCTGCAGAAGCAGTGCTGCCTGGGCTGCCATCTCATCTGAAGGCCTGACTGGGGAAGGACCCACTTCCAAACTTGTTCAGGTTATTGGCCAGTGACAAAGGGCCCGGCTGTGACTGGCTGCCAGCTGGTGGCCACTCTCAGCTCCTAGCGTCCTCCCATAGCTCCTGGTCCCTAGGCCTCTCCAGAACAGCCCCCAGTCGGTTAAGACGGAGTCTTACCTAATGTCATATAATCGTGACAGTGACATCCCATCACCTCCGTCATACTCTACTGGTTAGAAGCAAGTCACAGGTCCAGCCTACACTCAAGGGAAGGACATTAACACAGGGGTGTGAACACCAGGAGGTGCGGGTCATGGAGGTCACCTGAGGTCCCCCAGAAGGAATTCCAGTAGCCAGTTGGACTTGAGTTGAGAATTCAGACGAGTCTGGGCTGTTATTAAAACCACAGACTGGATGGGATCCCGGGGGTGGACACATAGCTGCAGCTAGTCCATGAAAATAGTTATTTAATCTTCTTTAAATGGCCTACTTTTTAAAACTAAAAAAAAATTTTTTTAAGGAGACTTTGTCACTGACACTTACAAATGGAAAACATGTAAGAGAATGCTACTGAAAATGTAAAAGAAATGGGAGGAAAACCAAACAGTGTTTTTAAATTGTTACTGTTCTCCAGGGCCCAGACGTAGGTGAAGCAAGCAGGACTGTCACCGTGCGCCAACATTTAGGGGATGCCGAAAAGCTCAGTCATAGAAAGAAATAATATTGTAGTGCAATATTGTAAAATATATGGGTGTGCAGGGGACCTCAGTAAGCAAAATTTCACCATTTCAAGCAAAGACAGCAGCGGACGGGGCTGGGATTAGGAGGAGAAGAGCCAGGCGAGTTGGGTCGGAAACTGTCTTTATGTAAAAATGCTGACATTTGGTCATGAAAAAAAATTGTTGCATGAAAATGTCCTTTATCTTGTGGACCCAGGTTTTTGGTGTCCCCTTACCTTTTGCCCTGAGGCCAGTGCCTTGGTCGCCTTGGCTGCGCATGCTCCTGGAAGGCTCTGCACCTGAGGCTCACTCTCCCATTTTGGAAACAGATGCTGGCAAGCGTCAGAGTGGCATTAAGGACACACTGGTCTTAAACTGAGATTCCCGGTGTCATCGCCAGGAGGCTGCGAGCAGATGTGCTTCCTGCCTCATCCATAATTTCGGCTCAGTTCCCAAAGGCCTCTTGCATAGCACTTCCTTAGAAAGCTCCCATATTTCTCCACCTTCTGGCAGATGAAGACAGATGGGTGGGTAGGGTGACCAGATGTCCCGATTTCCAGGTTCAAACTGGAACAGTTTCAGGTAACCGAGGATGATTGGTCCCCCAAGTGGGAGTGACTTGCTCAGTGTCACGCCATCACCAACAACCGAGTTGGGATGAGAGTCAGGCCTTCTGGCTCCAGCGTGGGACAGAGGACACCAGGACAGTGGCATGTGTTCAGCTGGAGGCTGGTTGAGCCACAGGCACAAGTTGGGGACATTGGCACTCACAGTTCCCAAGTTATGCCCGCACTAAACATTGGTCCCGTCCCTGTATCCTGGTGCGCCCTTCAGATCTCAGATCTGGCACCAATCCTTCTTGAGGCTGTTAGGACCATTCCTGTAACCGGGTACAGATAGTGAGTGCACCCCTCGCCCACCCGTTTCTCTCATTCAGCAACTCCAGCTTTGTCTGGGGTGTTCTCATGTATCTCTCAAGCTCAGGTGGTAACTTATCCTCCTACGTGGCTTTCAAAAAAAATCGTTATGCCCCATCCTATCAAGGGCTCTCTCGTAGCTTGAGGTCGCCGTGTGGAGCCAGCCACCGCCCCCTGTGCTCCCTTTCATTCCTAGTAATCAGCTATCTTCCCTCTTTCTACTTGGCTTTTGTTTTCCATTCTCTCCCACTCCAAATCTCTACCAAAAAAAAAATATATACAAATAAAGCAAATTCTAGAAGAGATTTTGTAGCCTAAGATTAGGAGTGTCAAGGACCTTCCGGAATCTTCCATCCCTTTGCCTCTCTCTCAAGCAAAACACCCACTTATCTGAGACAGGCTGTCTCCAATCCATCTGAGTGAAAAGAAAAAGATACATCTAAACAGGCAGATTTGGTTTTGGGTCTACCCAACACCAAAGGATTTATTTGACTGCCTTTTTTTTTAAAGCCCTGAGTGAGCTTTACATCTTGGTCAGAAGTTTACTTGGATTTAGAATTATGGGTGTTTGTAGAAAGTTAGGTGTCAAATGGACGCTGCCTTATGCCTGGAGACTGATAATTAGCCCATGACGATTCCAGCTCCTGCTGCTCAACATGAGGTGGAAGAGAAAGCGAGCCACACAGGTCGCTGCTGGGAGGGGTGGAGTTCATCTTGGCAAAGCTACCGATCACACAGCCCTTTACCTTTGGCAAAATTGTCTGCTTTTCACTCAAGTGGCAACTGTTTGCAAAGACTGCAGGAAGATGAGAGCGTGAGGAGGTGCAGAGGCTCGTGTCTGTCCTTGAGGAGCAGACGGGGGTCGAAAGACTCTGTAAACTGGGCATGTCTGAGCAGCACTTCATAAGCTGGGGCTGCACTGTTTTCTGTGCTTTGAGGACTGCATCTGCACCAGACATTCCTGGTCTTGTGTTCGCTGTGATGAGGAGGACCACAAGTTCCGCCCGTCCATTCTTTGCTGACTTTTCTCAACTATTTTTTCACTGCGATAACATAAAATTCACCATCCTAACCATTTTAAGTGCACAGCTCAGTGGCATTAAGTATATCCACACTGCTGTGCTGCCATCCCCACCGTCCCTCTCCAGAACTTTCCATCTCCCCAAACTGACACTCTGTCCCCATTGAACACTCACTCCCCGCCCCTCCCCCAGCCCCTGGCCCCCACTCTCTGTCTCTGTGAATCTGACTCCTCTGGGGACCTCCTGTGAGTGCCATCACACAGTGTTTGTCCTTCTGTGGCTGGTTTATCTCACTGAGCATCACGTCCTCAGGGGCCATCCACGTTACAGCAGGTGTCAGGACTTATTCGGGAACAGAATAAACGTGGACTGGCTGGAGCGGGGAGCAAGTAGTGCTGCGGAGGGCGTTGCGGCGGAGCATTTGAACTTGGTGCTAAGCGTAGTGAGGAGCTAAAGAAGGGCAGGGAAGGAACACGGTCATGTTCGTACAGACCACACTTTCTCCCCCGCAGCACAGCTGGCATTTGGGGCCGTCCTGGGCGCTGTGGGATGCTGAGCCGCATCCCTGGCCCCACCCACTCGATGCCAGGAGCACTCCCAGTCGTGAGGAACCACAGATGTAACCAGATGTTGCCCAGTGACTCTGGGGGAAGAATCATCCTGGGGGAGAACCCCTGCTGTAGGCAGATATCCTTACTTGTATGGAAAAAATGGATAGGTGGGGGCAGACCTGGAGTTAGCAAGAACACCACTAGCCCAGGGAAAGAGTGAAGGTTGTGAGAGTGGGGATGGGTAGGTGGGGTCCCTGGAGAGGAGGAAGGAAACAGAGTGGCCAGATTTGGAGGGGACCAGCAAGGAGGGGAAGGAGGAAGGAAGGGTGACAGAAGACTCCAGGGGTCGGTCTACAACCATGGTCTACAACCACAGATGGGAGAGGTGGTACCCATGGGATGAAGGAGTGGATACTGTGATTGGCAGGCCTGGGTCCATTGGGGACCAATCACTGATGGGGGATAGGCATGAATATTGTGATTGGCAGGCTTGAACCCAGTGGGAACCAATTACCAATGGGGATGAAGGAGTGGGTACTGTTGATTGACAGGCCTGGATCCAATGGGGACCAATCATGGATGGAGAGAAAGGGGGTAAATACTGTGATTGGCAGGCCTAGCACTATGATTAGGGTCTGACTTCCCCAAAGAAAGAAATTCTGGGAAGACAAAAAGGACATTGTCACCTACATGCCATAGAAAATTAGAACCAAAGGGTCAAAGCTGATCAATGATCAGCTGTAACTGAGGCCAGGAAAGGTAAACTGCTTCTGGGAGTCACAGAACCAGTCAGATTGAAGCCAGAGTGTAGACGTTGGTCTTCGGGCGACCAGCATTCCTCCCACTCAACCCATGAAGACAATGGGGGAAGAGCAGGTCCCATTTTCAAGTTTCTCTTCCTACCAATTACCCAGTGCCTGGATCAGCAATCAATCCTCTCAACCAAGTCAGCACTGGGTAGCATTGCCTGCAGAGCCTGTATTAGTTTCCTGGTGCTGCTGTGACAAAGTGGGCCAAATAGGGCTAAACCCAGGTGAGGGCAGGGCTGGTCCTTCCGGAGGCCCCAAGGAGAATCGCTTCCCAGCTTATAGAGGTGCCACGTCCAGTGCAGCTTCTTCCATCTCTGACTCTGAGCCTCCTACCTCCCTCTTACGAGGACCCTGTGATGACACTGGGCCCCCGTAATCCAGGGTCGTCCCCATCTCAGGGGCCTTGACTTAATCCCACCTGCAAAGTCCCTTTACTCTGTGAGATGACATGTCCACAGGTCCCGGTACCAGGATGATGTCTTTGGGGACATTATTCTGCCTGCCAGTGTCCAAGCAAAATGCCATTTCTATGGAAGCACCAGAGACACTGTCAGAATTTTTGGATCAAACAGCCACTGCCTTTTCTGAGCCTTGCTTGGTTCAAAGGCAGATTTTTGTAGCCTGATTTTTATCTGCTCCCCATCAGGCCTGCCAACTGCTGGATGAGGTTTCTCTGCCCTTCGAGGGTCGGGCCGGGGCACGGGTGCGCTGGCGCGTGAGGGACGCCGAGGGGGGCAGAGCTGGCCCGGCTTCGCCTGGGTTTCCTTGTTTGTTCATAGATACTCACTGCTGGCTCCCCTCATTCTGGATATTTCTGTGTGGAAACAGTTCCAGTGTGTCTCATTGTCCCCTGTGGTTCTTGAGCTTCCAACTCTCCCTTCTCACATTCCAGTTTCCAGCAATTTCTCTCTATCTCTCTTAATTATTTTCTTTTTCATTATGGTTAATTATATGTAACATAAAATTCACCATCTTAACCATTTTAAATGCACAGCTCAGTGACATTAAGCACATTTATGTTGTGCAACAATCCCCACCATCTACCTCCAGAACTTTCTCATCGTCCTAAACTGACACTCTGTTCCCATTGAACACTCACTCTCCTCCCCTTCCCCAGCCCTGCCCCTACCATCTGCTTCCTGTCTTTGTGGATTTGTTTGTGGTACTTTGTTACGCAGCAGTAGCTGACTGACGCACTTTCTCTACATTGTCCCTTCCTTCCTTCCTCCCTCCTGCCACAGGCTTTTGACACGTTTTGTTCTCACTGTATGGGCAGCTGTTCCTTCCGTTGGGCACTCACCAGACTCTTAATTATCCTCCAGAACTCAGGCAACTCACTCCTCCCTCAGGAAGCCTCCCCTGACTTCCTGTCTAGTCCCACAGATGCATCTCTATTTTGGAGCCTTTATTGTCACTGTACTTTTAATTTACTTAGGTCTCTGCCAGTAAGGTTTAAGCTTTATGAGCTCAGAGAATCGAATCGGCCTCATTCTGCGCTGGGTACCCAGCACAGAGCAGCCAGGTTGCAAATATCAGGCAGAGAGAGAGCAAGTGAATGGTGCTTCTATATTCAATGCTAAGTAGCAGTGGGGCCCCTTCTGTGCCCTAATGATGGTGATGACAAGACAATTTAGAGAACACAGGGATCCTTAGAAAACCCACTGGGTGGGGGGAGCAGGGGCAGCTGGGGCTGAACAAACTTAGTGTGTGTGTGTTTGGGGTGGGGGGACATCAATGAGCTCATACACTAAATTTGAGTTTCCAGCCCTAATCACAGAAGTGAATCTTGGTGTCTTTGTCCCTAAAACATTTCATCAACTGATTCTTAGTTCAAGTGTGAGAATAAAGGGGTAAGTGTTGTGTAGCCTCACTCCCTGCCAGGCCCATGCCCCGCCACCCCCACGCATCTCCCCTTTCTTGTCAGCTCTGGATGGTGGCAGTGAGGCACAGAGCAGCTGTCCCCAGCAGAGACACGTTCCCTTGATAGGATGGAACATTCTGGCTGGGCTCCAGCATGCGGTTCCAGACTTAACAGGAAACATACTGAAATTTACACTCGGGTAAATTTGAATTTCAGATAAACAACAAATAATTTTTTTTTAAAGTGTAAGTATATTCCAAGTTGCACAAGACATACTTATACTGATTAGGGACTCCAGAGAGTTCTCCAGAGAAATAGCACTAGGGTTCTCCAGAGAAATAGCACCAATAAAATAGAGAGAGGAAGGGAGGGAGGGAGAGCGAGAGATTAGGAAATGGATCATGCTATTGTGGGGCTGGCAAGTCTGAAATCTGCAGGGCAAACTGGAAACTCAGGAAAAGTTGTGTTGCAGCTTGGGTCCAAAGGGAGTCTGGAGGCAAAAGTCCTTCCTTCTTAGGGGAGCTCAGTCTTTTCTCTAAAGCCCATCAACTGATTAGATGTGGCCCACCCACATTCCAGAAGGTCGTCTGCTTTACTCAACGTGTACTAATTTAAATGTTAATCTCATCTAAAAATTACCATCATAGCAACATCTAGAATAATGTTTGACCAAACAATGTGGCACTGTCGCCTAGCCGAGTAGACACACAAAATCAGTTATCCCAGGGACATAACTTACGCTACAGAAGTATGTTTTGTTTATGTGAAATTCAAGTTTAACAGGGTGTCCTGTGTGGCCTGCCATCCATCTCTAGTGGCCTGCAAAGCAACTCCATGGCCTCCCAGGAGGCCCCCAGCCTAGTGGGCACCTTCACAGAACCCCATCAAGGGAAATAAGGATCTGATTATCCCCCCAACTTCCTTCTCTGTGGTTTTCTAATGGGGAAAAATATGACGAGGCCAGATATGAATCACCCTCCACCCACGCAGTGCAGGGAGATCCCAAGGAGCCAAGGCAGATGGTGGATAACGAGGGCCACCTCTGCAGAAAGCAGGAAGGTGATTTGGCCACTGAGGAGAGGACGGCTCCTCTGTGGACTGAGAATGCCTTTGGCTTGGTCTCGGGAACATTAGAGAATCATCCAGCGAGGGGCTGAATGGGTTTTGCATTCAAGGCTCTGTCTTAGGGCTCTTCTAGTCACAGCTGGCAGAAACCAATTGCCTTAAGTGAAAGAATTTGTTGGCTCTTGACGGTAAGTTTCAGAGGCTAAAGTACCAGGGCTCAGCCTGTCACCACCTCCCAGCTCTGCTTTCTCAGAACGGAGACCCTGGAGCTCCCAGAAGCAGCAGAGCCCTCTATTTTGAGACATCTGACTTCCAGAACAGCAGGATAAGAAATCTGTGTTCCTCTAAACCTCTAGGTTTATGGTAATTTGTTACAGCATTCCCAGGAAACTCATACATATTCTTTCCAGAAATGGACCCCAGTGACCTACGGGAAGCCCACATGCACCAGCCTAGCCAGCATGTGGAATCCATTTTTTAGGGCTTTTTTTTTCAGTTCCAGGTGTACAAACCAATGTAATAGTTAGGCATTTATACCCCTCAGAAAGTGACGACCCCCCACTACTACCCCTCTGACATCGTATACAGCTGTTACAATTCCACTGACTCTATTCCCTGTGCTGTGCTCCACATCCCGTGACTATATATGTGTATACACATTTAATTATAGGTGGCATTCCATTTGTTAAGGCTTTTTTGAGTGGAGTCCGTTGGTGCCTAGCGCACTGTTGATGGCTGTCACATCTCCACAGGTAAGACCCTGGCTTAGGGGAAAAGAAACGCCCTCCTGTGCTGATACCATTTTTCTGCCCCTTTATTGCTGGCATCCAGGCGGCTGTCGTGGGGTCTGGGAGCCATGGAGCCCACCATTGGTGAATTACAACTTGTGCCCGGGGCAACAAAGGAAGTCCCTGCTCAGGACACCACGTGCCGCCGAGCAGCTCTGTCTGCGGCGGTGGCCACCAGCATCGTCATCATCACCCTGGCAGTCCTTGTGGGTAAGTGGCTGAGGGCTGGCATGGGTTCACATGCCAGGTGCCTTGCACAGAGACTCTCAGACTTGCCTCAGTGGTGTCTGCGTGATGGTCCCAGAAACAGGGCTGAGCGTGCATACATGGAATTGAAGGCTGGCCCTTCTTCCAAGGGAGAAGACGAGCTGGCCAGTGCCCAGGCACACAGTCTGGGATGGGTGGGCACATGGGCAGCTATATTTGGGTTTCTCACCAACAGCGTTCTCCAGGGAAGTTTTCATGGCCAGGTTGAAATGGAGACAAATAGGGATAGGGAAAAAATTTTCTTAAAAATCTTGAGAAATTTGAAAAATACCGAAAAGTATTTTTAAAATGAACTATTGTCTATGTTCCCACCACCCACAATCACAATTGCTCCCATTTCATATTTGTTTCCAGTCCATATTCATAGAATTCAAGATGAAATGTGCAAAATGATGACCCATCTATATGGTGTGGGGCTGCAGTTATAAAATAAACAAAGGAAGCTCTTTTTATACTTCAGTAGAATGATCTAAAACTTCGTTCCAATTTTAGTATATGTGCTGCCAAAGCGAGTACGTTCTTATCTTTTTAAATGTATGTGTGGAACATCAAAGTCTATCTTACAGCCGGGCACGGTTGACTGAGGCCCCCTCTTGGCTGTGGGAGTCAAGGGCAGGAAAATTCGGCTCTGTGTGCGTCTGTGCACGTGAACATGTGTGCATGTGTATGTGTGTATACATGCGCCGTGCATGTATCCTTGAACCAGGGAGGGGTGGGAGCAGGGTTTCACACCTTTATTCTAGAAGCACAGATACATTTTGGGAACAAATATACCGTATTTTGCTAAAATATAACATACCGTATTTTGCTGTGTATAATTACACTTTTTTGCCCTAATTTGTGAGGGGAAAAAAAGAATGTGCATTACACATGGGTAGTACTAATTCTGTATTTATATAAATGTTTTTAATTCTTTTATTTATGCTTATGAGTTAAAAGTGTAATTGTAGAAATCAATAACTATATCTATATGCAAAATAAAGCCCAGGAATACGATAATCGGTTTTGTTGAACTTACGACAAACTTGCAATGACGAAGAGTTCTTGGCTTTCTATGATGCGTAAGTATCGTAAATTATTTTTTTAATCTGCCCCTTTTTTAAAAGTTTTTTTGGGGGGGGAACAGTGTGTTTTTCCAGGACCCATCAGCTCTAAGTCAAGTTGTAGTTTTCAATCTAGTTGTGGAGGGCGCAGCTCACTGGCCCATGTGGGAATTGAACCCATGACCTTGGTGTTATGAGCACCGCACTCCAACCACCTGAGCCAGCCGGCCGCCCCAAATGTTGTAAATTTGATACCGCTACATGAAATTTTTCATACCTTGTATCTGTTCTTGTGTTTTGAAATTATTTGGTACATAAAATTTCTTGTACAATAATATGTTAAAAAAATAAATGCTAAGGGCGTCCGGTTGCTTCAATGGTAAGGGCGCAGTGCAAGGTCACCGGTTTGATTCTCATATGGGCCAGTGAGCTGCACCCTCCACAACTAGATTGAAAACAATGGCTTGACCTGGACCTGAGCTGCACCCTCCACAACTAGGTTGAGAAAACCAATGACTTGGCGTGGAGCTGATGGGTCCTGGAAAAACACACTCTTCCCCAACATTGCACCCTCCCCAAAAAATAAAAAGCAAAAATAAAAATAAATGCTAAAATTCCTTTATAATACAAAAAACATGTACCTAAATGTAAACAAATAAAATTTTGAATTAAAAAATTAAAACGAAAGATTTTTTTTTTCTGAAAGTTTGGGCCAAAAACGTGGTTGTGCAATATACACGGGTGCGCATTATACACAGCAAAATACGGTAATCCCCAGCAGGACCCCTGAAACCAAGGAAGCCTTTAAGATGCACTTAAAATTTTAAATTAAAAAAATATATATTTTAAACTCGAGGTGAAAATGTATCTCTTTCCCCTTTAAGACAGCTCACAGCTTCCAGTGGAGGTGTTAGCCTTGGGGGGACGTAGGGGTAGGGTGCTGGGACCTCTCTGTCCGGTTTCTCCAACTTCTAGGGGTCTGTGATTATTTTGGGGGGGAGTGTAAAGGCTTAGTTGGGTACAGAGCATAAGCAATTTGGTCTACATGACAGGGTGCTCATTTTCCTTTATATTTAGTTTTTGAAGAGAAAACAAACCACTTTTAGAATTGGTTTTGAAAATTTGTTCTATTGAATAGACAAATATGTAAATATCTGTCTAGATGGGTACTCATTCAGAATAAATAGAATCGGGAGCCGGCTTTCACGGTTTATGTGGCTGCTGCTTTCGTTTCCTTATTTTGCAATTATGACCATTTTTTGCTAGTGTGTCCTTTTGACAGTTCCAATATATTTTCAACAGAAACGTGTTTTCACAGTTTACGTGCTTGCTATCATAGTCTTTGTTTACGTTTTTTAATGATTATCACTCCTTGCTAGTGTGTATTTTTGGCACAGTGTCTCCGACAGTTGGAAAGCCATGTGTTTTCAGAGGGTGGGCATCTGGGGCAGGGGGCCGAAGGTCCTGATACCCGTGACTGACGGTAGCTGTGCCCCTGTGGTTTTTGGTGTCCCTTTCCCAGGGAACAGGTGGGGACTGTTGTTCCAAAGTGCAAGGAAGGTCTCCTGAGTCCCTTTCAGCCATTTTTGACTGAAGTTGGTTTCAGGCCCTTGGACCAGACACAACTGATGAGACAAAAATGACCGGGAGCTAGTTCTGCCCTCAGGCAAAACCTGGGGCCCTCTGGGGCTTCGTGTTATACCTAGGGGCCTCCAGGTGGGTGACATGTGAAAGCTGAAAAGGGGGCACTGTTAATAATCACTCAGGACAACCCCTGGGAGTCAGCGCACTCACCTGTTTGTCTGGGTGACCCAGCCCCTGGGTGGTGGGGGCCTTCAGGGCCCCCTAGCTGAGCCCCGACTCTGCAGTTGGGCTCTCTCACGGGGCCCTGGTCTCCCCCGCAGCCTCCCTCTCTACACAGGGCGTCGATGTGGAGCACACAGCCGAGCTGCAGGGCATCTGGTACGCCTGCAGCCTGCAGCAGGAGGCCTCCGATTACTACCGCACCCTGACGCCCACCCTGGAAATGCTGGTGAGGGCCTCCCATATGCAAGGGGGTGGCCGGGGGCTTTCACCCAGAGGAGCCCCCAGGCCCGAGCAAGCCCAGCAAGGCGAGGCCCGGGCAGGCGCTGGGCAGGGAGGTGGGCCCCTGGGGGAACAGGACAGGTGGGTGTGGCGGGACTGGTGTTTTCTGGAATGCAGGGGAGGGTGGTGTTGGTGGGAACTGACTCCAGCAGGCCCCATTGAAAGGTTGCAAACTGTCTTATGGTAAAGAATCAGAATCCTCATACATGGCCAGTAGGAATGTGAAATGGGGCAGCTGCTGTGGAAAACAGTCTAGCTTTCATCGAAAAGTTGTTAAATATGGAATTACTATCTGACCTAGCAGTTTCGCTCCTTGCTCTATACCCACGAGAAATAGAAACACACTTCACACATCCCTTGCTCACGTGTTCACAGCAGCCAAAAAGTGGAAACATCCCAGACGTCCCTCAGCTGATGATGGACACACACAGCGTGGCCCACCCATACACGGGACTGTCACTCCGCTGTGGAAAGGAGGGAGGCGCTGACACTTGCCACGTGGAGGGACATGAACACACGGTGCTCAGTGGATCAAACATCCATTGCAAAATTTAAGCGTGAATTAATGCAAAAGTACAAGTCTGTTCCTCCGTGGCACCTCTCATGTTTCAAATGCTCGGCAGTCACCTGGGGTGGTGGCTGCCATACAGGGTGGGGCAGATATAGAACATTCCAGGAATTTGTGGAATGTTTTATAAGACAGAGCAGGTCTAGATGCAGGCAAGCCCTGTCCCCATCCGCAGTCGGTCCCCATTACCCAGTCCTACTTCCAGCCCCCGACAACCACTAATCACTTCCTATCTCTGAGGACGTGCCTGTCCTGGATGTTTCATAGATGTGGAATCACACACTGTGGCCTTTTGGGTCTGGCTTCTCTCACTGGGCATCATGTTTTCAGGGTTCATCCACAGAGTAATGAGTGTCAGTGCTTTGCTCCTTTTCATGGCTGCGTAATATTCTACCCTGTGGATGGACACATTTTATCTACCTGTTGACGGAGCAATATTTTCATATAAATAACTTTGAAATGCCCTTTCCTGTAGTTTACACTGCTCAGTGAAGTCACTGCATGTATTGGGTCTAAGAGGAGGTGCTTTTCCGCCCCGCTTCTCCAGCTCTCTGCACACGACAGGTCTCCTCGGGGATGGGAGCCCATGCTGCCGTCTCAACATTGCTGCTGTGTTTCCGTTGCAGTTTGTAAGCAGCTTTCGGAAGACAGAGTTGGAGGCCAGCTGCGTGGGCTGCACGGTGCTAAGTTACAGGTGTGTCGGGGCCTCCTTCGGGGTGAAGGAACCTTGGTGGACACCCCAAGATGCCGGAAGAGTCCAGGGAGAAGAGCCCTCCCTCCAACGGCCTCTCTCCTGCCTGCAGGGATGGGAACTCCAGCGTCCTTGTGCGTTTCCGGCTGCACTTCCTGCTGCTGGCCCTGCGGTCACTGGACCTGGGCCTAGAGCGGGAGCTGCTGCAGCAGGGGCTCCGAACAAGGCTGCAGGGCCACGGCATCCCCCTGGGTGCCCACGGCACCATCGTGTCTGCCGAGCTCACAGGCAAGTAAGCAGTCGAGGCCCGAGATGTCATGAGGGACATGCTATGGGAGGGAAGCGTTAAACTTGGGGTTTTCAATAATCACCCCCTCCCGTGAAAGGGAAACACATGAGTACTTGCTTCACCCTCCAGGCAATAGCCACCTGTAAATGGCCAGAGTGTGACTATTTCCCTCTTTGCAGCCCACTTCACTCTGCTATTGTAGCACAAAATCAGCCCAAGACAATGCATAAGTGAATGGACACGGCTGTGTATCAATAAAACTTCATTTACAAAAACAAGTGGTGGGCCGGATTTTGTCGACTCTGGGTACAGAGATAAAAGTAAACGCTAAACTCTAAAACCTGAGGATGTATCAGGTTGTTGTCAGATTGAAGGTGGATCACCTAGCCCTTGCCCTACAGGACATTTGTGGTCCCCTCCCTATCAACGCTGACACACCTGAGGGTTGAATCTTAGTGACTTAATAGAATGTCCTGCGGTGGTGGAAATGTTCCATGTCTGCGCTGTGGCACCCAGCAGCCCCCTGTGGCCATGGAGCACCTGTCATGCAGCCAGTGAGACCACAGTGCTCCATTTGGTTTTCTCTTAATGGATTTCAGTTAGGCTTTAAGTGGCTCCTGTGGTGGACAGCTCTCTGCTTTGCAATGTAATGTTTTCAAAGAACGTCGCCACCCCCTGACTGAGCTAATATCTCTTCACAGGAAGCCAGAAGGGGCCGTTGACAGAAAGAGACTTGAAATCAGGTATGCTTTCTCTCTGTCACGGGCTCCCTGCCCTCTGCCAGGTTTCCTGTGATTGCAGCCACTGCGAGAAGGTTCCTAAGACCTGGTTCTCCTAAGAAGACGCCCAGGGCGAGCTGGCTGTGCACCCCAGCCTCCTCCGGGGGACAGATTCACAGTCCCGTGTGCACACAGGATTTGTGGATGAGGCACTTTGATTTATGTGGCCAAGCATGAGTGAGAGAAACCTTGTTGGAGGTTTTAAAAGCGGTGGAAGGCTGTTGTTAAAGAAAAGACAAAAAAACAGTTTATGGGGGGGAAAAGGAAAAAGAGTAAATGTCACCTGGACTCTCATCACTTTTAATATTCTGGTGACTATCCTTCCAGACAGCTCATGACACATATATAGATACTTATTTAGCTTCACACCAGTGGTCCTCAATTAGGGGTGACCATGTCCCCAGGGGACAGTGAGTGATGTCTGGGGACATCTGTGATGGTCACACTGCAATGCTCCTGGCATGGTGCCCGGATGGCCCGGATGGCCCCCCACAGAGAGTGACTGGGCTCCATTAAAGTGGTTAACATGGCAAGCTTACATTATGTGTTTTACCACAATTTAAAAAATTTTTAAAATTTTAAAAATTTAACCACAGCTTTCTCACTTTTTTAAAACATGGCTCCTGGAAAATTTGGGGGAGTACACATGATACACGTACACTTACGCTGCCCAGCCCTGGCTCCATGCTGACCGACATTCTTGTGTTGTGTCCCTGCTAATTCTGAGAAAGTCATCTCAGAAACACCAGAGGCTGGGAGCGATGGATTGAGGGTGGGAATCCACTCTGCCTTCAGGTCGCTGTCCAGGGAACGCCTTCTCCTGCAGGGACAGCCAGTGTGTGACCAAAGTGAACCCGGAGTGTGATGACAAAATGGACTGTTCCGATGGATCTGACGAGGCCCACTGCGGTCAGTCCCCCCCTGCGGCAGGAGCCCACCCCCATCCCTTCCCAGGGTCAGCTGCCGCTGGGCTTCCTGGCCCACGTTGTACAGCAAAGCCAAGTGGGGGGCCTTGGGCATGTCCTGGAACGTGGGAGCTTTGTGGATGAGAGACTCAGGTGCATATATGCCAAGGGAGCATGGCCGTGGTCCTGCCTTCTTGGGGTCCTGATTGGTGATCTGTGTCTTGCAGACTGCGGTTTGCAGCCAGGCTGGAGGACAGCCGGCAGGATTGTGGGTGGCATGGAAGCGTCCCCCGGGGAGTTCCCTTGGCAAGTCAGCCTCCGAGAAAACAGCGAGCACTTCTGTGGGGCCGCAGTGATTGGGGCCAGGTGGCTGGTTTCTGCTGCCCACTGCTTCAATGAGTGAGCCCCACGCCCCTGTGGCCCAGAACCCCCCCACCCCGTACCCCATCTGCCCTGCCACCCTGCAGATGCCACCTCTACTGAGTGTCCTCAGAGCCCCTTGGAACTCATTTTTGTCTTTCTCTCTTTACTTTTCCTTTACTTTTTTGGTTGAATCCAGATACATTTCTTTTTTCAAAACATAGTTTTTAAATGGTGGTAAAACATGTATAACATAAAGTTACTATTTTAACCATTACAACTCAGCAGCATTAAGTTCATTCACTCTGCTGTGTAGCCATCTCCATTGTCATGTCCAGAACTTTCCACCTCCCCAAACTGACACTCTGTGCCCATTAGTCACTCACTGCCCGCCCCTCCCCCAGCCCCTGGCCCCACCATCTACTCTCTGTGTCTGTGAATCTGACTCCTCTGGGACCTCCTGTGCGTGCGGTCACAGTGTTTGTCCTTCTGTGTCTGGCTGATGTCATTGAGCATCACGTCCTCCAGGTCCATCCACATTGTAGTGGGTGGTGGAGTGTCCTTGCTTTCTAAGGCTGGATAACATTCCAGTGTGTGGATATGTAATATTTTGTCTGCTTTAACATGTCTCACCCTAATCGGAGCCCTGTTGGAGCCTTGTGTGTGTTTAAAATGTTCCTAATTCCCACACTGTTGGTGTTTGTTGCATCGTGACTTTTGACAATGTTGCTTAAAAATATCATCTGTCTGGATGACTGAGTTTTGGGGCGCCCCTTCCCATTTGCCCGTGGTGATCGCCTTGCCCGTCCCGCCCCCAACCCGCCCCCCCAACCCGCCCCCAACCCGCCCCCCCAACCCGCCCCCCAAACCGCCCCCCCCAAACCGCCCCCCAACCCGCCCCCAACCCGCCCCCAACCCGCCCCCAACCCGCCCCCCCAACCCGCCCCCCCAACCCGCCCCCCAACCCGCCCCCAACCCGCCCCCCCAACCCGCCCCCAACCCGCCCCCCCCAACCCGCCCCCCAACCCGCCCCCAACCCGCCCCTTTCCTCCGCCCTCTGAGCTGCGCTGTGGTCGCCCCGCCCCGCAGGTTCCAAGACCCCACGGAGTGGGTGGCCTACGCGGGTAGCACGCACCTCAGCGGCTCGGAGGCCAGCACGGTGCGCGCGCGCGTGGCGCAGATCATCACGCACCCCGCCTACAACTCCGACACGGCCGACTTCGACGTGGCGGTCCTGCGCCTCGGCAGCGCCCTGCCCTTCAGCGGGCACGTGCAGCCCGTGTGCCTGCCGGCCGCCTCGCACGTGTTCCCGCCCAGGAAGAAGTGTCTGATCTCGGGCTGGGGCTACCTCAAGGAGGACTTCCGTAAGCGCTCACCTCCCCGGCAGAAGCCCTGCGGACGGCACAGGCCGTCCTCCGTCCCCTCCTTATCCGCGGTTGCTGAGTTGCGAGCTCGCTACTTGCTAACACCTGTCTGGAACCTCAAAGGGGCGCAGACGGGAATCCGTGCGCACTTGCAGACGTGCACAGAGCAGTGACACGTTGCAGTTGGAACCAGGCAACGTCTGCCTCTTTGTTTCAGCTCAGATGTGAAGCGGGGTCCTTTTCCTGTATATTTCCTGTCACATTTTTTTTTTTGCATTTTTGTGCTTTTGTGGTAGATTGTGATGTATGGCCCCCAGCGTAGAGCTGATGCGCTGGCTGCTGACCCTGAACAAAAGGCTGGGCTGTGCGTTCGTGAAAACAACACGTGTTAGGTCAGCTTCCTTCAGGCATGAGCTACAGCACTGCTGGCCTTGAGTTCAGCGTTAATAAGGCAATGATACGTGAACTTGAAAATAAAAAGCCTTTCAAAGGGAGAGGCAACAAGCATTTACTTGAGATCAGTAACAATAGCTATTCAGCAACCATTCAGACAGAAGAGGGGGAACAGATTTAGCAAGGGGTGCAGAGAGGTGACACCTTAGCTAAGACCTGGCCAATCAGGCAAAGCCAGACAGGCAGAGTCAGAGGACAGGAGAGCGTCCTGCAGAGAGAATCCCCATCATCAAGCAAAGTTCTATTGGACAACGTTGGTCCAGAACATTCTTGAGCTACAGTGCCCAATACAACAGCCACTAGCCTCCGGCCAGCTCAGCAGGTGAACAAGTCTACAAAGACGTTGCCTGTCAATGACTCTGGAGCCTGGGGTGGGGTTCCCAGGGCTGAAGCCCTAGCAACCGCCCCCGCCACACACATACCCCGAGTTCAATGAGAATCTGAGAATCCGACACAGCCCGACCTCCCTAGCAGTGCCCATTGGCTTCCGTTCTGGAGTTTTCTCAGGTCTGTGTCTGCCTGAGAAGAAAGAAAAATCGTGGAAGAATAGGATTTTTGTGATAAGGAAAGATATTTGCTACAAAGACAGGAGATCTAAATATCTAATTAGGAGAGAAAGTCTTTGATGACTGAATTCAGTCAACAAACATTTGAGCCCCTCCAGCTCACCAAGCATTGCTCCAGCGACAGGCAGGAAGCAAAGCACATTAAACCCCTGCCCACGTGGCGCTCACTGTCTGGACCAGCGCCGTCCAGCAGAACTTTCCTCTGTGACAGATGTTCTCTATGTCTGTACCGAGCACTAATGGAAGACACCAGCCCCGTGAAGGGTGGCCAGTGTGACTGAAAACCTGACTTTTACATTTTATTTCATTTGACTGCATTTAAATCTACATTTACATAGCCACGTGTGGCCGGTGGCTACTGTATTGGACCTGGCAACTCTAAGGGCAGCAAATACTAAACAAGACAAGTGATAGATGGTGATGAACGCAATGGAGATCAATAACCAGAGATGGGGGGGGGGAGAGATGCAAATTTAAATAGGGTGTTCAGAAGGGGTCCCCTTGAGAAAGGAGGGGAAGGAGGAAGGCAAGCAGATTCTACAAGGGCAAGCATGCTAGGCAGGTGGAGCAGCATGTGCAAAGGCCCTGGGGTAGGCAATCCAGACCTGGGTGTTTAGGCTAAGTCGGGGTCGGGGGAACGCACAGGAGCATTGGAAGAAACACACAGTATTACCTGATTTAATGTTTAGCCAAGATGGCACTGGCTGCTGGTCTAAAGAAAGATGCCAGCAGGGTAGGACTAGAGTAACAGCCGGCCCCGGTAAGAGGAGAGGAGCTGAGGAGCCCAGTCTTGGATGTTAACCTAGACGCATCTTCATTGTCAAAAATGTTATAATCAGTGGGCGTTTGTGGAGCGCTTACTCTCTGCTAGTATCTGAGGCTAGTGCTGCAGCAGCTCTGCTTACCACTGGGGAAACTGAGGCTCAGAGAGGAGCTGTCCTTCAGCCTCCTGGCTTGGGGTGACTGCCTGGGGCCATGGAATGCTCACCCTGCTTGTCTCTTCTGTCTTTGGCAGTGGTCAAGCCGGAGATGCTGCAGAAAGCCACTGTGGAGCTACTGGACCAGGCCCTGTGCGCCAGCCTGTACGGCCACTCTCTCACAGACCGGATGGTGTGTGCTGGCTACCTGGACGGGAAGGTGGATTCCTGCCAGGTGAGTCCTGCTGCCGCAGAGCACACAGACAATGGCACACCCACTGAGGTGCACTAGGAAAGGCCCCCAGGTTTCTGCCCCATGGCTCTCCTCCCCCCGGTGGGGGAGTCCTCAGTTTCTGGTCCATCACCAGGGTGTCCCTTTGCTTGATTTTTAGCACAGCTCTGGATTTTCTTCCTTTTAGTTTATATTTTTTGCTCTCATTTCTAAAGCCTGGTGGGTGGGGAAAAGGTAGAAAGAGACTGCTACATGTGCTGAGGTTGCAATATCAAAACCAGAACCTGCAGAAAATGTTGGGAAATAATAAGAGAGTACTTGAGTTTGAGAGCGTAAGCGTCAAGGAGAGCTGTGGGTGATCACAAGACAGGATAGGTGAGGGCAGATCAGGCACTTCAGGAGAATACCACAGCTGCCAGTGACACTGTCAACCTAAGGAGTGATATTATCAAAGATCTACTGGGATTAGGAGGGGAGGGGATGATGTTGATTGCGACTGGGTTTTTAACTGCCAGTAGTAGAACTGAACGATATCGTAATGGTCCCATAGTCTGACTGTCCTATTCTATTTTTACAGGAGAGGAAACAGGGTCTGAGATGTGAACTATCAGCCCACATTTTATTCGTGAGCTCATGAGCTCGCATGGAGAGAGGTCCCTGTCCATGGTGCTTTCTCTGACCCTGCAGCTCTGGGATTTGAGGCTGGGGCCGGGGAGCCCTGACCCCTCCTTAGGGTGTGCTTTGTCTCCTAGGGTGACTCAGGAGGTCCCCTGGTCTGTGAGGAGTCCTCTGGCAGGTTCTTCCTGGCCGGCATCGTGAGCTGGGGCATCGGTTGTGCAGAAGCCCGGCGTCCAGGAGTTTATGCTCGAGTGACCAGGCTGAGAGACTGGATTCTGGAGGCAATTGCCATGACAAGCAAGCCTCTGGCCCCCACGGTGGCTCCTGCCCCCACCATCCCCAGCACTGCCTGGCCCACTAGCCCCGAGAGCCGGGTGGTCGACATCACCACCAAACCCACACTGGCCCCGAGCTCTGTTCCTCTTGACTCAGTGACTGCTTCTAAGCCACAAGGTATTTCCTGGGGAGACAGGCAAAAGTAGGTGTCCCCTCCCTGCAGGGTCAGATCGATTGGTACTGCCTTCCTGAAGCACTCACGGGGAAAAGATGGGTGATTGATTAGTGATGTCTGTCATGAACAAGGGCTAAGTCACACTGACCATCCTTCCGATTTACTGCCTGGCAAAGTCAAGTAGTCCAAGAAGTAAACACAGAATATCCTGGTGGGTCATCAAGAGGCTAATGACCTTGACTGTGGGACCAGGGTGGGAGAGAGACTCATTTAGAGTTTTCTTTCACACGTGGGTGTCCTTACATTCTAATATCTGAGAACCCTAATTTCTCTTCTTTTTACCCAGGATTTTTCTAGACACGCTTGTGTGCTTCTTTTCCCATGTGAAGAGTAAAACCAGCTTATCCAGTTTTTAACATTTATTTTATTTTTAATTGTGGTGACAAACACATAACACAAAATCAACCATTTAGAGGTTTTGTGTATGGTTTAGGAGTGTTAAGTCTATTCACATTGTTGGCCTGGGGAACCACCTTGATGAACACCTGGGTCTGCTCACATGTTCTACATCTGTCTTCACTTTGTGATTTCCAAGGAGCCAGGTCCAGTCACAGCCCAGATACGATACTGATCCTTCTGTATGGCCCCATAAACCTGCAGCGCTCTGAGACCATCAAAACTTGGCCTCATGTAAATGTCACCTACATCCCACCCTGTCCCCAGATCTCATAATAATCTAACTCTTCCTTTGTTTGGTGAGCCTCCCCATGGTTCTGGTGTGTGCCCCCACCCCTTGTAGCCAGCCATAACCTGACCTTGGGGGCTGTAGGTCTGTATCTGGCAGGACTTAGGCTGATGGGGCCAGGGCGCTCTATAATTTTATCTTATCCTTTTTAACCTATACCCCCAGCTGTGTCACACACTTGCTGTGAGACATTAGGACACCTTTAAGCCTTGGTTTCTTCATCTGTATAATGGGGGTAATTTGCCCCAGCACAGCCAGAGCCAGGAGGCTGCATCCCGGTGTCCCCAAAACTCTCTGTGCCAGGTGCTCTCACTCTGAGCTAAAACACCCAGACCCTCCTCTCTTGTCCCCTCACAGAGTGTGGGGCCAGGCCGGCAATGGAGAAACCCACCCGGATCGTGGGAGGGTTAGGAGCCGTTGCTGGGGAGGTGCCCTGGCAAGTCAGCCTGAAGGAAGGTTCCCGGCACTTCTGTGGAGCGACAGTCGTGGGGGACCGCTGGCTGTTGTCGGCAGCCCACTGCTTCAACCAGTAAGACCTGCCTCGGGCCAGAAGGGCTGCTCAGCTCTCCCCATCATCACGGGGTCCCCACCCCAGCCCCATCAAATCCCCATGCATTCACAAAGCACTATGACCAAGCCTGTGGCTACCTGTGCGATAGGGTGGCCACAGTGGAGGCAGCCCCCTGGTTCCCACCCCACCCCACCCCAGGGCATCTGGATATCCATATGCAAATGAGAGGACGGAACATGGCCTTGGGGGTGCCGCCTCAAGGGCGTAGGCCTGGGCTGCACCTTCTGGGAGGACAATCTGTTGAGCTGGCCTTTGGGGGACAAATAGGGGCTAACTGGGGGTGGTGGTATGTGTGACAAGTGCTCCTTCCCCTCAACTGGGGGGGGTGGTATGTGTGACAAGTGCTCCTTCCCAGGGGCCTTCAGTCTTTGAGAGTCATAAAGCTATAAGGGCCTCTCGTGCTGCCGGGCCAGTTCCCTCTTGTTACAGAAAAGGAAATAAGGCCCAAAGGGGCTCCCTGCCTTGCTCTGGTCCTCTAGCCTGGGACCGCTTTTGGGGAGCAGCCGTGTGCCCCCCTCATCCTCCTGGTGCCCCTCCTTAGAATCTGGGCCCTGTGAGTCTACCTGGCTCCCTGGGGGCAGCGAAGGTGTCTGAGTGGCCCCTTGTCAGCAGCACAAAGGTGGAGCTGGTGCGGGCCCAGCTGGGCACCGTGTCCCTCATGGGCATTGGTGGGAGCCCAGTGAAAGTGGGGCTCAAGAGGGCAGTGCTGCACCCCCAGTACAACCCCAGCATCCTGGACTTCGACGTGGCTGTCCTGGAGCTGGCCAGGCCCCTGGACTTCAACAAGTACATCCAGCCCATCTGCCTGCCCCTGGCCATCCAGAAGTTCCCTGTGGGCCGGAAGTGCATGATCTCTGGCTGGGGTAACACGCAAGAGGGAAATGGTGAGTTCTCAGAGGGGTCTCTGCTCCCCACACCTGCAGACTACGCGCCTCTACATTCCTCCATGGGTCGCAAACTTTGGCCTGCGGGCCCAATGCGGTTGCATTTTATAAATAAAGTTTGGTTGGCACACAGCCACACCCATTCGTTTTACAGATGGTTCGGGTGGCTTTCCTGCTACCAAAGCTGTCCCAACAGAGACTGGCTCGTAAAGCCGAAAATACTCTGTGGCCCTTTCTAGAAAAAGTTTGCAGACCCTGGTGCTATAACCTTCAGAGCCTCCAAGAATTAATGGTTCCTTCGAAATCTCAGAGTGGCCTCCCGCAGGTCACCCAAGGTGCTGGGGACAGTAGCAAGATCCTAGGTCTCCGAGTTGGGACCCTGGGCTCTACTTCCTTCTCGCTGTGAGCCTCAGTTTCTTCGTCTGCAGGATGGGGGTGGTACCTCATGCTGAGGTTGTTGTCAGAGCTAACGTGGGTATTGAACGGTGACCACTCTGTAAGTGGTGTGTGGGGGGCGTCTCCTTCCTGCAGCGACGAAGCCGGACACTCTGCAGCGAGCGTCCGTGGGCATCATAGACCAGAAGGCGTGCAGTGCACTCTACAACTTCTCGCTCACAGACAGGATGCTCTGTGCGGGCTTCCTGGAGGGCAAGGTGGACTCCTGCCAGGTAGTGTTCACAGACGGGACGGGGGGATCTGGACGCGGTGCCCACACACCCTCCCCCCCGCCCGGCAGTGCTGCTTGTGTGGGCGCAAGGACAGAAGGAAAATACTTTTTAGTGCAGCAGTTGAGCAGGGAGAATCTGGGATGAACCCAATGTCTTGAAATGTGTAATTCGGAGAACTGATAGTACGTGTGAGCAGCTGGGTATATGTGAGTACAAGGCAGAGCCACATACATACTCGCACTGCGTTTAAAGGTGCACAGCAATGCTAACTGGAAAAGCTAACACAGATGAGTACTCGTACTGACCATGCTGTCCCACAGGATGGCGACAGCTACTCTGCCCGGGAGGTGGGGCACTGGGTGGGGGCGGGGCTGTGTCCCTCCCTGTGTCCATGTGTCCTCAGGCCGCGTCCTCCTGCCCCACTGATGGGTCTCTCCCACTGCGAGGACTCAGGAGGGCCTGGCAACACCCTCTGCAGAGAAGGGGCCAGATGTTCACAGCCAGCCTTCTTTGCTTCTTTTTTAGGGTGATTCTGGGGGGCCACTGGCCTGTGAGGAGACCCCTGGTGTGTTTTATCTGGCGGGGGTTGTCAGCTGGGGGATCGGCTGTGCGCAGGCCAAGAAACCCGGAGTATACACACGAATCACCAGACTGAAGGGCTGGATCCTGGACACCATGTCATCCCAGCCTCTCCCCACACCTGCCCCCTCCACGACAAGGACACCTGCCACCAGCAGTCATGCTCCCAGGACGACAGCTGGCCTCACAGTCCTGGGTGTCACGGCCAGCAGACCCACCCTCCGGGCCACCAGCAGGGCCACCAGTCAACCTGCCAACAGGACCGCCATGGCCATGAGCACCACTGCTAGGGGGCACACGCCACTTCCAAACACCCCCTGGACCACCATGGGGTCCCAGCTACCAGGTACCGGGAGGACGCACTGACACGTGTGGGTGGCAGGGGCCCCATATCAGCCAGCTAGGTCTGCCGGCCCAATGTCCCACAGTCTAGGTGACTAAAACAACTAACATTTGTTCTCCCCAAGTCCTGGAGGCTGCAGTCCCAGGCCACGTGCTGGCAGGGCTGGTCCCTCTGAGGCCGCTCTCCCTGGCGTGTGGACGCCGTCTCCTCCCTGTGTCCCTGTCCCTCTGTGCGTGTCTGTGTCCTGACCGCCTCTGAGAAGGACACCAGTCAGATTGGATCAGGGACCCCCAGTGACCTCACGTTACCTTGCTCTCCCCTGTAAAGACCCCGTCTCCAAACACAGTCGCCTCCTGAGGGCCTGAGGCTCAGGCTCCACCCTCTGGATGTGGGGGCGCACGGTCCAGCCCGTTGTCAGTCCTGACAGCCAGGGACATGGGCACTGATTGGGCAGATCCACAGGATCCGGTGGTAAAAGCCTTGTCCTGCAACCCGTCTGCTCCCACTTTAAAAAGGAGACTTCAGGGCACCGCGGGCACAGGGAGTCCCTGGGCAGGGGTCTCTGTTAGGGCAGTTCTCCGTCCACTCATCCCATGCTCGCAGAGCCCTCCTCTCTGCCAGGCCCTGTACTAAGCGTGGGTGCACAGGGAGCCAGGTGCTCTAGAAACACACACCTAATAGAATGGCAGGAGTCAGGCGGTAAAGGAAGACAACGCAGGACAAAGCTAGGGCGGAGGTCGGCTGGCCCCCAGGTTCCCTGCTATGTGCGTAACTGGCTGGTGGAGACACTGAGACAGTGTACCGTGACCCTTCCGCTCACATCAAAATGCCGGGTCCACTTTTACTGACTATTAGAACCCCGTGAAATTGCCACATTTGCATCATAATTCAAAGCCCCTTCAGATACAGGCAATGTCATGTGGCTTGAGCTAAGTCAGAAGCCGTCTGTACTGTCTGGTGGACTAGAGAGAAAGGACTCTGGCTTCTGCACGACGTAGGGCGTGCCGGGTGGACCCCCATGACAGATGGTGCCGGGAGACACCATGCCCCTCATCTCAGTCTTGAGGGACAGAATGGCCACCCAAGCAGAGCTCAGTGGAGAGGACATGGCTCTCTGGAAAAAGGTGAAAGTGGGCGGGGCCCAGCAGAAGGTACGGCCCCCCCAACTCCACCCCTGCCTGGCTCTGGGTCACAAACCGACCCCCAGCCCCTGCCTCTGCGTCTCTGTGCACACAGCCCCAGCAGACCTGGATTTGGTGCTCTCACAGCCAGATTCTGGGCACCAGGTCTAGTCTGGGCACCAGGGTGCTGGGCCCAAGCTGCTTCTGGGGGCCACCAAAGGAGACAGGTGCTCAGCCCAGAGGGCTGCTGGTCTGTGCAGACTGCACCCATCTTCCTTCACACTGCGGACTTTCCCACAACTCCCGTGTCTTGGTCCCTGTCATCCCCACAGTGACTCCCCACAGGACTGATCCAGAGAAATGACTCTGCCCCTTTCCTCTGTCATCAGCCCCCCTTCCCTGGGCCTCCCCTAAGCCGCCACAGTCCTTCAGATCAGTGGTGGCCAGAGGTGTGTGTGCATAATTTAACCCCATTACAGAGAAGTTGGGGGGAAACCACCCATAATCTTACTGCCCTATCCTGACCTTCATGTCGTGTCACGAGGGTGTTTTTTCCTCCCCCACCCACATATGTTCATAGTGTCCTTGTCCCATCAGCCCAGGTCACCCAGACACAGACCTGAACCCTAAGGTTTGTGGGCTCTTTGCAATGAGGCAGCCCTAAGGAACCAGGGGTGCCTCGCCAAACAATGGAAGTCAGGTTGTTATGGGATCTGGGGGGAGGGTGTGGTGTAGGTAACTTAGACGAAGCGATTTCGATGGGCTCAGAGCAAAGCAGACCATGTGCCAAGGGCCTGGGAGTGGGTCTGGAGGGTGAGGAGGACCCAGGGCCTGTCTCCTTGGAAACCAGTTAAGAGAGAGGTGACAAGAAGTCCAGAAGCCCCTCATCTGAGCCCTGCTCCTGGACTGGAATTCCAGGTAGTCTCGGTGATTTAGACCCTCCATGGCTCTGCTTGGTGACAGCAGTTTCTGACAGTTTAGTTCAGAGAGTTTAGGGCACAAGGTTTCCAGCAGGGCCCCAGGAAACCAGGTGTTCGATGCTTCATAGCTAGCCCATTCTTAGGAGAAATAGTTTCTTGTTAACTCTGCAGCTGACTTTATCTGGGCTCGGCCTCCAGCCTGATGATTTTCACTTTTCTAGTAGGTCCAGGCTGCAAATTCTTATCTTGGGGGCCCAGACTTGGAGGAAGCCCCTGAAAGGGCAGCACTGTCCATTGTGGGAGCGGTGTTTCCAGGAGAGGGGCTGCAGCTTCCGCAGGCCTCTTGGTTCTGGGCGAGGTCCAGATGGTGTCAGGAAGGTGGAGGAGGTGGGGCTGACGGCACTGGGCAGGTGGTCCCTCCTTCTACCGGAGGCGGGGACCTTTCCCAAAGCGGCGGTGCAGGGGAGACAGGCGGCTGCGGGCGGCTGGGTGGTGGGAGAGCGCTGGAGAAGGGGGCCGGCTCCAGAGCCGGAAAATGCCCTGTGGGGATGGGGGGGCGGGTAAGAGTACCCCTGCTGGGGAGAATGGCTCCCTGGCAGCATCCTTTTGAAAGCACCTTGTTTTTTCTACAGTCTGGGCAGACAGGTTAGCGCAGTGGGACGCAGCAAGGTTCTCCTGGGCAGTGGCTTTGGGTGTGCCAAGGCTTTTCGAGGCGTGTCCCCCACGCAAGTGGCTGTGCGGAGGGGGCCCAGTGCGTCCACCCGCCGACCCGCGGCCCCGCCCCCTCCCCCAGCAGACTGCGGCCTGGCGCCAGTGGCAGCTCTGACCAGGATCGTGGGCGGCAGCGCCGCGGGCCGCGGGGAGTGGCCGTGGCAGGTGAGCCTGTGGCTGCGGCGCCGGGAGCACCGCTGCGGGGCCGTGCTGGTCGCCGAGAGGTGGCTGCTGTCTGCGGCGCACTGCTTCGATGTGTGAGTCCGGCCCGCCCCCAACGCCCCGGCCCGTCTGTGGTTCACCAGACCGACCTGTGGCCCGAAAACTGTCATGCCTCGGCGTCGTTGCCCGGAATGCTCCCCCATCCCGAGGCTGACCATACGGGAATTCAGGGGCCCAGTCCGTCCCCGGGCCCCCACCAAAGCCGGGGCCGCAGCCTCTCCCAGGCCAGGGTCAGGCTTCTCCGGGTAACTGCGGGACCTCTCCACCCCCAACGCCATCCCCCAATGGCCATACTCTGGGGGGTCCCCTTCTTGGAAGGCCGCTCAGTAGAGTGGACCAGGCAAGGGGCCCTGCCCTCCATGGAGACGCCCATCTCTTGAACGCGCACTGTGCGCCTCGTGGGGCGGGGCCCTCGGGCCACCAAAGTCCTAGTATTGGGCAGAAATGAAGACGGCTTGTGGTGTCACCTCGTTGCCCGAGGGGGCGCATTTCCGTCATGGGCACCCCTCGCTGTCCTAGGAGGGGACGACTCAGACCCATTGAGCAACCCCAGGCCGAGAGGTCAAGTGCCCAGCCCACGGCCCCCAGCCGGCCGCTGGGGCACAAGCAAGGCCTTGGACACAGCACCACCGGGCAGCGTCAGGTGGGCGGGGGCCGTGGCGCAGGGATCTGGGCCAACGCCTGTCCGCGCGCCCTGCAGCTACGGGGACCCCAAGCAGTGGGCGGCATTCCTGGGGACGCCATTCCTGAGCGGCGCCGACGGGCAGCTGGAGCGTGTGGCGCGCATCTACAAGCATCCCTTCTACAACCTCTACACGCTCGACTACGACGTGGCGCTGCTCGAGCTGGCGGCGCCCGTGCGCCGCAACCGCCTGGTGCGGCCCATCTGCCTGCCAGAGCCCGCGCCCCGGCCCGCCGACGGCGCGCGCTGCATCATCACTGGCTGGGGCTCGGTGCGGGAGGGAGGTATGCGCGGTCGGGTGCCCGCAACCTCGGGGGTGAGGGGTCCAGGGGCGTCGGGAAAGCCCCAGCCTGTGCCCGCGCGGCCCCACCGGCCCGTGTCGCCTGCAGGCTCCATGGCGCGGCAGCTGCAGAAGGCGGCCGTGCGCCTCCTCAGCGAGCAGGCCTGCCGCCGCTACTACCCGGTGCAGATCAGCAGCCGCATGCTGTGCGCCGGCTTCCCGCACGGCGGCGTGGACAGCTGCTCCGTGAGTGTACTCTACTGTTGGACTAGGGGCTCTGCGGGGTCCAGGTCCCACCCATCGAGGACGAGGGCGAGGGTCTAGTAACTCTAAAGCCCGTAAGCCAGGCCCTACTCTCCAGTGCAAACCTGAGCTGATCAAGCAGGGCGTTCTCGGTCTCAGAGTTTTCACTCCACCACTGTTTATTGGGCATGGGCATCCGTCACGAGCCAGTTCCCACCCATCCCACCCTCCCGTCCCCTGGACCTGCAGAGGAGGGACACGGACATGCTGCATGCAGTGTGAGGCCCTGTTCTGCTAGGGGACCACAGTGGCAGGTGTCCACAAATGTCCACCAGCCAAATGAAATGGCTCATCCTGGCACTGAACCCATTTCCCAGATAATAAAAGTGAGGTTCACAAGGGTAGTTACTTATCTAGCATCACACAGGGACCCCAGGCGACACTGCTGTGGTGGACAGCCACCCAGGGGTATACAGATCAGGCCAGTCCTTTCTTGGCACAACAGCTGTTGAGGAGGTACTGGCCTGCTCTGAGCACCCTTCCTCTCTCATCCCCTCAGGGTGACGCTGGAGGACCCCTGGCTTGCCGGGAGCCCTCCGGACGGTGGGTGCTAACTGGGGTCACCAGCTGGGGCTATGGCTGTGGGCGGCCCCACTTCCCAGGCGTCTACACCAGGGTGGCTGCCGTGAGAGGCTGGATCGGACAGAACATCCAGGAGTGAGGGCCCATAGGCTGCCCAGGCCTGAGATGTGAAGGCAGCAGGAACCAGCGGCCACCCCACCCCAAGGTGGAGTCCAGATGGTGGGAGGGCAGCAGGTGCAGTTTTACTGCATGTTTCACTCCAATAAACAGCCCCTTGTCCGTAGCTTGCTGTCTCAGCACCTCCGTATTACAGCAAGAACCACTCGCCTGCACATCACCCAGGGCCCGGAAATGGGAGGAAAAACGGGGTAGGGAGAGCAAGGCCTCCCAGGGAAAGGGCTACCCCACAGCCTTTGGGGCTGGGGGAAGTTCAGCCTCATCTTCAAGGCTCCCTTTTGTCCAGAGAACGCAGTAGCACCAAGGGTAACGACAGTGGGGGTGGCTCAATCTGGGGAACCATCTCCCACGGAACCCCCTGCAGATAAGATTCACAGGGCTCTCTCCGCCCCCCTCGGCAATTTATTTGTCAGCCCACCCCCGGAAGGTCACAGCTCAGGTGGACCTAACCACACCCTACACCCCCAGGTCCACAGGAGGATTTTATGCCCAAGGGCGTGAGGCTGCCCGGGCACACTAGGGGAGGTGCCACCGGACTCGCAGCACTTTGCTAAGTTCCAGGGCCCCCAAAGTCCCCAGCTACACCCGCTGGCAGAGTGCGGTGGGTTGGGCGAAGGGGAGGGGCAGAGTCCCAACTGTCCCCGCACCAGTCTCATCCTCATAAACCAGGGCTGGCAGCGCGCACACGCAGGCCCCCACCTCACAAAGAGCATTTATGGAAATGTTGCAGGGGGTGGGGGTGGCCTGCAGGCCGGGCCGGGCCCGGTGCGTCCGGGTCACATGTTGGCTCGTTCCCGTTGGAGCCGCGAGTTGTAGGCGCGGGACACGGTGTTCCAGGCGTCCATGTAGCGGTCCATGCACATGGCGATGCACTTCTGGAGACGGGGAGAGCGCGCGGCTCAGCTCGGGCTCCGCCACGACCAGCGCCCCCCACCCCCGGGCAGCAGTCTGACCACACCCCCCCTGAGTATGCGCACGAGCACAGGTCCCGGCCCGCGGCCCCCACCACCACCGCGGGTCTCACCTGCTCCGAGTTGTCCAGGGAGCCCCCCGGCTTCCCAATGCACTTCCGGAAGCACTTGTCCGTCATCCTCTGTGGGGACACGCGAACCCTCAGCCGCGACGCCCGCCCCCTGGCGGACCCCGCCGCCCTTGGCCCCCGCCCCGGCCCAGGCCCGGACCTGCAGAAGCTCCTGCGCGTTGGCCACGGCGATCTGCACCTTCACCTGCTCCATGATAAGCCCCGGGTCCAGCTTGCCGCCGCCGGAGCCCCCGAAATCCGAGCCGAAGCCGCCCTCCATGGCTCTGCAAAGTCAACCGGACGGAGGCCGCGTGCGCCGACCCGTACCTGCGCCGGAAGTCTGCCGCCCAGAGCTCCATGGGAAATGGAGTCTGAGCGTGCTGGGGGCGGGGCGACGGCTGGACTACGATTCCCACAAATTCGCGCGGACGTTTTTGCGCATGGGCAGGCGAGACTGCGCGGGGAGGGTGTGGCTACGACCTAGCTCTGGGAGAGGCACTGGACCCGCGGAGGCCTGTCACTCTGTGCTCAGATCCGGTGCTTGGCTCATCCCACCGCACGTGCCTACGGGGCCAGTGGCACGTGTACCCTGCGCCCTGCAGTGAGGGTGGAGCCGGAAGGAACCAGTGCTCCTCCCTTGACCGAGAGCACAGGTCACGTAGGAAGCTCTGGTGGGAAAACTACAGAGGGCCGCCCGCAGGGCCGGCCGGTGGCTCAGGCGGCGGGAGCTCCGTGTGCTGCCGGTTGGATTCCCACATGGGCCACTGCCAGACGGCTCAGTTGGTTGGAGCGCAGGCTCTCAACCACCAGGTTTCTGGTTCTCCTCGGCTCCTGCAAGGGATGGTGGACTGCGCCCCCTGCAACTAAAGCAACTGCACCTGGAGCTGAGCTGCACCCTCCACAACTAAGACTGAAAGGACAACCACTTGACTTAGAAAAAGCCCTGGAACTACACACTGTTCCCCAAATAAGTCCTGTTTCCCTTCCCCAATTAAAAAAACACACACCACAATGCAAAACACTGGGGTAGTGATAGCACCAGGGAAGGTTAGGAGGTGGAGCTTGTCTATACCTGCCATTGGGACTTATTTGTATGTATGTGGCGGTGGTGGTGGTGGTGGTGGTGGTGGTGGTGCTGGTGGTGGTGGTGCTGGTAGTGGTGGTGGGTCTTAACCACTTGTTTACCCTGAAAAAGAATATTCCTGCTGAGAATAATTGGGCTCAAATTCATAACCAGCATCTAGCAGCCATTGTTAACAGGGGCCCTGAACACTGCATTTTAGGGAAAAGCCACAGACTGAGCTGCCAGCCTTGTGCACTGTGTTCCTGCTGGCTGAGTCACCCTTATGAGAGCTCCTAGGATTGTAAGTCTACCAATGGACTGAAGATCTGCCCCTTCCAATCAAAGCTGCATAATTACATCCTTATTTGCATATTTACTGACTAATCAGAATGTATGAAGCTGATCAATCAGGACAGTTCTTTATGGACCAAACTGTGCAAATTTGGAATCCTCATTGCATAGGAATGGACCAATTGGAAAGGGGGGCAGGCACTTTTCTCTAGAGAAGGCAGCCTCACCTAGGCTTAAGTAGAGTACTGTTTTCCCTGTTTGCAAATGGATCTTGAACACCTGGAGCCGCCTTCCTGAGCCACTGCTTCTACTCAGCTGTTTCACACCTGAGCTGGTCCACAGCCTAAAGGGACACTTTCATAAGGAGGGGTGTATGTGAGGACGCTTACCTTACTAGCACTGGTGTGTGTGTCTGTATGTGACACCACCCATAATTTTGAATGCAAAATGGGTAACACATGCTAAAATTCTCATGTTAATCAGCTACCTCCTGGTGGCAGGGGAGGGGACTTTGGCTGATTACATGTCCAAAAATTATGGTCCAGAGAATTGCAAGTGGCTAGGCCTCTGGAAAAAACTCACGAGATGATCTTGAGCTTTCTTGGCTAAGATGAGGTTCCTTTGAAGCTCCAAAGCATGTCTATTTGTAAAACAAATGGGATGCTATGCGTATTTTAAATGACTTCTGAGACCTCTCTTTAAAAAAATTTTATTGGGGAATATTGGGGAACAGTGTGTTTCTCCTGGGCCCATCAGCTCCAAGTCGTTGTCCTTCAATGTTGTGGAGGGCGCAGCTCAACTCCAAGTCCAGTCGCCATTTTCACTCTTTAGTTGCAGGGGGCGCAGCGCACCATCCCATGTGGGAATTGAACCGGCAACCTTGTTGTTCAGCACTCTAACAAACAGCCACTCAGCTGCCCTGTGGCCTCTTTTTCACTGTCCCATCTTCTTTGGCGAGGGAGGGGAGCTGCCATTTTGTGCTCAGGCTCCATGTCCAGAGCAACCTCTCTAGGACAATCAAGCCTCTGAGGCCATTCTCTGCTTTCTGAGCTGTCCAACTTTACTGCACACACTTTTCTTCCATCTCTGTTTGTGTTTGTGGACAAGTCCACCTTAAGGGGCACCATTTTTTTAAAGGAGAGGATCTCAAGTCTCTCAGAGACGATAAAATGTGTTTTTGATTGATTATTGTATAGAGCATTAACTATGAACACAAAATGGACTCTAATAATTCTGAAGGCTATGTCAGGCACAAAGTGACAGTCATGCCAGAGCATACTGTGAAAGGTGTACCCAGTGAATGCCCTACCCAGATAACTCCAGACGCAGGGTGGAGTGTGACCATCTGGATGGCTTTGTTGGATTGCAGATGGGGGCACCGCACCCAGTCTCGAGCATAATAACATCAGAGCTCTCTGATGGCTCCTCCCTCAGCTCTCAACCAAGAAGCTGACAGCCACATCTGCACTTGTCCCAGATGGAGCCTTGAAGCCTTGACTCCTGACAGTCCTGACACCCCACACTATGCACCGCAGCGCCCTAGGGACTCTCGCTGCACACCAGGCTCTCGTCCTTCTTGCGTAAGACTGTCCCTGTTTGCCTTGCCTAACTCTACTGCTTGCACACCTGGATGACCCTCTTATGTGAAACCCCTGCACCGCGACTATTGGAGACGACCCTCTGGCTGGAGCCTTGGTTAATGCCTGTGGTAAACCGAGGCAGCAGGACTGGATCCACGGCTTTATTCTGATAAAGTCTGATCTTGCGGAAAGACACAAACGTGTGTGAGACTGCTCCTTTGATAGCTATGTCCCGCTCACGACAATTATAAATTAAAAACAACTTGAAAGGAATTCTTATAGTATGCAAAAGCTTTGGCCACCTGACAAAACCTTAACTTACTCCATCTGCCAGAAACATAATTTGGATCCAAGTTTTTTTTTTTTTTTACTTTTATCCCCTTCTTCCGCCCCCCGCCCCCCGCCCCCACTCTGGTTCAAACAGTAGTTTCTCAGTCTAGTTGTGTAGGACACAGCTCCCTGGCCCATGCAGGTGTTATGAGCCTTGCACCGCCCCCCCACCCCACCCCCGCTGAGGCAGTCGGTCACCGGTGGTCAGTTGTCTGCTCTCAGCAGCTCACGATGGCTGCCAGCCACCCCACAGCAGCACACAGCAGGCCTTGGCAGCTCACACCAACCTCCGGCTGCTCACGGCCGCCCAGCTCCAGGGAGAGCCATTGCTCACAATCTTAGCTGTAGAGGGCGCAGCTCACTGGCCCATGTGGGAATCGAACTGGCGACCTTGGCATTAGGAGCACGGCGCTCCAATCACCTGAGCCACCGGGCCGGCCGTGGATCCGCATTTTAAGTTTTGTGTTATTGTGCTGTGTTTGTGTTCACCCATGTACTTAGGTTATAGATGTGGTCTATTTCTGCTGCTGGACAGTATTGCCAAAGTTGATTTGTAATTTCAAATTAGGTTGTAAAAAGACTTATTTAATTTGCTTGAAACACATGAGCACTTATACAAATTGGATAAATAACAGAAAGTAACCCAACTGTTTCTCAAGTGCACATGACCTAGGGTCAGTCTTCAGTGAGTAAAAGCTAGCTAACTTAAGGTCACTGGATTGATTAAAATGGCAAGTCTTTAGAGATAACGGCTAATCTCGTAAAACCATCAGGGAGTAATCTAAAATTACAAGCAAAGAGTTTAAAGATAAATGGGATAAGAGCGCCACAATTTCACCTAGACAGTTTCCCAAATCCTTTGGTTACTCGAAACCTTAAAGTCTGTTAAGATCTAGGCACTTATGACAAAATGATTGCATATGGAGAATAAAAGATGTGTGCTTTGTAAAAGAAGGTATAAGGAACGGGAAATACATTCTGTTGAAGGAAATGAGTAATGTTGTCCTAGAGTGAAATGATCTAGAATGAGAAAAGAAAAAGATAAGACAAAAACTGAAAAGTTTATGAAGGTTGGAGGTTTGTGGGAATCTTAAATTTTATGTGTTCAGGCTGGCTAGGATTGGAAGGGATTTATTCAGGTTGGCTGATGCAGAATTTGAGTATGGATTTCTCTCCCTGTAAAAAGACAGTTTTCTTAGACTATTGATATGCTCTTCATAAGAAATTATAAAGGGAAATATTTTGTTTTAGTAAAATGATTTCCTGTGCTTTGCACCATTAGGTCTTTGATGGTTTAGGTAAAGCAAACATTCCTTATACTAAGAGCTAAATTGCTTCCAACCGTTTAAATTCCTATAATTGCTTGCGAAGTCTTTAATTGTTACCAGGATGAAATGAATAACCAAAGTAAGGGATTCTCTTTATACAAAAGGGGGAAATTCAACTAATTCCTATTGATATGCTCAAATTGTGAGGTTTGGAAAGTGGATGTTATCCAATGGCCTCCTACTGAAGGACATAAATATGTGGTAGTGAGGATTGTACGTATCGCTGTGTCGAAGGGCTACAGCCACAACAGTTACTAAAGTACCTCTAGGAAGGATTTTTCCAAATCGGGGAATCCCATTAGCTTCATAGTGATCAGGGGGACCCATTTTACAGGATAAATTCTGCAACAGTTTTGTGAAAACTGGGCTGATATTGCAGTTATTTCCATTGCGCTTATCATCCCCAGTCCTATGTATAAGAAAGTGATTATAACTCAATTGGTGAAACTTGTTGAATCTTTTAATGTGCCTTGGCCTAAACTCTTCCCTTGACATTGCTTAACATGAGATCTACTCCCGTTGGGAAACATCGACTATCTCCTTTTAAAATGGCCACCAGGAGACCCAGGAGGCTAGATCAGGGAATGTATGAACCAGCTTTATTGAGGAGACCCCCTGACTTATTGTAAAGAGCTTATCAAAACCTTGAAATTAAGGCAACGTTGGTAGGCCTCTGCACAGGACTCCCTCCAGCCTTGTGGAAGGGATCATCCTGGGTATTGCTAACTGGTCCCTGAGCTGCAAAGATAAAAGGTGTGGACTCATGGAACATGTTTCTCGCTTAGAAAGGCTCCCACGCTTGCAGCTCGCTTGCCTGACTGGACCGCCCGCCTGCAGGAAATTGTCCAGAGCACTTTCCTGGGACCAGCTGCCACAGCCCACTCTTGTGCGGTGTAGTCCCTACGTTTGTTTCATAGTTATCATAATAATATAGTCCTGGGTATACTAGTGATCTGAATTCTCCTGCGACAAGATGGTCGCCATCCTTCAAGTTTAGACTGTCATTTAGTTATTCCTTACAATTAATCCCTGACTACATAGGACGACCTAACTTTTCTGGTTTTAACCCTGTGAATGGGAAACCAGCCCTGACTTGACTCTCGATTTCACCAAACTCCCTCCTTCTGAGACTTACTGGGTTAGGCTACAAAAGGGGGCCCATCTCTCCCTTGTGTCAACTGAAACCCACCCTCTCCATTGATCCCAGTACATGCTCTCCCACAGTGGGACCTGGCCACCTCCTACCACTGACTTAGTCTCTAGCCGTCCCTAATGGCATCACGATCTATATCTTAAATGCCTTAAATCGGCAGCATGTGCTTCGCCCCTGACTGCTGTGGAACCCCCCGTTTTCCTGCCAGCAAGGCAGAAAACAGTCCTATTCAGCACAGTGTTCCCCGCCCCATTGAAATTGACATTGCGGTATCTTCCCCACAACCCAGTGGGGAAACAGTCGGTTATTAAGGAGAAATCGTAGCTTCGCGTTCACCCTGTACAAGGAGCTGTTTTGGACCTGTGTCCATGTGCCCTTGTTTCTGACTCATCAGTGAAGACACACTGGTGTGTCCTGGTCGGACGAAGTGCTGCTCGTTCATGGAAAGTATGTTATGTTCCTTCTATCTTGCTTCTAATGCTGGAAGGATTTGTAACCTCGCTGTGGATATTGGACCCGTTTTTTAAGAGGAAATGACCTGTATTTCAATTGAGGTGATAGAGCAACATGGAAACAATTGATGACTGAAACTGTTGTACACGATCTTTATGAACATATGAGAATGGTTATTACCCTCTCCCCAATACCTTCAACTGAAGAGAGGCAGTTTCAAGTATAAGGAAATCTCCTTGATACAGGAGCGGTGTCTCAACAGTGGTCACTGCCGGCTGAAGGCTCTATCCAACACAGGTATCCTCCCTTTGTCAGTTCCTTACCTTCTACCTCATGCCAGTGTTTTTAAAAAATTGAAATGCATTTTAAGTGATGTTAGAATAAGCCTAACCTTTCAAATATCTATTCGTACGGATAACATTTGGCAGTCTCAAATTCTGTAAATTGCATTATTGGAGTTTAAATGTACTATATGATGGATTGTCTTTTGTGGGGCAGAAAGAAAAATCTTTTCCAGATGTTATCCACCCAGTGGTACTCATGCCCCTGCACTTCAGTGGGTCCTGGAGAGGACACGGGAGCCATGACATCTGGTACTGTTCACTATATTTTATTTATTTTTTATTGGGGAATATTGGGAAACAGTGTGTTTTTCCAGGACCCATCAGCTCCAAGTCAAGCCATTGTTTTCAATCTAGTTGTGGAGGGCACAGCTCACTGGCCCATGTGGGAATCGAACCAGAGAGCTCAATGTTATGAGCACTGCGCTCTAACCAACTGAGCCAACTGGCTGCCCCCACTACATTTTCATTTGACAGAAAACATCAAACTGTTATCTGACAATTATCAACAATCTGACTTCATTCACAGCTGGTCTTCACTTCTCAATCATTGACCCACAGATATATTTCAACCAGAGGCACGGCTTCCTGGAAAACAGACTTATTGCAGAATACCAGGAATATTCTGGAAACGAGAAATTCAATTCAGTGGATACTTCAGAGCGCTTACCTCAGACCAGACACTATAATAACTGAATCAGATGATGAGAATGTGCAGAAGTGGTAGAGAAACTGACTTTGTTCCCCTTTGTCTATGAAATCAGAATGATACAGTGAAAGAGAAAGATTATTTTTCTTTTTTATTGCCTCCCCTTTGGCAATCATCAGCTTGTTCTTTGCATCTAAGGGTCTGTTTCTGTTTTGGTTATTCATTTGTTTGTTTTTTTTTAGGTTTCACATATGAGATCATACAGCATTTGTCTTTCTCAGTCTGACTTACTTCACTTAGCAGAATGCCCTCTAAGTCCATCCACGTTGTCACAAATGGCGAGATTTTCCTTTTTGTGGCCGAGTAATATTCCATTGTATGTATGTACCACAGCTTTATCCATTTGTCTAACCACGGACACTTAGGTTGTTTCCACATCTTAGCTATTGTAAATAATGCTTCCATGAACATAGGGGTGCAGATATCTTTTTCAAATTACTGTTGCTTTCTTTGGATAATTACCCAGAAGTGGAATTGCTGGGTCATAAGGTAGTTCTATTTTTAAGTTTTTGAGGAACCTCCATACTGTTTTCCATAGCGGCTGCACCAATTTGCAATCCCACCAGCAGTGCACGAGGGTTCCTTTTCTCCACATCCTCGCCAACACTTATTTGTTGATTTATTGATGATGGCCATTCTGACAGGAGGTGAGATTGTCGTTTTTATTTGCATTTCTCTGATTAGTGACATTGACCACCTTTTCACATGCCTATCGGCCATCTGTGTGCCCATGTCTAGTCAGGTCCTCTGCTCATTTTTTAATTGGATTTTTTGGGGGGTGTTATATTGCATGAGTTTATATATTTTGGATGTTAACCCCTTATGTCATCATTGGCGATTATCTTCTCCCAATTGGTAGGTTGTATTTTCGTTTTGATGGTTTCCTTTGCTGTGCAAAACTTTATTTTAATGAAGTCCCATTTGTTTTTGCTGTTGTTTCTCTTGCCCAAGGAGATACATCCAAAAAGATACAGTAGTACCTCGGTTTTTTAATGTGTCCGTTGATGAACATTTAGGTTTACGAATGCCGTACATGTTATGGATCTATGGTGTAATTAGATGGTAAAGTTTATGCTAAGTTTGCAGTTTTAGGGGTTGATTTTAAAGGTTTGGAATGGATTAATCCATTTTGCATTACTTTCTATGGGGAGACCATGCCTCAGTTATTGAAAGTTTTAGAACTTGAACAGTCTTCCAGAATAGATTATGTTAGAAAACCGAGGTACCACTGTATTGCTAAGACGGATGTCAAAGAGGTTACTGTTTGTTTACCTCTAGTTTTATGGTTTCAGGCCTTACACTGAAGTCTTTCATCCATTTTATTTTTATGTATGGTGTAAGAAAGTAGTAGTTTCATTCTTTTGCCCATGTCTGTCCCATCTTCCCAGCACCACTCATGAAGAGCCTGTCTTTCTTTACCCTGTTGTACATCCTCGCCTCCTTTGTCAAAGATTAATTGACCACATAAGCATGGGCTTATCTGGGCTCTACTTGGTTCCATTGATCTGTGTTTTCATGCCAGCACTGCACTGCTGATGGCGGTAGCTTTGTACTACTTTCTTAGCAGGGTGCGGGATACCTCTCTTTGTCCTCAAAATTTCTTTGGCTATCTTTTGTGGTTTTTTGGCTGTCTTTTGTGGTTCCATACAAATTTTAGGATTAGTGGTTCTGGTTCTGTGTGTGCGCATGCACGTGCGCCCAAGGTGGCTCACACCAGAAGAGTTGAGGAAACCAGGCCCTTCGCGATGGCCTCTCTCTGGCCAGCATTCTAACTAAGTCTTGTAAGTGGCCTGCAGGTGTCTCCACCCTCTTCCGTGTCACACATGGACCCCGAGCATGTTTGAACCAATTGGATGTGGAAAAAGCTGGTTCCTTGTAATGTTTTTCATTTCAGTTATTGTATTCAAGTCTGCTTGGTTCTTTCTTATACTTTTTGTTGAAGTTCTCCCTAAGGCCCTCTATTCCATTAAAATTTAGTGAGCCTCCTTAGGACCATTTATTTGCATTATTTATCAGGCAAATTACTTACCTCCTTTTCCTTCGGGATTTTTTTCTGGTGATTTTTCTTTTTCCTTCATTTGAGATTTTGCCTTTTCATTTTCACTTTGTATATAGGAATTAAACAAAACAGCTCTCTCCCAGGCTTGAAAAAGTGGCCTGATGCAGAAATGCGCTGTGGAATGAGTGCGGGTGGGAGCCAATCAGGCGCCTGCAGAACTGCAGTGCCCTGTGACATCGCTTGCTCCCTTTGTTGGGCCGGGAACGCACTTCTACCAGACTTACTTCTACCAGAGCCCCTGGTAGAGCCTGCCGCTCTGTGGAGGTGGGGCCGACGAACAGCCTCAGCCGTCTGTTTGTCTCGTTTGCTGTCAGCTGTTCAGTCCCTCGCTTGTCTTGCAGACTGTGTTCTGTATATGCATGTGCTGCCCTTGCTCCCAGGAGCAGTGAGGACAGCAGCCCCAGCCCCTCCAGTTGCTCATTCGGGGAAGCCATTGGCATTTTAGCAACTGGACTCCAGCAGCCCTGCGTCAGTGAACTCAGGCAGAACTTAAAAGCAAAATGTTTATTGGAGTGTTGTACAAAAAAGTTTCCAATCAGAAAATGTGTGTTACAAATAATGGGAGGAAAAAACAGACCACACATTTGGCATGCACCTTAAAGTCGCCACCACCCGCCTGCAAGGTAGTCCAGCCGTAGTTCTGGAAGCTGCCACTGCCCAGCGTGCACGTGTGCTGGGGCCGGCGTGACGTGCTGCCTGGACGAGCATCAGCTGCTTGGCTGTGCCAACGGGGGCAGAACTGCTGGGTCTCTACATCAACCTTGGCTAAGAGCCAAGCTACTGTGTTCTAGGTAGGCACCCAGCCCTGGCTCCAGACTCAGTGGGAGGGCGTCAAGGCACCCCCCCCTTCCCAGCGGCCAGTCCAGCTCTTTTCTAGGAGGGGTGCTGGGCTCGGACAGAGAAGCCCCTTCATTCTAAGTGGCTTAGGGCTAAGCTTAAGTACACGTGCACTGTTTCCCAGGCGATAGCCAGCAATGTCACACTGGTTTCTGCTCCGTTTCCAAAGGATTATCCATGAGTGTCACCAACCATCCTCCAGTGGCCAACTGGCGACCCAGTCTAGCTGTCCCTCCCCCAAACTGCCAATACCCATCGTTGCCCAACCCTCCTCCTCCCTTCCTGTCCACAAGCTCAGCTGGGCAGACTGTTCCAGCAAATCAGACAAAAATTCCAGAACAGAACTCTGATCCCCCAGATTCCCAGTGTCAGGATGTCAGTGCCCCATGTCTGGGGTCTACTACGACCCTCTTCTATGGCTGCACCTCACCCTGTCCTGCCACTCAGTGTCACATGGTTCCTGCTATGGGGGGTGGGGACGGGGACAGCCCTCAGCCTCAGGGGCCCTGGAAGCACTCCTGGGAAAGATCACACATGGGGTACAGGGTGCTCCACTGCCAAGGCAGGCAAGCCCTCTGGGGCCCACCAGAACTTTCCATTAAGTTATTCTGATGCCCCACCTCCTTCCATGGCTGGGAACATAGGGTAGCCAGGCCACAGGAAGATCTCAGATCTGTAAAGACCCATAAAGCAAAGGCTGCGGGCGGACTCGAGACGAAACAGCTCACTTGGGTAGTCAGCCAGCACTCTCCTGGCCATAAGCAATTCCTAAGGAAAGCCAGGCCCGAGGGTGTGCCCAGGACAGGGCAGGCATGCTGCTCCCGGCCGCTAAGGCAGCATGTCACCACGGCTCAGTGCTGCATCTGTAAGACTTGAGCTGTGCTTCTGGAAGGAGTTTGCTGTCTGGGGCTCAGAGCTCACCGAAACAGCCCCCCGCCCCGGGACTATCCCCATGACCCTGGCCCAAGCCCCTGAAGCAGGATCGGCAATCTGAGTACTGACCAATGTAAAAAAATAAATATCCATTAAAAAAATAACTTCTGTGTAGTAGGTGGGGGGTATAAATGGCAGGCTAATGCAGAGGGGGTCGCTGGGCAGCCAGAGCTGGCCTGTGTAATGGGGAGCCACCTTAAAGGGGTGAGCTGGTGGTGGCCTGTCTGAGTAACATTATTTCAGCATGAGCGATACAGACAGAAACAAGGTTAGCGATATATAGGCATAAGAATATACATGAGCCGGCGGGAGGAGACACTCAACCCTGCACACAGGCGTGGCGGTCCACTGCTTCACCCTGAAGCCAGTATCTCCAACAGGAGGGCAGGAAGTGGTTGTTCCACATGGACACTGTTCTGAGACCCAAGGCATTTTCTGCTGAGCTTGTCACACTTGACCCCTTACTGGTGACAAATCTTTGATCGGGAAGTGTCCCTGTCCCCAGGTTTCCTTCTCTTCTGTCCTGTTGGTCTTGCTTCAGAAGCACAAGGGTCAGGCATCCAGAAAGGGAGAAAAAGCCCCCCCATGGTGCCCCGATTCACACAGGCTGACAAGCCCCATCTGCCACCTGATGCCATCAGAGCAGGAGTTGGGAACGTGCAACTTCCAAGCACCCAGACACTGCCTTCTGGTTTCCAGTTGACTGAGCTGCCAAACTCCACAGGGGTGCCCCTGCCACTGCCAGGCAGGAACCTGGATTCTGAATTTGGTTTTTAAAAGCTTAGTAACACAAACAGCTATTGAATCCCTGCACAGTTCCTGTGCCTACCTCCAGGCCTGCGGCTCAGGCCTGGTCTGCGACGGAGGCAGGCTCTCCAAGCCTCCAAGCCCAAACCCATCAGCCATTCAGTTCCTGGGCCTCAGATCCAACCAACAGGGAAACTGTCACCAAAAAAAGTCTGGACAGTGGCGAAGGGGGAAGAGGAGCCCATGGAAACCCACCCCCACATTCTGACAGTTTGCTTAAAAATTCTCTAGAAATGTATCAAGGACTAAAGAAAGCCAATGATATAAAAATAGTTTTCAGTGGCTCTGGGTAAAGAAAGATGTGTGATGAGGCATATTCTGTTCACATCACACGGCAGCCTCGTGAGGTGGTCCTGGGGTCCCCCTGGGAGGAAGAAAGGACGGCAGCAGTTAGGTGGGTCCGGGAGACAGGCGTGTGCCCCCCTGGCTAGGCAGGCAGCTGGCGGCCCCCACCCCTTGCCAGGGAGGGGCTGGACCAGCCCAGCGCCTGAGCCACCTCAGGAAGACCAATCCTCCACCAGATGACAGAGCCAGTGGCGACAGCCTCAACTGTTCCCGTTGCAGACCTGTCTATGTCTCTCTTAACTCTGTTCTGAGCTACACATCACAATTTTATGTCTCATGCACCACAAGTCTCATAACATCTAACACAGTGTGGTCCTGGGCTCTCAATCTTCTCCCCAAAAACCATTATTTAAGTTACTAGTCTCTCAGACAAGGAATCATGCTACCAGAGAACATTCGCTGAGATCCCCAGGGCTACGTTGGTGCCACTTCGAGAGGCAATCAGCTTTCAACACCCCACTTTTGGCTCCCTGGGCCACTACCCCAAGATGCACACAAGTTAAGACTCAGAGGCAAGGAGAACTACTCACGGCCGTCTCTGGGTTGTGGAGCCCAGTGGAGACAGGGACAAGGGGTGGGTGGTACCAAGGAGAGGCCGAGGGCAGCTCTGCCCAGAGCTGTAGCAACCCAAGTGAGCATGGTTTTGGGGGTCCAGCCAGCAAGGCTAAGGGGTGTGCGTGCATGCATGTGCACGCCCAAGTGTATACCTGGGATCCTACCTGCTGATGGAAAAGGTCCTCCTCACCAAACTCAGCTCCCTCTTCTTCTCCCTCCTCCCCATTCTCAGCCTCACGCGCCACTGAGGACTGCTTCACTGTTCTGACAGCCACTTCCTGTTTGAGACAAGAGCCATGGCCACTCAACCCCCAGGGGTGGGGGGCCCAGCCCACAGTGGTGGCAGTCAGCATGCTCTTGCAGGTGTCACCAAGCTGCAGAGCGCCATCCAGGGACACTCATGGGCTCTGCCGGCCTAAGTTCCAGCTCAGAGCTCCTGCACCAGCCTGTGGGGTGGGGTCGGGTGGGCTGAACAAAGGAGACCTCAGGACTGTGGCAGAGGAACCCCACACCCCAGCCCCAGGCACCCACCTCCCCACTGGCGTTGACCAGGACGGTCCGGAAGCTCTCGCCTGTGCTCCAGCTGTTCTGGCTCTTCCACACGAGCGTCGAGGGGGGGCTGGGGGCCACCCCTGCACCAGCTGCCCACACCTGGGGACACAGGAGGGCCTCCTCATCAATGCTGGCTGCAGTCCTGGTGGCGTATGCCAGCAGCTGGTCCTCCATCACAATGCCCCTTCATTGCCCCAGGAAATTTATTGGGCAATATTGGGGAGCAGTGTGTTTCTCCAGGGCCCATCAGCTCCAAGTCGTTGTCCTTCAATCTAGTTGTGGAGGGCGCAGCTCAGCTCCAAGTCCAGTCGCCATTTTCAATCTTTAATTGCAGGGGGCGCACCCACCACCCCATGTGGGAATTGAACTGGAAACCTTGTTAAGAGCTCACGCTCTAACCAAGTGAGCCATCTAGCCGCCCCTGCCCCAGGAATTTAATCCTTCCAGCCCTACTGGGTCCTGCCCAGGGACGATGGTCACCAGGGTATGAAAGAAGAGACTGAGATCCACAGTAGCCAAGGACAGTCATTTTGGCAAACAGGCCAAGCCGGACTCTGAAGCCCGTCAGCTCCAGGGCCCACACCCATGACTGTTCCATCTCTTACCAATGCCTGCTGGCCCACATAGCCTGGACCCAGACTGCCTCCACTGTGGGACCTGGCATGTCACCGAGGCCTCCAAAGGGTTCCAGGGAGGGTGCAATGGAGCAACGCCGGCACCGATGATGTGTACAGTAGGCAGCTGTTCCCAGAGCCAGGAGCTCAGCCAGCACCCAGCCCCAAGCCATGTCCTGCTTCTCACAACCTGTCGCCTGTGTGGCTGCCACTGTGACCTCCATCCCACCGCCTGTCAGTCCACCAGTCCTTCTGCAACCACCTACCGTGACGGTCTGGCCAGCACGCAGCACGTACTTGGGTGTGAACTTGTAGGCAATCTCCTCCCCTTCCAGGACCTGCCTCTTGACCTTCCAGTTCCCCAGAGACTGGTCCTGGAAATGGGACACCGTCTGACACAATTCTGGAAGACCCAGCCCACAGCCCCAGCGCCTGGCCCCTCACCTTGTCGGAGCTGTTCTTCAGCTGCACAAACCTGCCCTCCAGGTCGACCTCCTCGATGCTGACGCTGCCCGAGGCCGAGGCCTGCTGGGCCCGGTGGAAGCTGCCACCGCCGCCACCTGACCCGATGCTGCTGGAGCCTGTGCCTGGCGGCTCCTCGGCCTCCAGCCGCCTCCGCTTGCTGCGGCCTGAGCGCCCTGCAGTGGCCATACTGCTGCCGCTGCTGCTCGAAGTGGCCCTCGAGATGGTGACCCGTGACGACGGGCTGGGGGACAGCTTCAGCCTGAGAGGGACATCGGGTGACTGGCAGTGAGAGCCAGGACAGCCCCTCCTGCCCTGCCCCAGGTCCGTCCCCGCCCCCGCCCCGCCCCTCCTGGCCCCGCCCCCAGCCCCGCCCCCCCACCTCTCCTCCTCGCCCTCCAGCAGCTTGCGGTAGGCGCTGATCTCCATGTCCAGGGCCAGCTTGACGTCCAGCAGCTCCTGGTACTCCGCCAGCTGCTGCTGCATCACGTCTCGCATCTCCGTCATCTCCAGCTCCTTGGCGTCCAGCATCTTCCGGAACTTGTCGCGCTCCCCAGCCATAGCCTCCTCCAGCTCGCGGATCCGATCCTCGGCTGCATTTGCCTGGGGAGGGGTCCGAGGTCCAGGTCAGGGGGAGATAGGGGTTCAACAGCGGGCCAGCCCCACTCAGGGCACAGAAAGGACAGTAGAGGGCATGGCCAGCTCCCGACCTCCGAGGCTGCATCTACTGCCCAGGGGCAGAAGAAAGGACCTGCAAGGATCGTGGGGCAGGAAGGGGACTCCCATGCGTCACCTGCTTCTGGAGGCCAGACAGCTGGTAACTGAGGGATTCGACCCGCATGTGCGCCTCCTTCAGCTCCTCACGGGCAGCGCTGGCGGCCTTGTCATTCTGCTCAGAACTCAGCTTGGCGCTGTCCAGCTGAGGGGACAGGGCGAGTGAGGAGCCAGGTGTGGGGCAGAGGGGCCGCCATCCACCTGCTGCCTGCCCGCCCACTGCCCTCCTGCCACCGTACCTTGGCCTGGTAGGTCTGCTCCAGCTCTAGGCGGTACAGACGCACTTGCTCATCGTGCTGGCTGCGCAGCTCCTCCAGTGCCTGTGCCATCTTGAAGTCGTACTCCTGCTGCCGGCTGCTGTCCACCTCTACCAGGCGCCGCTCGTGCCGCCGCCGCGTCTCCCGCACCTCCTGGGGACAGAGCGCGGTAATCCCGTCCTGGTCACCAGTACCCTCAACCCAAGTGCCAGGTGTGAGCAAGGGTACCAACAGTGAACCTCTGGGGAGTCGCCCCGGTTACGTGTTCACATTTCACAGTCACCAGAGAGAACACAGTCCAAGTGTCTGTCAGCAGGTGACAGACAAACATAACGTGTCCCATCCAAACCCTGGAATATTACTCGGCCATGAAAAGGAGGGAGGCGCTGACATTCACCATGTGAACAGACCTTGAGCACACAGTGCTCAGTGAGAAGCCAGACACACAGGCCACACAGTGTGTGATTCCACTTATGGGAAACGTCCAAACAGGCGCGTCCACAGACAGGATGCGGGTTAGTGGTTGTCTGCTAATGGGGACTGGGCTTATTTTGGACGATGGAATGTTCTGGAATTAGAGGTGATGGTTGCTCAACTCTGTGAATGTACTAAAACCACTGTAAATCACACACTTTGAAAGCTTTGAGGTATGGGAATATTTCAATAAAGCTGTTATGTAAGAAAAGAATTCCTGACTGGGCCCATCCCAGGTGCCCAGGGCCTGAGATAGAGGCCTGGCTATGAGGACAGCTGTGGAACGAGACAGTGACACAGCTGAATAAACCAGCTGACGGGCCCCCACGTCACATGTCCCACGAGTGCAGCTGCCCAGGCACATGGCGAGCTGGGGACTTTAGGGGAGAAGGCTCCACTCTCACACTCACGCTACCTCAGAAATCAGTCACTGTTACTGTGTCATCGGTCCCTAAGAACAACAGAAATGCTCCTCAAGGAATCCAGTCCTTCTCACAGGGAACTGATGCCACCGCGGGAGCCATGACAGCACACCCACCTTCACCACAGCCCGCCAGGCTCTCGTCATGCTCCTCTTCATGGCCCCGCTCCAGGAGCTCGTCACAGCCCACCCTGGGGACCCCCTCCAGGAGTTCTTCCTGGGTGCCTTCCTGCTTCCCTGTGCGGGCCTCTTCACGGGTCCCCTGACATATAGGGGTGCCTTGACCGGCCCCCCCTCAGCTGCCCTCCCGGCCGCCTCCCCAGCTCCCCTGGTGGCCCTGGTTGTCATGGAACCTGGCTGGAGCCGCAGACCATTCTTTGGCTGCATGGCCGTCCTCCCACCAGCAGCTCTGCAGGGCAGTGACCACATAAACCAGTCAGGCCCCAGGGTTCCATTCTGGGCCATGACAGCACAGTGGGCTGAGTGATGACGAGGTGGGAGGACCCTCATGTCGGCCCCCTCCCAGAGGGCACAGGACCACAGCTCTACTTGTGGGGACCTCGGTCTCTGCCAGCCAGGCCTGGCCAAGCCCAGGGACAGAGGCCCAAGGATTAGGAGGTCAGGGGAGGGAAGCACATGGCCCGCACCCATCCTTTGATAGGGAGGGAGTAAAACAGGCTTAATGGTGGCCCCATAAAGGTATGTCTGTGCCCTAATCCCCAGAACCTGAGTGGGACCTTATTTGGAAGAAGGGACTTTGCAGATGTGGTTAAGTTATTGGTCTCAAAATGAGATCATTCTGGATTATCCAGGTGGGCCCTAAACTTAGTTCATAAGTGTCCATGTAAGAGACAGAAAAGTGACATCAGCCTTACCCCGGAGTGAGAAGACCCCTTCCTCTCTCCCCTTAAAGTTACAAGTCTGACAGCTGTAACTCAACCAAGGACCCTGCTCAGCACACAAACATGTTTGAGATCCCAGCATGGGGACATGTGAAGGTGGTTGAATGGAATGAGCAGCAGAGGCGGGCCGCGGAAGGGCAAACGGGGCACAGATGCAGTCCCCTGCTCCCGGCGTGCTGGCGCGTTGGCAGCGGGTGCAGGATTGGGGCTGCAGCCCTCGCACAGCAGCCGGGGTCGGCAGGGGCACAAGCCACATTCCGACCTAAGTGGTGACGGGCAGAGACGCGCACACCGTGGGGGGAGCCGTGGACTAGAGGCCGCCCTTACGGCCGGGCGGCAAAGAGCAGACTCGCGAACCACCTTGGACAGCACAGCGTGCCGGCAGCCACTGGTTTCAAAAAGGAGGCGCCGGGAGCGTCACCGACCGCCACATCGCACCACAGGGGTGGGGCCCTGAGATCGAATGACCCGGATACAGAGGGGACGCCCACCACCCCGGGGAATACTGGGCGCTTTCCATGACCGAGGCAGCACCACCAGTCCAGATCCGGGAGGCGCCCCACGCAGGTCAGAAAACGAATTTGCGCGATAGCACCACCTGCTGGAAAGGAGAGGAAAGACGTCCGCTTATCAGCCTGATGATTTGCCAAGAGCTAGACAGCATCTAAACCGGAGTTCGCTGCCTCAAATCCACAGGCAGAGAAACGAGCCATCGGGTACCATGAATAACCAAGGGTACCACACTCCCTGACTTCAAATTATACTATAAAGCCACAATAGTCAAAACATGGTACTAGCAGAAAAACAGACACAGACCAAGGGGACAGAACTGAGAGCCCAGCAATAAACACACTCAACATGGGCAATTAATTTTCAACAAAGGAACTCAAAACATTCCATGAAGAAAGGATGGTCTCTTTAATAAATGGTGCTGGGAAAACTGGACGATCACATGCAAAAGAGTGAAACTAGACTGCCATCTAATGCCATAGACAAAAATTAACTCAAAATGGATTAAAGACTTAAATATAAGACTTGAAACAATAGAACAGAGAATAAAACATAGGCACTAAATTTACAGACCTTGATCTCAGATGGGTTTTTGTGAACTTGACTCCAAAAGCAAGAGAAAAGAAAAAATTAACGAACGGGAGTAGGTCAAACTAGGAGCTTCTGCACAGCCAAAGAAACGACCAACAAAACAAAAGGCAACCAGGTGAATGCGAGAAGACATGTGCAAACGACATTTCTGATAAGGGGCGAATATCCAAAATACATAAAGAACTCACACAACTCAACAACAAAATCCAATTAAAAATTGGGCAGAGGACCTGAGCAGACACTTTTCTAAGGAAGACATCCAAATGGCCAACAGATACATGAAAAGACGCTTAACACCACTAGCTCTCAGGGAAATGCAACTAAAAACCACAATGAGGTACCACCTTACACCTGCTAGAATGGCTATTATCAATAAGTAACAAGTGTTGGTGAGGATGTAGAGAAAAGGGAACCCTGGTACACTGTTGGTGGAAATGTAAATTGGTGCAGCCAGTGTGGAAAATATGGAGGTTCCTCAAAAAATTAAAAATAGAATTACCTTATGACCCAGCAATCCCACTTCTGGGTATTCCTCCGAAGATATATGCAGCCCTATGTTCATTGCAGCATTATTTACAATAGCCAATATATGGAAGCAACCTAAATGTCCATCAGCAGATAAAGACAATGTGGTATATATACAATGGAGTATTACTTGGCCATAAACAATGAATGGAATCTTGCCATTTGCGACAACATGGATGGACTTAGAAGGTATTGTGCTAAGTGAAATAAGTCAGACAGAGAAAGACAAATACCATATAATCTCACATGTGGAATCTAAAAACAAAACAATTGAATAAACAAAAGAGAAACAGAGCCTGAGGAGCAGAGAACAAGCTGGTAGATGCCCAAGGGGACAGAGTGGGGGAATTGGAAAATACATTGTAAATCATATACCTGTAAGGAATCAATATAAGTAACAGATCAGCACTGCTCTACATATTATTCATAGTGACCATTTTAGCACACTCGTTTTTAGATGTGGTTTTATCACCTAGAGAAAGAAAGGAAGAGAGAGAGAGAGAGAGAGAGAGAGAGAGAGAGAAAGAAAGAAGGAGAGAAAGAAAGAAAGAAAGAAAGAAAGAAAGAAAGAAAGAAAGACCACATAGATATTCATTCCCTTGGTTTGAATATGGAGTTCTCTCTGCACATCCAATTGGTTCAAACATGCTCGGGGTCCATGTGTGACACGGAAGAGGGTGGAGACACCTGCAGGCCACTTACAAGACTTAGTTAGAATGCTGACCAGAGAGAGAGGCCATCGCCAAGGGCTTGGTTTCCTTAACTCTTCTGGTGTGAGCCACCTTGGGCGCATGTGCACACACAGAACCAGAACCACTAATCCTAAAATTTGTATGGAACCACAAAAGACCCCTGATAGCCAAATAAATTTTGAGGACAAAGAGAGGTATCCCGCACCCTGCTAAGAAAGTAGTACAAAGCTACCGCCATCAGCAGTGTGAAGGTGGCATGAAAACACAATCAATGGAGCCAAGTACAGCCCAGATAAGCCCGTGCTTATGTGGTCAATTAATCTTTGACAAAGGCGGCGAGGATGTACAACAGGGTAAAGAAAGACAGGCTCTTCATGAGTGGTGTGGGAAGACGGGACAGACACGTGCCCGCAGCACACTGAGACCCACCTCCTCGAAGACACTCTTGCGGAAGTCCAGCTCTTCCTGCAGGCTCTGACAGCGATTCTCCAGGTCCACGCGCATCAGCGTCTCCTTCTCCAGCTGTTTTTTGGCCACTGAGTGACCATCCTCTGCCTGGGAAATGCAGGACAACAAGCTGAGGTGATTCTCTGCTTCACCACATGGCTCTTCGTGCCTGGGGGAGCCCCTTAAATACACAAACTCCAATGTGGGTGTCAACTGGGTTAGGGGTCTGCAGGCCGCTGGCATCTGAGCCCCAGGCTGCTCACACCTACACGACATCCCTCAGCCACCCGCACATGCACACCAGCTTGAGGCCTCCCGTCTCCAGACTGGGGGCTGCCCAGGGCCTACCTTGGCCAGCTGGGCCCGAAGCTCAGCCACGTCGCTCTCGAGGCTATGCTTGTCACTGAGGGCAGCAGCCAGCTCTGCCTCACTCCGGTGGAACAGGGACTCCAGGTCCTTCACACGGCCCTGGGCCACTGTGAGCTCGCCCTCCCTCTTCTTGGAGCTAAAAGTCAAGAGCAGCAACAGCCAGAAGGGGTAAGCAGCTTTGCACACAGGAAGGGCCAACAAGTTCACTTCTGCCTCTGAGCAATGGGCCCTTTTGCTTAGCGCGAGCCTGACCCACCCTGGCTCTCAGGTAAGGGAGCCTCGCCTATCGGCACAAAAGGTGACCCTTCTTCAAACCTGCCCCATACCATCGGGACTCTGTTAACTGACAAATACAAGCACTCAAAAAACCCTCAAGGCATGGGTGCTCATGTCCTTTCCTGAGATTTTTGGACACGGAAAGGATCATTTAGGGGAGAACTCTGATTTTTTTAAAAGTTAATGTATAATTTATTAAAGTTATAAACTAAAACCCTGGTCCCTGAAAAGCTGACCTCCTTTGTAAACTTAAGCTATGTTAAGAGGGTCTCGGTAGTCTAACAGACAGTTATCTCTAATATCGAGCATTTAAGATGCCAAATAGATTCTTTAACAAATAACTCTTAATAGTGTGAACTTTATGTTCTTAGACATTTCTGAATGTAATTCTAAATCTTCTCGGGGTTGAAAGTTTACCCACCTCGCCCTCCAGGGAACTGACTGGACCATACCCAGCAGCTGTGGCAATAGCCAGGCTCCCCCTTGGCACTGCTACCACCGGGGCCTGGTTGCTCTCTATGGGGGTTGTCTTGGGCACTGTGGAGGTTCAGCAGCACCCCTGGCCCCACCCACTGATATCAGGAGCACCCCCAGTCATGACAACCACAAATGTCCCCAGACATCGCTCAGTGTCCCCCGGGGGCAGTCACCCTGGGTGAAAACCACTGGGAACACGACACTGCCTCAGCTCGCCTGAGGTGGGGTGGCCTCAAGACCAGTGACTCAGCCTGGAGAACGCTGTCCTCGTGCCAGGTACATCTGGAAACAGCCCTGCCCTCACGAGACAGAGATGACAGTAAATATGCTGCCTGCTAATCTGCTGTCAGAACAGATGAGTCGGGAGATGGGGACCAGGCTTGTGCCAGGTGGAGGCTGCACCTTTAAGTGGCACAGGCCCTGCAGGAGGGGACCCTGGGAATGAGCCAGGCCCAGAATGTCCAGAAGTGCAAAGGGGATGAGCTGTGCCTGGCAGGTTCGAGACCACCAACAAGGCCAGGGTGACTGAGCAGAGAGATCAGGATATGTGGAAAATTTCTAAACAACTTTATCCAATTTTAGGTTCTGCAGAACTACATGGAATGGTCCAGAATGCAGGGGCACTCACTGGCTTACGCACCTGTCTTAATTTGTTGGGTCCTCTACAGCGCTACCTGCGATTCTGTCATCATGGGGATTTAGTGATAAATTTGTCAGGAAAAGAAAAGCACTGGATGTGACCTGTCGGGAAATTCAAATTTGGGGTGACAGCCCACCCACTTGTAGCCCTGGAGGGGCTCGCAGACCTGAAACAGGAAGTCAGGCCGCCAAGGAGCACCTGGAGATCTGTAATTGCTCAAGGCGGGAGACTGGAATGGGTGCACCAGGGCCCAGTGTGTCCAGGAAGCCTTCTTTCTAGAGCAAGGCCCTTAACAATTAAGTCATTAGCCCAGATGTTTACAGCCCCTCCCTCCAGGACCACTGCATTCCACACTCTTTATTGTCATCCTGTTTTAAATGTCTGCAGACCCCACCATGCCCAGAAGGAGGCGAGTCTCACTTAGAGGCCAAGGAAAATGACTGGTCTGAGGGCACAGTTGCCACCCAAAGAGGTCACAGAACAATGGGACCAGCCTAACCAAGCCACAGGAGCCACTGGTGGCAAACTCCCAGATGCTGGAACATGGCAGCAGCCAGGACATCAGGTCACAGAGGACATGGATCAGCAAGCCGCCTGAGGCTCGCTACGTCAAAGAGCATCATCGACATGTAACTGTATCCACCTTTAGTTTAAAAGGCGGACAAGAAACGCTGGCAGAAATGTCTGCCAGCAATCCGTCGGGGTGGGGCTGGCAGCTCACAGAGACCTTTATTTTTCTCTTTAAACTATCTTGCCTTTCCCGCTTTCTCCACAGTGAGCATCTATGACTGACAAGCAGAAAAAAACGTAACTTCTTCTTCCAGGAGTAGCCGGGCAGAAGGTCAACCCTGAACTTCCACGTTACGATTGCGGCTCATGCCACATAACAATGTAGCTCACTCATTAACCAGGCGGATTTCCGAAACTGAACTTTCCAGTCATTTTCCTGTAAACCTAAATCTGCTCATAAGCTTGCACCACACACATAAATCTTATTAATTAAAACGCCTATTAATCAAAAAAAAAAAAAGAAAGAAAAAGGATAAAAATAAGAAAATGCTGCAAGCGTGAAGGTGGCTCTGTCGGCTGCTGGGACTACGAGAGGGCCTCAGGAACCAGGGTCCAGGCCTGGGTCACAGCCAGGCTAAGGGACCAGTCCCCAACCCTGTGCCTCAGTTTCCCCCTCTGTAAATGGCGATGACAATCGGGCCTGCTGGGGTCACTGTGAGGATGAAAGGGGATCACACCTGAACTGGTGTGTTATTCATGGTATCCCCTTTATTACTTTAAATTGTATTTAAATTACTTTATTACTTCTGTATTTAAATTACTTTATTACTTCTGCTATCACCTCCAGCACCACCTTGCTCTCCAAATTTCCAGAGCCCTTTCTCATAAGCAGGCAACAGAACATGCTTTGCAAATAAAAGCCTCCAGCCTGAAGGTCGCCTGTCCATGCCTTGGCCTGTTAGGGCAGGGGCGTGCGGAAGCTGGCCCCAACATTTCCCAGTGTGGGGACCCTGAGAGGAGGCAGAGGACAAAGCAATGAGGGTTGGCACACCAGTGGCTCCCAAATCCAGGGCAGAGGAAGGAGGTGGCGGGTCCTTGAGGACGCTGAACATTACAGCCTGAAGGAGGAGGTGGGCCCAGCACTCCCAGGTCCCCTAGATTCAGTCTCAGGAGAGCTGCTTGGGTTCAAAACCCTCCTCAGGCCAAGTTATGCTTGAGGTGTAGAGAAATAAGGTGGTTGGGGGCAGATAGAAGGTCAGTGCTGCCTGAGTGGGGGCCCCGCTCAGACCCCATCCCATGTTCTCAGAGTGGTCCCCGCCACAGGAGTTGAGGGGATAAGGAGGTGGTGAGAAGCCACTGCCCCCAGCAGCCTCCCGCCCTGCACACACATGGCCCTGGGGTTGGGACATTATGCCAGCTGCACCCCGTACCTTTTGTTGGCCTCTTCCACCTCAGCCCTCAGTTTCCCTATTTCGATCTGTAGCTGGGCGCGCTCTCGGGCAGTCTCATCCAGCAGTCTGCGGGTATCAGCCAGCTCTGACTCGTACAATGTCTTGATGCCACTCACCTGGGAGGACAGCAGGGTCCAGGTGAAGGAACCCCCCAACCCCGACAGCGTGCGTCCAGGCAGGCCTGTTGTGGGACACACGCCTACTGACCCCAGAGGCCTCCCAACCAGCTCAGTCCTGCCCAACCCGGTCGACCCCTGCCCGCCCGACCTGGCCCCGTCACTTGTCTCCTGCCAGGTCATACCCACCAGCTGGGTGCACAACTCATATTTCCCCTTGGCCTTCTTGGCCCCACCCTCCCCGTCAAAGTGCACAGGGCCACGCACATGTGTTCACAAACCAGGACAGTGAGACAACCCCACTGGGTTAGCTAGAGTCAAAAAGATGGACGGTTACAAATGTTAGCGAGGACGTGGAGAAATGGGAACCTGCGTCGGTGGCTGGTGCAGCCGCTGTGGAAGACAGTCTGGCAGATGGTCCCTCAGCTGGTTAAACAGGTAAGGTCAGATATGGACTCCTGGCCCCCTTTCACAGATGGGAAAACGAGGCACAGAACAATAAACTGCCCTCCCTGACCTGAGAAGATACGGGACAGAGCAGGTCTGCTGGAGGCAATTCCAAGAGGACACACGAGGTGGGAGCAGACAAAGCAAGCTTCTCCCTCCTGTACCCTGGCTGCCTCCCACAGCCCCCACCCACACACAGCAAGGGCCCGCCCTCCCACGAAGGTGTCACCTTGGGCCGCCCTCTCCATTTCTGTCCTCTGGGAACTGTCTTCTGGAATAAACTCTGAATTCACAAAAAGCCGCTGGCTACACTCTATAAAGATAGTTGCACCTGGGTTCACATGCCTGTCTTTGCCCTGTCTCCTGTCATTTTACCTTCCAGAACTCTCCTGAGCTCCAGGGAGGTTCTACATAGACAAGGTCTCCTGCACCTCCCCCGATGGCATGCCTGCTGGGGACCCTTGTCCCGCGCCCTCCCTTCCCTGGACAGGAGGATCTTGGGCCAGACCAACACGACAGGAAACTAGGGCAAGATCAGAACTGAGCCGGGTTGGAGCACAGGACACAAGGGGAACCAGCAATTCTCAGACTGGACTTTAGGTTTTTTGATATTTTGTTCACCGTGGATTTGTTGCATTCATTTTAATTTTTAAAAATATTTCATTAAAATGTTACTTATCCCATCAGCCCAGCGTAACCATCAGAAAACATCAGACCCCAATAGAGGGGCATCTACCAAACTCCTGACCTGCTGCCCTCGTGACTGCCCAGGACATGAAAAATGAGGAACGTGTCAGAAACTGTCACAGCCCAGAGGGGCCCAAGACGTGACACCTGTCATGTGGGATCCTGGATGGGGTCCTAGGACCTCAGGGGAAAACTAAGGAAAGGTGAACAAAGAGTGGGTGTTGGTTAAGGAAGATGTATCAATACTGGTAAGTTAGTCCTAAGAAATACTAACTAAAGATGTAAACAGGAAACTGGCTTGGGGTACACAGGAACTCTGTACCACCTTTGCCATTCTTCTGTAAATCTTAAACTGGCCTAAAAACCTGGTTAAATGTTTAAAAATATATCATAGTTCATCCCCATGACTGAGATTTTGGCCCTCCCATTAGATTACGTGCCTGAGGCGAGTGCCCCCCTTACCCTTCTCCCGGACCCTGGCCCATCTCGGTGTCTTGTTTAAAGTACTTATGTTCTTCTCGGGGTGTTTCCGGTGTGTGTGCTAATAAGGCAGTTATCTATAACCAGGCCTGCAAACTCATGCCCAGGGCAGAAACTCCAGCCCACTGCCTGTTTTTGTCCAGCCTGCAAGCCCAGGATGGTTTTTAAGTTTTTAAATGACTGAGGAAAAGAAAAGAGCTATTTTGTGACGCAGGCGATTACATGAATGCCCACTTCAGCCCATATGCACAAAGCTTTACCGGCACAGGCCGACGCGCTCCTCCACATGCCATCCGTGGCAGCTTTCCCACTGTAAAGGCCCAGTCAAGTAGTAGTTGTGACTGAGACCGTCCCGCCCACAGAGCTGAAAATGACTGGCTTTTTTCAGAAAACGTCTGCTGACCCCAATCTACGGCACTGGGATGATTTAGAAAATTCTTGTGTAGAGGACGAGCAGACAGCGGATCTCTTTCAGACCACTAACAGGTGCTCTCTGCACCTGTGACCCTCACTGTGGTCACTGCTGAAGCCTGGGGCACCAAGCGGGAGAGGGACAGCTTAGGCCTTTTGTTTTTTACTGCTTGCATCAAGCTTGAGGAATCCCGACAAATGTGTGAGTACTGTTGGCTTGGGATGGGGATGGGGACAGACAACCCCAGGTGGCCTTTTCCTTGTTGCCTATGTCCCTCCGGGGACAAAATCACTCCGTTGAGAAACAGCTCTGCATGTAAAGCAAAACATGGGTTCCCACGGGCAGACACAGGCTCCCTCCCCTAAGCTCCAAGAGCCCAGCCCAGTCCCTCCTCCTTTGTTCCACTTGGGGAACACCCCCCCACCCCCACCCCAAGCAGCAACAAGACACCTGTGCTGGTAAGGGAAAAGAAACTGAAGCCTGGAGGAACTTAACACCCCTTTGGGAAGGCTCCCTGGAGAACCTTCCCTCCCTCGCTGTTCCATCCCTCCCGTCTCCCAGCGCCCAAGAGCTTCCTCAAACACAAATCTGGCCGGCATGCCACCCCACCACCCTGCTTCCAGAGCTCCTCCAGCAACAGCAGCGCTGACTACTCACTTCAGTGCTGCCCACCCAAGTACTGCCCACCCAGCCAACAGGTACCAACTGACAGCCAATGGGAAAGGCCTGGAAAGTACACGGGCTGGGTTTGTGTGGAAGTGTGAAGGAGAGAGTACGTGTGGACGCGACAAAGGCCCCAGCTGCTGGGAAGGGACACGAAGCTTTCATTTTACCTTGGGCGTCTGAATTGCTCGGGTTGTATTACAAACATATGGGATGCTTCTAGTATTTTAAATGGCAGCTTCAAAGTGTTCCTTAAGTGGCTTCTCAGCCCTGACATTAATGGCATTTGGGGCCACCCTGGGCACTGTGGGATGTTAAAGAGCAGCCCCAGTTGTGACGACCACAGATGTCCTCTGGAGGGCAGGATCACCTGGAGGGAGTGTTCAGGTAACCTGCACACTCCCCGGTGTGACATGTCCACGTCTCCTGCAGCCAGCTGCCCAGCTCCCTGCAGGCATCCCAGCCACTCACAGCCCACTCCCCTCCAGCCTGGCCAGCCTGGCCAGCCTGCTCACCTCTAATGGCCTCAACCTGTCACTCACTGACTTCCTGCCCGGGCCCCACTGTCATTTCCAGGTCACTCCCTCCAGATAGCCCTCGATGACCACCTGTACCCACTGCTCCAGGTCCCCTTCACTCAGCAGTAAAGACAAGCATTATCACCTCAGTCCCTCAAGTAGCAGGAAGCTTCTGGAGAACAAGCTAGTTGAATCTCCCAGCCCTGTCATTGCCTAGAGCCCCCCACAGCCTTGGAGCCCTGAAGGTCACAGTGCAGCAGGCTTACCCCACCAAAGCCCTTTGCTCCCAGGTGTTAGCTTGCATTCCAACAACCCTTAGTAACAGAGAAATAGGCAAAAGCCAGACAGGTAGGGGGCGGGGCAAGTTGCCTAGGCCCGCCCCTGAATGTGACCATGCCCACCCAGTGGGGCCAGTACCCTGCTCCCTTGCCACTTCCACCATGCTCACCAGGCCCAGCAGTATGGCAGGTCAGTGCAAGTCTCACCCCATTTAGAGGTGGGGAAACTGAGACCAGGGGAAAGACAAGAAACCAGCTCAAACATGTCGCGCTGATCAGCCTGGCAGGCAGGAACTGGGCCGGCATGCTGAGGACCCTCGCACTGCAGAGGCAGGTGGTAACGCTCAGTGTGGGACAATTCTAGTCCCATGTACAGGTGACAAAACAGGCTTCAAAAGGCCGAGTGACCTGCCCAAGGTCACACAGATTAAAGGCAGAGTTTGGACCCCAAGTCTGAATTCAACCCGGAGCAACCTAGGACACTCCCAACCACCAGATGGTTTTCCTTCCCCAACACCCAAGCCCCTCTTTCTGAGCTGTTTCCTGTCCCCCTGACTATTAAACAGGGACCACAGAACCCAGAACCCAGACGAGTGCCTCTGCTGGACACCAGCCTTGTATTCTATTGCCTTTACAGATAACCCCTGTAAAACACAATTGTTAGGTTCCTAAAAAATGCCGTGTTATGCAAATCCGTGTTATACGAAACAAAGAACTAGAATAAAAAAGGGGGTTAGGTTCCAAAAATTAAAATAAAAACCATACTATTATATTTTTATAATTAAGAGAAGTATCTTTATTAAAGCGATTTTCACCAAAAGTGTAACATGTTAATATGTATTAAATGTTTTCTTCGTCATCAATACTAAGCTTTTATTACATTCTTTGTTCAGGAATTTCCCTAATTTTGAATGAGATATATTTTTGCTCTTAAAAGCTCTTATTGGGCCGGCTGGGTGGCTCAGGTGGTTGGAGTGCCGAACTCCTAAGGCGGATGTCGCCGGTTGGATTCCCACATGGGCCAATGAGCTGTGCCCTCTACAGCTAAAATTGTGAACAATGGCTCTCCCTGGAGCTGGGCCGCCCTGACCTAAGGTGGGGAGCAGCAGGAGGTTGGCGTGCTGCTGTGAGGCACCCACCAGCGACCAGTGGCCTGGGGCGGGGGGAGGCTCTTATTATGCTCCACGTTGTTCCGGGATTTCTCTAATTCTCAAACTGTGTTTAGAATGAAACCCTGTTCTACGATGTGTTGTACGAGGGTTTCCCCCAATTCTCGAGCTGTGTTAGAGCAAAATTGGGTTACAGAGGTGTGGTGTTATGGGGGAGGGGGGGCGGAGGGGGTTACTTGTATTTTACAAAACAAACACTAATTCATCGTGGCCCCATAGACAAGCCCAAAAGGTGCGTATTAAAACGCAGAGACTCAAAATGGTTAAGTGACTTGCCCAAAGTCACATAGAGGGCAAGTGGTTCTCAGAAATGACCACCCTCCCATCTGCTCCTCTCCCAGAAGTCCATCATTTGGCCCATTCTCCCGATGGGGAAGGCGAGGCTCTGAGTAGCTGTGCAGGCTCCCGGACCCACCTCCCACCAGGCTCACCAGAAACCACGTGGTGAGTACTTCCCACTTTTTCCGAGGACCCCTTGAGTTGGGCGGGGCCAGCGGAAGGGAGAAAAGAGGAGAGGGGTTTGAGTTGGCAGCCGCAGCCCGCGAGCCCGACAGACCCCCCCGCCGGGTCCTCCGGGACCCCCCCCCCGCCCTCACCACCCCTTAGGGGGCGGGGCTTACCCAGCCCCTCCGCCGTCAGTCTGCAGTGAAGCTGCGCCCCACGTGACTCCTTCCCCAAGACCTCGCGTCTCTCCTCACAACTCCTGGTGGTGGGGAGGCGGGGTGGACAGGGCCTACCAGGCTTCTATCCAACAGCCAAGGGGGTCCGAGGCCAATTAAGGGCCTCCCAAATTTCCTCGGGACCCCCGAGGCACCAGACCCCCTCTCCTCCGACCCCACCCTATCCCAGGCCCGGGTTGAAGACAGGTCTCCTACTGCCCGACCGCCAAGCCAGTCCCCAAACGCCCCAGGACTCATCAAGGGACACCTGCAAAGTTCCACGGAGCACTGAAACCACGTGATTCTCCCAGGGACAGCCCCTCCTTAGGGACCCTCAGAGGGCAGGAGCCTCCAATCTCCGAGACCACAGAACCGCCTCCAATTTTCTCCCGGGACACCCGAACCACCAAACGGAACCCCGGAGACTCCCCGGCTCCCTTGGGGGCGGGACCTCGCCTAACTCACACCCCCTCCCAGTGCCCCCCGATTTCCTCGAATCCCTTGGTGCGTGGGGCTTGCCCCGCCGTGCACCGCTCACTCAGGACCCCAGGCCTCCTGAGGACCCTGCAAAGGACGGTTCTACCGCCGACGGCACTCCTCAGGGGATACCCGCTCCCCGCTGGCGCCCTCGGTGGGCGGGGCCTGCCCCAGCGTGCACCCCTCACTGAGGGCCCCCCAGACTTTCTGGGGTCCCGTCGGTGGACCCCCCCAGAGTCCGGGGCCCGCGCCCACCTCGCGCGTGGTCACCTCCTCCCTCTCGGAGATCTTGAGCAGGAGCCGGTCGTTCTCCAGCTCGAGCGCGCGGACGCGGTCGATGTAATGCGCCAGTCGGTCATTGAGCTCGCGCAGCTCCTCCTTCTCCTGCAGTCGCGACAGGCGCGTAGGCGACAGCGGCGTGGCGGGCCCGCCCGCGCGGCCGGGCAACGGCGTGGCCATGGCGGCGGCGGCGACGGCACCGACGGCTCGGGGCCCGCGCGGCTCGGGACACCGGCCGCGGATCAGCGGGCTCATTCAATCCGAGACTCCGACCAAGATGGCGCTCGCTGCCCGCTGCTGTCGCCGCGGGGCAGCCTAGGACTTGTAGTCCGGCCGGCGCCGCGCGCGGGGCACGCCGGGAGTTGTAGTTTCCTGCGAGGGTGGGGTGGGGGAGGAACTCTAGCTCAGTTTCCCTCTCTGTCATTAGCTACTATTCATTAAACAGCTAGCAGAAGGCGCGGCGTCCAGAACCAAAGCACCGGTTTCAAAATCCCAGTTTGGCCACCATATGAAACTGGGTTTCTTTCCAGTGCCTCAGTTTACCCACCTGAATCACCTACCTATCTCTTTGGAGTCTCATTAAAATTAAAAGTGGTGAAGGACCCTTAAAAACATGCTCAGTGACTTCACTTATTTGTGGAATCTTAAAAAACAACAAAAATGAGCTCATAGAAAGAAAGAACAGATGGGGGGCAAGAAATGGGTGAAAGGGGTCCAGTTACAAGACAAGTAAGTCCTGGGGACACAATGTACAGCATGGCAACTATAATTAACAATACTCTATTGTACATTTGAAAGTTGCTAAGTCAGTAGATCTTAAAAGTTCTCATCACAAGAAAATAAATGGTAACTGTGTGTGGTTGTTAACTAGACTCACGGTGGTGATCAGGTCACAATATTTACAAGTAGCAAATCACTGCCTCACATACCTGAAACTATCACATGTCAATTACACCTCAGTTTAAAAACATGCTCGGAGAAAGAAGCCAGACACAAAACGCACATGCTATATAAAACCCCCACCAGAGGCCAATCGATAAAGCATGGAAGCTTGGGCCCCATCCCTCCCTGCAGTGGGGGTTCGTCCTGTTCCTTATAGGAGGACATGGAGTAACATCCCTGCTCTCCCCTCACCTGATTCCGGAAGCTGGCGTGTCCACTAACCGCCTCCAGTCCGGACAATCAAAAATAGCTCCAGACATTGCCCCATGTCACCTGGGGCAAGAGGAACAAATTTTCCCCACTGGAGAATTACTTCCTTCCTGTACCCCTGGAAGTTGCCAGGTGTTCTTTCTGTCCAAAGAACCCCTCCCCACACATCACACCTGGGGAACTGGCTAAAACTACCTCCCTCAGGAACCCTAGCCAATCCACCAAGGTACTCACCAATCCTGACACCTGATACGCACTCACTAATCCCCTCTAACCAGAAACACAGGGCTGATCCCTAGAACCCAAGCAGCACGGAGTCCCTGGCTAAACTGTGACTGTGCTCTCTCTTTGAAAGTTACCTTGTGTTTGTGGATCTCCTACTGTTTTCTTTCCCTCCGACTGGCAGGAATATAAAATATTAAGACAAGGGGCAAAACGTGGGTGTTTAAATCAAAACATGAATAAGTGATATTACAGGAGGCAGCGCAGGAGGGGAGAAAAATGATTGAGGTTTGGGGGTGAAATAGGGTCACTTTTCCTACCCTCCACCGCCCCCCCACGTAGCTCAACCCACTCCCCATCAAAGCTCCAACTGACCACCAAACCTGATCCCCACTCGCCTGTCATTCAAGGCCCGGCAGGTCCCACCCGCCGCCTGCCCCCCACTGCCTTGGCCCCTCTTGGCACTTGGACATCCAATCGCCTCCGGGTCTTTGCCCGTGCTGTCCCCCGCTCCCCGTCAGGATACTGTTCCTCTCCTGTATTTAGGGTCGGGCCTCAGTCTTCCCCTCAGTGAATTGAAGTCTGGCCCCCATTCCCTGCCCGGATCTCTCAGCACTAGCCGGGGCCTCAGGGTGCTCGGAGCACCCCGCCCTCCGCAAGACCCCCCACCCCGGGGGCTGGACTCCAAGTCCCAGAAAGCCCTGCGCTTCCCGTGGGTGGGGCCGGGGCTCCCGCTCCCCGCGCGCAGTTTGGGAGGTACTAGCAATTTTCAAACTTTGGCGCTGAACGGGCGGGGCGGTGTCAACTTCGGCGTAGCCCGCCCCTTGCCGGGAGCCAGAGGTGTGGGGCACCCGGCCAAGCTGGCGTGTCCACTCCGCGAGCTCTCCAGGCACGACACGGGGCGCTGTCTCCGGGAAATGGGTTTTCGAGCCCATTTCTAGGGCGGGAAACTGAGGCACACAGGGATTTACGGGAACTGTCCCGAGACCCCAGCAGGGGCTTGGCGGGGGCGGGATTCGAACCTGGGACCCTCTGACCCCAGGGCGCTAGAAAGTTAATGGCCAACTGCTGTCTGCTTTGTGGGTATAGGGTGCCAGCGGTGGGCGAGGAGCCGGCGAGCCTGGGACTGTCCAGCCCCGCGAGCTCTGCGTCCCCCGTCCTTCCCTGTCTCCCACCCCCACACCCGGCGCCGCCGCCCCGACTCGGCGCGGGAGTTTGGCGCCACATTTTCCAAAACCTCTGCGCATCAGCAGCTGCTGGCTTCCGGCCTGGATCCTGAATTCCGGAGCCTGGATCTAGGGATCTCGGATTCCAGAGCCTGGATTAGGGGAGCGGTGGAGGCTGATTGAGAAGCCTGGATCTGGGATCCCCGATTCTGGCGCATGGACCTGAACTCCCGGATTCCAGAGCCTGGGGAAGATTCTGGAACCTAGATTCCAGAGCCTGGAGGCTAGACCTGGAATCTAGGATCGGAATTCAGGAATCTGGGGATGGAACCCTGTAATCCCAACTGATTTTGGAGGTAGGTCGAGTGCAGGAGCTTATGGGAATAGCTTTTTGTTAAGTGGGAGAATGGAATGATGAAGTCAATAAATATTGGTTGAGCACCTCCGTGTGTCTGTCACTGGGTCTGCCTCAATGACTAAAACAAAGGTCCCTGCTTTTCGCCAGAGTAGGGGGACAGGAAACAAATGAAGTGAACAAGTAAGTAAATGATAGGGTATATTGGAAGTTAGTAAGTGTGGAGAAAGAAAGCAGGGTAAAGGGGCTTGGGAGCATGTGAGGTAGGGGGCTGCATTCTTATATAGGGTGCGTCTCTTAGAGAATGTGACATTTGAGCGAGGACTTAGAGAGACTCGGGGATGAGCCAGGTGAACGTGTGGGGAGAAAGCCTTTTAGGGGAAGGGACCAGCCAGTACAAAGTCATGTTCTAGGCACAGTGGACATGGCACTGAATGAGAACTTCCAGTGGGCGGAGACATATTAAAGAAGGAAATAAATATGTAATATAACATCAGCGTATTAATTATCTATTGCTGCATAAAACCTAGCCTCAACATATATAGTGGCTTAAAGCAACTCACATTTCTTACCCATTTCTGTGGGTCAGGAATCTGGGAGCAGTTCAGCTGGGTGGTCTGCCTCCCGGCTTCACAAAACTATAGTTAAGGACTCACTTCCAAGCTCACCCATGCAGTTAGTGGAAGGGTTTGGGTTCTTAGAGGCTGTAGCTGAGTGCCTCGGGCCCCTGCTGGCTGCTCTCCATAGGCTATCTCTTGTCCTTAGCACATAAGAGGATCTGGTTTGGGTTTTGAAAGTTTCATTGTTTGTTGTAATAGGGAAACAAAAACTGAAAACAATCCGAATATCCATTGGTAAATATAGACCGATACCCTTGTGTATATTCACACAGTGGAATATTACACAGCAGTAAAAAGGAATGCAACCCAGCAACACCCATCCACAGGATGACCTCCCCAACATAGGATCGTACAAAAAGGCAAAGTGTAGAAGCATACCTACAGGCCCCTGCCGTTTTTATAACATTCAAAACCCGACCAAACTAGCTGTGTTATTTAGGGGTGCTCCCAAATGTGATATAATTGAAAGAAAAGTGGGGACATGGTTATCCCGGAAGTCAACAGAGTGGTTGCCCTCTGTAGGGGGGGGCAGGTGGCACATGGTCTTCAGTCTCTAGAGGGAACCAGCCCCACCGACATCTTGATTCTGGATGTCTAGCCTCCAGAAATAGGAGAGAACAAATTCCTGTTGTTTTCATCCCTGCAGGGTGTGGGGCTTGTTTGTGGCTGCCCCAGGAGACTCAGACACTATAATTGCAAATCGAGCACTTTCCTGCATTCTGAGTTGCCCCAGGGTAATCGTAGGGACCCCTGGATTTGCAGCCAGCTGGCGTAAAGTGAGCGTGGCCCTGGGGAGTGAGCTGACGTCTGAAGCCAGGCCAGTCTGACAGGAATTGTGCTCTCAAACCGTACAAGTGGCTAAACTCCATGTGTCCAGAGAAACAAATTATCTGACGGAAAGTTGGGGTCTGCCCTCTATCAATTTGCACCTACTAAGCAGATTTATTTCCTCATCCTGATTGCCTAGAAATGTGTGGTTCTTTGAGTGCTTTGAACCGGTGGGTGACATCTCTCTGCTGTTCTTGTTAATACAATCTTTGACACATGTTCATCGTATATTCACAGAAAAATCATGCTTTTTCATTTTTCAAAAAAAAGTGTATCCTTTTAAAATAATGCCAAGACCCTCAGAGTGACGTTGGGGACTCATTCAGTCATTCAACCAGCACACATTTATTGGTACGTACTTGTGTACCAGGAACACCACGCTGAGCAAAACAGACCAAAACTCCGCGTGGCAAAGCTGATGTCGCAGTGAGGGGTGCAGATAACAGCTCTGGTGAATAAGTTGAATAGGTAGTATGTTAGGTGGTATTCGGTGCTAAGAAGAAAAACGGGGGTGGGGGTATGAAATGTGTGGGGTGGGGGTGTGTGAAACATACAGTGGGTGGCCCAGGAAGCCTGACAAAAGGAGGGACAGAGGCAAGATGACATGGGGTGGGCAAGGGAATCCAGGGGTGGGGGGGAACCAGCAAAGAAGAGGGCTGGAGGGAGGACGTGCCTGGTACAGTCTAAGAACAATAGAGAGGGTTTCTGGTGATGTTTGTCTTTGGACTGTGAGCAGAGGACACACGTGGTGAGACAGGTTCTGGAAGGGGCCCTTTGGGCGCTGCAGAGAAAGCCAGCTGAGGTGGACACCAGCATCCAGGGAGGGAAGGGGTGGCTTTCAAGCTAACTACAATACAGAAGGTATACGGAGCACTTTCTCAATGCCACGCCCAGTCTAGGTCATTGTTTATGATTTTTGGACATCCTTTGGACAACCTGGTTCTCTCCACATCAAGAGGGAGTTTCAGAGAGGTTAAGTCACCAACTCAAGGACACACAGCTTGTGAGCAAGGGACGTGAGATTTGAACCAGGCCAGCCTGACTCACAGCCGAGCTCCCCTCATTGTCTCCAATGTATGTGGTCTCTGGCCTCCCCACCTTAGCTCTTGCCTTCTCCGATACCTTCATCCCCACCTCCTCCAAGCCCACCCTATCTTACCAACATCTCAAAGTTCAGGCGACTTGCCTCCACCGTGATTCCTTGGGGACAGGAATCACATCTTGTTCGTCTCTGCAAAACAAAACAAACATGATGTCAGAGGCCAGTCCTCCCCCTGCTTCAGACTTCACAATTCCTTCCTGGCACATCCAGGAGTAAATCCAGACCCCTGCCCGCAGCCACCCAGGACTTCCTGACCTCATCTCCCCACGGTCCCCTCACTCACTCTGCTCCGCCACCTGGGCCTCCTGGGGACTCCTCAAATATGCCGGCTGCTGTCCCACTTCAAAACCTTTGCACATGCAGTACCTGGAACACTGCCCTTCACAGCTTCCCAAGCCTGGCTTCTTCATGTCACTCAGGTCTCTGTTCAAAGGTCACCTCCTCAGAGAAGCCCACCCTGATCACCCCACCCAGTGCCAAATCAGCACCTAGTAGGCCTGTACTGTTTGAGCGTTAGATAACAGCCCCCATTTAGAGGTCGCACGACCAGTGTCTTCTAAAGTGGATATCAGAATGAACTTATTTTGTGCCCAGAACAATCCTAGACAATGCTACGATTTCCATTTGCAAGGGGGAAACTGAGGCACGGCGATGGAGGTGGGATAATGCCCAAGCTCACATGGCTGGTCAGAAGGGAAGATGGAATTCAAACCCAGGCAGTCAGAAATCTTCTTGGTCACCTCTATCCCTCCCATGTGCTGTTTGGGGGGATCTGTCTGCCCCCCCATTTTTTTCACCCCAGCCCCTCACACACCTCCTTCTGTAGTGTGCTCGGGCTGCCATACCAAAATGCCATAGACTGGGCAGCTTAAACAACAGACATTTATTTCTCGAAGTTCTGGAAGCTAGAAGTCTACAATCAAGGTGCTGACAGGGTCAGTTCCTGGTGAGACCCCCTTCCTGGCTTACAGACGGCCACCTGAGTGCTGTGTCCTCACACAGTGGACAGAGACTCTGTTCTCTCTTCCTCTCCTTGTAAGGACACGGATCCCATGGTGGAGACCTCATCTAACCTTTATCACCATCCAAGTGCCCCACCTCCTAATACCATCCCACTGCGGGGGAGGGTTTCAACATATGGATTTGGGGGGGACACAAACATCCAGCCCATGACGTCTCCCACAATATAGGAGCCTTAACTTTGCACTCACATTTCTCAATGTCCCTCCCCAGCCCTGGACTCATAACCCTCCTGAATTCCAGCCACCATGCTGGGAGGGAACGTAGGACTCACCTTCCTCCCAGGCAGACTGACTCCCTACCCTTCTGGAGACTTGGTTTCCCCCTCTGTCCATTGGGAATACCTACCCCCTGCCTCCCAAGTTTGCTTGTGCGGGGCTGGGGTTTAAAAACAGGGTCCCAAGAAGCAGGGCTGGGACTAAAGTGAGGCAAAAACTCAGTCATGATGAAAAATCATAACTTAATGCAACATTTAAAAAAAGTTAAAACACATGCAATAGAAAAATGTCATGCTGGAGACAGTTTCACAATTTGAAATCAAGACAGGATCAGTCATACTGATTTTCCCTTTCAGCTGGACTCCTAAGGCTTGTGTGGTGTTGGCACTGACCGTGCCTTGGTGGGAAACGTTAACATTCCATTCGTCTGGGTGTTGTGACGCGTGTTTTGATTTAAACTATTGCATTAAAAATATTATTTATCTCATCCTGGAGGAGTGGTGACAGTTGAACAAACTTGTGATTATACCAAACCCCACTGAACTCTAAAAGGGCGAATTTTAGGATCTGTGAATTAAATCTTGATTTTAAAACATGGGAGGAAAAAAGATTATTTATCTTGATACTGAGTTTTTTGGCGCCTCTTAAAATTTGTGCCAAAAATGTGAACGCTCTCCTCAGCCAAGGAGGGCAAAGCAGTGCCTCAAAGAGTATGTGTCCAGGTCTGTCCTCTGCACCAGTGATGACAGCCTCGCCCTGAGAGGCCACGCTTCTGTCTGCGCTGGGTCCTCTGCGTGGCAGTCCGTTTCCTATCTTTACCAGGAAAACAAATACTCATCCTTCAGGGCTCATTTTGCTTTGTCCTCCCCTACTCTGACTTCCCTGACCTGCATTCTCCTCAGCTCTTTCCTTCTAGACTCCAAACATCCTGTCCTAACCTTGGAATATCTACAGTATCTGGGAATATCCTCAGGGAACTCCAGCTCTGTGCCCTTGAAGCAGTAACACTGTCTTCCTGAGTCTCAAGTCCTTCCTCTGTAACCTGGAATAGTGACACCAGTGCTACTCCATTGAGGGAAAAACTGCTTACAAAATACTCAGCATGTAATAAGCGCTCCATGAATGTTTGTTCTTATTTGTATTTTCAATGCAATGCAACATTGATAACAAAGTAAGTACGTTTATGGATTCTCATTTGCAAGGTGGGTATGAATATACCCACCACTTTCCTGACCGGGGAAGTCCCTGCCTCACACATTCTCTCATGGGGGTGGTTCTGGGTCCCCTCACCCTGGTAGATGTGTCACCTCTCCTTGGGGCAGACAGGGACATCCTCAGGGATGGGCTCAGGGCAAGGGAGGCATTGGCCTCAGGAGCAAAACCTAAGGAGGCACCAAAAAAACTCAATCAAGGTGAATATCTTCATGCAGTATTTTAAAAAAATTAAAATCAACACAAAAATCCACGATGAAGAAAAAAATCAAAATTGTAAATAAACAGGATCTCACTCTGCACCGGTGCAGCTCACCTCCCAGGGCCTCTCCTAGTCCTCGCCCTGTTGGATCCTGTCTACATTTAAAGTCTTCAGCTTCTTTTCATCGTGGATGGGGTTTTGCATAAATTTTGATTTTTAAAAACTATTGCATTTGGATATTATTAAATACATGTTGTATCTGTAAAATATTGTGCATATCAAATATTGCAACTGTTACCCAAGTTCCAGCCCTCCTCACCGCACCATCCCTGCCGGTCGTTCCTTCCGGCGCTGCAGCCGCAGAGACACCGTTCGGCCACCAGGTGGGGCCGCCGCGCCTCTCAGCGCCTGGGACATTTCGCGCCCCGAAGGTGGGAGGCGCGGAGGCGGTGCGATGCGTCAGCGAGTCCGCAGGCCGGGTGCCTGGGGAACCGAGCGGTGGGGCTGAGGCAAGACCCCAGGCGTAGCGGGGGAAAGGACGCAGCTGTGAGTCACCTGAGAGCCCCCAATCGGCCGTGGGGGACAGTCCCACGCGGGCCTGCCCGCCTAGCTCGTGAACTACCTTCGCGTGAGACTGTGAGACTGGCCGCCGACCCTGCGTGCGGCTGTTCCTGGCGCACACGTGTGGCTCCAAGTAGCTGGTGGCTCGGGAGAGTAGCGACCTCACCAAACCTCAGTTTGCCCTTTTACATCATGCAGATAAGTGTGGCTTCCCGGGTCCTTAGAGATTAAATGAACCATGATACAGGAAGGCTGGTACATATATAGTACGCGCTCAGTACATATCAGCTCCTACCCTGGACGGAGGAAATAAAAGTGACGACCGTCATTGCAAGGGGACCCGAGGTGGCAGCGTGCGGCACAAACATGAACCATTTCCTTGATTTCTCTCAGACCAGGTGTCCAGGTACAAATGGTGGCAGGAGAGGCGCCGGCAGGGGGCGCACAGCTGGCTGAAGCCCAGCCACCTGCGCCTCCCACGCGCACCCCACCCTGAAACTCAAAGCTGGTGGGGAGGGGGCATCGGGCTTGTCCTTAGGGCTCCTAGGGTTTTGCAGCCCCTGCTGCTGGGGACCTCGAGATGGCCTCTCGCGACCACTAGATGACATTTATTGAGTGCTTACTGTGTACCCCTTATTTTATGTCATGTTCCCTGCAATCTAGTGAGGCTAGTATACATTCTCATAGGACAGGTGGGGAAACAGGCCGACATTCGCAGCCCCCAACATTGGGGACCTCGAGGTGGCCTCCGGCGACCACCACCGTTTATTAAACGCTTACTTGTGTACACCTTATGCTTTTAACGCTCCCCGTAACCCGAGAAAGCCGGAGTTGCATGCCCATTAGACAGGTAGGGGCGCAGAAATTTAGTCACCCAATGTCTAGGGTCCTGCATGCAGGGGAGACCCTCACCATCACCACCTTGGGAGGGGTCAGGCTGCAAACCAGGCCCCCACCCCGTGCAAGCCCCCAGCAGAATCTGGGAAACTCGCGGGCCCGGGACTCTCCAGGGACTGGGAGGGGATTCCAGCGCCCCCCGTCCCCGAAAGTCCGGTACGCCTCGCGCGCTGGAAATCCCGCGCGCGCCCCGAAACGCGGCGCGGCTGCCGGGAAATCAGGAAAAAAACTTCTCCTTTTTTTTTTCTTTTCTGGCACTCTGGCTCCCCCCGCACCCTCCTCCCGGCTCTCGCCCCCACGTGGGACGCCCCCGCGCGGCGCCCCGACGCCGACCAATCGCCTTGTGGGTTCGCCAATGGGCGGGGAGGACGGCCGCAGAAGACACGCCCTATTTTCCAGTTTATAAAAGGCGGCGCCCAGGGATGCGGGTTTAGATCGCTGAAGCCGGTAGCTCGACTGTTTCCTTTGTTGCCACCTGGATTATTCTTGCTGAGAACTTTGCAGTCTTTTTCCGCCTATTTGGGGGAGGATTTCGCTGCCATCCGAAGATCTGGGACGAGCGCTCAAGCTCTTTGGGAAGGTTTTGGGCTCTCCTGCTTCGGATTTTCCATTTTCTCCTTGGGACTGTCGTGGGGCTGCTTTCCACTGTGGATTATAACTGCAACATGACACTGGAAGAGCTGGTGGCGTGCGACAACGCGGCGCAGAAGTAAGTAGCCTGAGGTCGGGCGTGCCGGGAGGGGATCCGAGCGCTGAGTGACCGGCCGGGCGTTGACCCCTCCTCTTCCCTGCCCCAGGATGCAGATGGTGAGCGCCGCGGTGGAGGAGCTGCTGGTGGCCGCGCAGCGCCAGGACCGCCTCACCGTGGGGGTGTACGAGTCGGCCAAGCTGATGAATGTGTGAGTCAGACCCCGTCCGAGGGCTGGGCGCGGGTGGGGACCCCACTCAGCTTTGCAGGCTTCCTGCTGCAGCCCTCTCTTGCATGGGCCTGGGACTTCCCCAAATGTCCCCTTTGTGGATGGAGGGCCTCTCTGCTATTTTGGGGGGTTGAGGGGCTGCAGTATCCTGACGCTGCATCGTTTGCAAGCACTTCCTTTATTATGCTTCTACCTTACCCCCCAATACTTTGAACCGTGGTCTTCTCACCCCCTCCCACCCTGCCAGCTGCTTGCACACCTGCGGTTTCTGTTTTTGCAAACTTCCACGTGCACGGTGGCCCCTCCCCAGGACCCCAGCTGACCGGTTCCCTTCCTCTGTCTTCCCTCAGGGACCCTGACAGCGTGGTCCTGTGCCTCTTGGCCATCGACGAGGAGGAAGAGGACGACATTGCTCTGCAGATCCACTTCACACTCATCCAGTCCTTCTGCTGCGACAATGACATCAACATCGTGCGGGTGTCAGGCATGCAACGCCTGGCGCAGCTGCTGGGCGAGCCCGCCGAAACCCAGGGCACCACCGAGGCCCGGGACCTGCACTGCCTCCTGGTCACGGTGAGCTGGGCCTCCTGGGTCTGCCCCGCCCCGCTTGGGCACCTGGACTGGTGTTTGTCAACAAAGTCCTGCACCAGCTCAGCCCTCAGCCATGATTGGCATGTCCCGTGGGCAGCCACACAGGGGCCTCGTCACCCTGTAAGCTATTTTGAACCAGCCTGTTTTCCCCACAGGGGCCCTGGGAGAAAGAGGCCACTCCTGGGGCTGCCTCTGAACCTCATCTTTTTCCCATCCCACAGAACCCTCACACAGATGCCTGGAAGAGCCACGGCCTGGTGGAGGTAGCCAGTTACTGTGAAGAGAGCCGGGGGAACAACCAGTGGGTCCCCTACATCTCCCTCCAGGAGCGCTGAGACGCCTGCCAGCATCAGAACCGGTGGAGTTGCTGCCAAAAATAAATAAATAAATATTTGACCCCCTCCCCCCAGAACAACCCCCCAAAACAACCTAACCCATGAGACCATCGGGGGCAGAATCATTGGAGACAAGGAGAGGGGAGTGCGCGGCCACCCCCAGGGCGGTGAGCCTGGAGCAGCGCCAGTGGGCGGCCACGGCGAGAAGAGGAGAGGGGGACCCAGGCCGGCAGGAGAGGGGACCCTGGAGCTCAGGCCTTGTGACAGAGCAGAAGCTGCAGTGGGGGAAGGCCTGGACTCCACGCTTCAGTAGTGGGGTGAGATTGATGGCATTCCCCCACCCTTCTTGAGGTTGGAGCTGACATCTGCGCGCAGGCCTTGGATGATGAGGGTTGCAGACCCTCACCAGGACTAAACTTTGGGACTTGGGAACTGGGGCTGCTGTTGCTCTGCACCCATGAACTCCCAGTTTGCAAACTAAATAGACAATATTTTGTTACTTGCACTGTGACTTGAACCACTGAGAGGGGAAGCTTACAAATACATCTATTTTTACTTCTATGAGGATGGCCTTGTAATAAACTTCTAAAGCTTCTGGGTTCTTGTGTGTGCACGCGGCCTCATAGAGGGACCAGGACCCTGCCCCCCCCCCACTCCAGCCGCCCTGGCCCGCCCCCCTCCTGCAGGCTCACCAGGAAATGTTACTTAAGTCCCTGTTAGCAGCTCCAGGCTCCTTCGCAAACACAGTGCCTCTTCTCTGTGCAGCCGGCGCCACCCAAGTCCAACAAATCTTTGCCTCTTTTTTTTTTTCTTTTCCCTCCTCCTTCCCTGTAGCAATTAAAAGACCGGTTTATTACGAAACCTGGCCGCCGTGCCACTGCTGTTACTGGCTGTGCTGGAGCCAACCCCAAGCTCTGGGCACATACAGACGCACCCTCCCCGGGGCTGGCTGCAGCCCCTGCCTGCTCAGCCACCACCGCAGCCCAAGGTCCAGAGAGGTCAAGGGGGCACGTGCGACCACACAGCGAGGGCTTGGGCCTTGCAGGAAGTTCCTCTGGGGATCCCCCAAGGAGCCCTCCTCACCCCACCCCCCCCCACCCCGTACCCAGGCCTTCTCCTTCCCAGGATGGGCCTCTTCACTGCACTAAAGAAAAAAATTTTTTTTTTTCTTTTCCCAAACTAAAATCAACCAGCAGAAAAATACCCCAGGAAGTCTTGCTCCTGGCCCAGCTGGGCTTGGCACGTTACAGTGTTTTGCCTCTAAACCGAAACTGTTGGGCCTCCTCCCTGTTCTCCCCAACTTGCTTGTAGTGACTCCCACTGCCCCGGGCTGGGAGCTGGGAGCGCCTGAGTCTGCAGGGTGGGCTCCTGCCTGGGCAACCTCGCCTCCCCTCCGCCCGGGCTGCCTGGCCCGGGAACAGGGGGAGATGGAGGGAGGGGACTCCTCCCTCAGGCCGCGACCTTTCCACGGAGAGCCCCACGTGGGCGCGTGAGGAAAACCCCGGCGGCCTCCCCCCCGCAGTCACAGGACTGGGGGAGCCCCGCGGAGAAGGATGAGGGGAGGGAAAAAGAGGGGGGGAGAGTCCCAGAGGGAGGGGGAGGGGCGGGGATCCCTTCAGGGGTTGGGAGGAGGGGAGAGCCCAAGGGGGGAGGGGCGGAGAAACACCTGTACGAGGTGGGGGAGGGGAGATGCTAAGTGGAGGGACCCAAGCCCCCGCGGGGAGGAGGGGGGAGCACAGCTGGATATGGCGGAAGGTGGGGGGAAACCCAGAGGGGTTGGGGGTGGGTGAAATAAACCCCTATAGGAGGTGGGGGAAGGGAGTGAAGAGACTGAAGTGCCTAGGGGAAGAAAGGGGGACTCCACCAGATTGTGGGTGGGAGCTGGCTGAGCTGGGCGGGGCAGCAGAGGCTGAGGGATGTCCCCCTGAGGTGGGGAGCTCAAGGGGAAAGAATGAGCAGGGACAAGTGTCAGTCCAGAAGCTCAGGCTCTTGGTGTCAATCAGCTCCTTCCAGAGAGGCTTATCCCCGTTGACTCCTGTGGGCTTGGGACCCTCTGTCCCCATCATGACACTGGCCATCCAGAAGTGCCGTGTGACCTCTGACCCTCTCATCCCTCAGTCCCCTGTACAGTGAGAGCAAGACCCCAGGCTCCTGGGCCCCAAAGAGATACAAGGCATGGATGGGACTCCAGCTGTGTGACCCGCTGTGGGTATGTCTGTGTCTCAGTTTCCCCCTCTGTAAAATGGGGATAATAATACTACCTACTCATAGATTGTTGAGGCAGTTCAATGAAATATGAGTCTATTCCCTAGCTCAGTGTCTCCTACATAGAAAGCCTAGAAAGGATTGGCCATTATTGCTAATACTACTATTATCAGCACTATTATGTCCCTGCACTTCCAGATTCATCTCTAATCCTCTCACAGCCACCCTGTGAACCAGCCCAGCTGAGACCAGGGTGAGGCCAGGGTGACACGCCTTCCATGCAAAATTTAAGAGAGCGGCACTTCAAACCTCAGTCATCAAGTTAAAGAATATTTTCAAGCACTATTTTTTAAACGAACGATGCAAACCAAAAAAAGAGAAAATGCCGTGGTAAACAGTTGTTAAGTTAAGAGCAGCAGGGCAGACTCTTCCTTTTGCCAGACTCCAGGCATCTCTCAGCGGCCCTGGCTCGATCCTGTGTCATTTAAACGCTTGATACTTGGTTCATTCATTTTTTCGGGTGTAGAACTGAAGGCTCAGAGGAACATGTGACTTCCCAGGACCCCAGACTCTCCCCTGTCACCAGCATGAACACAGAGGGTCCTGGCTCTTACGAGTAGTCCTTCTATTACCATTACCGTTGGTATTGTCGCTGTCATTAAGAAAAGTATTAAGTCTAGGAATCGGCTTGCAAAGCTGCTGTTTTACTCAGTTAATAACAGCAGTTAGGCTTAATCGGTCTTCCCTGGTACAAATACCCTTAACCTTGACGGTTGCTCCATGGGAATGGTGCTGTTGTCTCACTTTCCAGAAGAGGAGACTGAGGTCCAGAGTGGAGCTGCCACAGCCTGGCCAGGAGTCTTGAATTGTTGGTGGCCAGCTAGCTAGTCAGCCCCTGGGGAAAACCCAGGGGTGGAGGGGTGCAGGTTGCACCACCCTCAGTACCTCCCACCCACCAGAGTTCACGCTGGACCTGGTAGAGGTTGTCACAGGTCACCAAGGCTCAGTCACAGCTGTCGGTGACTCCCCTGGGCTCCCATCACTGGGGTGCCAGGAGTCATTTTGCAACCTCAGCAGGAGGGTGCAGGCAGCTGGGGTGGCTGGGGTACATGCTCACCTCGTGGTACCTACACCTGCCTCTGTCCACACCCACACCCATGGGCCCGAGACATACACACACCCCGTACGAGGTTATATGTACTCAGAGCCATGCACACAGCTACCCAAACACCATACATACTGTCACGTACTCAGGTCCACGCACTCCCAGGCAGAGGACTCAGATTCCAGCTGTAGTCCGATCTCCTGGAGACAGCAGCTTGGCTTCTCTGAGCTGCCTTGCCATGTCTGTCAATTAGACATACCATCTCTCACCAGCGTATGTCCACACGGGTACACACACGCCATGGACACAGGGACACGCTCGGGGTGCCCAATGTGTAAATACAGATATGCTCGCTGCCACCAAGCCTCAAAGGTTTGTAGGATTCTAGCTACTTCCCTGAACCCTCCCGGCCTGGAGAAGGGGGAATGGGTTTGTGAGCATGTCATAAAACACATAACACATCCCTGGACTTGGGGACCAGGCTGGGGGCTAGGAGGAGACAGCCAGACACGGCCCCCCTGGTGGGAAGAATAGCACAAAAATAGCTGATGGTACCCTGGGCCCGCCCTTTCGCCCTGTTGTCTCTTCATTCTTGAAACAACCCTACAAAGTAAGTACCATTATCATAAGTGCTTTCTACCGAAAGGGAACACCAGAGCTAGGAGAGGTGCAGTGACTTGCCGAAGGTCACATAGCTGGACAGTGGCAGAGTCAGGGACCCAGCGAAGCCCGGCATGATTCAGAATTAGACTTGTTTATGTTTATAGACAAAGGAGCTATAACTCACATACCATAAAATTCACCCTTTAAAGGGTAATTCAGTGGTTTTTAGTGTACTACACCAAGTTGCGCAATCATCCCCACTATTTCCAGAACATTCCATCACCCCAAAAGGAAACCCCATGAGCAGTCGCTCTCCCTTCCCTGCCCCCAACCCCTGGCACCCATGAATCCACCTTCTTTCTCTGGATATTTGCCTGTTCGGAACATTTCACATAAATGGAATCAATCACACACCAAGTAGCTTCCTACCCTTGCATGTTTGGGGATTCGTCCCTGTGGTAGCACGCGTCGCTCTCAGAGTCTGGACTCGGATTGCCGCCCTGTGTCTGTGGCCCCCAGTGTGTGGACTACAGCACCCTCCCCTGTAGACGGGATATACAGGAAGGCACTCCAGGGACGCAGTTTATGGTCAGAACGCACCTCCACGTGCGGCATTGCACACACCCCCTGCCTCCAGACAATGCTTGCACACCTGGCTCTCTAACCTCTGGCTTGTGCATGCTGACCCCTCTGCCTAGAACCCTTCCGCCCTACCTTTCCCCAAGCCAATGCTCACTTGCCTTTTTGTTCTGTCAGTGACCCCTCCTCGGGGAAGGCCTCCAGACAAGACCCTGACAGCCACCCAGCTCCGTCCACCTCCCCTTCCTGGCACCTGCCCTAATGAAATGACTTTGTCCTGCCGTCATTGGCTTCTTGACTGTGTCCTATGTTAGGCTGCAGACTCCAAGAGTGCTCAGAGAGGGTCTGTTTTGCTGGCCCCCTCGGCCCCATGTGGCCGAGCTCAGGGCCTGGGATTTAGCTGACATGTCATAAATGCTTGTGACATAAAGACTCAAGCCTGAGCCCCGAGTCGCCTAAAACTAGACATTTACCTATCACTGACCTCCTTCTCTGGGACCGACGGTCCGACTGTTGTGTCCCTAAAGGACACGCTAGCCTGCCAAGGGCTGAGCCCTGGCCAGATACAGTGACACCAGGCAGCGCAGAGAAGCTGGGACCTGGACCTAGGCCCGCATGCAAGTTCCTTCACCTGTTTGGATTCAGGCTTACCTGCCAAGTGGGGACATGAGTGGGAATGCCATCTCTTGGGGCCGTCATGAGCATTGAACCAGTGAGAATATATCAGGCATTCAGAACAGTGGGGAACCTTCCAGAAGTGTTAGCTATTACTGTGTGAGTCGGTATGAGACTGCTCATGGTTCTTTCTACCTGGACTGGGTGTCTACCATCTGTTTGCCCTGAGTAGGGCTAGTCTCTGAAAGCTCTGCATACGGCTGAGGTTGGGGCGGGAGTACCTGTGCTGCGACACGGGGTGGTGGCAGTACGCATGCACGTGTGGCTGGGCCTCGATTCCTGGGCTCCCCAGAGCAGGCCTGGGCTCCCAGAACTGGAGCCCAGGGGTCCCCCGATTCTACCTAGACCCTTCCTCCCCACAATTCTGCATCTCCCTGAGAAGTCAGGTGGCCCGGGGGCCTAACCTCCGCGGGGAGGCAGCAGATGTGGCTGGTGGTCCGAGGTCTGTCTCTTCTAAGCTGCGGGTACAGAAGGCCACGCACACACACACCTGTGCAGAGCATGCACTTAGGTGTGCATACTTGCAGATTGGCATGGACACACACACACACCCTACTGTTCTTAACCCCTACATACCCACTGCATGATTTTCCTGGGGCAGCCGGAACAGAATACGTCCCAGAGATTCATGGTCTCTCCGCTCTGGAGGCCCAAAGTCCGAGCTGAAGGTGTGGCCAGGGCTGCTTCCTTCTGAGGCGTGAGGGAGAATCTTTCCAGGCCCCTCTTGCTTCTGGTGGCCTCAGATATTCCTTGGTTTGTAAATGTTCCCCTGTATCTTCACAGGGTCTGCCCTCTTGGTGTATCTCTGTGTCCAAATGTCCTCTCATTATAAGGACACGAGTTGTACTGGATCAGGGCCACCCTCATGGCCTCATCTTAACTCAATTATCTGCGAAGACACTAACTACCTCCAAATAAAGTCCTATTCACAGGTACCAGGGGCGAGGACTTCAACATCTTTGGAGGAGACACAATTCAACACCTCACCCAAAATACCCAAACAGTACTCCCAGGCACACAGAGACACTGGAGTGCTCGCGCTCACGTGACAGGTACACATGCCAACAGACACCTCTCTTTATCTTGTTCCCTCTGGTTTCCCCAATACTAGCGCAGACTAGTGCACAGTGGGGGCCCAATAAATGATGAGAAAAAAACCCCACAGGGCTACAAGTTCTCAGACATACAGGTGCACCCAGCCCCTCTTCTCTTTCCTGCCCACTCAGAGGGGTCCAGATAGAGAAAAGCCCCGAGAAAGTTGTGGGGTGTTGGGAATTGCCTGAGGCAGCCATGATGGTACAGGGGTAGCACCTCCGAAGAGTAGGTCTCAGAACTCAGGGTGCACGGGCAGGCAGGGGCACAGCATCACACTTCTGGCTCCTTCCATTCGGTAGGTAAGATAGAGTCTCAAGCAGTACTGTGGTTTTGGGAGACCCAGTATCCCCAGAGTCAGGGGGGGACCTCTGGCCCTGTCCCACTCTGGTCCTCACTTCTCCCTTCCCTCTTCGAATCACCACCAAGCACTTTTAGGCTCCCTGCCTTGGTTCCTGGGGTGTCTTGGCTGGGTCTCTGGCAAGTGCCTCCCCTCTGCTTCTTTTCTCTCCATTCCCAGGCCGAGGATGTGGCCTCCCTGCTAGATTTTTGGGGTCCCAGTGGTGCCCAACCCAGAGCTGGGCACACCTGGCAGTGCGGAGTCAATCAAGGAGCGTGGTGGCTTTATCTGCTGGAATTGGAGAGTCTGGAAATGTTGCCCCCTGGAGTTGTGCAAGATGGGGCCTCAGAGACTTGTGAGCTGCCACCCCCAGCCCCCACCACAGTGTAGTGAGGCAGGCTCCCACGTGGATCTGTATGCCAGTGACAAGCAGCTTTACAGATATCTAGGGTCCCAGGGTGACCTCCAGAGACCTAGATAACCCAGAGTGATACACAGCCCTAGTGACACCCCTCCCCCAAGGATGACGAGCCAGGGAGCCGGCAGACACATTACAGACTCTCAGAAGCTCCATCTGCACAGAGGCAGGGGGGCGGGAGGGGTTTCCTTTCGCAGCCCCTCCCTGTGCTTTCCCTTCATTGTTCGCTCCTCCTCGTTCCCACCCCACCCCCTACTCCGGGCGCTGGAGGTTCCCAGGCTCCGGGGCAGGGGTACAGTGGGGGGCACCGCGGGCAGTCAAAGACCCTGGTGCACACGGGGCTGCACCGCCTCATGCGTGAGCACACACGTGTGTAAGCGCGAGCCTGCGACCACGTGCGTGCTCCCGTGGGACGGTGTTTGTGCCTCCGCGTACACAGCAGGCGCGCCATAAATGCCTTGGGGATAGCAGCAGCGGGGAAGGGGCAGAGTTCAGGCCACACTGCGAGAGACAGCGGGAGCTTTGGGTTAGAATCTTTTCTCGGCGGTTTACTAGCGGGCGGCATCATGCGACAAGCGTGACTCAGTTTTCCCATACATAGAAGGGAAAGTCTCCTCGCCTTCCCACGTGGCGACGTGAAACCAGATAACGCACGGAAGCGCTTAGCACAACGTTGGGCCTTGAGAACCCTCATTACGCCTTCCCTCCGCCCCACCCTCTCTCCAGACACTCTGGGGGTGGAGAGGGGCGCTGACCCAGGCCCCAGACACCCCTCCCTCCTTCCCCAGCAGGCAGGAGTCCTGGCTTCCTCAGTCCCTAAATTGGATAATTGGAGACAGAGGCGGGTGTGCAAGAGACAGAGAAATCCCTGAGTGGGCGAAGTGCAGGGGCCTGTCTCCCTAGTTAGTCTTCCCCACTCGCAAGTCCTGACCCTCACCAGCGCCCCCACGGGTGCGCCCTGGGCGCACAGCCCGTGCCCTGGGCCGCCGACCCCCTCCCGTGCCCGGCGGTGCCAGCCTCCCTTTGGTGCCCGCCAGGCGCGGTGTCTGCGGCCGCCCGGGATGGGGGGGTTCGCGCCGGCGGCGGCCCCGGCGGCGTCTCCCTCCCCCGGCCCTTGGCGGCCGGCGGCCGGGCCCAGGGCGGGGCGTCTGCACAGACCCTCCCTTTGTGAGCGGCGCCTTCCCCGGGCGGCCTGGCGCGCAGGCCCCGGGCACCGCGCCAGCGCCGGGAATAGCCTCCCTGCCCCGCCGGCCTCCCCACGCCCCGCGGGAGCCACCTGACCTGCGGGGCCGGGCAAGGGGGTCGCGAGGTCCGGCCGCGCGGCGCGGGGACCCAGTGCGTGCTCAGAGGCACGGGGCTGTGCCGCCACCCGCCCCATATGCAGCAAGGCCTACAATGTACAGACCCCCACCTACATGCAATCGCCCACTGTGTCAGCCCCCTATCTGCGTGAAGTACATACTGTGTACAGCCCCTCTGCTGGGTGCAAATGCCCACGGTATGCAGAACACTACCTATGTGCGAACACCCATGTGCAGACTTTTGCCTGCATGCGAGACCCACTGTGTGCAGACCCTGTCCTGCAGTGCCGCAAACACCCATTGTACACAGACCCCCGCCTGCCTACAAACACCTACAAAGAACAGACACTCTCATGTGCTCAAATGCCCACTGTGTGCAGACACTGACATTCAAACACCCACTGTGTGTGGCACCTGAATGTGTGCCTGCACCCACTGAGCCAAGGCACACACACGCTCACACGTCCATTAGCAGGGATGTTCCATACTTGCAAATGCCCTGGTCTGCAAGCACCCACATGGCGGGTAAAAACCCTAATGCGTGGACATCTGCATGCATGTGGTCGTCAGGACAGTGCAAACATTTTCCAAGTTCAAATGTTCGCTGTGCAGTCCCTGCAAATGCCCACTATGTGCAGAGACGGTCTCTGAAGGCCCTGTGTATGTCCTCAGATGACTCCCCTTGCATACTCTGCTCTGCCTGATGCCCTTCTGGTCCCCATGGTGAGGGGCTCTGAAGGTGTGGGAGGAAGTAGATTGCACATCCCCTGCACTGTGTGGGTCTGGGTGGTGGACTCAAGTGTGCAGGGCTGTGGAGTGGGCCTCTTGGGGCCTTCCTGGAAGCCCAGGGGACAGATGCAAGGGCAGGCGGGCTCTGTGGGCACGATGCCAGCGGGTGGCTTCCCTGAAACTGGGCACAGCAGCTGGGAGAGGTTTCCGGGCCCGCCTGGCCCCACCTGGCCCCGGGCACTCTCGGCAGATGGGTGGAGCAGGAGGGCAATGCCAAGGATGAGCCAGGCCCCAGCTTGCACATGCCTGTACAAGAGCCTGGTGGACCTGTGCACCCACACCTGTGTGCATGCATGTGCAAACTCTGCACCCGACGTACACATGTGCAAGCTCGTACATACACACAGGGTTGCACTTTTGTGTTGCCTGTAGACCACAGGAACAGGCAATGGCCTCCGGGGTCCACATTTACCTGGAGGCTTCACAGGACAGATATTTGTCTGCATTGCTCACTGTGTGTCCCTAGCATCTGACCGTTGGTTGGTGCTCCGTAAATATTTGTGGGGTGAACCTTTGAATAAAGGGAGACATCATTTTGCAACTATGTACTGAATGTCTGTATGTGCTGAGCACATGTACATCTGGGAATAACCAAATGATCCTTGGACCGACATTCTAGACACTCATGCAGGAGTGCGAATAAGCTCACACCTGCACACACCTGTGAGTACACACCCATACTGAGCAGGAAACGTGAGTCCACTTTAATCCAGTCACCTGCAGAAATCACCCATCCCGTGCACCCATCCCGTATGCACCCAGCCCGTGTGGACGTGCACACATTTTCAGGCACTCGATTTTCCCTCTTCCCTCCCTAGCAGCTGCTTGTGCTATCCACTCAGCTACCCGCTCCTGACCTCCCCCTCAGAGGCCACTGGGTGTCCATACCTGGGCTTGGAGGTGTTCCTCAGGGCACAGCGAGCCCCCCACACCTCACTCCCCAACATCTCTTACCAGGTGCCCCCCATTGCACCTGGAATCTCCACCACTTGAACTCCTCTGAGGACTTAGGCTATGTCTACAGAAGGTTGGTGGGATCAGAGCTGTGAAGGATGGGGGGCTCAGAGGACCTGGACACCCCCAGAAACCAGCCTGGGAAACCGAGGCCCAGGACACCAAGAAGCACATGCCCGGCTGGGCCCCCTCTACCTTCTCATCCCCTCGTAGCCTTAAACAGTAGGTTCCCACGGCCTGGGCTGGCTGCCTGAGGTGGGGACAGGAAAGTGGGGGACCTTGCTGGGAGGAGGAGGCCTGCAGGGGGAGGAGGAGCCTGTCGGTGTCCTGGAGACACACACAGAGGCGGGAGGCCCAGAAATACCCAGCTTACTTACAGACAGACACACAAAACGGACAGAGACCCTATCTGGGACACATAGACACTCACTGTCCCCTTCTGTCGCAGGTGCTTCCTTCAGATGGGACTCCTGGGGTCCCTGTGTTTCCTGAGGGGGGAAGAGAGAGAGAGAGAGAGAGAGGGAGAGAGAGAGAGAGAGGTGAGTGCCTATGTGTATTTGGTGTGTATGTTTAGGTGACATACATTTGTGTGCACGTGTGTTTGTGTTTTGCAGGCATAATTACATGTATGTGGGTATTTGTGTAGGGGTGTGTGCATATTTTGGAGGGTGCCCATATGTGCACACATGCATTTGTGTGTATGTATGTATATGGAGTATAATTGTGTGCATGCATGGGTTTGTGTGAATGTGTTTTGGGTGTGTGTGTTTCTATGCATACTATTTTCATATACATGTATACACATATGCTTGTGTGCTTAGTGTGTATATCTGTGGGTGAGTATGTGTGTGTTTAATTCAAGTTTATTGGGGTGACAATTGTTAGTAAGGTTACATAGATTTCAGGTGTACAGTTCTGTACCACATCGTCCATAAATCCCACTGTGTGCTCACCACCCAGAGTCAGTCCTCCTTCCATCACCATACATTGGATCCCCCTGACCCTCATCTCCCACCCCCTCCCCCGTGTGTGGTTTCTGAGTGTATCCAAACTCCAGGAGCTGGTTCCATGCGGCCTGGGCAGCTTGCACACACAATAGCAACGGCAGCAATAACAATACAGCCATCATCTACTATTTCTGTATTGTGAATGGAGCATTTTTATAAACACCTTACATTCATTTTTCTAAGTTAGGTTTATTGAGGTATAATTCACAAACAGTAAATTCATACTTTTGTACAATTTGACGCGTCCTGACAGTCATGTAACACTTACACAAGAAGCCTGAGAGCAGGTCCACCATCCTGGTGCAGTCAGTCCCCTCTCCCTATTACCAGCCTCTGTGACCACCAGTCTGCTCGGTCCCTATAGGTTGGCATTTTCCAGAAAGTCACAGAAATAGAGTCACATGGTGATCACACAGCCTTTTGAGTCAGCTCTTCAAATTCAGATGATGCATTCAAGACGCAACCATGTTGTTGCATGTATAAGTAGCTTGTTCCTTTTTTTTAAAAAAAAAACTGAGATATAATTCACATCCATAAAATTCACCCTTTTAAAGTGTATAATTCAGTGACCTTTAGTGTATTCACGGTTGTGCAATCATCACCTCTAATTCCAAAACGTTGTCACCCCCAAAAGCAACCCTCTCCTCATTAACAGTCACTCCCCAGCCCTGGACAGCTATGAACCCACGTCCTGTCTGTGGACGGTGCCTGTTCTGGACATTTCCCATAAGTGGAATCACACACTGTATAGCCTTGTGTGTCTGGCTTCTCTCACTAGCTATAGTATTTTCAAGGTTAATTTGTTTCTCTTTATTTACTGACTAGTAGTCTACGGTATGGGTGGACCTCAGTTTACCTTTGCACCTACGGATGGATAGCCTGGCTGTTTGCAGTTTTTTGGGCGGGGGTGGGCAGTAAGAAATAAAACTATGAGCATTCACCTGGGGTCTTGGTGTGGACCTGTTTTCACTTCTCTTGGATCACACCAAAGGGTGGGACTCCTGGGTCCCGTGATGAGTAAACACCTCCATTTATTAATTCATTGGTTCCTCATAATCTAGGAGGTAACAACTATTATTAGATCCACTCTCTATATAAGGAGAGTAGACGCTCCCACACATCTCTCTCTCTCTCTCTCTCTCTCTCTCTCTCTCTCTCTCTCTCTCTCTCTCACACACACACACACACACACACACACACACACACCAGACAGGAATGTTGGGCGGATCACCCACCAGAGGCCCTCCAGGACCCAAGCAAATGCCCAAGGCTCCCCCTGCGCATACAGCAGCGTGGTTGTCACGAGTCACACCCCCAGAACAGACGCTGGTGCGGCCTGCAGACCCAGACGTGCCGCAGACACACTGCGATTTGTTCATCTTTCCAGCCAACCCGTCTCGTCCTGACAGTAATTAGCTCCCAGACTGGCGGGGAGACGGTGAACAGGCTCCGAGTCATCACCGTGGCCCCACGCCCACAGGCCACGGGCACCCGGCTGTGTGTTCATCCAGGCTGGATGCCCCCACCCCCTCCACCCCAGGTATTACAGAAAGGCCTGGAGAGTCAGGCTAGGGTTTCCCACCGTTCCTAGAGCCAGCCAGGGCTGTACGAGCCCACCGAGCTGTCAAGCACGATCGTGCCCTGGGGGTTTCCGGAGGTGCTTGTGTCCGTGCACTTGTGCTCGCTAACATGCCCCGGGCACGCCTAGGTGTCTGTGCATTAAAATGGTGTTTGTCCCTGCGGTCGCCCCGGGCACTCCATACTAGTGGAGCGTTAGCGCGCAAGCTGGCTGTGCGTGAAGATGACCACGCGAGCCCTGGGCTGGCGTGGGGGGTGGGGCACCGCGCGAGAGCACGCCCCGCCCCGCGCCTGCCCGGGCGCGGGCCCGGAAGACGTGAGGTGGCGGGCGCTGGCGTCATGGGTTTCCACTGGGGCCCCCGCGCGGGGGCCGGGATTCCCTGGCGCAGGAACGCCCGTGACGGCGGCGCCTGCCTGCGTCGGCCGTGCTGGGAGGCTGGACCCGGCTGCGGATGACATCAGCTCCGGCGTTTCTGGAGCCGGCCTGGGCGGGGAGGAGAGACTGGAGAAACCAAAGTGACACCGACTACCCAGGCGTGCGCCTGCGCTTTGTACCCTCCCCACCGCGGGCTGAGCGTTGTGCCCATAGCCACTAATCCAGGTGCTGCTAAGGACTCCCATTTCACAGATGCGGAAAGTGAGGCCCGCGGGCTCTCATCTGTGAAACTTCTTTAAAGCTCTGAACGCATGGCTGGCACATAGGCCGATGCTTAGTTCTCATCGTGGGGTCTTCAGAGAGTCCCCCAGTCCAGAGTGAGGGCCTCCTTTGCCCAGCGCCTTCTGGGGTCCAGACCCCCTACTCGCGTGTCTCCCTCTCTCTTCTGAGTGGCAACCAGGCTCACAGAGGGCATGAGGGTGCTCTGGCGTCCTCCAGCAAGGCAGGCGCTGAAGCCAGATATGTCCACACCGTTGGTCTCTCCCCAGCCCTGGCCCAGCGGTGGCCAAAGGCGGTGCCTGCTCCGAGCCAGGGCGCCCGTGCTACCCGGCGGGGTGTGCCCCCGGCTGGCTTCCTTTGTGCTGAGGCCTGGGCAATGGACTCTAAAAATAGCCCGGGAGGAGGCAAGGGCTATTTTTAGTCCTGGTGGCTCAGGACCCTCCCAGTTCCTGGGTCAGCAGATCTGGGCCAGGGCTGTGGGGGGGAGGGGTTCACTTTCCAGGGTCTCCACCCCTCTTGGGTGTCCCCACCCCCGATCGCGGGGTCAGCCAGCCTGCCCTTGTGCACACAGCCAGCCCTGAGGAGGCCAGCTGGGGAGAAAGGGCCAGAAGTGGGGTAGGTGTGTTGGCGGTGGGGGAAGGGGTCGTCCGAGGCCACCTTTCCTCAAACCCCACCCCTCACCCCCCCTTTAGCTGCGGGCTGGCCCGCCCTGGCCTTTTGTTGGGCAAGGAGGCTGCTTTCTATTTTGGGAAGGTGTTGGAATAATTTCCCCGGCTATTTTTAGCAGCTTTGGGGATTCCTCCACCCAAGCTGGCCGCCCCGCCTCTCCGCCTTCTTGTCGTCGTCCTCCTCCTCCTCCCAGCTGACCCAAGGCTCCCCTCGTTCATAAAGGGCAGACAAGGACACACAGCCCCCTGGAGCATGGGTGGGAGGGTGTCTCCCCTGGGGAAGGCCTGGAGTGGGGAGACCCCATATTTCCTGGTTGGTGGTGGTGGGGGCTCTCAAGGGCGTTCCCAGGTTCCAGGTGAGCTAGACATTTGGGCCTCAAGGAATCTGTGACTCCCTACATCTGAATTCCACCTCCAGGGCAGGGTGGGGGCTTCCTGAAATTCTGACCTTTTACCTCCTTTCAGGGTTGTGACAGTTCCACTCTGCTGAGAACTGAACTTGACCCCCACACGAATTGGTTGGGGGCTTCTATGTCCCCAAGAGGAAGGTCTGCTTGGTGAGAGTAAACTGAGGCACAGAGAAGAGGCAGAAGTGGCCCCATCTTAGGCTCACTCCCTGATGGTTCCATTTCCATCCATATCCTTAACAACTGGGTAGCCTTGGCGGGAACGACTTCACCTGTCTATGCCTCAGCCTTGTTTGGGAAAATAGGGTAATAATCGCAATTGAGTTGTAGTAAAAATGTGAGTGAGGATCTTAGATCCTGGCAGGACCTGCTGGTGGACCCAGAAAGGATGCTGAGTGTGCCTGGAGTCCAGAGGAATGTTTTGGATTCTAGCTGGCTCCACACCTTGAGCCGACTCTCCAACTATCTCTGTACTCCTCACACTGCAGGAGGCAGGTGAGAGTGACCACGTGCAAAAGATGAGGCCTTGGAGTAATTTCACAGGCCCAGGGTCTCATGGCTGGTGGCACGGGAGGCCGGCACAGTCTCCTGACTGTCCTGGCTCTGACGCATACGGTATTCCACAGCTGCCTTTTGCATTCTTTCACCCGTTCCTTCACTCAGTCAGTAAATATTTGTTGGGCACTGTATAAGTTTCCTAGTGCTACTGTAACAAGTCACTACAACTTAGTGGCTTAGAACAAGCCAAGTTTATTCTAACCTTACAGTTCTGGAGGTTAGATGTCTTAAGTCAGTTTCACCGAGCTAAAAATCAAAGTTTCTACAGGGCTGTGGTCCTTCTGGAGGCCCAGGAGGTGCCCGCATCCCTTCATGGCTCCACAACACAAGGCCTTTTTTCTTGCTCCCATCCTCAGGTCACCTTTTCTTTCTGACTGACTCTCCTGCCTTCCTCTTACAAGGACCCTTGTGATGACACTGGGCCCACGTGAATAAGCCAGGATATTCTCCCCATCGTAAGATCTTAGCAAAGGCTGCAAAATACTCACAGGTTCTGGGAAGTAGGTCGTGGACATCTTTGGGGGGGCTATTATCTAGCCTACCACAGGCACTTTCTTTGGTCAGACTCTGCGGGGTGCTAGACCGCGAGGAACAAAAGCTGAGGCGTTCCTGGAACTCACAGTCCGGGGCCCACTGATAAATTGATCACATGGTCACAATGATGGACAAATAATTATAAATAGGGTTGCCAAATAAAATACAGCACAGCTGGTTAAATTTGAGTTTTAAATAAACACATTTATTAGTATAAACATATCCCATGTAATATCTGGGGTATACTTATATTAAAAGAAAATTTCGTATATCTCATTTAATATTTGTCATAATTATACTTAAAAAATTTAGCTGTATAAAATACTGCCACGCGTGACTAGACCACAAGTTAAAATTGATCATGGCAGGGTTTTAATCAGAGGTAATAAATAAGCCGATATGTGTGTTACGATAGCTCTGCGTGTAGCATGGGGACTGGGGCTGTGTTCTCCACCTGGGTGCCCACTTAGTGCTTTTCTAGAGGGTTCTTATTAAGTGGGCGGGCTCTATGCTGAAGGCTCCACACCTCACACCTACATGGGTTCACCCGGCCCTTCAGCGTCCTGAGCCCTTGGGCCAATCAGAAGCGGAGCCTTAGCGTTAGGTTCTGAGGATGCGCATACCTAACTAACTCTGGGCCTTCTGCTCAGCCTCCGGGGGCGGAGCCTCGAGGGGGCGGGGCCTCACGGAGGGCGGGGCCTCGCGGAGGGCGGGGCCTCGCGGAGGGCGGGGCCTCGCGGAGGGCGGGGCCTCGCGCAGGCTTCCCGCGCAAACGGCCCTAGTGACACCACTTAGCTGAAGTGCACTGATGGGCAGCGACCACGGAGCTCTTGGTAGGGCTCGGCGGGCACGTGGAGACCGTGATTCGGGGTTTGGGCCCGTGGGGACTCCCGTTACCGCTCTGGGAGCCCCGGCCCGGCTCTGGGCACCAGTGTGAGGAGCGGCGCCCACTTGGCCGCCATGGCCCCTTACCAGAATGTTGGGCGGGGTCCTCCAGACCTGTTTGTCCTTCTGAGAAAGAAGCCGCGGATCCTCCGCCTGGGTGGTGGGTGGGGGGCTCCTGGATTCGCAGAACGGAGGCGGGATGGCCCTAGCGGCCTGGGAAGGGAGGCGGCTGCCTGGCTTCGCAGAAATGGGCCGGAAACGCAGAGGAAGCAGTGGCCGGCCCAGGCAGAAGTTAGCTCAGCCCGGAGGCCGGGCTGCCCTGCCCGGGCCCCTTGTGGGGTCCGTGATGGAGGAGCGCGCCTCGGCCTTCCCGCCCTGTGCAGCGCATTGGGTCACAGCAGCCACCACAGCAACAGCGGGCTGTGCCGTTTGTTTAATTCATTTATTTTCCATGGTGCCATTTGATTTCTGTGAGCCTGTACCTTCTCTCCAAGAGAGGGTGGGCTGCCTGCGGAGATAAGACCCAGGAACAATAGTAAACATCGTTCAGCATTTGGCAGGAAATGCTTACAGGAGTCAGAAGAGGCAGTTGTCACTTCTTTGCACCACAGGCCCCTGGGAGGGTGAGGGCATTACAGCATGTTAAGACTGTTGGCTAGTTTTACTTGTATGCTCATTATGTACTTTACGCCTACTACATATCTTCACACAACCTCCGTGCTACTAATTATCCTCATTTTACAGAAGAGGAAACTGCCACCGGAGCCAGGAGTTGCTGGAAGTCCCCCAGGAAGTTGGTGGCAGAACCTGCCCTGCTGGTTCCTTTTCCATCTCACCTGCCACCTCTTGTTTGAATGGAGCCACCCTGTTCCTCCCCTCCTCCTGCCATTGTCATGGAAGGTAGTGGTGTTCCCTAATCAATCCTGGGCCAAGCCCACTGCGCCCTCCAGATCTGAGGTGTCTTCTGAAAACAAAGAGTTTCCGAGAACCCACCAAAGGAATGTTTCAAAGTGTGCTAGCCGGGAAAGAGAACAGACACGAAGGGCACTTCCTCCCTCGCTCTGCTCCAAAGGTGGCCCGGACGCGGCTGGCAGACAGGACAAGACAACAGGAGTGTCAGGAGGCAGCTTCCACTGCTTCCTCCCCGTGGGCGGATGTTGCCGGGAGAGCAGTTCCATGACCCAAGAGTCAGGCTTTGGCTTTTTTTGGCCCCTAAAACAGTCTGTTTCATGCCTTCTACAGCATGGGTGACTGTAGCGCTGACCCCATAGTGTGCCCAGGTTGTCCCACGAAACTTTTAGACCCTGGTCTGAGAATTCCTCCTTCCCAGAGGCAGCTCCACGTGGCTTTGAGGATGGGGACGTGGGTGTTTGCCAAACTCAGAACCTTTCTAGATTCTCCTGCAACTTGGGGAGTAGGCTGGGTTCAGGTGAACTAGCTGGCAGCACTGGCAGTGCATGCCGGGCTTTTCCTGAATGTTCCCGTGAGTAAGAATTCATCTTTCTCCTGCTTAAAGCTGATTTCTTACGTAGACTGGATGCTTTAGGAGAGGGAGTGTCCCTACTACTTGCTCCAGAATCCCAGTGCTGCTCAATGTGTGATTATTCGTTTTATTGATCACAGAAGAGGAGTAAGACGATGTCACTGAGATCATCCATGGGAATGAAGGTACGAGAAGGGATGTGGCTGCTATATGAGATCACAGAGCAAGTGAGGGGCAGAGCTGGAAACCTGTTAGCTAGCCTAGTTTTCCACCTCACCCTGTCCTGTGTCATGTAGGCCGACAGGCTGTGGTGTTCTGACCAGAGGAAACATTTCTTTCTCAACCTGGGGCTTGGAGTTCTTCCCAGAGTGATGCATTCTGGCGAGAAAGTGCCACATTCTTAGGGCTGGCTCGCCAGTGAGGCCTGGCATCACTCTTTCCACTGTAAACCCTGTGCTGACTTCCACACACCAGCCACACATGTACTGCAGAAAGTGCTGAGCCTGAGGTGGCCACCCAGGGGGAACCCCCATCCTGGAGACTTTGCTGCTGCCTCAAGGCCCTGAATGTGGGATATTTTTCCTCAATTCTTTGGATCGCTGGGGAACACTGAATCCTGAACCCGCTGCACTGGCTGCCAGGGCTCCAGAGCCCAGCCATTGCTTGTGAAGGACTTTCTCGGAATCTATGGACTAGCCAGGAGGGTGGGAACTGGCAATCAGGCAGGCTCCTGCAGGACGGAAGATGGCAATGGCCGGGAGTTGAAGCTGGCAGTGGGTCAGAGGCACAAGCCCCGATAGGATTGAAGTCATCACTTAGAGAAACACTTTTGCTTCTGTACCACAGCCTTACAAAAGTCTCATTTACCCTTTCTTTGGTACAAAAACAGACTTACTAATTATTATATTAAATAAAGTATGTGCAACATGAAGGTTGATTGGTGATCCTCTGTTACCCTCCTTTCATTTGCATCAGTTTCCAAAGGTTTCTCTTTAGTGCAGTCGATTGGTGCCAAATGTTTACATACAGAAGAATGTTAACTATGAAAACTAAAGACGGACAAGGCTGGTGGGTGTGGGGATATGCTGCCCACACCCCTTCAAGGACAAGCTGCCCTGCTTCTGGGAGTGTTGTCAGTGGACACCCTTCAGCTGTCAGCCCCCGGAGTAATTGCTTCAGCTGTAGAGAGCGGCCTGGCCCAAGGTCAGGAGCAGGGCGTTCTGGAGGCAGCCCATTCAATGGCGATCAAGATGGAGGCCTAAAGGCCTGCAGCCCCTGGGCTAGCTTGAGGCATTCCCACTCCCACATGTTTTGATCCCAAAAGTCCTAATAAACATCCCGAATGCAACACCATCTGCTTCCCAGAGAACCCAACCTGCTCTTATAACACTGACATAACCATGCTTGTGTGTCTGTTTACTGCTTTCCTTTTGTAGGGCAATGAATTTGAAGTGACAGAAATGACAGAATGTGAGGGTTAGTCTTCTAGAACTACTGCAGGACCCTTAGCGTTCCTCTTGTTCTGACTTTTGGTATTTTGACGCCGTGTTATTAGTGTGAGAGTTTCATCTTGGTTGTGTCTTTTATCGTTATAAAGAACCCTAGAAGGTTTCCTTGGATGTTTCTGACCTTGCTTTCAACTCTAATATTAAGCACCAGTTGTTAGTGACTTGCCCAAGGTCACAGGAAAGCTGGTCTGTTTCCACTTGTTGAGGTTTTTTTTAATGTACTTGAAAGAAGAGGAAGAAATACCAAAACAGGATGAAGAAAGTGTAGCAGAAAAAAAATATATAGATTGTAGGAATTAAAAAAAATAGAATACACTATTATCACAAAGCGAGGGCAGGATTTGCAAAAACAAGAATTCGTCGTGCCCTGCAGGTGGTGTGGTCTGGTGTGATGAATGTGCTCTTTCAATTTTGTCAATCTACGGCTTTCCCTTCCAGTTTCTTTTGGAGAGAGCACAAAAGTCTAGCGATGTTATCGTCAGTCACAGAGTTGAACATAGGTCTGGATCTTAATTCAGTGGTGTCGCCACCATATTCACGCCTCCATCCTGCACTGTTTGGTATTTTGTGTTCATAAATTAAAAGAATAAGCATGACGGGCCTGAACAGCCACTGAGCCACTGACCAGGCTGTGAATGCTGCTGTGAGAGTTTTTATCTTTAAAAAGTGATCCTGAGTGAAAGATTAGCCTCTTAATTTCATAAATGCAGTCATTTTGATTTGAAAGGTTTTTAAAAAAATTTATACCATCTCCTGAGCAAAGAGGTTTTGTGAACTAGATTGCAAAGTCAGTGAACTTTTTTTGCATTTGTTGAAAAGCTGGTTGCATTGCAGGAGGGTTACAGGTTCCCTTGTTCTGAACAAGCCACCTTCCAGCTTCCTGCATCGAGAGGCAGGGCAGGCGTCGCGGGCGTGCGGACTGTGCAGCCGCCTGGGTTTAATGCACTACTGTTACCATCTTGAAATTCTTAACTTAAAAAAATTTTCAATTACAGTTGGCATTCAATATTAGATTAGTTGCAGGTGTACAGGGTAGTGGTTAGACATTTATATACCTTCCAAAGTGATTCCCTCCGATAAGTCTAGTAACCCCTTGGCACCATACATAGTTATTATGATATTGTTGATTGTATTCCCTGTGCTGTACTTTACACCCCCCGAAATTCTTCATTTTTAAACAAGGGGCCCCGTGAACTCTGTAGCTGGTCCCCCTGAGAGGCTGTGACTCAGAACTTGCCATTTCTCCCCTCTTGGTTTCAATGAACTCTTTGAAGGAAGATGCTGAAAATTATACCGGTGTCTTGAGTTTGTGCAGCGAGTGGGCTGACGATCATTTTGAATTTCTTTGTTCACTCTCCGCGGGGACGTGTGCTTAATTTGGGAGTGCACTGGCGCTCAGGTCATACCCTGCCTCCTCAATGGCAGCGTGCCGGACCCGGGGCCCCAGGCCTCCTGCTTTATGGGCCAGGACGGCTGCATTCTGGATGCAGGCGTTGCTGCCCACGGCTTATCTCAGCTTCCCGACATTCGGTGGGCTTCACCCAGTGGATAATGTCATGTCTCCACCATGACCACGTCCTTCACAAGTGTCACTGCTACACCTCTTCATCCTTCCCCCAACCCCTGATCTTTTTACCTTCTCCATGGTTTTGCCTTTTCCAGAATGTGATAGAGTTGGATTCATACAGTGTGTAGCCTTTTCAGACTGGCTTCTTTCCCTCAGTATTTTCTTGTTTCCAGCTTCTAGAGGCACCGCGTCCCTGGCTCGTGGCCCCCCCTCCATCGTCACAGCCAGCAGGGCAGCCCCTTCCATCTCTGACTCTGAGTCGCCTGCCTCCCTCTTCTGAGGACCCTGTGATGACACTGGGCCCCCTGGAATCCTGGGTCGTCCCCGTCTCAGGGGCCTTGACTTAATCCCACCTGCAAAATTCCTTTCATCCCATGTAAGGTGACAGAGCCACAGGCTCTAGAGATGATAGGATGTGGACACGTTTGGGAGTCACTCTTCTGAGGGCACAGCCTGGGCACAGGTTGCTGTTCTAGAACTTCACAGCATGGAATCACACCAGCCATCCTCTGTGTGAGGTATATTTCATGCAGCACGAAGTTTTGGGAGTCACGCAGGTCACTGTGCTTCATACTAGTTTATTCCTTGATATGCTGCGTGGGATTCAGGAGCATGAATGGACCGATCACAGTTTGTTATCCACTCCCCTGTTGCTGAACACCTGAGATGTTTCCCGGTTTTCACTATTATCAGAGCTGTTCTGTACATTCCTTCCAGGAGTTTTTGTGGCTATGTTTTGATTTATTCTGGGGAAAGACAAGTGCAACTGCTGAGTCATAGAGATGTACGTTGTTTGATAGGAAACCGCCAGACCTTTTCCCAAAATGGTTGTAGCATTCACTCCCCACAACAACAAGCTCGGAGTCCAAGTTGCTCCACACCCGCAACAACTCCAATCTTTTACATTTCAGCCCTTTAGGTGGATATTGGGTAAGGTTGTATGTTTTTCTTTTTGTGGTAAAATATATGTAACATGAACTTTATCGTCTTAGCCAGTTTTAAGTGCACAGCTCAGGGGCATTAAGCACATTCACACTGTCATGCAGCCGTCCCCACCATCCATCTCTAGAACTTTCCATCTTCCCAGACTGACACTCTGTCCCCATTAAACACCAACTCCCCTGCCCTCCCCCAGCCCCTGACACCACCATCTACTTCCGGTCTCTATGAATCTGACTCCTCTGGGGGCCTCACATAAGGGGAATCACACAGTATTTGTCCTTCTGTGTCTGGCTGATGTCACTGAGCATCATGTCCTCAGGGTCCGTCCACGCTGTAGCGTATCAGACTGTCCTTTATTTCCTAGGCTGAGTAATATTCCAGTGTGTGGACGGCCCACCCTTGTTGATCAAGCATCTGCCCCCGTCCTCCTTTTGGCCGCGGGGAGTCGTGCTGCTGTGGACACGGGTGTGCAGGTATCTGTTCAAGTTCCTGCTCTCAGTGCTTCGTGTGTACACACAACAGTGGGACTGCTGGGTTACCTGGTAAGGTTTAGGTTTTTGAACTGCTTAGTTATCTTATACTTTTTGATACACTGGGGATAATTTTTATGTAGTCGAATCTGTAAATGTTTTATACAGAGAAAGTTCTCCGCTTTGAGGTCAGAATCACCCAATTGCAGATATATTATTAAAACAAGAAATCTTTGTGGCCTGCTGAATTGTGCCACGACTCACTCCTTTTCCTGGCTGTCTCCGGTGGTCGGGATGGTCTCTGGGTGATGGGCAACAAGACTGCAGGGGTGAGATTAAGATCTTCTCAGGCTCCCAGGCCTTCAAAGAGCGAGGCATCTTCTCATGGGCCATGCCAAATAGTTCAGAGCCGTGGGACACATGGATCAGTCATACGCAGACTCTCAAATAGCCTTTCCCCTACATGCTCTAACTACAAATCACAAAGCCCATTGAGGCTGAAGGCTGCTTGCGGGTGCTGCTGCCTGAAGCGGGTCCCATCCGTGTTGCCTCTTCTGGGGGACAGGTGGGGGGAGTGGGTGGTGTGGGGCAACCCCTGCCCCACCAGCAGCAGCCAGGGAAAGAGTGGAGGACCCAGAGTTGGGAGAAAAGGACAGTGAGCCTTTTATTGTGGATTAATTCACTTTGTATTAACAATTCCACACAATATTAAAACACTGAAAGTGGGTGTGACACACCTGAAATTTTTAAAAAATAATAAAAACCACCAGACATCCAAACGCAGATGGGGTAGAACCTGCCAGAACCACAGATTGCTTCTGAAAACCGGGAACTGGTTGTTACAACGTTTGGCAATGGGTTCCATGGACGGAGAAGGAAGATGGCCAAGTGTCTGACATATGGCTTGTTTTCAGGGGACCCTGTGGCAGGCTGGCTTTTTATACGTGCTCTGGAAGGACCTTCTGTGGCCTCACCTTGCCCTGGAAATGCCCCTGGTCACTCATGCTTGGGGTTAGGCCCCAGGGCCTTCTCCTGCCTCAGAGCTGAGGGCAGGGCTGACTGAAGCTGTTCACCGGGTGGATGAGCTGCCTGGAGGCCCAGCACTATCCTGGACAGGAGGCCGGCTGGGACATCAAAGCCACAAAGCCCTCTAAGCCCTGGTTTACATCCCCTGGGGCTGAGGATTACTTAATGCATCACTTAATTCTTAGCCTCCGGGTCACCTCTGGGAGGATGGGGGAGGGGTATGCAGACTAGCTTCTTCCTGGAGTGGGGGGGTCATCAGATTGGGCAGTCCCACCGGGCACACTGAACCGGCTGCCTGCTGTGTATGTGTCCTTAATATTTTCCCCCCATGACATGGTTGGGAGAGGATGGTTTCTGCAAGGCTCATGCTGCCACCCCACTAGCTCCCTAATGTGAAGGGCTCTTCCAGGCCACGAAACGCCTCATAACCATGTTTTCATGGCGGACACTTGCGCCAGGAACGCACAAGCAGCATATGTTGTCACGAGTGCTCTGATGCTTCAGTTCTAACTACGGACAGTGACAATTACTTTAAATGAAAAAAAAAGGAAAGTTTTGTTTTGTTTTTCCTCAGCCAGAAAGAAAACAATGGTGGGGTTTCTGCCGATGCCACCTCCCTGGGGTCCGATGCTGTGGGCACCTGATGGCCAGGCTCAGGGGACAGGGCATTGCGCACCTCGGGGAGGAGCCAGGCAGGTGCGGTGATAGGTTGGGTAAAGGGCTTCAGTTTCCCCAGACCACTCAGTGTCTAACTGGGAAGCCTCCCCTGGCGCAGGACGCAGTTTACTGCAGGGTTGGGGGGCGGGAGACATATTGGGCGACTGAGCCCAGAGCAGGTGATGGAGCTGATGAACTCAGGTTCAACCCCCAACTGTCTCAGCCAGGGGTCCTGGGCTTTGCTTCCCGCTGGCTCCTCTGGGGTCACTTGGGTGGGGACACAAGGTGGGGCTGGGCAAGGCCGGGGGTGGAGAGAGGGGAGGCTGGGCCTCAGGGTGCTCCTGACACTGATATCAGGCCCTCCCACCCTCTTTGGGCCTGGTGGCCGGACAGCGGGGGGACGCAGGAGGAAGGATGGGCGTGCAAGGATCTGATGTGGTTCAAGGGATTAAGGCTTCTGTTACGGAGCAAAAGGGGAGCACTTGTTGCTAGTCACCAGAGGGCTGGTGGGAAGGGCCAGCACATGCCCCCCACTTCCCGCTGGCCCTAGGACTGGCTTTTGCTCCATCCTGCCGGGGACGGTGAGAGGTGCCCAGCCGCCTGCTCCCCGCCCAATGAAGCGTGGCTGCAGCACCGGGCGCCTTCACAGCTTACCCCCTCCAACTGCAGGTCTGGAGGTGCCAGGCTCCCTGAAGCCCCTGGTGCTCCCGGACCGGCCGGGGAGAGCTGGGTATTGGGGAGAAGGACTCGGCCTTCCAGCTTGTGCCCTGGGGGAGCTAGATGGAGGGTCATCCACTGGAGCCATTTCAGCTCTGGCAAGATCTGAGCCTTGGTCCTGGCCCCGGCCCCGCGACTGTGAGGGGAGGGCCTGAGTCTGGCGGCCGTCCAGGACCCCGCTGACACGGGCCTCAGACTCTGACGTCCACTGGGGCCACAGGGGCAGAGCTGGGCTCATTTCTTCCCACAGTTTGCCTCCAGGCCCAGGGATACGACAGGCAGGGACCCGAGTCGAGGGCTGTGTGGGGTTCTGGTGGGTGCAGGTGTCACTGGCAGGGGAGGGAGGCGGGTGCTTTCGGCCACTTCCTCCAGCTGTTTTAACTGTCCATGTTGTAACAGAGGAAAAAGTAATTTAAAAAAAGGACCCCTGCCCCCACCCCTATTCCATGACATCTTAAATTTCCAAGGCTGGTGGGAAGAGTAATGAATTGTCATAATTCCTCTCACTTCCTCCAACCAGATGTTCTGGGTCTGCGGGGTATGAAAGCAGATCCCCAGTGAGTAAGGTGGGGCTGCAGGCCCTCACCATCCAGGCCTTCCAGCTACTTCCAGACCAGTTAACACCTTTTCACTTGAAGCACCAGGTGGCCTAGCCTACCAGACAGGGCCTTCCCAGGTTGCAGCTCTGTTTGAACAGTGGCCATGCCTCTGACGCATGCCGTACAAATGCCATACAGCGGGGTGACACTTGGTGACACAGGGAGTGTTTCCCAAAGCCCCCCTCCCGGCCCCCTAAAATCCACTTGTGCGTTATTACACAGTACAGCTAAGCTCCATGTTCAGCCATCAAAGTCTGATTTTAGCGGTATGGAATACTTTTTTTAAATGAAAAGGAGAGATTTTTCCGGAAAAGCTCATTATGTGCCACCCTCCCCGCAATTTTACTCAGCTTAAAATAAAAAAACAGCACGGTAGCATTGACCTGGCAGAAGTCTTCACAAATGGCCCAGTTGTGTGAGAACGGCCAGCCATACAGGTGGCCCAGGTTGGGAGACCAGTGGCTAACGCGCCTGCCCCTTCCCTTCTCCCAACCCAGCTTGGTTCTGGACCAAAGCTCAAGCGGCCACTGAGAGTTAAAAAAAATGGTTACCACATTGCTTGGGCATTTCGGTCATTCCTAATCGGAAGTGGCTGTAAAGCCACCATCCCTCTTTTGGTTGGGCCCTGAGGGCTGCACTGTTCGGTCTGAAAATCCATCATAACCCAGAGGATACATTTCACCCCATGTGGGTGGTGACAACTTTTTGCATTTCTTTTGGCATTAAAAGTTTCAGGGATTCAAAATGTGTTGCATACTGAATGATGTCCTGACTGAGACGGGGCGGGGGGGGGGAGGTGGGGGTAGAGCAAGAGGGAGAGAGGAGAACACACAAGAAAACAAAGCTATAGAATGATACAAGGCTTCTTGTCCTTAAAGGGGTTCTCGGAGGCGGGCACTCCGACCAGCAGGGGGTCGTTCCGGGCGTGCTGCTCACAGTAACTCATGAGTTCCGACGAGGCTTTGGAGACCTGAGTGTGGGCACAAGGATGAGAGGAAAGGTAAGGGGCTGACACACGTGTGTTCATAGCAGCAGGATTCACAATGGCCAAAGGTAGACACAGCCCAAATGTCAATCAACAGGTGATGGACACACACAGCGTGGCCCGTCCACACACGGGAGTGTTATACCCAGTCATGAAAAGGACGGAGGCGCTGCCACTCGCCACAACGTGGGTGGACCCTGAACACACGGTGCTCATGAGAGAAGCCGGACACACAGGGCCACACCGTGTGTGATTCCATGTATGTGAAACGTCCAGAACAGGCGCGTCCACAGACAGGAAGTGGGTTCGTGGCTGTCAGGGACTGGGGAGGGAGATGGGGGTGTGACTACTGATGGGGGCTTTTTTGGGGTGATGGAATGTTCTGGAACTGGATAGAGGTGATGATTGCATAGCACTGAACATACTAAATATCACTAATGGTAAATTTTATGTTCTGTGTATTTTACCACAATTTAAAAAGATTACAAGAAGGACCCCAGCAGTTGCCCAGATTTTGAACAGAACGGGTCAGAGCTAGATGCAGTCTCTTTAGGATCCAGCCAAAGACTATCCTCCTCAAGAAAGGGCCGGACAGGGAGACTTCTGCCTGCACATCGGTGCAATTGAGGAGGGCAAGGCAAGCCTGTCTGTGTCTCCTTTCTGTGCAGTCTGAACCTACTGGGGTTCAGTGACCCCCAGCGAGGGCATTGACCCTTAGAACTACCTGCACTGGGATCCCCAAGAGAGGAGGGGGGAGAAGGGAGCGTGCCTGGGGAAACTGACACGGATAACACACGGCCCTGAGCGTCTGGGGAGTGGAGGATCAACTACAAATGGCGCAGCTCGGCCCCAGGCAGCCCCTTGGCCACACACCCCGGTCTGCCTCGTCGTGCATTTGGGGTGCTGCAGGGGCCGTTCCCGGGCTTGGGTGAACAGCGCATGTCCATGGGATCTCATCCCAGGGGCGGGAACTGTCTGTCTGCGGGGCTCCCTTTCTCAGTGCCCCGCTTTCTCGCCTATGAAGCCAGACAACAGTGCCAGTTGTGCGGCGGTTGCTGGGTGGGACAGATGAGGCAGGGGGAGAGGGCGCTCTTTGAAAAGCCTCCGCAGTGTCTGCGGCCTGCAGAGGCGCTCTGCATCCTAGGCCCTGCACCCCAAGGGTGCCCCACCCCTGCCCTGTGCTGCTGAGGTCTGCACGCTTGCGGGTTCAGCCAGGGGACGCTCCCGCCCTCAGATAGCGACAGTTGCCACTGTCATGAGCATGAGGCTGCTCCCAGGCGGCCACCTCTGACGAGCAGACAGAGCTCGGTGTTCCAGAGTCATATTTGGAAAGTACCCCTCCCAGATGACAGAAATAGTCCCCAGCCCCTGAAATAACTGGTGTTGTGGCTCTGCCGTGTGGCAGCCCCCTGCCTGTCTCCAGCGTTGACAGGAAGGCTCTGCCCACAGTGCCAGGGCCACCGTGCCCGCAGCGCATCCCAGGCCACATGACCAGGCTGGCCTTTCAGACAGGCCAATGGTCTGTAGTTCTGGTCGCTGTTTTGGGAGGACACAAAACCTCAGGCGGGATTGGGAGGGAGAGTGGGTCACGTCCTGACTGCCCTCCTCCCAACATTCAAAGTGGCGGCTGGAGGCTGCTTCTGAACTTCAAACGGGCGGGATGAATCAGCGCTCCGCCAGGGCTGGGGCTGGCACCACTCACCCAGCAAAACCACTTCAACCGGGCCCTTCTCTTTCTTCAACCCAAAGGAATGCTTTGAATGTGCAGAGTTCTGGTACATTCACCAACCTCCTGGGAGGCACTGCCCCCCATGGGGCTCAGGCCCCCTACCTGGCTGGGTGGAGGCCCATGGGCCCCAGAATCGTTCCCCACTCCCTTCCACTACCTGGCCGTTAGGTGTGAGTCTGTCTGCACCAGGGCCGGGCCGGCCCTTCCTAATCAATTCCTGTGACCAGCCACGACTGGGGAATGACAGGTGCTCAGGAAAGCAAGGTCTCAACAAATACGTGAGGTGGTGGTTGATTTTTATGTGTCCACTTGGCTAGGCCACAGCATCCAGATAGTTGATGTAACACCAGTGTAGATGTGTCTATGAAGACACTTTTTAGTGACATGAACATTTGAATCGGTGGGCTTTGAGTAGAGCAGATCAGCCGCTATGATGTGGGTGGGCCGCGCCTAATCAGTTGAAGGCCTTAAGAGCTGAGACTGAAGTTTCCCCAAAGAGAGAATTCTGCCTCCAGATGGCCTTGGGACTCAAGCTACAAGTCAATTCTTCCCTGGGTCTCCAGCCTGCCGGTCTGTCTGTAGACTTCAGACTTGCCAGCCCCCACGATCACCTGAGTCAATTCCTTAGAACACATCTCTATGTAGATATGTACACAGCCTGTCAGTTCTGTTTCTCTGGAGAATCGCGACTCACCCAGCGCATAGTTGGAGCAGGGCTAATCGAGAAGCGTAAAGCGCCAGGACCTCCTATTGGAGACTCCCTGGCCCTCGCCTGGCAGTGTGCAAGCTGGGGTTGGGGGCAGGAAACAGCCCCTTGGAGGTGCCTCACTGTGCTTTGCAAAGTGTACACGGGTTTCATGAGAGGGTGTCTTTGAACAGTGTCAGCACCTTCCTCATGTAAGAAGCTGTGGCTGGCCCACTGGCCCACGTCCTTGGAAAGAGAGAAACTTATGAGCCTTGGATGCTGTCCTGATGTCCCCTCATGAACTTAAAATTCATCTACATAAACACAGCGTGGCCTGTCCACACAATGGGGTGTCATCTGCCCGTGAAAAGGAGGGAGGTGCTGACACGCGCCACAGCGTGGATGGACATGAACACACGGTGCTCATGAGAGAAGCCGGACACACAAGGCCACACAGTGTGTGATTCCACTCATGGGAAATGTCCAGAACAGGCGCGTCCATAGATAGGAGGGAGGTTAGTGCTTGTCAGGGGCTGGGGGAGCGTATAAGGGGGACGGATAGTCTTTTGGGTTATGGAATGTTCCGGAATTAGACAGAAGTGATGGTTGCACAACCCGGTGAATGCACCCAATGCCACTGAAATGCACACTTTAAAATAAATGGTTAACTTCATGGTATGCAAATTATTTTTTAAGACCTCTGTCTGCAGACGTGCCTGTGTAATGATGCACTACCCTACTTTGCTTTGCATGTTCCTAGTCTCTGACGGGTTAAGGTCTGTGAACAGGAACTGCTGTCCTTTTTCTTTTTTTAGCATAAAAAGCAAATATGTTTATTTCAAAAAACTGAAACAGCGTGGAGGTGAAGAAAACTCTGTCCCCTCCCCTCCCTGGACCACGTGTCTATCTTCTATCCGCATTTGTTGTCAGAGGGAGAGGAGGGGACACAAGACACAAAGCGCCCGCTGCAGGCTGGCCCTTCTGGCAGTGCCTGAGGCGACTGTCACTGGGGCTTCCAGGGAGAGATCCCAGGGGCTGGGGGGCGAGTTCAGTGTTTATACATCGCCATGGCACATGGGATCATCATAACCCATGACACAGGTTTACGTCAGCTGCGTCTTTCTGCTACGGAAACTGAGGCTCGGAGACATTAACCGAGTGGCCTGGCGTGGCATAGCGAGAGGCACAGCTGGCGTGCAAGCCCCACGTCCTGCCCAGGCAGCCTCTGTGGGCCCGTGGCTCTCCCCCCGCCCCCACCGCTGCTTGCCTCACCTTGATGCGCTCGATTCCGGCTTCAATGCGGAGCTGCTCCACCAGCTTCCGGGCCTGGGCTGTGTTGTTAGTGGCTGACATTGTCTGCCATCAGCTCTGGGCCTCCGGCGTCCAGGGAGCTGTGGGGTGGGGGGGAAGCAGACAGCGTGAGCCAGCTCGGGAAGCCCCAGGACCTCATGCAGCCAAGGATGGAGAGGCAGCACGCACCCCCCCTTCTGAAGCCCCCTACCACCCCACCACCCTGCAGCCCCACGCTGGGGACTGGTCACATCGTGTGTCCTCAAGGTTGGGGGTGGGAGGCCCAGCGGAGCCCCTCTTGTCCCATAGTCTCCTCCTGTGGCCAGTCACTGGTTGTGACTATCAAGGGTCCCCCAGGAGAGTTCATGAAACTACAGCATCGGTTCCTGGTTGACTCCAGAGGAGGACTTGGTAGGGAAAAGCAGCAGGAGTTTCCTGACCTCTGCCCCTGCTTCGCGGTCCCCTCTCCACGCAGCTGACGTGGGGCCCAGTCACTGTCTGTGGGCGGCCATCCTGGACACTGGGGTTATTGGGCAGAATCCCTGGCCTCAGCCCTCGCTGCCAGGAGTACGCCCTGTCGTGATGATCACGCTAGTCACCAGACGTGACCCTAAGTGACAGGTCATCTGGGGAGACCACACACTGTGGCTCCTGGGTCCGTCACCCCCTCTTGGAGGGCTGGGGCTATTTCATTCGTTCCTTCATTCACATGCTTGTTTGTTAGCAGACTCTCACAGAAAATGTCCTGCCATGTGCCGGGTTCTTCTTTGGAATCAAGCTGATGACGGTCGTGTGTATGTCTGCAGGGGCCCACTTCAGATTGACGCCCTATCTGCCGGCCCACTCCCCACCCGTGGCCCGGCTGTTTCTGTAACAAACCGGCGGGGGACCTGGTCTTCCACACCTGACTGGCTGTCCCGGGCACGGCAGGACCAAGAAGTGCTGGCTCTTGTCTTCTGCTCAGGAGTGGCTTTGCGGGTGGAAGGATAGCCGTGAGGAGGGGATTCGTGTCAGAAACTCTGGGACAGCTTGGTTCTGCAGGGTTTCTAGAGCTTTCCAATGAGCTCGGGCTCATGTTCCTCCATTAGTGTCCTGGGGCAGCCGAGACAAATGACCACAGACTGGGAAGCTTAAAACAACAGGAATTTATTCTCTCACTTCTGGAGGCCGGAAGTGTGAGATCAAGGTGTCGCTGGGCCATGCTCCCTGAGGGCTCTGGGGAGGGTCCTTCCTGCCTGTCCCAGCTTCTGGTGTGGCCAGCAGTCCTTGGTGTCCCTTGGCTTGTGGCTGCATACCTCAATCTCTGCCTCTGCTGTCACATGGACTTCTCCCTATGTGTCAGCATCCAAATCTTCACCTTATAAGGATACCCGTCACTGGATTCAGTGTGACTGCATCCTAACAATCAGGTAAGGTCCCGTTCTGAGGTTACAGGTGGACATGAGTTCTGAGTGTGGATGGTGTGCTTGGAGTAATGCACTTAGCGTGGATGGATGGTTCCAGATGAGGCCCCCCAGCCCCGCCCCGCCCCCAGCAGACCTTCAGCTAGTTCAGCTCTAGGACGAGGGAGCGCTTGTCTGCACCAAATCCCACCTGTGGACCTGTCTCCCCAGAACCCTTAGGAATCGGGTGTCACACGTCACAGCTTAGGGGTCAGAGAGCCTACGCGCCTGCTCCCCCACCAAGAAGAAGGCCCACCCTTTATTACAGCAACGATTCCTGCTTCGCTCTTGTTTGGGATGGTTTTTATGTTCTTTCCAAAATACTTTTAGTAATTTATTTGAAATTAGATTTAGAATTTTAAGATGCCTTTAGCTTCCCATTAGTTGTAGGAAATGATAGAAAGGAGCCGAGCCCAGTTTCCCCCAAGGTGACACCGTGAAAACTGTAGCGAGATCACAACCAGGATGGTGACACTGACACAGGAAAGACACAGGGCACTTCTAGTCCCAGCGTCCCTGCTATGACCCTTTCATGGCACAGTCACACCTCCCCCAACCCACCTCTACCCCTGGCGACCACTGACAGGTTCCCCTTCTCCACGAGTTTGTCACCTGGATGTTACATAAACGCCACCCTGTGGTATGTCCCTGCTTTCCCCACTCGGTGTGACTACCTGCAGCGCCATCCAGGCTGCCCGCGCACGCACGGCTGGCTGCGCCTTGTCCCAGCTGATTGTGCTCCAGGGCATGGGCGTGCACAGGAAAACATGGGCCTGTGCAAAGACAGGCGGGCGGATTGCACATTTCGGCTGTCATGGATAAGCTGCCATAAGCATTCCAGTGAGCACGAGTCTTTGTATTGCTCTGGGAAAAACACTGAAGACTGTGATTGCAGGTTTAATTTTTAAAGAAAACGCCAAACTTGTTTTTAAGAGCAGCTGTACTATTTTATATTCCCACAGTAATGTATGAGTGATGATGTTAACTTGTTTTTATAATTCAGTTATGCAAGCTTTTTCCTGTTCTTTAAGGCCATGAAAATTCTACTTTTCCTATCAAGTTTTCATTTAGTGAGCCCCAGGGTGTGGTTCTCAACTGGGACAATGTCTGGGGACAACTGTGGTTGTCACACGGGTGTGCTCCTGGCATCAAGTGGGTGGGGGCCAGGGACGCTGCTCAACCCCCCAGAGTGCCCAGGACGCCCCACAGCCAGTGACGCGGCCCCAAATGTCCAGGAGGACCCTCACGGGTATTAGTGCTAGAAGAGTGGGCAGCCCTGGCCCCAGGGGGCAGGCATCTAACGCGGTAACTAAGTAGCTGCCTGTGCTTTTGTCACCACACACTGTATCACTGTCCCCTTGGCAGTCTCCAGGGCCAGGTGGCAACAGAAAACTAAAGGCAAATTCAAGGTTTTCAAAAAATTTCTTACTTGGCAATTAAGAGGGACGGTCTATTGATCAGCACGCCTTGGACGGGCTCCACGGAGTTCCGCTGAGTGAAAATCGCCGCTCCCCAGAGGTTACACGCTGTACCCTGCCATTTTATCGGCTATTTTTGAGACAAGATTGTGGAGATGAAAGATAGATGGGTGGTTGCCGGGGGCCAGGGTGGGTGGGGGCCTGGGAGAAAAGGGCGACGCGAAGGTCCTCGTGGTGCTGGCAATGTTACATATATATTGATGCTGCCCAGGTGACAAACGTGCAGAGAACTTAATACACACACACAACTGCAGAAATCGGAACAAGGTTGGGGGACTGTTCTGTGCCAACATCCGCGCTGTGATATTGACCGGGGACTTTGACAAAATATCACCATTGGGGAAAACGAAGTGAATGACACATGGAATTTCTCATTTGTCACAACTGCATCTACAGTGACCAAAGTTTCAGTTGAAAAAAAACACAACCCTTCCACACCACCGGCTCCCTGTGTCCGGCGGACACCTAGCCCACTTTCAGGTCAGAAGAGGCCCGCGTGTGTCTGGACCAGGCTCACAGAACCCACGTGTGGGCTTCTAGAGCTCTGATTCAGCACACAGCAAAGCAGCCACAAAACATCCCACTCAGGGAAAACCGCCCTCCCTTCAGCTCAAAAATACCTAAATTGCTCAGTGCTAAATATAGACGCACACAGAGAACAAACGGGGTGGCCCCAGGCATGTTTTCCTTGGAAGGCCGGGGAGTCCTGTTCAGCATCCCGAGTGTCCCCAGGACCCCCAGCAACCCCAGCTGTGGTCTCCCTCCTGAGCACAAAGCCTGAAGCAGGCGGTGCTGGCTTCCCGCCCAGGCACCTGGCCCCAGGCTCCCTCTGGGCTGGTGACAACCCAGGCCCCAGAGGCTGCAGGGAAGGCGCACCAGGATGTGCATGCTTGTGTGTTTGTGTTATCAGAGTGCGCGTGCGTGCGTGTGTGCGCGTGCGTGTGAGAGCCCTGAGATGCCGAGACCCAGACACTGGATGCGGTGACAGCCGGTGTGGCAGGCTCAAGTCCTAGTCCTGGCTGGTGTCACAGCCAGTCACTGAGTCATGTGTCCCCACCTCCCCTAGTGAGGCCAACATGCTGAGTCAGCTCGGGGAACATTTCTCACCAGCTGTCTCTCAGCAGGAGGCACGTGCCAGCATGGGCACCTGACCTGCCCGGGGCCCAGCAAAGCCTCGGAAGGTCACGGAAGGCGGCAGGCCCTTGGGAAGCTGGGGGGTACGGAGGGGGGACAGGCAGTTTCAGGAGGGAGGGGCGAGGCAGTCGGAGCTGCAGGCGGCAGTCACATTCCAACTCTGGGTTCTGCCTCTGCAGAAAGGCTGGTTCAGGCCTGGTGAGGCCGAAGGCATGACTTGGGGTGAGGTCAGCCTGAAAACAGAACCTTAACAGATGTCACCAGGCTCTGGGCTGGCCCTCCCAGTGAAGGGCTAGGAAGTCACAGCAGGTTGAAGCTGGCTCCTGCAGAAGAACAAGCTCAGAGCCAGGACAGTGAGGCCGACCCCGTACCACAGGCCCTGTGATGCTGGGAGAAAAAGAGGTGGTCACCCCACGTAGTGCACTCAGCCGAGACACGCAGCTCCAATGCACATGAGGATTAAATCCGGGGACAGAATTGCCCTTTCTTCAGTAGTGGCTGTGAGGATGGCAAAATGGGTTTTGCCCCAAAATAGTTGAGAACAGTTTTTCCCCCTGGGCACTGCTGACGTGAGGGCGGGACCACTCTCTGTGGGGGGCCGTCCTGGGCACTGTGGGGTGCTGAGCAGCCCTCTCGATGCCAAGAACACCCCTAGTCATGACCACCACAGATGTCCCCAGACATGGACCAGGGTCTCCTGCAGGCAGAATCTAAGGTCTTTAAGGAACTCTGCCCTTGCTCATTTAAGCAAAATGCAAATAGCTTTTTGGGAACTAAAATGGTTCATTTTGAACTGAAATGAAATGAAAAAAAACCCAGAAGCATGTTTCAGAAAGGGGTTTAATTTTCTTAGCATCTAAACCCTCTGTGACTAGAAGTTGCACTGGGTCAGAGCTTCCCCATGATGCAACCAACAACACATCTAAAGGGGGCGAGAGGACAGAAGTGGAAGGTGGAGCCACCATACAAAACAGAAAACCTGAATTCTGCTCTGACCCCAAAGCTGTGTGGCTTTGGGGAAGTTACCTCCCCTCTCTGAACTCTGCTGGAATGCTCAGAGCAACAATCCCTCCATACCGGCAAACCTCCAGGTCTCTAAGCCCCTGTGCCAGAGAACAGGCTGGGGCGCTCCCAGAGGCTGCAGCCACTGAGAGGGGCCTTTTTCAGGGACTCATGGCAGCTGCCAAACACAAACACAGCTGCCAGAGAGGTGGAACGAAAGACAAGGTGACCTAGACATTGCGCCCAAGCGAATGTGGAAGGGCAGGCTTGCTAGAAGCCATTGGGAAATCCTGCTCCTCACGATCAACATGGCTACTCCCCTCACCTCTCTAGGGGCCAGGTCACAAAGCCCACCTGGCCCAGGGGAGACCTGACGGAGTTTGAAGTTGGTCAGATTAAAAATGTGGAATGGATAAAATTAGTGGGAGAGTCAGAAATTGAGAGACCATTTTCATGCTTTCTGACACAAAGTGTGCAAATCCCTTCCTCTTCTGAGCCACAAAGTGAGGCTGGATTCTTTTAAGCTCTGCAATGAATTCCCAGAGTCCACGGTGGCAGTCACACCCAGGTCACTTCCATGCCATTTTGGGAGACGTTTAGAGCTGTTTTAGCCTCTAGTGACCCCGAGCTGCAAAACTCTCTTCCTGTATCCACAGAACTTTCAGGTATCAGGAAGAAATGGGGCACTTTCCAGGGACCTCACTCCAAGGGACAGAGGCAGCTGGCCACTGGTTCTTGAAGACACACATGCAGGGCATGTCTGAAAGTGGGAAGCCTGGCTTTGCGTCCCGGCTCTGCCCTGACCTGGGTCTTAGCTTCTTCAACTGGAAAATAAGAGGTTGTTCCCAAAGGGTCCCAGTGTGTCTCCTGTGGCTCTAAAGTCAAGATGAGCTACATTGACGACCTCCTCCTAAGCCGTCTGGACTTGAGGTAAAACCTCTGTCTGTAGATTTTGGCTTAGTCAACAGTAGACAGTTAATATGGGCAGACTGCTGCTGAGGGCAGCCGGAATAGAGACAGACACATGCTTGGAAGCATTGGAGGGCTATTAAGATGGTGAAGCATTTTATGCCAAGATCTGGGGGAGGATGGAAGCCCAGGAGTCTGGCTTTGGGGGTTACCTTTTCCCAGGTGGAGGGTTTGCTGAGAGGCTGTGATGCCTCTGTCAGCCTCACTTGGCTAGGGGCACAGAGGTTTCTATCCAGGGCTTTCGAAGGGGAAAGAGCTCAGTGACCCCTCCCCATCCTCCCAACCCCACCCCCGGTCTGAACTGGGACAACAGAGTGTTACACTCTAAGAATGAGGGGATCCAGGAAGTAGACAGGCAATGACAGCCACTGGAGCTCAGTTTTGAATAATCTCGGTCTCTGATACCGAACTGAAGTGACCCTAGATAGCTAGCAGCCCTGGGTGCTGGGCAGAAGTAGACATAAATCTTCCCTGGTGGGAAAAAACCCCATCATCTGAGCCTTCAAACAATTTCTACCAACAAATCTGCAATCACAATGTGTAGCACACAATTAGAAATAACCAGGCACACAAGGAGACAAATGAACACAAATGAGCAGAAATAATGGGCAAGACAGACAGACTCACAGTGGTACCTTTCATGGGAGACTTTAAAATAATTGTGTTAACTATGTTCAAGGAGCTATTTGGGTGAGATTGGGATTTTAGCAGTGAGTCAGAAACTATAGCAGAAAGAATCTGTGGGCATGTGGAAAGTGCCAACATCTGACATGTAAGAACACTGGAAGAAATAGCATCGTTAAAGACAATTAAAGAGAAGATAAGTGGGCTGGAAGATAGTTTAGGGGGAAATATCCAGAATGAAGCATGGAGACACAAGGGGACAGAAATCACAGCAGAGAAGGTAGATGCAGGGGATGCACTCGGAATTAGAAGTCTGGAAGGAGGAGAGAGAGAATGAGGCAGAAGCCATCTCTGAAGAGATAACGATGGCTAATTTCCCAACACTGATAAAAAAGACCTCCCGCCACAGATTCAAGAAGCCCTAGGACCTCAGGCAGAATAAATATCTTAGAAACGGATAGAAAAATGGCCAATAAGCCATGAAAAGCTGCTCAGTGATTAGTCATCAGGGAAACAGAAATGAACACCACAATGACAGGCTGCTTCATAACCACCGGAGCGGCAAAAACGAAAACGGCGGACAGACAATACTAAGTGCTGGGGAAGCGCTGGAAGTTCACACATCACTGACGGGGGAAAGAGCACAACCACTTCGAAAAACGGTTTAGCAGTTTATTAAATGGTTACACATATACTTCACCTATGACCCAGCAATTCCATTTCTAGGGATTTACCCAGATAAATAAAAACATATTTCCGCAAAAGGACTTGTACAAGACATTTGTACATCTTTATGTATAACAGCCACAATTGGGAACAATGCAGATGCCCATCAACCAGAGAACGGATAAACAAATGGTGGCCAGCTACATGACGGAGTACGACTGCACAGCGGGAAAACTCAGCCTACTGACGGAGCCACACGGTGGATCTCAAAAGCATCTTGTCAAGCAAAAGAAGACAGACATTAGAAATGTTCTGTATCTTGATTGAGGTGTTGGTGTACACAGATGTATCTATTTTTTCAAAGTTCTTTAAATTGTATATTTAAGATCTGTTCAGTTTACTATGAATTATACCTTAATAAAATCAGTTAATTACAAAACACACAGACAAACATAAGTTGTCAGAGGAAAAAGGACCAAGAATCAGGCAGGCCCAGTGAAAATTCTAGACCTGGTGAAAATAAACTTCAAGAATTAGGGGAAAATAAAGACATTTTCAGACAAATAAAAACAGACTTTCTCACCAGCAGACCTGCCTTATTAAAGGTAGAAATGAAAGGATAGTAGAGAAAAATGATCCCAGATGAAAGGTAGGAAATTTGAGGACTGAAGATAAACGAACAAACAAACAAAAGTTGAGGAAGGAGAGGAACTTGATAAAATAATGAGAAAGTTCCTGTGGAAAACAAATGAAGTGAAAAGCCTTTGGAACACACATGAATCATGAGCCATCAATTCCAACCAGTTTGTCCACTGACGATGTTCTATGCTTCTGCTTTAAAAATTTTCTTAAAAAAAAAAAAAAGAAATTTTCTGACACTACTTTTTATCACGCTGTTTTGACGGTTAGATTCCAGTAATTAGAGCCCTCAATATTATTTTAGGACTTGGCTAGTGACATCTTATTTGAATTGAATGACTTTACACACAGGGAAAGATGAAGTCAGCATCTGAAAAAAACATGTGTTCAGCTCCATGTGCCGCGACTGCCCCAGGGCAGTGATGACAGGGCCTAAGGCCAGCCGGCCCCTCCCTGCACGGCCACCACAGTGGCCCTCAGTTTCCGTCACATTCAGAACTAGAAAGGGGTTTCATTTCCACTAGTTTCATATATAAAATTTAAAACTTCTTAGGACAGCTTCGTACTATAGAAATGTAACCAACACGCACTAAACTGAGCGTTCGTAAGCTCCCGATTTGAGGACCGTGGGCATGGACACACACCTGTGGGACCATTGCCACACTCGCGAGAATGACCACATGCACCACGCCCACGGGCTCAGGGCACTGCCAGTTTCTCGTACTGCTCTGAAGCCAGGGGTTTCTGCTCTGTCCTAATTCATGTCTCAGATGAGGATAGTGAGGCTCAGAGACAGAGATCTGTTCCAAGTCAACCCGCTACCAAGTTGCAGAAGCAGAATGAAAAGCAGTACAAATACGGGGGCTGGACCTGCACAGTCCTGTGCAGCTGCCAGGGTCAGAGAAAACCCTGAGTGACATTTAGGAACAAAAAGCCTTAGCTTGGTGCCTCCTGTCTGGCGGGATGTAAAGGGCGCTGGGACCTCTGCGTCCTGGACGCTGCCTCCCCAGGACTAGAGCACGCTCCTGCCAGCTTCTGACGGGGCTGCCCAAGTGTGCACCCCCCGAAAGGCATCGTCACCTCTGCACGACATGGAGGAGCCCTGTGACGGCTTCTCAAGGCTGTATTTCTGTTCACTTTCTCCTCCTTACATATTTCTGTCCCCTTTCTTCTACGGGGTTTTGTGGCGGCTGAGTCCTCCTTCCGTCTTGGAGTCAGACAGAGTAACGGGCACACCCTAAGGCTGCAGGACAGGCTCAGATGTTGTGGCTTCTAAGATGTCCTTTGGACTCTGGTTCTTGCCTAGACACTGGGCTGTGTGTCCGCATTGCCTGTGGTGGAGATGCATGGCAAGTAGGTGCCCCAAAACCCCTTGTGGGCGGCAGGCTGAACCTCGGCACCCTAGGGTGCAAAGCCAAGATGCAGACAGCAAGCTTGGGGTGGCCCCAGCCCCCGCAGGGACCGTGGAGCTCCACGGCTGCCAGGAAAATGGATGTGCTCCCTGCCTCCCTGGCACGCTCCCTGGCATTCCGGGGAAACTCAAACCTGCCAGGCGTGTCTCGGCTAGGCAGACAGAGGCCCACTCAGGGCCAGGCTGGCATTCCCCGGAGACTGAGAGCTGACGAAGCGCCTCTGTGGGTCTATGATGCCATCTCCACCCTCGGAGGTGTCTTCCGTCTGCACAGGAAGAATGACAGTGAGACACAATAACGCCGGCAATCCCCGTGAATTCCACACATAGCTCTCATAGCTGGGACGAGCGCCACTCCCAGCCTGCTGGAGAAACCCGACATGAGCCAGTGCCGGGCTGTCTGCTTACCAGAAGAGAAAGAACTGGATGCCAGCAGAGGCTTCTGAAAGTTGGCCAGTTGGGCTGCACAAAAGCAGAAGAATGTGAAAAATGCTCCTGGTGGGGCTGAGGAGGTGGGAAGGACCTTCGAGGAGTGAGGAGCGGAGAGGCTCCTGGTTCTGGTGGCCCCGGAAGCTGAGCATCCAGTGGCTGCTGAGGACCCCTCCCAGGTGTCCGAAAGGAGGGATGTGAGGCTCAGGCCAGGTTTCCCTAGGGCTGCCTGCCGCGGGCGAACACCCAGGAAGCAGCTGGCAGTTTTGTATCGTCAGTTCTGTGCCTGAAGGTTTGATGGCTCTACAGATGGAGCGAAGGACAGGCCGGCCCCTTGCTTCTCCGAGGGGCATTCTCTATGTCCAGGTTCCCAGGGGCAGCCCCAGGGTAACTCCTAAGTTCATGAAGAAGGGGGCCGATGGGGCTGGAAGATGAGAAAAGCGGGGCTCAGGAATCGGTTCTCCCACCAGCCTGCAGTTTGACCGCTGTGTCTCAGAGACGGGTGTCCTTTCCAAAGCAGCATGGCCACCGGGCCTGGCAAGAGGCCAGTCGGGGAGCCCTGTGGCTCTCAGAGCACTCCAAAAAGGCTATCCACTGTCATGAGCAGGACGGACCAGGGCGGGAGCCATTGCCCCCAACCTGCTGACCCTGGGGCAGGGTCATTCTCCACGGAGGGGGCGTCCTGGGCCTGGGGGCTGCTGAGCAGCATCTCTGGCCCCCACTCAGTGTCCCAGTTGTAACAAGCACAGGTGTTCCCCGGACATGGCCCAGCATTCCCTGGGGGAAGGATCACCCCTCGAGTGAGAACTACTGGGTTAGAACCCCTCAAGAGAGCCTCACATCAATGCTTCTTTCCTGAACTTTGCTGTTAAATAAGGAGAATCACGGGAAATGGGAAATCAGAGGTGTTTCGGGTGGTGTGTTGCTGACTTCAGGCCCCATTCTGAGTCAGGGCCTCATCTCACCTGCAGTCACCATGTGGGGACAGAACCCCAGAAAGCAGTTTCCAGGCTCTCGGCCTCACATAGAAAGGTGCATAGAAATGGCCATCAACTGTGATTGGATGGCCATCAGCTGTGGCTAGTTGGCCGTCAGCTGTAACCAGTGAGCCATTGGCCACTAATATAACTGCCGTGGCTGAGCTAGCAGAAAATGGGGACCAGCAAGAAGATGTTGGCTGAGCCTACAAGCGCGGATTGCAGAGAGGCGGATGCCGCCGGCGAGAATATAGTGATATGACTCCCCTATCTATGGCTCCGCGGGTGTTCCTTTTTGGCCTCACCATGTCCTGCGCTCTTATGTGGGGAGCGGGAGCAGAGACCCCGCCTGACACCCCGCATGACACACCGTGTGCACAGGAGGCCCCCACCTCTCCTGGGGACTGTTGTTTGGCAATTACGAGGCACACCCGTTATGTCACACTGAACCTTCCCCAGCAACTCAGCAAGGGCTCAGCAGGGTTACCTGAGACAAGGTGTGGCAGGCACAGCTCCATGATGACCCCAGTGACCTTGTATAATCACCGCCCCTAGGGTGCGGCGGGACCTGAGAGTATGCTGGGATTTGCTCGGGGCCAAGGCCCTGTCATGTGGCACAGAGACTTTAAGTGAGGGAAACAATCCTTGGTGGGCCTGATCTAACCAGGCGAGACCTTAAAAGGGAGCAGAAATGATTTGCAGCTTGAAAGGGATTCGCTGCACGGGAGACCATCTGTTGCTGGCTTTGAAGACAGAAGGGCCAGGTGGCGAGGAATGGGGTGGCTGTTAGGGGCTGACAGCCAGCAAGGGCATGGGGACCCTGGTCCTGCAGCGGCAAGGAATCGAATTCTGGAACAATCCAAATGGGGTCAGAAGACGACCTCAAGCTCCAGACAAGCCATTTCAACTTCAGCCCTGGGAGACTCTGAGCAGAGAAGCCGGCGTGGCTACGCCAGGCGTCTGACTTCCAGACCTGCGAGGCAGCACATGGGCACAGTTTTATGTGGCTACATTTGCGATAGTTTGTTCTGCAGCCCACACAGCTCATCCACAGGCCAGGGTGAGACCAGGATGGCGTCGCCTCACTGTGGGACTAGAATCTTTCTAGTGTCCTCCATGCTACATTGGTCCTGCGACCCGGACTGATTCCAGCCAGCAATCACTGCTGGCCGCTGAGCGTGGACACGACGCTGGGTATGCTACACAGGCGATTCCTGCTAGTCTCCTCTGTAGCAGCCCTGAGACGCAGGAACAGCACTGAGGCCAGAGGGCTTTCTGGTAGCTTCTGCACTGGTGGGCTGAGCCATTCCCTGTGATTCCCGTAAACTGGGGCATGAAGGCCCTGTGCATTTAATCCCGATGGCACAGGCCTCAGGGAATTCCAGTTCAGAGAGAGCCCAGCTGCTTCCAGGCAGTTCCACAACGCTCTTCTGCAGTCTCATCCAGGCAGACAGGGCTTGTGCGGCCGGCATGCTGGTGAGTCAGAGCCCGGGGAAGGTGGCTTTGCTGAGGGCGGGCGGGAGGGGCAGCAGCTGGCAATCCTAGAGGGCTGCAGAGCTTAGCTCACATTTCCTGGCAGCACCTCGGGGAGGAGGGGAGGCGGGCAGGCAGGCGGCACTGACTCCTCGTCTTCAGAGAGAACAGACACAGCCTTCATTTTGCTTTAAAACTTCCGGAACCGGTAGCTTTACAGCTCACCGAGCTTCTGAATTCTTTCCTCCCAGGGCCCCGTGGTCTGACCCCCACCCCTGCCTGCCATTAAATAGGAAAGAAAAAAAACAAACCCCCAAAAACAAACCTCCAGCCAGATTCGACAGGAGGACAAAGGACGAGGGTGAGGACGCAGGCTGTTCCCCCAGCCGAGCTGACTGTTCCTGGGAACGCCGTGTTCACAAGAAGAGACAGGCTGTTTTGTTGAAAGAGGAAAAAAAATCCCAAACCAAAACAAAACGAGATGGAGGTTTGGGAGAAAAGACGGCTCCAAGGTACTATTAGGGCAAGCCGCCTTCTTGCGGGGCCGAGGAGCTGGGTTTGCAAGATAGCCCGTCGGAAGGACCTTGATCAATGTACATTTCTTGCAAGCCTATTACGTGCACATTTCTTGCACACCTACTGTGTGCACGAAACGGACCCACACACCTCCAGGGGCAACATTTGCACCACAGTCCATGTAATAGAAGCCCCTAGGGGTCTCACCCCAGGCAGTCATGCCCTCCGGGGGACATTGGGCTATGTCTGGGGCATCTGCGGTTGTCACACTGGGGGTGCTCTTGGCATGGTGTTCCTAATATTATTTGTTTTATTTTCTTTAGGGTTAACATTTTCTAAGTAAAATGGAAGAAAAAAGAATGGGTAAAAACTCTCTGATGCAATGCCAGGTAAAGGTGGGTAATGGTCTGTATAAGACATGGCCAGGGGAGGGTCACAGGGAGTGACAGGGAGTGACAGGGCAAGGAGCCCTGAGGATGGGTCCCAGGCGGCCAAGAAGGCAGGGAGAGAGAAGAAGGGAGCAGAAGGGTTTCTAATGGTCTGGGGATGCTGCTCAGCCCCCCACGGTGCCCAGGATGGCCCCCCACAGAGATGACGTGGCCCCGATGTCAGCGGTGCTGAGGGGAGACCCTGCTCTAAACTGTACAGAAACATACACACAGTGTGGATAGCACACACTGGGTGTTAGGGGGGGCATGTGCTTCCATGCGTCCCCAGCAGCGGGGATGGGGTTGTCCGCTGGCCCCCTGGACCCACCCCATAGAGGGGGGTCCATGGAGAGATGCGGGTACTGCGTTGGCATTTGAACTTCAGTACAAGGTAGACACAAAACCTCTTTGACCCGCACTCCCCTGACAGCCAGGGGCCGAGTGGGCTAGCATGGGGAGGGAATGCCACATGAGGGCCGCCTCTGACCCTCTGTATAACTGCGATCCCTTTTGGTAGGATCGCGGGGCCCTAAAACCCGAATGGGGACTTTGCGAGGCAGATGCTTCCCAAGAGAAGGCACACACCCACTGGAGAACAGCATCTTGTGACTCTCTCTGTCACCGGTCCCTTTGTGCACAGGCTAAATCCGTCCCCAGGAAGCTATATTTAGAAAGAGCCAGAGAAAAGGGAATGAATGAGGTGCCCAGAAGCCAGAGAAAAACAGCAGCGGGGCAGGCGGATGCTGCCTGCAGCAGGGAGCCTGGAGCGCAGGAATGAGCGGCTGTGGGCGCTGGAGGACAATGAGCCTGCGGTGACGAAGGGTGACGATGCAGCTAATGAGCGGGCAAGAGAAAAGGCTCTTTCTGTCCACCCGGGGCTGATGCAGTCATGTGAGAGTTTGCAAGCCCAGGAATGGGGTCGGGCCAGGGCACTGAGCATGCATGGCTCACGGCACTCCTGCTCTCAGCTTCCTGGCACTGACAATGTGCTGTCATCCTAGCCCGGTGACACAGCAGCTCGGGAGCCACTGGGCAGGAGGGCTGGGGAGGGAGGAAGGCAGATCCAGGCCTTCACACCTTGGCTCAAGCAGGTCCTTCTCTGCCTGGGCCCAGACAAACTCCTACACATCCTGCAAAGCCCCATGAAGTGCCACTTCCTCTGAGAAGTCCCTAACCTGCTGTCCGTGGACAACCAAGCCACACTAAAACCTCTTCTGCTCCATAGACATTCCTAAGGAACTGTATGCACTTCTTGTGACTGCTGTCACAAATTACCCCAACGGGGTGGCTTAAAACCACACATCGATTCTCTGACAGTTCTGGAGGTCGGAAGTCCTAAAACGCAGGTGAGGGCAGGGCCAGTCCTTCCAGAGGCCCCGGGAGAACCATTCCTGGCCTTTTCCAGCTTCTAGAGGCACCGCGTCCCTGGCTCGTGGCCCCTCCTCCATCGTCACAGCCAGCAGTGCAGCGTGTTCCATCTCTGACTCTGAGCCTCCTGCCTCCCTCTTATGAGGACCCTGTGATGACACTAGGCCCCCTCTAATCCAAAGTCGTCCCCATCTCAGGAGCCCTGACTTAATCCCACCTGCCTGCAAAGTCCCTCTGCCGTGTGAGGTGACACATTCATAGATCCCAGGGATTCGGACATGGGTGTCTTTGAGGGCTATGGTCAGGAAGCTGGGGACCAAAGGGCTACCTGGATGGAAAGGACTGGTGGCAGCACTGCAGGTACTGACTAAGGATGCTACTTCCAGGAATTCCCACTGTCCCCAACGCCAATCTTGCTCCCAAGACAAGAGCTTCCAGGACCAGGCGGCCCAGGGCAGAGCACGTGGCCACACCCGATGGTCTGCCTGGGGCACACACACTCTCGAGGACGGACCTGGACCTGGGTCATTGGCTGCAGCTTCTTGCTCTGGGCTCTGGGTCGCTGGTCACCACCCATGCAGCATACTGGATCACAGAATGCTCAGTGCTTACTGAGTGTCTATGGCATCTGCAGGGGTGCCCACCCCACCTGTGGTGCTGTTGGAAAGTCCTGGAATGACACAGATCCAGAGAGGTTTTCCCTAGGGCTAGTTGTAGGTAGGGTTATTTCCCATGTTAAAAATTAAAAACAAAATAAAAAACAACGCAGCCAGCAATGGGATTAACTGAACAGTTTAGAGAGTTCTCACCCAGGGTGGTTCTGTCCTATAGGAGACACCGGGTGATTTCTGGAGACGTCTGTGGTTCTCACGACTGGGGGTGCTCCTGGGATTGAGTGAGTGGGGGCCAGGGAGGCTGCTGAGCTCCCACAGTGCCTGGGATGACCCCACAGAACATGGGCCTTCCCGTGTCAGCAGTGCCAAGGGGAGAGACCCTAATCTGAGGAATGTTCCAGCCTAGGGGCCAGTTTCCTGGGAAATGTGTCCCTTGTTTTGGTCCCATTGGGGTCAAGTGAGAAGCTGGGTGTACCGACGCTGTTCCCAGCACCTGTTCCTGCCTCTCACCTGAACCCTCAGTGTCCAGGCAGGTCCCAACTCAGGGGCGCCAGGTGCCCCAGGTGTGGACAGGAGGCTTTGGGCTCAGATGTCAGGGTGCCCCACCCTACAGCACAGCATGAGGACAAGTGCATGGGACCCCTACTTGGGTGCCCACTGACGTGTGTCTGGCTGGAAACTTGACCCTCAAACGTGGGGGTGGGGGGAACAGAGAAGCAAATGTCTAGGTTTGGGATGCAGATTTTGGCCAGTGCAGGCGGAGAGGGCTTCGCAAGGCCACCACCAAGGTGTCGCTGGGCTGTGTCCTCATCCGAGGATGGGAACAAGGAGTGAAGGATCCATATCAGCTCTGTGGTGGTAAGCATGGCATTTGGGGTCTCCTGTGGAACCTTCCAGAGAAGGACAACTGCAGCTACCCTTGCTGAGGATCCCCGTGCACTGAGCCCAGGAGGGAGCGCCCCGATGCCCAGGGGCCCACAGGCGGCGGCAGGACCTCCGTGGCTCGCTCTGGATTTGCAGAAAACCCCTTGTGAGAGTGAATTCATCTCAGCTGCCCAGCAGCCTCTGCCCTGAGACGAGGTTTCAATGAGCCGCATGGAATTGCTAACGAGACTGAGTGTCTGTTTCTGTTCACACTGACATCCCCTTTTCTCGTCCGTCCAAATTCTATTACGCCTCATCTTGTTAATGCAGAAACGCCGCCAAGCCCTGGGCTGCCCCGGAAGGGCTGAGGTCTCCCAGGGCGCTCACTGGAAAGGGGAACCGTGGTCGCCTTGGGGCTGGATGCCCGTGGCTCAGAGCCTCTGCAGGACTTGGGAAGGACAGTTTGGGCCGAAAGCAGGACACAGGAAGGGTGGAGGATGCACGGAACTGGGCAATGTAACCTCTGCCAGCCGGCTTCATGAGGTAAGCAGCTGTGTTTAGGAGGCCCACCTGGCAAGGTGCTGTGGGAGACCCCAAGTGGCTGATGGCAGCCTCCAGCTGCCAGGTGGCAAGCACACAGTCCCACAGCAAGGAGACAAATTCTGCCAACACCCTGATGGAGCTTGGCAACAGGTTCTCTTCCATTTGAGCTTCCAGGTAAGAACGCAGCCTGGCTGACACCTGGATGGTGGTGGCATGGTAAAACCCAGCTGCTGTCCCAGTCCTAACTCTCCCATGGAAAGTGACCATGGGCACGGGCGGCTCTGAGGGGACCGTCCAGATGGGCAAGTGGTCACGCAGCCTGGGAGGCCAGGTGATAGTTACTTTTACATGTCCACTTGGCTGGGCCAAAGAATGCCTTCTGTGTGGTCAAACATTGTTCTGGATGCTTCCGTGAGGGTGCTTCTGGATGAGATTGACAACTGAACCAGTGGACCTCGAGTAAAGCAGATTGCTCTCCATAATGCTGGTGGGCCCCGTCCAATCAGGTGAAGGTCTGAATAGAACAGAATTCCCAGTCCCCGAGCAAGGGGGAATTCTCCAGCGACGGCCTTTGGACTTGAAGTGCACCACTGGCTCTCCTGGGTCTCCACCCTGCAGATTTTGGTCTTGCCAACCTCCGTGATCAATTCCTTAAAATAAATTTCTCTGTATATACACCTTCTACTTCTGTTTCTCTGGAGAACCTGGCTAATACAAAACACTAGGTGCTTCATGGTCAGAGAGAAATGAGCTCAATTCCTGGCCCTGCTGTCCACTGGTCCCTGAGCTGTGCCGAGTCTCTCTGCTGCTAGGCCTCAGTTTCCTCACCTGTAAGATGGGGATAAGGGAACCTGCTTCCTGGGGCTCCTATGGGGATGAAACGAGACACAGCAGCTGGCATGGCCCACAGTGGGTGTCCAGTAAGCATCTGCTGAGTCACTGAGTGGGGTCTGTAGACAGGGGAACGCAGTGGGAGGGACAAAGAGAGGGGAGAGAGGTCAGCAGCCAGCATGGCTGGGCTGCCTGGGAGTAGGGCCACAGCGCTCAGCGCTCACTCACAGCCACAGCCTGACTGGAGCTAACTGATGTCAGGGGCTGGAGCTTGTGTCATTCTGCCCCCCTCCGCTGGCAGGTGTTCCATGCACGAACCTAATCCCACAGCAGGCAGCTGAGCCTGCTCTCCTGACACCTGAGCCTGGCAGAGGTAGCCTAGCCCTCCTGACATCTTCGCATACATGTGTGTCCCAGGGGACCCCACGCTTGTTATCGGACTTCAGGCAACCGAGCCTTGCTCTGCCCGTCAGGAAAATGGGTGCATATCTGTGCTTCACCGATAGAGAGCATGAAAGGACCAGAGACTGCAGCTTCTGGTAACCAGGGAACCGGCCACCTTTCAGATCATCCTCTTCACTGTCAGGCTGGGCTGGGGTGAGGCACTCATCTTGGGCGCAAAATCTAAGGGGCACCTGTAGCTCAGCCACTAGGATAACTCAGACTTTCATGCAACATTTTTATACAAAGTCAGAATGAATGCAAAACATCCATATTTTGAATCAATATAAAGTTTTCGTTAGAGACAGGTCCTGATAGGGCTGGGGTGAGGGTGAAGCCTGCTCCTCTTCATTTAAAATTTTGACCTTCGCCCGCGCAATGCTGCCAACGCCCTGGCGAGAAGCTGAGGTCATCATCGGATTTGAAGTATTTAAAGTGGATAGAAAACGGTTTCAGCAATGCAATTAAGTGTGTTGTGGTGGGTGATGGTGCCGTTGGGAAAACATGTCTCCTGATATCCTATACAACGAACAAATGTCCCTCTGAGTATGTACCGACTGTTTTTGACAACTACGCAGTCACAGTTATGATTGGTGGAGAGCCATATACTCTTGGACTTTTTGATACTGCAGGGCAAGAGGATTACGACAGATTACGACCGCTGAGTTACCCACAAACAGATGTTTCTCTAGTCTATTTTTCAGTGGTCTCTCCATCCTCATTTGAAAATGTGAAAGAAAAGTGCCTGAGATAACTCACCACTGTCCAAAGAATCCTTTCTTGCTTGTTGGAACCCAAATTGATCTAAGAGATGACCCCTCTACTATTGAGAAACTTGCCAAGAACAAACAGAAGCCTATCACTCCAGAGACGGCTGAGAAGCGAGCCCGGCACCTGAAGGCTGTCAAGTACGTGGAGTGCTCTGCGCTCACCCAGAAAGGCCTAAAGAATGTATTTGACGAAGCAATATTGGCTGCCCCGGAGCCTCCAGAACCGAAGAAGAGGTGTGTGTTGCTATGAGCATCTCTCCAGAGTCCTTTCTGCACATCTGGCGTCGGCATCATACTAAAAGCAATGTTTAAATCAAACTAAAGATTAAAAATTAAAATTTGTTTTGGCAATAATGACAAATGCCCTGCACCTACCCTCATGCACTCGTGTGAGACAAGGCCCGTAGGTATGGCCCCTTTCCCCCCCTCAGTACTAGTTAATTTTGGGTAATTGTGTATTGTCAGAAAAGTGATCAGTACTAGTTTTCGTTTTGTTGTTCCAGTTTTTTGTTTGTTTGTTTTTTGTTTAAAAGCAAGGCATGCTTGTGATGACTCTGTAACAGAGTAATTTGCGTTATTGAAGCTGCTCCTGGGTTCCACTCTGGAGAGTAATCTGGGACATCTAGTGGGTTTTTTGGGGGGCCGGGGGGAGTGTGTGTGGGGTTTGTTTTTATTTAGTCATTTTTTAAAAATTCATTAACCATCAGACAGCCCTTACGGGGAGGAGGATGGAGTGATTGCGCATTCCACTTCCTAGATCTAGTTTAGAAAACATGTTCCCCACCCGGTGCTCTTAGGAAGGAGTATAGTAAATGCCTCATTTAATGACATACTCCTTTTTGAAAGTTGCCTTTTCTCTCCACTCTTGAGTAGGTCCAGTATTTGATGAAAGTCATGAAAGCGGGTGGAACCTGTCTTGCCCCTCTTCTTTTCTAGGATGCATTATATATGTGACTGTGACTTGCAAGGAAATCTGGTAGCCATTTGCTGATTTATTTTTTGAAGTTAATTTCTAACTTCTTTTACTGATAAAATGAAAACAAGTATTGCACCTTTTGAAACGCACCAAATGGATTGAGCACGTAATTAAAAAAAACATTTTCCCCCCTGTCAGTCATTGTCTTATATGCTTAGCATAGATGGGCAGCTTGATAGTGTGAGATACGGTGTTCCTAGAACACGGCAGAAGACCTGGTGTATATGAGGGGTGGGGGTGGTGCTAGGAGACAGATGTCTGTGGAGTGATTCACATCCTCTTCCAAGTTAGGAGGATGGAGACCTGCTTCCTTAAGACGCTAGGGGTGGGGTGGGGATGGGGAGAACATTTAACAACATGGGGACCAATCAGGGGGATCCCCTTAGTTCTGTTTTGCATGAGGAACTCTAGAGCAGCCAACTGGGGCTCTCTAGTTTAATAAAAGTCACGGGGGGAGTCTTATGAAGACTCTTCATAAGTGTTAATAGGGATTTTATCAGCTGATTTGGGTTGCGGTTTCCAATTTTTAAAAATGTTTAGGTAATCTCCACGTTCCCCAAATCCTAATTCTTATAGATTCATTAGTGTTGAACCAATGCTTTCTCATGTCTCAATTCTTTGTATATGCATTCTTTTTTTTTTTAAAGATTTTATTGGGGAAACCAGCGTGTACTTCGGGGACTTTTTCCAAGTCAAGTTGTTGTCCTTTCAATCTTAGTTGTGGAAGGCGCAGCTCACCAGCCCATGTGGGAATCGAACCGGCAGCCCTGTTGCTCAGAGCTCGCGCTCTAACTAACTGAGCCACCTGCCCGCCCCTGTATATGCATTCTTTTCAGATGTATTAAACAAACAAAAACCCTTCACAAAAAAATAAATAAATAATTTTGACCTTCACTGTGACCTTTCTTTTGGCACTGATTTTGATTTTTAGAAAATATTGCTACATTAAGATACAATTTATCACGATGGGTTTTTCGGTCGGTGCCTTCCCTAAATTCTGTGCCTGGGCCGAGTGCTCGGCTCTCCTCCCCCAGTCCAGGTTCTGCCTGAGACACTTGCAGGCTGCACGAAGCAGTGTGGCACCCTTGGGGCAACTGAGACCCAAGAAGTACAAGCTGGAGGGAGGTGAGCCTCCAGGATGGTGATGGAGGAGCGTGCTGGGGACCAGTGTGTGTCAGTGCCTACAATATTCCTTAGAACCCACACCCCCAAGCCAACCCTCTCTGCACCTCACCAGTGAGCCCCCAAAGGTCCTGAGATAAGCCTGGGATGGGAGCCAGTTCCAGCCACCCCGCCACTCAATGTCCTTGACTGAGCAAGGCATCCCAATGCCCTTTCCCTTCCAAATGGATCGCAAAATTGGTGGAAATTAGGCAACATGCTCTTAGACAAGTGACAGGTCCCAGAAGAAGGCCCGAGGGAAAGTAGGAAACACTTTGCATGAAAATGGGAATACAAACGTAAATGCCTGTGTTCAGGACGTCTCCATCCACCACCTAACTTCACACCTTAAGGAACTAGAATGGCAAGAGCAGGCGAAACCCAGAGCCAGCAGGAGGAAGGAAATGACAAAGATGCAGAGAAAACGAAACGGGGGCTAGAAAAGCGAGAGGAGAGTTAAGGAAAGCAGAAGCTGGTTTCTTTGAAAAGGTCGGCAACGCTGGCAAAACCTTAGCCAGGGTGATGGAGAAAAAGGAGGGAAGACGCGGTAATTGAGGTGGGAAGGGAGAGCGGACATGACCGATAGTTTTTTGGAAATGGAAAGGGTTAGAGGAGGAGCTGTGAAGGACTGCTCCCACAAATTAGGTAATCTATGTGAAATGGACAAACTGGAAACGCACACGTGACCCAATCCACCACGGTTCCAGGTTGCACACACATCCCAGACCCAGTTGGACGCCGGCACCGTGTGTTTCTGTATCTGTGGCCTCCGTAATCTTTGTGACATTCTTGGGAAGTGGGAGGATGCTATTTCCGTGGCAGAGATGAAAAGAGCCCGCCCACACGTGACAGCCGCTCAGAGGCGGACCTGAGGTCTGAACTCAGGTCTCCTGGCTCTGAGCCCAGAGCTCTTTTCACGGTGACACAATTCCCAGTGTGTCATGTGCGCGTGAATGCTGTGGCTGTTTGTTCCTTTTTCTGAAAAACAAGAGATTCCAAGCGCATGAAGTCAAGATAAAATGCTACATACCTTTTTTACTTTTTCCAAGAAGCACTGCTTTACTCTGTTGAAAAAAAGAGAGAGAGAAAGAAAGCATGGTTAAATTTTCTTTACTTAACCATCTCCAGGTTTTCACAGAGAAATACTTTCCTGTCGCCAAAAATATGGCACGTGTCCTCCAGAGAAACTGGGGGCAAGAGTCCAATTTATTCTTTATGACTGATCCACTCAGAAAGACAACCCTGTTTCTTTGGGTGGGGGGAAAACAAGTTAAGTTTTCTTCTGAAACTTGTATTATTCCATTTCGGAACATGGGGACCCCAAGCTGTGGTCCAGCCCATCAGACGCGCCAGCACGAGAAAAACAAAGTATCCAGGAACCAAGCCTTGAATGTAATGCGTGGTGTTTTTCCATGTCTGGTTTTTTACTTTGATGGAAGCCACGTGCCAGGGCAAAATAGGGAGAGCTGGAAAAAGTGAACTCGGGGGCAAACCAATTAACCTCGTGTGGAAGAGGTGACAGGTATATGGGTGCAGGAAGGCGCGGGATCTGAGGCTGGCCGCCCAGGGCCAGGAGGTCAACAGGAAAGAAAGGAAGTCCCCGTGATTGGACCCCGGGGGTGGGGGGGCTTCGGCACTTAGGAGCTGCTCCAAGCGGAACCCTGGATAACCCTGGACGGAGCTGCGACTCCCCCTGATTCTCGAGGCAAACAGCATGAGGGATCCTGGAGGCCACCGTGTCCACCTGCTGGGGTGACCCCGACACTAAAGCCAGCCTACACCCTGCTCTCCAGGCTGCACCAGCTGCCCTAAGAATGCACTGCCTGGGGAGGCATGGAGGAAGAGGCGCGGTGACCCGGGCTGTCCGGCTGCGACAACGGCCTCCTATTTGCGGACAGGAGGCTCCAGGCTACGGCCTGGCTGGAGTCTGCATGTGCAGATGGGCCGGACAGATGCCTGGAGCTGCACTCCCAGGGGACCCTGCAGCTGCTGGCTCGGATCACACTTCAAAAACCGGCAGTCGACCACCCTCCAGTTCTAGGGGAGGCTGGTCCTTGGGGCTCATTCTGCTGTGGGCTTGCCCTGGGGAGGTCAGCACAAGTCCCTGCCCCTGGGCCAACTTAGGCCAGACTTCCTGAGCTGCGAGGACCACTGGCAAGCGAGGCTGTTTCTCTCTGGCTCCGAAAGTCCCCTGTGGCCTCTGAGAGCCGGTCCCTCTTCCTTTGCAAACATTTGCTCTTTCCACAAACCAATGGGTTTTTTTCCACCTACACAAAGGGACACACGACGGCTGCCACTCCTGGGTTAGAGCTGAGGGCCACTGAGCCTTTCTCAGTGGCTGTGGGCCAGGGGTGGGGGTGCAGTGGAATCAGAAGCAGGGAATGGGGGGACTGAAGTCAGGCAGGACCTCTCACCCTGAGGCTCACCAAGGGCCCAGCCTGAATGTCACAGAGGCTCCAGGAAGGAGGTGACTGGGGGCGGCTTTCTCTAAAACAGGGGTCTCTCCCCCTTAGCACTGCTGACATCGGCGCTGTCCTGGGCACTGTGGGGATTAAGCTGCCGCCCTACCCTTCGATACCAGGAGCACCCCCACGTGTGACAACCACAGATGTCTCCAGACATTGTCCAGTGTCCCCTGGGGGCAGGCTCACTCTGTCTTAAGGGAGGGCTGGGGACACACACACACACACACACACACACAGAAACATGGCACCGAGCAGGGAGAGCTCCTGCCACAGCCCCAGGCAGCCTGTGGACCCCAACCCTGCTGAAGGTCAGCACTGGAGCTCCCTGGGCCTGGCGGGGACACAGAACAACGGCCAGGCCGGGGCGCCCGGCATCTGAGAAATCTGCACTGGGTGTGCTGCGTGTGGGCACCAGACTGGGGGTTAGAGTCCGCCCTCATGATCCGTGGATTCTGAATCTGTGAATTCACCCAGTCACGCGTGGAGTGGTGGGAGATGTGAGTTATGACCAGCACACAGGCCTTGCACTGCCTCCTCTCAGCTCAGACCGTTCAACCTGGGTCCTTGTCCATACTTAGGGTCATGCTGTTTGCATTATCGTCTTTTCGTGGGTAACTGAAATGTCCCCCAAGCGCAGAGCTGAAGTGCTGTCTAGGGTCCCGAAGCCCGAGAAGGCTGTGACGTGCCTTCCAGAGAAGATGCATGTGTCAGAGAAGTTTCTTCACGCAGTTTAGGTGTGAGTTATAGCGCGGCTGGCCTGCGTTCAATGTTAATGAAGCAACAGCGTATATTAAATAAGGTGTCTCTAAACAGAAACAGGGTAACACAAGGTTATGTGTCCACCTACTTAACTAAAACGTTGCAACCAGAGGCGGGCAGGAACCTAACTCTATTTTCCCATGAGCAGTGGTTCCATAGCTGCTAATTCAGTGTTTGTTGTAAATAACGAGAAATCAACTACATCAATCCATGTAAGTGTATATATTATCCTTCTTCATGACTCTGAAAGGAACACAATTTCATTTTAGAAAACCTGGAAATCACACAATCATCCACAACCCCAGCATTTCATTGTTTCCAGGCATGTACACGTGCCCACCCGTTTTTACACGTGTAGGTCTGATATCCTGTTTGATCACCTGCCTTTCAATTCTTCTTGGTTCACATTACATTGTGAGGCAAACTTTATTTTCCCACGCCATCACAAATTCTTCGAGCATCTGACTTAAAAGAAAAACAAACCTTTATGTTGTAGTAATTTTAGATTGACAGAAAAGTGGCACAAAGAGCACAGCGGGTCCCCAGGTTCCCTTTACCCAGCTTTCTCTAAGGCTGACAACTTGTTAAAATGAAGAAACAAATACGGGAGCCTTCCATGAGTCACACTCTACCTGGATTTCCCCGGGTTTCCCAGAATGTGTTTTCTGGTCCGAGATTGAGCCTGGGTACTACGCTGCACTGAGTGACTTCTAAGCCTGTGTCTTATACTTTATGGACGTATCATAATTTATATTATTATTGCTATTATAGACATTACTGCCCATTATCGGGCATTTAGGCCACCCTAGGCATGAAGCTATAGGTGTTGGGTTCAGATGCCTTTTGTTTTGCCACAGCCTGAAGAGTAACAAGCACACAGGCGTGTACAGACCATTCAGGTACAGCTCCGTGCACTTGCAAGTGTGCGCACCTGTGTCCCTGTCACCTGCAGCAAGACTCAAAACATTTCCTGCACTGCTGAAGGCACCCGAGGCCCCTCCTAGACTGAGTCACTACTCTGGGGTGATCACTCTGATTTTTGTCATTATGATTCTCCTGACTTTGGCTCCTGAAAATAGAAAAGAGGGTACAGATGCTGACTGCAGGATAAGACGTCTGGGTGAGAAGGAAGAACTGCCTGTAAGGTTCTAGAAGGCAGCTAGGTGGCATGGACTCGGAGGCGTGGACTCATCAGTCTTTCCAGGCCGAGGTGCAGCGAGGAGATTTGCAGCCAGCCCTGGCTCTTCACTTCTGTCTGGACGCCTGCCCACTTGCTCTCTGCACCTTGATGTCCTGTCTGTAACGTGGGAACCCCACTGCCTCATTCTTGGGGTCACTGGGAGGATGAAATGAAATGAGCACAGTGCCTCGAGCTTCGCAAGGCACCAATTCATGGCAACAATGATAAAATATATAATACCTGGGATGCCAAAAAAATGTATACAAGAGGACACTTTGGTCAGTGTTGCTCAAGCAGTAGTTCACCATCATCAGAAGTGTCTGGACACTGATGGTAACCACTTTGACCACCTCTTGTAATTGCAGAAGTCAAACGTGACTTGTATTCATTTTCTGGTATCGGTATGTATTGAGGATTACAATTTAAATATAGTTTTCCTTTCTTAAAATGTGTCTCCATTTTGTTGGCGCCCTCTGTGTATAGCCACAGGCTAATAACCCCAAATTGTTAGAAGTAGGCGCTCTCTGAGGGTCAAAGGCTGATGGACCTAGGTCGTGGCCAAAGGCTTTCTTTCTGGGGCTGCAGTGGAGAGCCCCCCAGTGCCGGCATCTTCGGTCGGTCCATTATCGTAATTTTATCCTAATTTTATGATGTTGGAGCAGCTGTGAGGGACACAGCTGGGCTGAGGTCACACGGGGTTGGGCTGGGGACGTCAGGCTTCCTCAGTGTTTATTACAGGTCAGAAGTTTAATTTCTCTTCTTTCTCTACAGCACTGCTCAGGAAGGTGTTCCGACTGCTTTGCACAACTGGCCAGGCAGGGCCCCCAGTGCTTCTGCAGACACATGCTGTTCCCCTGCTCACCCGTTAGAAGGAAGAGAGGAAAATTCCAGAACCCCTGGGTACTTGACTCTGCTGTTTCACAAACAAGGCCTTGCATGATATGCAGAAGTGTGTGTGTGTACGTGTGTGCACATGCGTATAGGTGGAAGGGCAGGTCACTAGGTCACCGTCTCTCCTGGGGTAACCCTGTCCCCCAGGGGATACTGGGCCATGTCTGAGGACATCTGTGGTTGTCACAACTGGGGGTGCTCCTGGCATCAGTGGGTGGGGGTCAGGGAGGCTGCTCAACCCCCACAGTGCCCCGGAGGGCCCCCCACAGAGAATAACACAGGAGTCCTGGTTTGGTCCCTTTACAAGCACTGGTGGCACCATGCAGAGCTGCCCCTGAGCCCAGGACAAGTGGCTCTGGGCCTTTGCTTCACCTCTGGTGCCCTCACCTGGGTCCTTGTCCTTGCAGCCCTCAGCCTGGCCTCCCTTAGGAGGGTTTCAAAATAGATCATCTGCTTTTTTTTTAAGTCTCAGAAACGCCTGAGAGGAGCTGCCGGTGAGGAAGCAGTCCTGGGCAGTACATGAAACCGGAAGTGCTGCAGTCTGATTTTTAGCAGCTGTTCCGGGCAGCCGGTGGGTATTCCCCCTCTGCAGGCATTTCTCTTAGAAGGCTCTCTGCTTTCTGCTTCTCAGAACAAAACTGGCTCCATGCAGTCACACCCTTCGCCCACTCGGGGCTTTGAAGGAGTTCAAATCGGAGCCAGGACCCAGGCACCCAAATACTCAGAGTAGCTGCCACGCCACGGACCCCCTGCCTGTCCTCAGCCCAGCTAGGGGGTGGGGGTGGGGTCCCACCTTGTCCCAGCTGCAGGGAGATACACCTACAGCTGATTTTTTATTAAAAAAAAAAAAAGACCAATAAATAAACATCATTTTAGTTCAGCTGAAAGCTATCCTCACTTTCAACAGCTATGACAGGGTCCCCTCTTGGCATGGGGGACACTGGGAGAGGCCACTCTCTGTGGGGCTGTCCTGGGCACTGTGGGGGGGTTGAGCAGCATCCCCGGCCCCTACCCACTTGATGCCAGGAGCACCCCCCGTGTGACAGATGTTCCCAGATGTCACCCAGTGTCCTCAGGGGCAGAACCACCCTTGGCCCCATTCCATTGAGAACCACGGTGCTAGGATTGTTGAGCTAATACCTTTGAACCCCTCCAGTGTATTCACTTACAGTAGGAATTTTTAACCTGTCAACTTACTTTTAAAAAATTGATTTGTATTGAGATACAGGGGACGCACACTGTTGTGCACGTCTGAGGTATACAATGTACAGACCTGACAGCGTACATGCCGCAACACAACCGTGCACTGGTTTTAACGTTCCTGCTGACCCTCTCACCCCGCCCTGGTCCCACATGAATTTGAGACTCTGACACAAGTGCAAACACAAAGAGGAAGGAATAAAAGGAGAGGTCACCAAGTGGGAGTGACAATGACGGGAAGGACTGTCTTGTGTCCAGCTAAACAAAGGTAATGTCTGTTGGTTGTAGTGGGTTGGACACAGTCCCTCAGATACTCTCCAGGAAGCTCAGCCCGTGGCCTAATTTGGAGAAAGGGTCTTTGCAGATACATGATGCCTAGAGTCGAGAGCTGCACTCGTGCTGGATTAGGGCGGGTCCTAGACCCCATGACAGGTGTCTATAAGAGAAAGGAGTGGGACACTGAGACTCAGACATGCGGGGAGGGGCCACGTGAAGATGGAGGCAGAAGCTGGAGAAATGTGGCCACAAGCCCAGGGATGCCTGGAGCTCCCAGAAGAGAAGCTGGGAGAGGCAGGAAGCACCCAACCCTGGGACCTTGGGAGAGAATGACTCTGGGACACCTTGATCTCGGACTTGTGGTCCCAGAACCATGGGAGGATAGATTCTGTTTGAAGCCACCAAGTATGTGGTCATTTGTCATGGCCATCCCAGGAAATAAATACACTGGTCATTAAAAAAAAAAGAGTTAGCTGTAGGTGTGTACCTGTAGCTGTGACAAAGCGGAACCTGAGTGAGAAGGGTTCCTTTCTTGCTGTTCGACTCACAGGCTCAGAAAATGTACCTAACCACCTGCACCAAGCACGAGGTCTGCATCTCATAGGGCTCAACAAATCTGACTGTTTGCATGGGGGGAGGTCTGGGGCTCCTCCATCCAGGACTAAATCCATAAGAATTATAGACATGTGGGATTGGGAACCAGGCAGCCCAGGCTTCCTCAACCTTGGAATCACCTGGGGGAGTGCTGCAAAGCACACAAAAGCTACCACATCGTGCAGGAGAATGTGATGTAATTGGTCTGGGTGTGGCCTGTTGGAGAGGTCCCAGGTGACCCCACTGGACAGCCAAGGGTGGGTCCCCACATGAGGCCAGCCCAGCACCCCACAGGAAAGCCAGGCCCAGAAGTTCAATGAGTTCAGCACTCCTGGATGGTGAGGGTGGGGTAATACAGCCATTTAATGACAGTAGGAAACAAAGAAATAAAAGATCAAAGTCCTGCCCTTAGGGAGTTTTCTGTGCAGGGGAAGAAGGGACAGGGAGGGATTCTTAACATGCAGAAACAATTAAAGCATGTGATATAAGTGCTAAGTAACAAACACTTTTTTTCTGTAAAAGGCCAGATAGTAAATATTTTTGCTTTTGTGGACCACATGGTCTCTGTTGCAAAAACTCAACTCAGTTGTGCCAGAGCCACCATTAACTTCATGCAATGGGTGTGCTGTGTGCCGATAAAACTTTATTTGCAGCAACAGGCAGAGGGCCAGATTCAACTGCCTGGCTGCAGTTTGCAGGACCCTGAGCTACACAGAAATGAACAGCCTCTGAAGCTAAGCAATGGCAGCTTCTCAAAGGTTAAAATGGAGTTACCCTGTGACACAGCAATTCCACAGCTAGGTACAAGTACAAGAGAAGTGACAACACACGTCCACATAGAAACAGGTGCACTAATGTCCACACAGCAAGGTGCACAACAGGCAAAAGTTAAACCAACCAAGTGTTCAACAACTGGTGAGTAAATAAATAAAATGTGGTGCATATGCACACACAGGAGTGTTACTCGGCTGTGAAAAGGAGGGAGGTGTGACACTCGCCACAACGTGGATGGACCTTGAACACACGGTGCTCGTGAGAGAAGCCAGACACACAAGGCCACACAGTGTGTGACTCTATTTATGTGAAGTGTCCCGAACAGGCACATGTTGAGGTTTGGGGGGGCAGGGGGTCCCCTTTGCACATAAACCACAGGAGGGTTGTGGGGGATGGGATGAGGTAGGCCGAGATTGGGTAAATCAGGGGTTCTTTCAAGCAGTGGTGAGACCACCGCCAGACACATCCCTTTTTCCAAGTCACTGAAGCAAGAGGAGCAAAGCCTGGCTCCCAAGCACAGAGGGGCCCCCACCCCGTCACTTGGTGCCCCACCCAGTGGCCTTTGGCTTTGAGTCCAGCTTCTGAGAGCACCACAGAGGCTACGTGACACAGGCTCCCAGTGAAAAGGAGTTTAAAGCAGGCCTCTCCAGGATGTCTTGAGTCACTCTCTGTGGCCTTTCACGATCCTGTCCCCACCAGGCCCCATCATCGTCACCTACAGTGTCCGCTCATCAACACTGACTGAGCCCAAGGACCCTGGCAACCACTAACCCACTTTCTAGTCATTTCTGCGGGTGTCTTTAAATTAATAAAATTCTTGCCAATTACCTAGTCTGGCAGCAGAAATCAAATAGAGAAAGTCCATTCTCTTTAAGCCAACACATTTCCGCAAAGCCTAAAATACATGTATATTATGCAGCTGTGAAAAAGAATGAGGCGATCTATGTACTGATGTGTAAAGTTCCTGGAAGGGATTATTCGGGTCAAAAGGACTTCCTTAATTTAACAGGTACCTTGCGGGATCGTGGCTCTGAGCACCTCTCCCCCATCAGGTTTACACGTTGATGGAGGAGGGTGCACTAGTCAGAGGGAAGTGACCGGAAGACACAACACCTTTCTGTGTGTGCCCTGTCCCTCCTCATCTGCATGCCCCTGGTCAAATCGCTTTTTTATTCTCTGTAGAGAACCATCTAAACACAGGACTGGTATTTACCTCCCTCATTTTGTCTGAGGGATCTGATGAAATTCAGTCTGGAAGAAGCCAGAAAAACTATGTGAATACGACAGACTATGGGTGGTCGAGACCAGTTGCTAAGAGGGGCCGTGGCCCTGAATTCTGTATCCCTGAGGAGCCAGGAACACCCCAAATGGGACATGATTCCTTCTTACCTTCGTGCGTGGGTCTAGCCAGGAGCATGACACACCTGTGCTGGGCGGAGTCCAGGTAAAACCCAGCCAGCTTCCCCCTACTGTGGTCCTCGCCCTGATCTGGGGGGTCTCTCCTCTAGCTGCACCCCCCCTGCCATCCTGCCCTTACACTCAACAAGGTGGGGGGCGGTGAATCTATGGCATGTGTGCTGAGCTGGAGTCTGAGCTAAACCTTTCTCACCAGGAGAGCTCAGCGTTTTTATCATTGAATTTAAAAAAATTTTAATTGTAGTAAAATGCATATAACATGAACTTTACCATTGTAACCATTTCTAAGTGCAGATCAGTGGCATGAAGCACATTCACATTATTGTGCTGCCATCCCCACCATCATCTCCAGAACTTTCCATCTCCCCAAACTGACACCCTGTCCCCATTAAACACTCACTCCCCGCCCCTCCCCCAGCCCTGGCCCCACCATCTACTCTCTGTCTCTGAATCTGACTCCTCGGGGACCTCCTGTGCGTGCGGTCACAGTGTTTGTCCTTGTGTGGCTGGTTGATCTCACTGAGCATCATGCCCTCAGGGGCCATCCCACTGTAGCAGGTGCCAGGACTTCCCGCTTTTTAACGCTGAATACTGTTGCCCTGCACGGCTGGATCGCGTTTTCCTAATCCACCCACCTGCTGAAGGCCACGCTTTTCGGCTGCTGTGAACAGGGGTGTACAAATACCCCGTGAAGTCCCTGCTGGAAGAAATAACCACAGGCAGACTTGCTGGGTCACATGATTCGATTTTGAGGTGTTTGAGATCCCACAGTCCTGTTTCCCACAGTGGTTGCCCCATTTTCCATCCCCACCAGCCATGCTCAAGGGTCCCCATTTCCCCACACCCTTACCAGTTCTAAGCACCACTGGAACCTGAGCCTTAGTCCCCTCACCTATTAGGTGGGGCTGGTGGCTCCTCCTACAGCCCTGCAGGAGACCCCACGGGTGGGAGCCCTTGTTTGTGGGGACAACAACTGTTGTCTCTGAGCTGTCAGGAACCAGGGAAAAAATGCTGGTTGGCCTTTGTCTTTTGCAATTTTTTTTTTTGGCCGTCCTTGAGCACCAATCTGGAAGGCCGCCGGGGGAGGAACAAACCAGGAGCAGGGACGCCACCCTCATGCACGCATGCACACGCGCGCACACACACACACACAGATACATGTCGCATACATACGTGTTCCCAGAGAAGGGGTCCGGGGCCTGGCGGCCTTGGAGACTGAGTTTCAAAGCTCGATGCCGGGTGGCCCTGGGTGACGTGCAGGCATGCGGTCTGGGTGGTGCCGGAAGCCAGCAATGCAAACAAACAGGCCCGGGGGCTGAGAGCTCCCACAGCCTGCACGTGGGGCGCTGGGACTCTGCTCCTTCCTGCAGGGCCACCGTGGCTCCTGGACACGTGCAGAGCCCACCATCGCCAAGGCCAGCAGCACGGGAGGGGAGAGGGACTAGAAGCAGCTGCTGGCAGCCCTCACACGTCGTGGGAGCCTGGGTGTCCTTCTGAGTTCATTCATCTGCACCAGTCATCAGGGCCCTCCCTGGGGTGTGCAAAGCTCCCATGAGCCTGCGGGCTGGGCCACAAGGTCAGTGCATTCGTTTTCTGTGCTGTGTACGGAAGGAATCACCACAAACATGGTGGCTGCAAACACCACCCTTTTACGTCTCCCAATTTGGGGTTCAGGAGTTGGGACACAGCTAAGCTGGGGTCCTGGCCCCAGGAGGCTGCCATTTCATCAAAAACACAAATAGGGCAGGGTCGGCCTCTGAGCCCCCTCAGGTTGCTGGTACGATTTACCTCCCTGAGGCTGCAGGACTAGGTTCCCCAAGTTCTTGATGGCTGTTGTCTGGGGTCACGCTCAGCTCCTACAGGCCTCTCTGGGGTCCTGGCCATGTGGCCTCCTGCACCGACCCTCTCGTACTGTGGCAGCTGACTTCCTTCTACAAGCCTGCTGCATTGGAGTCTTACGTGACATAACTAACCCACAGGTGTGACATTGTCACCTTTGCCACATTCTGCTGGGTACAAGCAAGTCAAAGGACTCTCGCACACGAAGGGGGAGAAGATTACACAGGCATGTGCCAGAGGGGGGTGCACACTGTCACCTCCCTGGGCCCTGGGCGCAGATAAACGGAGAGCTTACCGGTTGCCTGACGCCAGCTGTGCGGGCCCCCAAGTGGGCCCGAAAGTGGGGGTATATATACATGTAATGTATATGTAACTTACATAGACACATACACTTACATGTACATATGGTACATATAAATACATAGGTGATACATGCATATAAATATGTAAATATACACACAAATATATATGTACATAAGTACATATTTTTATATATTTAGTATATTTATATATAATTATATATAAATATAAATATATTTATATGCATATATTACCTATGTATTTATATGCACACGATATTATCTATCTATACTGTATACTTATATTTATGGATACATCTAGTAAGATTTATTCTAAATATTCATTAAGATACATATAAATATGTAATATATGCATATAAATATATACTTTTATATATTTAATATATATTGTTTTATATTCTATTTAATAGTTATATTTAAATATATATTTACGATACATATAAAAATACATATGAACATATATTTAAAATACGTAAATGTTATTTTATGCATACGTTACATATTTATTCATATGCACACAATATAATATTAATATATACCACATGCTTATATATGTGACTAAATCTGAACAAATGTAAAAGGCACAGCAGTCCCATTAAAGCGCTATGGCATGTCCACAGCACGGTGACATCATGGATGGTGGTCACTTCCAAAGGCTCTGAGGCTCCCAGATGCTGAGTTTCGGGGGAGCCCCTGGAGAAGCTGGGCAGGAAGCTGAGTGCAGCGGGCGGCCATATGGGCTCCCTGGTACTCGATTTTATAAAGCCATTTGTATTTTTTTATTGGGTTGTATCCCTTCCTGAACGCTCACCTTGGTTCTTTGTGGAACGAAGCGCAATATGAAAAAATCAACACAAAACTGCGCTCAGGCATGTGCAGCAAGTGACTGGTCTCGTGGGGCTGAACATGTCAGCGCGCAGGGCTGCGCAAGCGCGTGACTGGGTGCTGGGCAGCCTGGGCTCTGGATTCTGCTCTCAGAGTCCCAAGACCTGGATAGGAAGCTCCGGCCTGTGTCCCTGTAAACCATCTCAGTGCTGGGGACACTGGGCGGCTGTCCTGGACACTGCGGGGAGTGGAGCAGAATCCCAGCCCCACCCACTCAGTGCCAGGAGCTCCTCCAGTCTTGACGACCACAGATGTCCCCAGACATGGCCCAGGGTCCCTTGGGGGCAGAGTCACCCCAGGTGAGACCCCTGGGCCCAGGGGCTTTGCTGATCCCAGGAGTCTACATTCCATACGCACCTGACAGGTCCCAGGAGGCTGGACACATTTAATCCACACCCTGAGTGGGAGGGGGTGACTCACAGACGCTGGGGTCACCCTGGGTCACTTGGTTTTACCATCTGACCATTGGGGACTTATTCTGGTGTCCCCTGTGACACCAGATCCCCTAAGGATCTAACTGAATTTTCCCCCCAAATAATGAATGCAGGGTCATCCCCTTGGCACCTGGGGCCAGGTCACTGTCTGTGGGGGCCCTCTTGGGCACTGTGGGGGGTTGAGCAGCATGCCTGCACCCCCTCCCCCGGATCATCAGGCCCCAAATGTCAACAGTGTCAGGTGGAGAAACCCCGTGGGAAAAGATTTCCAAATCACACAGCTAGGAAGGGGTGGAAGCAGTGCTTCCTGCCTTCTGGGCTGTGGGGATGGAACCCAGTCTGCCCCCGGCATGGAGAACCACCAACACTGGTGGGGTGCCAGCTGCGAGGGGCCAGGACATGCCAGGGAGAGAGGATGTGAGACAAACAAGCAGCCCAAGAATGTAGCCCGCACCTGTGCCCCGGCCTTGCCCGCCAGCCACTGTGTACTCTGGAGGGACCTGTTACTCTGGGGTCCTGCCCCTGCGGACACGTCCAGACACAGAGGCCACCCGGTGCACTGACCTGTGTCCTGTGGCCCTGTGTCATGTGTTAACAAGAGCAAAGAGACACTCCCAGTAGCATGGGCCATGCTCTGTCCTGCAGAGCAGCTGGCTGATGACTCACTGGGACCCTGAAAGGGACAGAAGCCCCTCCCAGGCCACTGGGCTGGTGCCAGAAGCCGTGTGGCTAGGGAGAAGGGGAAGCAGAAAGTCAAAGGGGGGACAGCGGGAAGGCGGGCAGGGGGCTGTACAGACTGTCTGGCAGGAGCTGGACTCAGGTTCGGGGGTTCTAAGACCTGGGCACACAAGTGGTTTCAGTGGGGAAGCTTTAGAGCGTTTGCCCTCGAGGCTGGAAGTGTTTATGGTGACATGATAGGGAGATACACAGCTCCTTGTGCTGGTCACCTCCTCTGGGACACCCACCTGAGGGGCTTTCCAGAAACGAAGAAGGAGGGCAAAGGATGCTTTTCTAGTCACCAGACAAGTGAAAATCCAGTTTCTCAGTCATTCTGTGTCTGAGTTTCCTGGGGGTGGCCGTAACAAGAACCACACATTGTGTGGATTCAAAACACACACATTGATTCTCTGACTGTCCTGCGGTCAGGAGTCCCACACGGAACTCTCGGGGCTAAACCCAGGTGCGGGCAGGGTTGGTCCTTCTGGAGGCCCTGGGAGAACCGTTTCTGGCCTTTTCCAGCTTCTAGAGGCACCGCGTCCCTGGCTCATGGCCCCTCCTCCATCGTCACAGCCAGCAGGGCAGCCTCTTCCATCTCTGACTCTGAGCCTCCTGCCTCCCACTTATGAGGACCTGGTGATGACACTGGGCCCCCTGGAATCCAGGGTGGTCCCCATCTCAGGGGCCTCGACTTAATTCCACCTGCAAAGTCCCTCTGCCATGAGAGGTGACATGGTCCCAGGAATAGGACAGGGACATCTTTGGGGCTGTTATTCTGTCTGCCACACACACTGTTCTAGAAGGATTTTTTTAAAAAAAAAAACCAACGATCACCCATGTTTAAAATCAAGCTGTTGTAACAACAAGGTGTGCCTGGCAGGGAGGCTGGGTGTGGTGTGACATACCCTGTGGGTCTCCAGGAAGCCTGATGTCCCAGGATGTGCAAACACAGACTGGCCCTGCAGACCACGGAGCACAGGGGTCCATTATGTGCACAGAGCTGTAGGGCTCCTGGCTGCTTATATGCGTTTATGGGTGAAGGGACGGGGTTAGGGGTTGAATTGTGTGTCCCCCAAAATGTACATGTTGCATCTTAACCCCCCAGTGGATTGGTGTTAGGAGGTGGGGCCTCTGGGAGGTGATTAGGTCATGAGAGTTGGGGCCCCCACGAATGTGCCCAGTGCCTTTATAACAGAGGTCCCAGACAGCTGCCTCCCCCCCTCCCCCATGTGAGAACACATGACACCCTGCTAGGCTACATCAGGACTTTTAAAGATCTTTGCATCCCCAGAGCCCGGCCCTGAGCAGACACTCAAGTAAATGTTTTAACGAACCAAGAAGGAAGCCCTGGAGAAACATGTGCAGGGAGATCAGGGACCAAACACTGCTGGTGAGTGGGACCCCCATCTCCCCACTCTGCCACCGGTCCTTGCCCCTGACGTCGGCCCTGGCCTGCCCGCCCCTCCTAATCTCTTCCATCACGCGTGCCCCCACCGAAATGCAGGGGACAGAGGCAGTCCAAGTCCTTGAGCCTCTAGGAAGCTCATCTTGCTTCTCTCTTCTCATGCCCCAAATCAGGCCACAAAGAAGTTGCAACAGGAAGCTTGTCCCCAGGGCACAGCACTGTCTTGGGCAATCCAGTCCTGACAAGACATTCATCTGTAGTTTGGCTGATGACTCCCAGACCCCTAAAGAGTTTTCCTTAAGGACATAAAGTTCCCAATAATAAGACAGGAGAAAAAAACAACAAAAAAATGACCGTCTAGGTGACAGAGTGATGGGAGGGCGTGGCTTGGGGAGCCAGGTGTCAATTTTCGCACTTGCAAATTGCCCAGGAGGGCTTCCAGGAGGGGTGGGCTGAGTTCTCAAACCACAGGAGGGTGAGAACTGGCCCCTCACTGTGGGGTGGGGCTGCTCCTCATGCCTGCGTTCCCCCCCAAAAAGCAGCAAAGTCTCACCTGCAGCCAAGCTCCCCACGGCACCCTGAATGCCTGTGTGCCCTGTAGGAATGAGGTTTTCTATATTTATAGGGACACCTGCCATTGAGGGTGGAGACCATGAGACATGCCTCCTACCTCTAAGTGTCTCACGGGGTCCCACTCACTCCTCATCACTCAACAGATGTGGTATCAAAGGGTGAACCCCAATTCACACAGGTCATAGCTCTGCCCACGGCCAGCACAACTTCGTAGGGTAAAATATGACAGTTTTTCACAAGGCAATGTGTGGCAGCTTGTTCACTGTGGCTAGAGGCCCAGCGGATGCTGGGAGGGGATGGGGAGCTGTGTGAGGGAACTGTCTGTGGAGGCCCACAAAGTGGCCTATGGCCTGCGGGCTGCCTGACGATTGTTCCCATGACTCTCCTTCACGGGACACCGCCATCGTCCTATGAGACCTGTTCACCGTCTCCAGCTGGGATTAGGACTTTGGTCTGTGGGATTCGTAATTCACTACAACAAAGTAAAAAGGCAAAATGGGAAATACTTTGCCACAGGTATGAAGTGCAAAACACTGAGTTCCTTTCTATATAATAATCTCCGATAAATCACTGAGAGGTGAACAACAGACTTAAGAGATCCTGAATGGGATGGATGACTGAAAAACGAACAACGGGTGAGATTCCGTCAGTTCTATGCTTTAGTCAGTAGTACTGCAGTAAGGCTGATTTCTTAGTTTTGATAAATGTGCTGTGGTCATGGAATATGTCAGTGGGGGAGACTGAATGAGATAGGGGAACTCTCTTCTGTAAGTCTCGAGTTACCGCAAAACTTAAAAAACGAACTGTTTACAATGGACAGAAACAACCCACAAAAAGCACTGTAAATGTCCATTGTGAACATTTCACTTGAATAATGAAAAGATAATAGATAATGCAATGAGATGTTACTTTTCTCCTTTGAATCCAAGGAGACTGACGCCTGGACACAATGGGGGACCCCGGGTGGAGGAAGGGCTGCGAAGGACCGGCGTGATGGACCGCGGATTGGAGCACTAGGGTTCTGTAAAAGAATGTCCTTGTTCTTAGTAAATGCTCACGGGGCATTCAGGGGTTAAAGGGCATGATATCTCCACCTCAATCTCAAAAGGCTCAGAAAAAATTAATGTGCATATGTGTATAACTGCAAATGTGTACCACTGTATGTGTGTAGGTAACTACGTAACTATATACACTATAAATAGAACTCCATACATACACACACACACACCTCTGTACATGTAACGTACACACACGTATCCACATACAAAGAAGAATAACGGAAACAGCTGGCATACCTGAATATAAAGGGTATATGAAATTCCTGTACTATTCTTGCAACTTTCCAATAAGTCTGAAACTATACCAAAAAACAGTTAGGAAATGTCAGTGTGGAGGATATTTTAACAGTGGTTATCTCCACGATGGGATGGCTGATGAACTTCTAATTTTTTAAAAATTAGGATATTGTTCACATACCATAAAACTTACCCTCTTAAAGTGTAAGTTCAGTGATTTTTGGTATTCTTTCTTCTTTCAGCCTTTGTGTGTTTTCTGAAACTTTTTTAAAACCACGAGCATGTATTACCTTTATACAAAGGAAAAAAGCTAGTAAAAAAATAATCCAAAACACCTGACCTTCTGTGCCCTTTACGGACTGTTACCAACTGGACCAAGGTTTGGCCCAGACGTCTTGAGGGCATTGTGACGGCATGAGAATGACCTCAGGAGGGACGGAGAGGGCGGCCCTTCTCAAGCTTGGCCCCCAGCCCAAGCTGTGTGACAGACGGGCCCATGTTGGTGCAGGTGCCAGGGCTGCTGGCACCTCCCACCTTCCAGAGCGACTATCACCTCCCTGATGAGTTTCCCATCTGCTCAGCAGGGCCATAAATTTGGAGGGAGGGCCACACATGGGAGCTGCCTGAGACTGTGTCTGCCTGGGAAGCTGTGAGCCAGGATATGGGACACGCTGCTGGTGTGGCCTCAGCCCCCTGGAGCCAGCTGAGGCTGACGGACGGGCGGGGTGGCAAGGGCACGCACAGGCATGGGGGTGGGCGGCCTGGGTGCGAAGCCCAGTTCTGGCGTCCTTGGTCTTTTCCGAGCCTCGATTTCCTCAAATGAAAAGGGAGACAGACAGACGCACATATGCCTCTCAGTGGGAACTCAGAATAAATACTGCATTTGGATCCAACAGAATAAGCCTTCAGAATCATCATTAGAGTGCAGAAACCTGGCCAAAACAACCTCAGATGGGGGTTGAGGTCAACATCAACGGTGACAGGTCATGGTGACACACGACCCGGGTATGACGGGATGAGAAGGATCCTGCACTACGGGGTCTTCCAAAACCCATCGACCCAGTCTACCCACGAGAAAAACACCACATAAACCCCAGCTGAGGGACCTACAAAATCCCTGCCCAGTCCTGCTCAGAACTGTCAAGGCCACCAAAAGCGAGGAAAGTCTGAGAAACAGCCCAGAGGAGCCTAAGGAGATGTGACACCTGAATGTCAGGTGTGACCGCAGGACAGGAAGATGCCAGAGCTGGTGACAGAGGAACAAATGGAGTTCTGTTAACGCGATCGTGCTGGTGTGGCAACTCGCGTGGTGACGTCAGACGCTGACACGCCACGAGGGGGGGCTCCGTGACAGGCAGGTGGGGGCTCTGCCCTGTCTTTATGGCTTTTCTGTAAATCTGGGATGATCCCCTGAAAAGGAAAGGTTTCCTTAGAAGGAGATCAGAGCTGGCAACGCGCTTCACTTGGCGTGTCCTACGGCACTGCCCCTGGCCCCAGTGGACAGACAGCAGGATGGTCGGACACCAGAACACGTTCAGTTGGACATTCTCGAGCTGCGTGATGTCTCAGGACATCTGTGGTTGTCACACTGGGGGGGGGGTGGCCCTGGCATTGAGGGGTTGGGGCCAGGGATGCTGCTCAGCCCCCCAGTGCCCAGGACGCCCCCCAGAGACGACTGAGCCCGTGTCTGCAGCGCTGAGGGGGAGAGACCTGCCTTCGGCCTCGGGCAGCGGCAGCCAGGATGTTGTGCTCCCTGGAGACGCCCACCTGGCTGGGGAAGCCGGGAGTCAGGATGCGGGGCTGACACTTGCCAGGCCGCTCTTCCAGCAGGAAGGCCTCGGCCCAGTCGTCTCATCAGTGTTACGACACGCATGGGAGACGGTCAACACAGTAAACACAGACCTGCTCCTCCCTCACAGAGCTCACAGTCCCAGGAGGAACCACATAATCCTGAGAATATAGAATCAGAAACCATGATGACACTTTTGAAGGAAAAATGCAGGAAGTCATGAGCACACATACCAGCGGTCCTGATTTTGCTTGGGGAGTGTCAAGAAGTGACTTTTGATCGGAGAAGGTTTAGGAGGTGCAGAAGCTGAGGAAGTTGGAGTGGGGACGTGCTAACCCATGAACCGCATGGATGCATTTTCACTTTTTGGACTTTTGTTTAAAAATGGGGGTTCACATGCTAGTAGCTGGGCTCTGGGACCCAGCAGGAGTGAGGGGATGACTCCCCAGGCCTCGGGATGTTATAAAGTGGCCACCCATCTGCTGGTAGGTGACCAGAAATGATACAGGATCATTGGTGCCATTGCACTTGAATTCTACGGGGGCTCAGACCGGGGAGGTGATGGGGGCTCAGACCGGGGAGGTGATGGGGGCTCAGACTGGGGAGGTGATGGGGGCTCAGACCGGAGAGGTACCGGGGGCTCAGACCGAGGAGGTGATGGGGGCTCAGACCGGGGAGGTGATGGGGGCTCAGACCGGGGAGGTGATGGGGGCTCAGACTGGGGAGGTGATGGGGGCTCAGACCGGAGAGGTACCGGGGGCTCAGACCGAGGAGGTGATGGGGGCTCAGACCGGGGAGGTGATGGGGGCTCAGACCGGAGAGGTACCGGGGGCTCAGACCGAGGAGGTGATGGGGGCTCAGACCAGGGAAGTAGTGGGGACTCAGACCGAGGAGGTGATGGGGGCTCAGACCGGGGAGGTGATGGGGGCTCAGACCGGAGAGGTACCGGGGGCTCAGACCGAGGAGGTGATGGGGGCTCAGACCGGGGAGGTGATGGGGGCTCAGACCGGAGAGGTACCGGGGGCTCAGACCGAGGAGGTGATGGGGGCTCAGACCAGGGAAGTAGTGGGGACTCAGACCGAGGAGGTGATGGGGGCTCAGACCGGGGAGGTGATGGGGGCTCAGACCGGGGAGGTGATGGGGGCTCAGACCGGAGAGGTACCGGGGGCTCAGACCGAGGAGGTGATGGGGGCTCAGACCAGGGAGGTAGTGGGGACTCAGACCAAGGAGGTGATGGGGGCTCAGACCGGAGAGGTACCGGGGGCTCAGACCGAGGAGGTGATGGGGACTCAGACCGGGGAGGTACCGGGGGCTCTGCCCTGTGCTGCTACTGGGCCCAGGTCCTGGGCCACCAAGCAGAGGTCTGCTTCCCCCCTGCCAGGGTCACTCATGGGGTCTGCTCGCTTGTGTGGTTTTGGCGACTCTCTTCCACTCAGCTCTCCAGTGCCCTTTTGGTTTAAGTGTCTACCTTTTTAGTTAAAACTTTTTATTTTGAAAGCTCATAGAGTCATAGAAGTTGCAAAGAAAAGTGCAGGAAGCCCTGTAGGTCCCTCCTCCAGCTTCCCCCCATGGTAACATCTTGTGTAATACGGTTAATATCACAGCCAGTTTTAGTCTGCTAACGCTGCCATAACAAAAGGGCACAGGCCGGGCGGCTTAAACAATGGGCAAGGTTTCGCAGTCCTGGAGGCTGCGTCTGAGATCAAGGTGCTGGCAGGGCCAGTTCCCGGTGAGACCCACTTCCTGGCTTCCTCACACGATGGACAGAGACTCTGATCTCTCTTCCTCTCCTTCCTGATCCCATCATGGGATCAGCTAACCCTTATCACCTCCCAAAGGCCCCACCTCCCTTCCTTGGGTGGAGGAGGGAGCAGGAAGATGAAGTGAAAGTCGTCTAGATTAGAGAGGAAAGAGAACCATGTCTCCTCTTGCAGATGACACGATCTGGTATAAAGCGTCTCTGGGCACACATTTCACAGCGCTTAGAACCCTGGGGGGGCCTCTGGAGTCAGAGCTCTTTCCTGAGTTTGGTGGGAGTACGGGACGGGGGCTGGAGGGGATGACGGGAGCCCTGCTGAACTGCAACTGGCCTTTACCTCCTAATCAGCTCCCCTGGGACAACCAGAGGGCATCAGATTAAAAAGTCACACTGAGATAAGCCTGTGAAAGGCTATCTGCAGAGAGACAGGTAGTAAACAGACCTCTTAAACACGTCAGGAGGGCTTTTTGCTTTTTTTTTTTTTAAAGTCAACAGCTGCCCAGAGCCCAGCAGGGCAGTCAAAGAGCCTGTTCCTTGGCCGGGAACAGGGTGGGGACAGAGGGCAGCTGGAGCTGGACGCCAGCCCTGTGGGAATGTTGTCCTGTCAGGGGCTGTATTTCTTCTCCATCGTCCTCTGACCTTCGTTCCAAACTGCCTGCTGACGTATCTTTGCTTGGCTGCTTTGTGGGAACCTCAAACTCAGAGTGACCAACTTGTCCTGGTTTTAGCCCTTCAAGTGCTGCCCTGAGGGACCCCCTCAGCCCCTGCAAACTGGGACGTCTGGTCCCCCCACGCGCTCTCCAGCTGGTCATCATTCCCCACAGGCTCTCCCAGTTGGCTTCGTGGCACCATCTTTCTCCCTGGTTGCTCAGGTGTGACACCGGGGGTCCCGTGCTGTCCCCGGGGCCTGTCCAACTCCCAGGTTGCCTTCCTATGGCTCCTCAAAGTGTCCCACCTGCCTCGAGACTGTCCCGCGTCGCCCCCACTTCTACTTCCTGAACCCGGTCCCCACCTCTCCTGTCCAGGCCGTGGAGAAGGACAATAAAACACTGATCTGGTGCTGCGTCCCTGTGCACGGGGGGGGGGGGGGGGGGGTGCATGATGTCTGTGATCACTTATAACTGCGCTGTATACTCACTACAACATGGAGGAACCCTGAAAACATTATGCAGAGTGAAAGAAGCCACACACACAGGCCACACAGGGTGTGATTCCACTTGTGGGAAACGTCCAGAACAGGCGCGTCCACAGACAGGAAGTAGATTCGGGGTTGTCAGGGGCTGGGGAGGGGGTGGGGGAGTGACTGCTGATGGGGACGGGTCTCCTTTGGGGGGGACAAGAATGTCCTGGAACTAGATAGTGGTGATGGTTGTGAACACTGTAATATACTAAAAGCCACTGAATTATATACTAAAAATGGTGAAGTTTATAGTATATAAATTTTATCTCAATAAAAGTTATTAGAAAATAAATGATAGGTAACAACATTATCAGGTTGGGCTCTTTATCCAAATGGGCTTTTCAAGCAAATAAATTTTTAAAAGTATCATTAAAAAGAAAAAAGAAAAAATAGAAGTGCTATGGAAAAAATAGAATAGGTAAGGAAGAGCAGGTCACTTTTCAAATCACTTTATCAAGCACATAATCATTTTCATATATTTTTCTAGATGAGGAAACTGAGGCTTAGAAATGGTGGAATTACGTGAATTATATCTTGATAAAACTGTCATATCTGTCTGTCTGTCTATCTACCTATCTACCTACCTACCTACCTATCCATCCATCCACCCATTCATCTATCCATCCATCCACCCACACATTATGGAAATAAATGGTAGAATTGCAACTAGAATTCAGGGCTTGCAAATCATGGTCCAATACTATTCTTATCCTTTTAAAATGTCAATACCTATTTTGTGTCTCAGAGTTGAACATGACTGTACGTTGTTCTCTGGATTCCTGATGCTCTTGGTAACCTAGCAACTCAACATGGCTCAGAGAACGCAGTGGAACATTCTCGCACAGCATGTTCAACTTGCAAACAAGCATTCCAGGCTCAGAGGGCTTGTGTGAGCCCATGATGCAGATGTTAAAAATAATCTACCCTCCTTGCCACTTCTTACAAGATTTGTAAGGAACACTCCTACGTGCTAATACTATCTGCCAACATGCTCCTCGTCTCCACTCGTCCTGTTTTCTCTCCTGTAAGATGCCAGCGACGCACGCAGGATCGGCTCCACACTCAGACCCACAGCACCGGCCAGGAGTGCGGGGCTGCCGCCCACCGCCAGTGTGCAAGGACCGGCCGGCCTGCAGAGCTCCAGCACAAACCTTGCTTTGCTGAAGCTGGCTTGAAATTTAGTAGTGGCATTTAAGAGAAAAACATGATTTGCGTTGCTTCTTTATGCCTTTTTGGGTATTTTTAGGTTGTCTAGTAAGGTGTTGCTTTTGTAATTTGAAATCAGGTTAAAATGGGTCTTAGAACAGCTATTGATATGGAAAAGCTGGAATCCTCGTGCATGGCTGGTAGGGATGTAAGATGGGGCACCAGCTGTGGGAAATGCGAGGAAGTATCCTCAAAAAGTTAAACAGAGAATTACCATGTGACCTGGCAATGCCACTTCTGGGTTTATACCTCAAAGAACTGAGAGCAGGGACTTGAAGAGATATTGGCACTCCTGTGTTGACAGCAGTATGATTCACAACAGCCAAAAGGTGGACATAACCCAAATGTCCATCAGCAGATGAACAGATAAATAGTGTGGTCCATTCACACACTAGTAACAAGGCAGTGTTACTCAGCCTTGAAACGGAAGGACTCTGACACCTGCTACAACGTGGACGAAGCGAGGACGTGATGCTCAGTGAGATAAGCCAGTCACACAAGGACAAACACTGTGTGATCCCACTCACAGGAGGTCCCCGAGGAGTCAGATTCACAGAGACAGGAAGTAGGTGGTAGGGGCCAGGGGTTGGGGGAGGGGGGAGGAGGTTGGCATTGAATGGGGACAGAGTGTCATTTTGGGAAGATGATAAATTTCTGGAGATGGATGGTGGGGACGGCTACGCAATGGTGTTGAATGTGCTCAATGCCACTGAGCTGTGCTCTTAAAATGCTTATGATGGTGAATTTGAGGTTGTATGTGTTTTACCTCACAAAAAAGTTATATGTATTTGTAAAAGGCCAAACTCTCGCAGGGCCTCACCCTGGAGGAGGAAAGACTATACAGACCCGCGTGGCATGCAGAGGTGCAGTCAGGGTGCTGCCGCGACGTGAATCTACAGGGCTTCTCTGAGGACTGGCAGCCTGTGCTCACCCCACGTGCCTCAGAATCTGGAGCTAAGAAACCAACAGAAAATGTGGTCCTGCACATGTGGAGAACCTCCCAGAAACCCAAGCACCGTGAAGGGACATGATCTCAACCCGGGCCAGCGAGGTCGTTCTCTCTAAAGCTCAGGAGGGCCCATGTGCATGTGTTCCACACCACGTCCATAGGGGTGCATGTGCCTTGGAAAAGTCTAGAAAGAAAGTTTCAGGGGTGACACGGGAATGGTGATAAGGACAATGCAAAAGTGGCATTATTTAGCACCTCTTCTCCTCAGACCTCCTACTTAGCTGTTACTGTCCATGGTCCCAGGTCATGCTCACGACAGCCCTGTGCAACATGGCTATTCCTGCTGTGCACACAAGTGTGGGGACGTAAGAAAACCAAGACACTGGCCCAAGACTCACATCAAAACCTGTGGGCACACTTACTCTGCACAGTCCAGTCCGCCTCCTGGCCACTGCGTTAATGGCCGTGAACACGCACCCTCCCCACACACTCAATGGTGTTCTGTCCTGGGGGCGGGTGTGCAATGGGAGCTTTCCCATTCTCATGCCTGTGTTATTAGATTTAGTTCTAAATACATTCTCAACGGACGGGCGAAAATCGATTCTCAGGGAGGCGAAGAAGACCTTACTCTTTTCTGTGGAAAGCACAGCTGTACGGATAGACCATGAACAGATACACGGTACACCGAGCTATTAATATTAATAACATTTCATGGGATTCCCACGAGGAGACTTTTTCCTCATCAACTCTTTGATTAGCAGAATCAGTTTTTCCCAGCAACAAACAACCTGCACAGGTGAGCAGTTGAGGGGTTTTTTTTAAAGTATCATTATGAAGTCATGACATTTTGAGATGTGAAGTGTCTTCATCCATTACTGGCATTATTCTTTTCGATGAGAATTATGAAGAAAAAGTCCTGAAAAGGGTCCCTTAGGGGATGGGGGGGATGGTCACGAAAGAAAGAAAAAACAAGGTTGAGAAAACACTGGTGGACTTTCAGCTAGTATCACTTTTGTATCAATTTCTCTTTTAGTGAAGGGGAAAAAACTGGAAGCTGAAGGAAAAGGTCATCTCACTTCAGCTGGAAACCAGTCTAGTTTCGAGAAGCATTTCCAAAAATGGGAAGTTGAGTTTGCAGTGTGCCACTGAGTGCTGCAGAGGGAAGGGGTTGGAAGGAGGGGCAGGCGCGGCTGGAAGTGGGGTGCCCGTGCTCGGCTGGAAAGCCAAATGCCATAGGGCCGTGGGCACACAGGCGGGAGTGGGCTTGGGGCACAGCTCTGGCGCACAAACACGACGTGGCATTTTGTTAGACGGCGGCCCACTGTCCTGGGCTGACCTTGGGCAGCACTGCACTTTCCCTCGCTGACTTGGGGAACGTCTGTCTCCTGGAACATCTACATGAGGGCTGAGGTTTCAATTTCACCAAAATAAACACTGCAGGGGCCCACCCCTTCCTGCAAGCTGGGGCTCCATGAATCTAAACAAACCAGGCGGGTCCTGAGCGTGGATCCAGGGTTTCCAGGAGAGAGAACGCTGCCCTGCCAGGCTCCAGAACGCAGGACACAGGCGTTGGACTTGTGTGCCCATGTCAGCCCTGCATGCAGGTGTCTGTCCCCCCAGTGGTACTAAAATTTGGGGAAGTCTGGGCATTTCTCTAAGGTTGTTAGTGATCACTGAAACGTGGGTTTCATCCATAACCGTGAAGTTCAGAGGCGGCATGGAAGCCCCTGGAGGAGAGCATCTGTTACAAAGGAAGGAGCCTTCAAACTCCAAGAAGCAAAGACCCCAGGGTGCGGGGCGGGGAAAGGAGGGAGTGACCACTTGGGCACACCTGCGTCTCTCAGACCCCAGGGAGTAGGATTTCTAGAAGAGGGTCTCCCCCTCAGCACTGTGGATATTGGGGCTGGGTCATTCTCCATGGGGGGCCGTCCTGGGCACTGTGGGGGGCTGAGCAGCACCCCTGGCCCCCACCCACTCAGTGCCAGGAGCACCCCCAGTCACGACAACCACAGATGTCCCCAGACATGGCCCAGTGTCCCCTGGGGGCAGGCTCACTCCAGGAGAGCGTCCTGGTCTGGAAGGAGTCATGATACACCAGCTAGCATCTGTCCTGTGCTGATGCAGCTCAGGGAGTGTCCACTGTGCAGGTTCTGAAAGGCTGTCCTGGTGTCCCGTCCCTGCTGCCACAGCCCGGGGCAGGCAGGACGTCTTGCAGGGCTGTGTGGGCAGTGCCTCACACGGCGCTTGCTCCTGGAGAGGCCTGGGCATGGCTGGATGACAGACACATGAACAGACAGTGAAGAAAGGAAGCGGTGGTGATGCAGGGGGTCAGCTACGACCCAGGTAAGTTGTATACTACACCCTTTTTCTCAGGAGAAGACCGATACTAACAAGAAAAGGTGCTCAACCTCACTAGTCACCAGGACCGCCGTGAGCTAGCGCTTCACCCACTAGGAGGGCCAGCATGGGAAAGACAGACAGTAACAGTGTGGGGGGCTGGGGACAAACAGGGACCCTCAGGCACGGCGACTGCCGGGAATGTGAAACGGGGCAGCTGCTGTGGGAAAGTCTGTGGGGTCCTCAGAAGGTTTAACATAGAATTTCCACGCGACCCAGCAGTTCCACTCCTAGGTGTCCGCTCAGGAAAAGTGAGAATCCATATCCACATGGAAACTACACAGATGTTCACAGCAGCCAAGGAGTGGACAACTTAGGACAGATGACAGGGACATAAGATATGGCCCGTCCACACACTGGGATGTCACTTGGTCATGAAAAGGAGGGAGGCGCTGACACTCGCCACAATGTGGACGGACCTTGAACACACGGTGCTCATGAGAGAAGCCAGACATACAAGGTCACACAGTGTGTAATTCTACTTATGGGAAATGTCTAGAATGGACAAATCTTTAGAGACAGGACGCGAGCTTCTGGTTGCCAGGGGCTGGGGAGCTGGGAATTGAGAATAACTGTTAATAGATATGGAGTTGTTGTTTTTTCAGTGGAAGACAACATTCTAAAACTTAATTGTGGTGATGGTTGCACAACTCTGAATATACTAGAAAATGCTGAATTGTACACTTTAGATATGTGAATTGTGTAGTATCCGAAAATCTCAATAAATCTGTTGTATAAAAACACACAGTATATGTACATAATGACGACAAAAACTTACGAGGGAGGCTATGTGGTACAGCAGGGGGCATGAGGGAAATCTTTGTACCTTGCTCTCAATTTTGCTGTGAACCTAAAACTGCTCTAGAAAATAAAGTCTACTTTTTTTTTAAATGACTGAGGACCCCAAACAGTGCGTGTTAAAGAATAAAGTATTGCTAACATTTTAGTAGGACGACATTTTTAAATGAAAAGTAATAGTTTATCAGAAACAAGATTTTCTTTAGGAGAAGCGTGGCCTTGTCCTGCACCTGAGACAGTCTTTCACGTCTGGCTTAACGGGAGACTGTTGGTCTCTGCAGCTGGCTGCTGCTCTCCGTGGGCTGTGCTACCTCCTTCCCGCTGGAAAGATCCACCACACAGGCCAGAACGCGAGCGTGAAAGGCAGGCAGCATGTCAGCGCTATCGTGTGACCACAGGGAGGGCGCTGCCGCACAGGTTCCTTCTGTGCTCGCAGAAAGCATGTGAGCGGCACAAACCTACCGAGGGCAGTGAGGGTGGACCTTTGCACCCGCTCTGCTCTGTCCAGGTGGCCCAGGGTGCATCTGGGACTCGCGCCCCCTCCAGAGCCCTCGCACATGAAGAGGTCACCCCACATGACCTCCTCAATTCAATCCGACCAACGTCTGACCGCCCTCCCGGGACCAGGCCCTGTGTTGCCATAGCAATGGGATGGGGTCCAGCTGAGGCCCGTGCGGATTTGCAGACAGATACACGTGCATACGTGCAGTGTCCGTGCAGTATACGTGTCTGTCCCCCCTGCTCTGCCGCCGGGGTCCCCGCTGCTTGGCAGCAGGAAGAGAGAAGCGCCTGCAGGAAGGGCGCTGATGTCACCTCCCCAGTGCAAGGTTCTGTTGAGGAAGAGAAAAGGCGGCGGCCTCCCAGACGGTCATTAACGTTCCTTCCAGAAGCTACAAGGAGCATTCTGGAGGCATCGCCAGGAAGGAAGCCTGCTGGGTCCTGAGACGTGCTCCTGGCGGAGGCTGAACGGTCTGCAGGCCCCTGCATTCTCGTACTTTCGCTGCCTCCCTTCAGGGCCCCGGGGAGAAGCTGCCAGTAGAAAAGAACAATCTGTGAGAGGGCTCCAGGTTACACTAGCCCCCCCCCCCCCCCCCCCCGCAAGTCAGCAGAGAAAATGGAGGCGCGGCGGGGGCACCTTGGGTGGGGCCCTGAGCACACGCTCCGACGCAATCGTAACAGCATGTGCTGCCTCCGACGGTATTCTGAGAATCTAAATTAATCCCAGACACCCTGCTGCAGCGCAAAAGCCGATGTCAGCCCGGGCAGCGGGCCACCCGTCCTCTAGCCCCGCTTTCTTAGATCAGAATTGCCTTTTATAGCCAGGCTGGCAGTTAACAACGGGAAAGGTCAAAGGCCAAGGGAAGTAAGTCCGAGAAGTGTAGGGCCCTAGGCTCTGGGGCAGGTGCTGAGCCCAGAAGGGGCAAGAGGTCACGGGCCCAGGGGCTTGCCAGGGTGAAAGGGCAGGGCCTGGGTGGGTATCTTGCTCCGTGCTCCTCACTGCGCTGGAGGGAGGGTGTCTCACCTACCGTCTCTTATTTTTAACGAGAGGTGACATGCTTGGCGCTGTGTCTTGAACCGCTGGGCAGAGCTAAGGTTCAAAGGCAGATCTGCTGTGCTCCTTCCACGACATGGGCTGCAGAGGGGACAGTGGTGGCTCTCTGGGCTGCAAATGCCAGATGGACATGCCCGAGGAATCCAACCATCCTGGGCTCGGAAATGCAAACTCAGGACCGTGTTTTCAGAGCCCACAGTAGAGACCTACAGAAAGTACGCAGGGCTCACGGGTTCAGCGGGGCAGCTAAATTTAGGAAACCCAACTGTCTGAGCATGCCAGCAGCCAAAGCCCGAGGAGCAGCTTCTGCCTCTGGGAAGAGCATCTAAGTTTGTTTTTATTCACCCTGCACAGATTGTTTTTTTTAGTTTCTTGTAGGGCGGTAGAGCTGGGAGGAATGTCCGAGTTTGTGTCACCTTGATTCATTTCACAGATGGGCGAACTAAACTGGCGAGTCAAGGACCTTTCTTTTTTAAGAAACTGAAAGGTTTTGGCTTCTGATGGTGGTGTGAAGGCCTTTCCCACGCCCTCCACTTCTCACTTCTCACTGCACCACAGTCATGGATGAAGTGAGGCCTGTTGGGACGCTTTTCCCAGAGAGAGATGGAGGACAACGGTGGGAAGAGTGAACCCCAGCCGTGACTTCTCGCCCCTTAGAAATACTTGGCTATGGGTCCAAAGAAAGCCCCCGAACTCTGGGGGTGCATTAGGGACAGTGACTGGAAGGGAAACCCTTTGGGCAGTTGGTCTTCATTTCCTGGGTCTGCTGTAACCAATCACACTGGTTTGGTGGCTTAAAAGAGCAGAAATGTATTCTCTGCAGCTCTGGAGGCGGGAAGTCTGAGATGGGTGTCGCTGAGCTGAGATCAAAGGGTCACAGAGCCACGCTGCCTCCAGAGGCTGCAGGGAAGGGTGCCTCCAGCCTCTCCAGCCTCTCCAGCCTGCAGGGGGCGCGAGGCGCCCCTTGGCCTGTGGCCGCATCACGCCAGTGTCTGCCTCTATTGTCACACAGCTGTCCTCTCTGTGTGTGAGCGACCTCCCTCTGCCTTCCTCTTCTGAGGACACTTACACTGAATTTAGGCCCACCAGGATCAGTGATCCACTGCAGAATCTTTAATTTCATCCCGTCGGCAAAGCCTTGGTTCAGGGATTCAGGACCTCGTACCCTTGGGGGTTATTCTCCCGCCAGCAGCAACGTCTGCTTTCAGAATAAACACATGTGCTAACCAGACACGCCCCGCATGGGCCGGCAGCCGGGTGGGCCTCCGGGGGAGCACGCCGCTTCGAGGAGCCCAGACGAGAGAAGGTGGCGGTGGCAGTGAGCCACGGTGGCACGGTCTTTCTGGAGGATGTCCCAAAAGGAAGACCGGAAGGCTCCCGTTTCGGCTGATGAGAAAGTTCCAGAACTAGATGGCTGTACAATGCTGCTAATGTGCTAAATGCCAAGGAGTTATCCACTTAAAAAAGATGAAAATGGTGGACACTTTCTAAAAAACGAAGCTGGGAGATAAAACCATCTGATGTTGGCCTCCATCGGGAGTTCAGTGGCACGCCCCTTCCTTTCCCGTGGCAGTGCTGCGACGGACAGCACAGACGTATCATCACTGACCCTGGTCACCACCAAACGCAAGGCACAGGCTCTCGAGGCAGCACCCACTGTGACAGCAAAACTTGCAGCCACAACCAACCGAGGGCGGGCAGCAAAACCGGTTCTTCCCGGCCGGCAGCACACATGGCCTCAGCAAGTTCCTGAGATTGGGGTACAGCTCCTTGAGGGGGTGCCTAAGATCAGGTGGCATTTGAGGAAAAAGGTTAGGCTGAGATGAACACGACACAGAGCAAACCACAGCGGTTTCCACCCTGAAAAGGCAGAACAACGCGCAGGTGGTGAGTAGGTGGAGAGGAGGAGGGGGAGGGCTGAGGAGGAGAAAAACCGAAACGCAAGAGTAAGATCTGATTCAGCAAAGCTTCTGCCCACACATGACCTTCCCTTCGAGAAATAGAAGCCCTACGCCATTCACGGGCAGGCCTGCAAACCGAAATGACAAACGGACCGAGGAGGCTTCCTGCACACAGACACACGTGCACACGGGAGGGCGTGGATAGCCCACGGGGCAGACGGGCCAGCCTGCACGGTGGGAGCTGAGGGTGCAACGATCCCTGAATGACGCAGGTCTGTAATCTGGGCACAGGCGCTGGCTCACGTGTCCCCAGATGCAGGCACACCTGAGCTGTCTGAGACGCATCCCAGGGTCATGTGGCGGGGGCCCTGGCAGACCCCTCCTGCTTCTGGCGGACATCTGGGTCAAGGTGCTCAGAGCCTGCTCCAGGAACTCCTGCTTTTGCTGGGCGCTCAGAGAGAGTCCCAGTCCCCCCGAGGGCGGGCAGAAGTGCAGGACACGGTGGCCCTCGGCCTCCATCAGGTCTCTGCAGGCCTGTGGACAGCCCACACCCGCATGCCTGCTGCAACGCCATGCTTCCCTCTACCTTTGCTTTTTCTTTTTAAATTGAGGTAAGATTTGCATAAAATAAAACAAACCATTTTGAAGTGAACATTTCCGTGACGTTGAGTGCATTCACAATGTTGTGCAACCAGCACCTCCATCTAATTCCAGAACGTTCCCATCAACACAAAAGAAGCCCTGTCCCCACCAGCAGTCACCCCCACCCCCGTCCCAGCCCCTGACAACCGTGAACCCACCTATGTCTGTGGACGTGCCTATTTGGACATTCCCCATAAGTGGAATCACACACGGTGTGGCCCTGTGTGTCCGGCTTCTCTCATGAGCCCCGTGTGTTCAGGGTCCATCCACAGTGTGGCGAGTGTCAGCGCCCCCCTCCTTTTCACGTCCGGGTGACACTCCTGTCCATCACCCTCTGATGGACCCTTGGGTTGTTCCCACATGATTACAAAAAAAACACATCAAAACCAACCATGAAATCCACCATGAACCAAACCCCAGCACGTGAGACGGAGGCAGGTGACAGTGCCACAGGAGGGCCGTCCTGCAGTCCGAACCAAGAGGGAAAACCAGGAGAACTGACCCCACCTTCATTTGCAATTTTGAAATTTGGTTCATCATGGATTCTCACATTGACTTTAGATTTTCAATGGAAGTAATAAACGTTACATTAAAATGTTTTACTTTTACATTACATCAAATTAGAATTAGATTAAATAAATAAAATTCCATTTTATTTACTTATAGTTTTCATTTTACACTATTTATCTTGATCACGCAGGTATTTGGTGTTTGCTTAGATTTTGCACTAGTGCCTCTCTTGCCACCCCCTAACCCCAGCATTGTGATTTGGGGTCCTGATGTGTCTGGAGGGAAATTCCAGCCCCACCGGTTACTTGCTGGGTGGAGGGGTCCTCAGGCTCCTTTCTCTGAGCTACATTTTGGCCGTTTCTAGACTCCCAGGTGTGCACAGCAGCTGGTGGGTTGAAGCGACGCTTGCCCAGCATGTCCCAGTGCCCAGAAGGGTCCCACCTGTGAGCATCAGTCAGGTTGCCAGGGCCTGGAAGGGGCCGGCACAACCCAGAACGACTAGCGGGGACAGGCTGCAAGCTAGGCTTCTGTTTCCTCTTGGTCCAGAGGACAAGGGAGTGACAGCGGCTGCCGTTATTTCCTGAGGCCCAATTTCATTGTCAACAAAACTGGGGTGATAGTAAAGCTCCCCTCGCTGGGATTGCGGGGGGATGGGAGTTCCAGGCACGGGGCAGGTTCCCATAAATGCCAGACCTTACTGCCTTGGCCTCCCAGGGCCCTTAGGACAAACTTCCCAAAGAAGTAGGCTCAGGGTAGGTGGTGCCCAAAATGCATGCAGCCAGATACACCATGCTGTTAAGGGTTAATGTCCCTCTAGACACTTCTGAAGAATCCTGGCATGGGGAGGGGAAGAAGAGGGGGGCCCTAGCCTTTCCCCAAGTCAGCAGGGCTTTTGTCAGGAACGTTCTACCACGCTGCCACCCTATGAGGCTTCAATGAAGGACGTCAGCACTTTCTTAGAAAATGATCTGTTTTGCAGCTGGCACCAGAGGGCATTTCCCTCAGCCCGCCTGGCCCCGAGCTGTGTTCGGTAAGGTCCTGGCACCTGGCATTCTGGCTCCCAGAAATTGAGGCAGGAGGTGCCATCCAGAGCTGGTTCCCAGCCAGGTCCCCACAGGACAGGTGTCCCAATGTCTGGTGCCAGGGATTGAACTGTGTCTGTGCCCCTAGTTCATATGTTGAAGTCCCAACCGCCCATACCTCAGAATGTGACCTTATTTGGAAACAGGGTCTTTACAGGTGTGATGGGTTTCAATGAGCTCACACCGGGGTAGGGTGGCTCTAACCTAGTATGTCTGGTGTCCTTATAAAAAGGGGAAATTTGAACACACACACGTAGATGGCCAGGTGACAACAGAGGCAGAGGTAAGGCGTGACTGCCAGCGAGCACCAGCAGCTGCGCGAGAGGTGGAACACTCCCGCACGAACCCAGAAGAACCAGCCCTTGATCTCGGACTTCGGGCCTCCAGAGCAGGGAGAATACATTTCTGTTGTCTCAGCCCCTCAGTGTGTGGTGCTCTGCTAACGGCCGCACTAGCAAACCATGCACTGGGTTAGTACCCTGGAATGACCTTCAGAACCCAGGACGACAGACTGTCCACCCTGGAATGTTCTGGTGGGACCTGGTGGTGCCCCAGTGTCTCTCCCCAAAGCCTCAGAGGCTCCTATCATTGGATCAAGATGACATTTCAGGGTCACACTCATAGGGGGCGTGCTGGAGTAGCCTAAGGAAACAGGAAAAAGACCTGCTTTAACTTTTGCAAGATGCTGCTCCATTTCAGAAGGGGCTGGCACCAAGGCGGGGCTAAGCTTCTCCCAGGCCAGGTGTGGTTTCAGTGTGGCTGAGGGTGCAGACACCTGTCTTCTGAGCATTCAACCTGAGACTCTCAGTTCCCAAAAAGCAGCAAAGGGAAGGATTCAAGGCCAGACCCAGAGGAGGCAGCTGGGGCCGGGCCGAGGGCCAGCTGGGAGAAAGGCCATGGACTGGCTAAGCTGGTCATGCTGGCCTGAGACCTCCCTGGCTGTGGTGGCGGTTCAGGCTCATCTGTACTAGCTGGAGGGTGGGTCCCCTTTCCTCGCCCACTTTCCGAGAAGCAGGGCTCCCCCCAGGGTGCTGTGTCCTGGCTGCCCCCACCCAGATCCTTACAAAGCCACTCAGGCGAGACAGCCTCGAACATGAACAGTGGGGATAATGACCGAGAATGAGGATCACGAATGTCTCCACGCAGACTGACTTAAGGAGAGAGGAATCCCGCCGGCGGGTGTCTAGACTGCGGCGTTTCTGGGATGCTGGAACTTGGAGCCAGGAAGGGCCCCCAGCAGGAGGGCTGTGCTGCCGCCTGCTGGCTGCTGCTGGAAGGGCCGCATGGCCTGGGCCCAGCAGCGTGTCAGGTGTGTCGGGGTGTTGCCGTGAACGGTGCAAAGGGGGGTGCTGGCCCTCCTGGGGACTGTGGCCCCGTGAGGAAGGGCGTGTAAAACCTGTATTTATTAGGGTGAGACCCCTGGCCCAGGGGCTTTGCTGATCCCAGGAGTCTACGTTCCATACACACCTGACAGGTCCCAGGAGGCTGCACACATTTAATCCACAGCCTGAGTGGGAGGGGGTGACTCACAGACGCTGGGGACACGCTGATTTACACCGCTTACCCTGGGGGGCTAATTCTGGTGTCTAGTGTAAGCAGGGATCAAATTCAATGGTTTTCCAAATAATTAGCACAGGGTCTGTCCCCTCAGCACCGCTGACATCGGGGCCGGGTCACTCTGTGGGGGACCGTCCTGGACACTGCGGCCTGTGAGCAGCATCCCGGGCCCCACCCGCTCGATGCCATGGGCACCCCGAGTGTGACAGCCACAGGTGGCCCCAGACAGCGCCCTGGGAATTGTCCCAGGTTAGAGACACTGGCCATAGGTAATTATACTTGTTATTGGAGCCAATGTCCCTCCTTGTTAAGTAGAAACCTTCCAGGCTACTGATGCCGGCGGCACCGACAGAAGGGGTCCCTCTCCTCCCCTCTGTGAGGAGCCTCCATTCAGGGCTGGGTGAGGCCAAACCCGTGCTGGGGGGTACGCAGGAGGACAGGAACGCGGACTGGAGGACCCCCACCAGCGTGGCCTGGAAGCAGCAGTGGGAGCGGGAGGCAGGCCAGGCGAGGGGCGGTCCTAGAGGAGGGCGTTTGCTAGTTCAAAGGAGCACAGGAGGGTAGCCTGTCACCCGTCACCAGCCAGGAGGGTAGCCTGTCACCACACAGCTGTTTCTGGCTGGTTTTCATGGCCTGTGAGCATGACCTTTCCCTTCTGGCTTGACCTTGCTGCAGGACCACGTGGGGACTTGAGCCGGCCTGCGGCCCAGCCTCCCCCCCCACAGCAATGCCGAAAACTACGCTTCACAACTGCATCGGTGTAAAGGTGGTTATAAACCAGGCTGGACTCATGATTCTATATTCATTAATATAGTATTCATTTTTTGTCGGCTGACTTTAAAGGAAGTTAAAATGGTGTGATGGGCCGCTAACCGTCTCTCTCCGTGGACGTGGGCCCCTCCTATGCGGACATCCTACAAGGATGATCTCAGCTGGAATGTCACTTCTCACAGATGCCTCCTGTCCCTAGCCAGGCTGGGTCAGCCCAGTGTGACACCCCAGCTCCTGGAGGTTGGCTTCGTCTTCGAGGTCTGGGACTCTGCCCTAGATCCTTCTCAAGCTGGGGCACTGAGCAATGTCTGGGGACATCTGTGGTTGTCACACTGACGGTGCTGCTGGCATCGAGTGGGTGGGGGCTGGGGGTTGCTCAGCCCCCCACAGTGCCCAGATGGCCCCCCACGGAGATGACCCAGCCCCAGTGTCAGCAGTGCTGGGGGCAGGGGGACCTGGTCAGGACCAGTAAACCCGGAGCCTGAGGCTTGTGGATTCTCGAAAGACATCGCTAGGAGCTCCGAAAGTGACTGTGGAGCTGGCTGACAGCTGCAGGCAGAGTGACACCTACAGGGTGGCACACGTCCCCGGGGCCCACCCCCAGGGCTCCTCAGGAGGTGGGAACGATCCACACATTCGAGCAGGAACCATGTGTCCCACTGCGTGAGAGGCCACGGCAGCCCACGGGCACCTCTGGGGGCTGCCTCAGCTTGGGAGGGTGAGGGAGAGTGGGGAGTTGGGGTTGCACTGCCACAAAGCAAGACGCCAAGGCGGAGTTTCCCCAACACCCACTCCCTGCCCCCGACATGCTGTGCGGTTAAGGCGGGAACCCCTTGGGCACTGCTGACATTGGGGCTGTTCTCTCTCTGGGGGGCCGTCCTGGGCACTGTGGGAAGTTGAGCAGCATTGCTGGCCCCTCCACTCGATGCCAGGAGCACCCCCAGTCATGACGACCACAGATGTCCCCAGACATGGCCCAGTGTCCCCAGGAAGCAGGGTCACCCCGAATGAGACCCCCTGCCTTGCTCCAATAACAGAAATGACTTCAGAAGCAGCTGCTTAGACCCTCAGCCAGTGCCCCATGATGGCAGGGGTCCCGTGTGAGGTCCCGGCTTCCTGGGCTGCTGTGTGGGAGCTCTCGGCACAGAGGCGAACATCTCTGTGGCGCAGTCCCTGGAAAGCGCAGTTCTGGGCCCTCCTGCAGAGGGGCCTGGGTGGTGCTCCTACACTACAGGCCGCTCTGCCGGACCCCATGCTGCTCCCAGCAGGTGCAGGGAGCAGCGCCAGCTGCACAGGAAGGCAGGGCTGGGCAGCGCTGTCTCTGTCTCCTCTTTCTCAACAAGCCTGCACTGGAGGGGGCTCTCACCTGGGATGACTGCACCCAGGGGACACTGAGCGATGTCTGGGGACATCAGCGGCTGTCATGATGGAGGGTGCTCCTGGCAAAGAGGGTAGGGCCAGGGATGCTGCTCAGCGCCCCCCAGAGTGCAGGACGCCCCCCAGAGATGACCCTGCCCCAGTGTGCGCAGTGCTGAGCGGGGTCCTGTGCTAATTATTTGGGAATAAACTGAGTTATGTTCTTAGGTTCACAGGAGACACCAGAATAAATTCTCAATGGTCAGACAGTACAAACCAGGTGACCCCAGCGTCTGTGTGTGCACTCCATCTGTCCGCAGGTCAGGAATACGATTGGGAAGCGGGAAGAAGCTGCAGGCCTGAGGCAGGCAGGGAGAGGTGAGGGGAGGGCCCAGCTTCTGTCAGGCACCAGGCAAAGTGCATGTCCCCATCGCTGCAGCCATCGCAGGTTAGCAGACAGGCCAGAGAAGTCAACACAGACAGGCGCCAAGGACAGCCGCTCGGCCTTGCCGCAGGATGACCCACGCGGGCGCTCATGGGGATGCAGCCTGGCCTGGGTGGCCTGGCCCTGCAGAGGGCGAGATGGTCCTGGGCCTGAGGCCCAGCGTCTTGCCAGAGCCCTCCCCTCTCTGGCCTCACCAGCAGAGCGGACAGGGCTGCCCTGTTCACTCGCATGCAGGTGCCCAGGGCCCTGCAGTGAGAGCTCGTCCCTGGTTGCAAGTCCTGCTCGCGGTCTAGGATTTCCCGGTAATTTCTGAAAAGGGCCCACGTTCTCGTTTGGCGCCAGGTTCTGAAGATTCTGCAGCGGGTCCCTTGGCTACAGATGGGGACTTTCTGAGGCCTGCCTCTGAGCCCCATGTGGACACAACTGTTGGGGAAGCTCAGGCTGAGCCGGCAGAGGCCAGGAACAGGGCACTGAGTGAGGAGGGCCACACCTGAGTCCACGCCCTGCTTTACACCCAGGTGTCCAGCGTGAGCAGGAATCTGCCCGATGTTCTTCCAGATAGCGCAGGGTCCCCCCCCCCCCCCCCGCACTGCGGACATTGGGGCCACAGCGTTCTCTGTGGGGCGCCCTGGGCCCTGTGGGGGGGGCTCAGCAGCATCCCTGGCCCCGCCCACTCAATGCCAGGACAACTACAGATGTCCCCAGATATTGCCCAGTGTCCCCTGGGGGCAGAATCATCCCTGGATTAGTAGTGGTTGCCAGGGGCTGGGGGAGGGAGATAGGGAGTGACAGCTAATGAGGACAGGATATCTTTTTGGGATGATGGAATGTTCTGGAATTCGAGCAATGGTTGTACAACTATTTAAATATACTAAAACCCACTGAAATGTACACTTTAAATGATGAATTGTATGATGTGTGAATTGTATCTCAATAAAGCTGTTATTAAGAAAAAATTTTTTTTGACTTGAAGAATTAAAGGAGCGGACACGCCTGTGCTTTGGCGGCAGGGCACACCTGGTTTCATCTCTCTGCCACTAGGTCTCACTGCTCTGCCTTGCAATCCCCACCACAGACAGTCCAGCCCGCACCCCACCCCCACTACAGCCCAGAGCAGGGCCCACCTCTAGGAAACCTGTCATCTCACTGGGTCGCTCAGGCCACAAGATCAACACAATATAAAAGAAGGGGCAAAGCAAATTAGAAAGATCTCAGGCAAAAAGGCACCATTTTAAAGCAGTTAATGGTAAAGGGAAGACTTCAGGGAAATGTGCTGGCTGCCGGTGGGCTTCAGCGATCCGGGCGCCAGCCACACTGGGAGACCCCATCAGCACCCCTGGCTGGGTGGCTGGCCTCGTGCACAGAACCCATTCGTGGGGCGGAAATGCTGCATCCACTCAAGGCTGCTCTGTGACCTTGGATAACCTCCCCCAGCCTGAGTTTCTACTTTCATTTATAAAAGACTCCTCCCCTCCCCCGGCAGTGACCTTTCTGAAGGTCAGAGATTACATCTCAGCTAAATGACTCACATGGCGCTTGTACAAACAGGGTCCCATCCGTGGTGCTTTTACTGGCTGCAGGGGCACCCTCCAGGCTGACCCCCCCTTCCCTCCTGCACACTCTCACTGGTCCCTTACTAAGGACAAGTTCAACCCACCTCCCCCCAAATAGAGTACCCCCCAAATTAATGTCCACACAGAACCTCAGAAGGTGACTCATATGAACTGAATTGTGTCCCCCCACAACCAAATTCACAAGGTGGAAGTCCTGAGCCTCAGGCCCTCAGGATGCGACTGTGTTTGGAGACGGGGTCTTTACAGGGGAGATCAAGGTAACGTGAGGTCACTGGGGGGGGCCCTGATCCAATCTGACTGGTGTCCTTCTCAGAGGAGATCAGGACACAGACACTCACAGAGGGACAGGGACACAGGGAGTAGACGGCGTCCACACGCCAAGGAGAGCGGCCTCAGAGGGACCCAGCCCTGCCAGCACCGTGACCTGGGACTCCAGCCTCCAGCACCGGGGGACCACATGTCTCCTGCGGAAGCTGCCCAGTGTGTGGCGCTTTGCTGTGGCGGCCTCAGCAGACACATACCGGGACCTTATTCGGAACATCATTCTCACTCTATACCATCTGCACCTGTGAATTTTCATACCAGGGCAGAGGTATTTTTTCCCCTAAAGGTGTGTGGGCCCAAGTGAGAGTGGACGAAGAAGCAGCTGCCTCGTGGCCCAGGTCCCTGATTACACAGCCCCCCCCCACCCCCCCCACCCCCGTGTCCGGGGCGTGGACAGGTGTCCTGAAGGCTGGGCTCAGGGTAACCAGCCAGAGCACAAAGGTGTTTCATTCCTGAAAGAACTAAAACCAGGGTCTCAGATAATTGTATACCTATGTTAATAACAGTATTATTCACAACAGCCAAAGAGTGGAAACAACCCGAATGTCTATGGACGGATGATGGAGAAACACAGTGTGGTCCATCCACACACTGCAGTGTTCCTCAGCCATGAAAAAGGGGGGCTCTGACACCCGCTGCAGCGTGGACGGACCGAGGACATGATGCTCAGTGACATCAGCCAGGCACAGAAGGACAAACACTGTGTGATCCCACTCACAGGACATCCCCAGAGGAGGCAGATTCATAGAGACAGAGAGTAGTTGGTGGGGGCAGGGGCTGGGGGAGGCGAGGGGAGTTAGTGCTTAATGGGGACAGAGTGTCAGTTTGGGGAGACGGAAAGTTCTGGAAATGGTGGAGATGGCTACACAATGGTGTGCATGCGTTCAATGCCACTGAGCTGTGCTCTTAAAACGGTTAAGAAACTAAAGTGCATTTTACCACGACAGGAAAAAAAAATTAAGATGCTCCGAAAGCTCCTTGTTTTTCCTGTGTGGAGCAGCAGGGCCTGTGGGTAAACATGGCAGCCCTGGTGCCTCGTGACGCAGGTGACTGTCCCTAGCTGGCATCCCTACCAGGCTCACCCAGGAGGTGGCTGAGCAAGTCTGAGTGTTCAGGGAAGGGAACCGATTGGCTACCCTTTCCTGATAATTCCCGGGGGCGGGGAAACCTGGCCCCCGCCCCCCATCTCCCGGTGTTTACTGAGCTTGCAGAGGTCCACTCCAAGGGCTGGGCTGTTCCTGAGGACAGGAAAACAAGGTCGGCTCAGGACACAGAGCCCACGCCTGCTGCCGTCCTTCCTGGTGGACGCAGGGCCGGGCTGCAGAGCATGGATTCCTGCTGGTCACTCACGGGGGCTTGGCTCTGGGCCAGGGGGCAGGGTCCAGGGCTCACCACCAACCTGGGGCCTGCGTCACTCTCTCAGTCCTGGTGTTTCCATGGGTACTAGAGAAGCCGGAAGACTTTCACTGCCTTCGGGAAGGACCGGTAAGGCAGGGTGAGAAGGGATGGGCGTGGGGGCATGGCCTGCAGAATGGATGATGTCATCCAGTCCTTGCAGCAACCCTGGATGTCAGGGGTGGCTATCACCCCAATTTTATCAAAGGGAAACTGAGGATAGGAGTAGGTGCCAGCCTGAGCAAGAGTCTCAGAGCTGGGAGGTGCCAAGGTGGGCGCTCCCTTCTGGGCCTGGCTCCAGTGCCCACACGCGCTCCTACACCAGCCTGGCCAGTGGCACTGTGGAAACAGCCAAGGCCCGCTGGTGCCTGTGCCCACCACCGCTGGGGGCGACTGGGACACCCTCAGCCTCTGGGCGCTTCAGTTGCCTAGTCTGCAAAACAAGGTCAATTGATTGTTGTCAGGGGTGGGGCTGTAACCCTCTATGGCTCCCTACTGCCCTCAGGATAAAGCACCATCTCTGCCTGTGGCTTCCTCGTTCCTTCTCCCAACTTCTGCTCCTGTGCACACACAGCTCCCACCCTCTGGAGGGTCTGCCCACCCTCATTAGCTCCAGGGCACTGCTGAGGCCCCGGACAGACCCCCCACCGCCGCCCCCGGGGTGAGTACCTGCTCTCACTTTCAGGCAACATTCGCACCATCAGTTCACTCAGCCAGGGTCTCAATTAGGGGGGGTCCTGCTCCCAGGCGCACTGGGTGCCATCTGGAGACATCTGTGGTGGTCACAGCTGAAGGTGCTCCTGGCATTGAGTAGCTAGCCTAGGAATGCTCCTGAGCACTGCATAGCACCCAAGACGGCCCCCACAGAGAATAACATGGCCCGTGTCCCCAGTGCCGAGGCTCCCAGCTCACTCTACCTGGCACCACGATGCAGGAGACCAGTAATGGTTTGCCCGGGGCACTGGTGCGTGCCGCTGTGGTCCCAAGGCCCCGAAGCCGCCTCTCTTTCCTCCTACTCTATGTGCCAATCTTCACACCTGCAGCCCCAGCTCCTGTCAAGAATACCCACCGCTGGCAGCTCGAGTGCCATAAACCCTTGCCCGGACCTGGCTGTCTGTCCCTCCCATGCCTGGGCTTTTCGGGACTTGTGGCTCCGGGAGCTGGTGTCCAGTCCCAGCAGGGCTCTGAATCAGTGGGATGTTAGGGGCCAGGGAACAGCATGTCACGTCCCAGGAACCTCATGAACTCAGACCTCAGGTCCACGGTGACTCGCCAGGGAAGCTCCATGTGATGGCTGCTCCTTTCAAGGTATGACAACTATGTCCTTGAGGTTGCATCCACTGTCCCTGGCATGGCAGCGGTCCTGGTCATAGGCTCATCTCTGTTCAAGGGGTCAGGTGAGGATTCTTTCATTGTCTCACTCACTTGCCAAACGTCTGGCAGGTGGGTGGACAAGCTCCCTGGCCTTAGGGAGCTTACGGTCTGGCTCGGGTGACAACCCAGCTAATCTGAATATAATGAAACAGTTATTATGTGGCCCTAGGCAAGTGAGCCTCTCTCTGCTACTGTTTTCTCATCTGTGACTTATGATATAATCAGCTCTAATTTGCATGGTTGTGGTGTGTTTTAGAATAAATGTGTGAGAAGCCAACACAGGAGGTGTATCAGTCAGCTACTACTGAGTAACAAGTTGTCACAAACTTAGAGGTTTAAAACAATACCCATTTGCCGGCTCACTGCTTCTATGTCAGGAATCAGGGCACAACTGAACTGGATTCTCTGCTCAGGGTCTCTGAAGCCTGAAATCAAGGGACTGGTTGGGCTGAGTTCCCATCTGGAACTTAGGGTCCCTTCCAAGCTCTTTTGAGTGGTGGGCAGAATCCATGTGCCAGCAGCTGTAGGACTGGGGTCCTCATTTTCTTGCTCACTGTGGGGTAGGGTCTCTCTCAGCTCCTCGAGGCCCCATGGCCTCCTCCATAGGCAGTTCACAGTGTGGCTGTTTGCTTTCTTAAGGCCAGAAGAGAGGGTCTGCCACTGTCTGTTTCTCCCTGTCTCTCTTTTTATTAATTGGGTAAAAAGCACATAACATAAAACTTAGCACTTCAGCCAGTTTTAGTTTTAACAGCTCAGCGCGTTAGTACATTCACACACGAGTAAGAAATGCTCTCTCCACTCTCCAGACGCGAGCTGGTCCTGCACGCTGCCAACTCCAGCGAAGGCTGGTCTGCACCTGTGAGGACCGTGGGGACCTCCGCGCACGCTCAGCCCCCGTGCCGATTTCAGGGTCTGAGCTAGTTAGGATGCGCCTCCATCGGGGGAAGCTGGGGAAGGGTGCGTGGGACCGCTCTGCACAATTCTTGCAATTTCCTTTGTAATTATTTCAAACTGAAGGTTTTTTGTTTGTTTTTTTAATTAGGTGAAGACACGGGTACGTTTAGGTGTACCTGGGCTAAAGCATGCCTACATTCTCTAAACACCTCTTTTCTCCCCCACTCCAGACCTCTCCACAGAGTCTCAGCAATATTCCTTGCAGGGAGGGGCGAAGGCAGAAGGAAGGTGGAGATGCCACTACTCGGCCCCGGTAGAGACTCAGGGCTGGCTGTCTCGAGCGACTATGCCTCCTTTCCCCCATAGGGCCAGCAGGATCCTGAGAGACCCCACATCCCTGCCCCCTGGTGAACATGCCCTGTAGATGAACCCCCCGAGTGTGAACAGGACCTGTGAACACGATAAGATACCCCTGATTGGGGTATTTTGTACAGAAGAAGGGGTTTGGAGGATGTAATTAAAGTCCCAAATCAATTGACCTTGAGTGAATCAAAGGGGGAATTGGTCTGGGTGGGCCTGGCCTCATCAGGTGAGCCTCTCAAAGAGGCGCGTCCCTTTGTGAAGTGAGAGACTGGACGTATAAGGGGGCCTCTGGAGGAGACCATGTGGCCAGGACAGGACCTGAGATCCACCCACAGAGCACAGAGCCAGGCCGTGCCTCGCCGGTATCTGCAGACAACCTGAATGAACCTGGAGGTGGGTCTTTTCCCAGCCGAGCCTCACCTGAGAACTCAGCCCTGGCCAAGCCCACTGAGACCCTGAGCGGAGGCTCAGGCATGCTGTGTCCACACTTCTGACCTGCAGAACTGGGAGCTAATGGGCAGGCGTGGTTTTAGCTGCTATGGTTATGGTGACTGTTACATAGCAACCGCTAGCGAATCCACTCTGTGTGAGAGGCAGGGCAGAGCACTTTCATGTTAGTCACATTCGAGGGACGCTCCCGTCCCTCCATTAATTCCAAGCATTCTGGGGGCTGTGAACCAGGGACCGTGGGTGAAGACCAAAATATGTATGTATTATAAATCACAATCACACCCCCCAAAGGACCCACCTCCAATTAGCATCACACTGGGCGATAGCTTTCAACATTTGAATTTGGGGGGGACACCAACAGTAATTAGAGATGATTGGTAATTCGGGCTACGGCAATGAGAGACAAGCTCCCAGCACACCAGGTTCCCGCAGGCCCGGCATCTGACCCACCAGCTCAGGCTTCCACTGGGCTGACAGCAGCTCAGGAATCCCCAGTCCCTCAAACCCCCCGAATCCTGAGCACACCCCACCTGGGCCCTCTCCAGGTACACAGGTATTTGATGACTATAAGAATGAAGCGGGAGGGGCGGATGGATGGCTCAGTTGGTTAGAGCGCGAGCTCTGAACAACAGGGTTGCCGGTTCAGTTCCCACATGGGCCAGTGAGCTGCGCCCTCCACAACTAGATTGAAGACAATGAGCTGCTGCTGAGCTTCCGGTGGGGCGGCCATATGGTTCATGGCTCAGTTGGCTCAGTTGGTTAGAGCACGAATTCTCAACAACAAGGTTGCCGGTTCGATTCCCGCATGGGATGGTGGGCTGTGCCCCCTGCAACTAAAGATTGAAAACGGCGACTGGACTTGGAGCTGAGCTGCGCCCTCCACAACTAGATTGAAGGACAACGACTTGGAGCTGATGGGCCCTGGAGAAACACACTGTTCCCCAATATTCCCCAATTACAAAAAAAAAAAAAAAGAAAGAATGACGTGGGAAGGGGGATGAGGAGCTGAGGCCCACGTCCTCGGTGCCCGACAGCTCAGAGGGAACCAGGTCGCTGCAGTGCAGGGCTGGGATGAGCCCGAGGGTGACGTGGGGACCCCTACTGCCCACCCCAAATGAGCCCCTCCCCTACCGCATCATGGCTTCCCCATCTGCCCCTGCCTGCTTGTCACACGGGACTGTCACCGATGTGTGTGTTCAGTCTGCTGACTCCACGATGACTGCAGGGGTACATCATCCCATCCTGAGGGAGGCTGACTGTTCAAGTGGTTGCCTAGCAACGAGCACATGCCTGGATGTGGTCCGTGGGTGTGTGTGCCTTTGTTGCCAGCGGGCTGCCCCACTGGTGGATCCCCTCTTCAGTGACCTTGGACATGACCTTCTCTGGGCCTCGATGTTCACTTTCAAACCAGTAAAAGCGGGTGGTAGTGGTAACCAACCTGTGAGAGGAATAGCTGACAGCTTAGCCCACGGGGTCTGGAAGAGTGTGGCCTATTTACTGGGGCCTGGATGGGGACAACAAGAAGTAGAGAATGACGAGAGTGGTCTTGAGTCACCCTGTGAGGCAAGAATCTCGTGGAGCAGGGTCTCCCCTCAGCACTGCTGACCTTGAGGCTGGGTCATTCCCTGGGGGAGGGCTGTCCTGGGCACTGTGGGGTCTGAGCAGCACCCTCGGCCCCGCCCTGCCGATGCCAGAAGCACCCCCCCAACATGACAACCACAGATGTCCCAGACATGGCCCAGTGTCCCCCGGGGACAGTCACCCCAGGTGAGACGCTGCTGTTGGGGGTCATGCTTGTGTCTGAGCCAGGCCCACTCCCTTGGGAAGCATCATGTGGCCTGGTCTCCAAAATCGTAGGCCACAGGCTGCAGGGAGAGGGTTTGGGACGCTGGGGGTTACGCTGGGGGTTATGCAGGGAGCCCCCTAATTACATTCATACTGTATACGTTTTCTGTTGGGAAGGCAGTGGCGGCCGTGGCGGCCGCCGTGACCGTCCATGAGCTACGTTTTGACTGTATGAGTGTATCTTGGCAGTCCTTTCAGGACAACAACATGTCCATGGAAAGAGCTGATAATAATGTGCATTTCAACACACCTAGGCCAGATGGAAAGCGTAACCAACTGGGGAAGACGAGCACTCTGCTTCACACACCGGGGCTGGAGTTTGCTCTCCACAAAGGGCTGCTCCCTCGAGATAAAAGTTCTGGCAGTGCTCTCAGCAGAAATGTTCAAAAACTCCCAGAGAACAGGAGGATCAGAAAAACACGCTCTGCTGTTTGGAGGTCAGGCAGTTCGGTGCTGTACGCAGTGACTAAGATGGCTGCAGAAACGCTGGTCCTCAGGCAGCGTCTCCCCACGGCGCTGCAGATATGGGGCCAGGTCACTCTCTGTGGGGGGCCGTCCTGGGCACTGTGGGGGGCGGAGCAGCACCCCTGGCCCCACTCCCTCAACGGCAGGAGCACCTCCACTCATGACGACCACAGATGTCCCCACACATGGCCTAGTGTCCCCTGGGGGCAGGATCGCTCTCAATTAAGAATCACTAATTTAGACCAAAACATGCAAAATATAATCATTTCCCTTCGTGGCCCCCTTCTAGGTACTAAACAGCCCCTGTAGCTAGTGGCTACTACCACTTTGGAAAGCACAGCTCCGGACAGGGCATGCCACTCAATGCTGATGTCACCTCCTAAAGGAAAGCTAGCACCACAGTGGTCCGGACCTCTAGCCAGATGACCCCAACCTGAGAGGGCAGTGCACTCAGGGCACGGCGACCCACGGCGTCCTGGTGAAGGCCCAGCCCTGTACGCTGCCATGGGGGAGGGGCTCTCGCTGCCATTCCAGAGGCAGGAACCTGCCAGCTGTGGTCCCGGCCCACTCCCTGGAGCTTCAAAGACAATGGAAAGTTGCACCCACATCTGGAAACTTAACCACATCCACTGTTTAAGAGGAACCAGTAAGGCAGGGGTCTCACCCCGTGACCCTACGCCAGGGGACACTGGGCCATGTCTGAGGACCCCCCACGGTGGGTCCACAATTGTCGCTAGCACATCAGCTCTGTGCGAGTCGGGGCCTTTGGCGGTCCTGGTCATGGCCGTTTCCCCAGAGCCTGGCCCAGTGGACAGGTGGACGTCCTTGCTCAGTGAATGAATGAAACCCCTGGGGATCACCACAGGCCAGGCCAGGCCAAGCCCAACTACCCAGGTGACTGTGCCTGAAGGGGACACCGGGCAGATTCCATACGCCCAAGAGGGCTTCTGAGGGCTGGTGTCATTTATGAGAGTCCCAAAGGAGGGGCTGCGGGAGGCCTCACGTGGCCAGACCCCCAGCCGCTACGAGAGCCAGTCTTTGAGGGGCAGGAGAGCCCCCCGACCTCGTCTTTTGCGTCCCTGCTGCAGCCTCCTCCGCTCTAGCCACTGGGTTTGCCCGGGTACAGGGTGGGTTTGGGGGGGATGCAGCCCCCCCAAACTCCCAAGGCTGAACAGCCGTGCTTTCCGCCTCCCTCCTAAAACCAGCAGAAGGAGAGGGCTGGCAAATACTGGTCCCAACCAGCAGAGGCTCCAGGTCTGTCAGGCAGGCGCCATCTGGATAGGGTGACCATAGGACTCTTGGTGCTGAATCAAAATGTCCCAGAGAATGGAGACAGGGTGATTACAGGGCTCCAAGAAGGGTGAGGGGCTGGCTGAAGATATCTGTGAAGCCCACCTACACCCACCTTCATCTCCAGCACCAGCTGGCTGAGACTCTGGTGAAAGGACCTTCTCTGCCTCCTAGTGGCCACCAGCGGGAACAGCAGCCCTCTGGCCAATGTCACCCAGTCTGAAACCCCTGAAGGAAACCCCATCAGCCCCAGGAATCTGCAGAAATTCAGAGGAGCAGACAGGAGCGCTGGTTCTGCCTCCAGGACCAGCGACCGTGACCCTCACTCAGCGACACACCTGCTTTGCAGAGACAGGGCCGCTCAGCAATGGGAGACCCTGACCATTCCTGTTCGTCTCAGACCCTTAATCTGCTCCTCTGCCTGATGAAGATGTTCTCTAGCGTGGCTCCCAGCACCATGCGGGAACTGAATTCGAGAACCCAGGAAGACGACTAACACTGCTCTGGCAAACGGTGGGCTCAACGAGTGACTAATATTCAATTTTTAAAAATAATCAGGAAATGCCCCACCCACAGCGTGTGGTTCAGCAAATAATTGTCTCCTTCCACAGGGTCCCCCCACGGCACTGCAGACATTGGGGCCGGTCACTAACTGTGGGGGGCCGTTCTGGGCACTGGGGGGCTGAGCAGCCTCCCTGCCCCCACCCCCTCCATGCCAGGAGCACCCCCAGCTGTGACAACCACAGATGTCTCCAGACATCGCCCAATGTCCCCTGGGGGCAGAATCCATCCCCCGTTGTATGTAAAGGGATTAAAGCCAAAGAAAATGCATTTGGAATTTTCAGCTACTGGGGTGCCCCACTGACATGTTAGAGTGAAACTCAAGCTCCATATGAGCTCAGACTGCTGGAATATTCTGTCTCCGGGTGATTTTCCCAAATCATCCTCCCTAGAAACATTCTCGGTAGCACGTATGGAAATGTAATTAAACGGCCATTTTTCCTCTGCGGTGATGACACAGTTTGGGTCTGTAATAAAGACAGACGAGTCCCTTAGAGCTGAGGCCAGACGGGGAGGTCCTCCGCAGCACTGCTGGGTCAGTCTCTGTGGGGGTGTCCTGGGCACTGTGGGGTGTTGAGTGGCCCCACCCACTCATTGCCAGGAGTCCCCCCAGTGTGACTACCACAGATGTCCCCAGACATGGCCCAGTGTCCCCTGGGGGCAGGATCGCTCCAGGTGAGACCCACCAGCACAGCTGAATTTCACATGGCTCAAGGATGTCAGTGCAAAATATACAATCCGAATACAGTGCAGATGAATTGTGTTTTTATCATCTTGAAGTTGAAGAATATCTCCCAAAACACAAAGGACAACATTGGTGTCTGTGAAATGTTTACAATTCCCTCTGGCAGAACCACCACCCGCCAAGTGGAAAGATGCGCTCAGAAAAACAGTTGCAATGGACAGCATCCAATGGAGAAATATAGAAAACTGAATAAATGTGTCCGAGGAGTTCAAGCAAGTCCATGAGAGAAAAGGCAAGCGAAGAACATGGCCAGGCCTTTCCCAGCAGAAGCTCCCAAGAGGAAATGCTGAAGTCACGGGTAACCCAGGGGACGCAGCCATGCCACAGTCCCGGCTGGTCGGATTGCCAGAAATGGGAAGACTGTGTTGGGAGGGGAGGGACAGAGGCCCTGGGAGTGAGAACACCCTGATTTAAATACGCCCCCCCCCACACCTAAATATAGGAACTTACAATAACCAACCAAGGCCACACAGTTTGCACAAGGGCATGCATCCCAGAGCGCAGCAACAAAGAGAGAGAGAGTCAGAGAGAGGAAAAGAAAAATACACACAAAAGCCCACCAATAGATCAGTCAACTCAATTATAAAATTATTTTAAAGAAATAAGTTATAATTCGTCTATAATGTTAAGCCAATATCAGGAAAGATGATGGAAACCTAGGTTTATTGACAAGAAAGGTGCCCATCAAGCAAAATGAGCTCATTAAAGTGGAAACCTACTCGTCTAAATTCAGGCGTGTGAATGTAACTCAGAGAGACAGCTGAATGCTCACCAGATGTCTGCAATGGTCACCGCTGGCGGGGTTTTGGTGACTTTGCCTTCTCTGTACTTGCCCGCACCTCCACTTTCTTTTTACAGGAAGTCAGTCTGACACTGACGTTGAAGAGAACGGATGAGCAGGGCTCGCCCTCCTCAGGCCTCGCAGCCGGGGCAGGTCCACCGGCCACTTGTATGCGCGGCTCCCCAGCGGGCCTCTGCCTGGCGACTTTGTGAAGAGAGTTAACCCATTAAATCTTCTCTGAAAGAACCAAAGTGTCCTTCGATAGATGAATGGATAAAGAAGTTGTGGTACATATACACAATGGAATACTATTCGGCGGGAAGAAAAGATGATATAGGAACATTTGTGACAACATGGATGGATTTGGAGAGTATAATGCTAAGCAAAATAAGTCAGACAGAAAAAGCAGAGAACCCTATGATTTCACTGATATGTGATATATGAACCAAAAATAACAAAAGAACAAGACAAACAAATGAGAAACAAAAACTCATAGACACAGACAATAGTTTAGTGGTTATTAGAGGGTAAAGGGGGTGGGGGAGGGAGATGAGGGTAAGGGGGATCAAATATATGGTGATGGAAGGAGAACTGACTCTGGGTTCTCCAGAACACACAATGGGATTTATAGATGATGTAATACAGAATTGTACACCTGAAATCTATGTGATTTTACTAACAAATGTCACCCCAATAAATTAAAAAAAAAAAAGGAAAAGAAAATCTGCTCTGGACCTAGGCTGAACAGAGGAGTCTGATAGACCCCAGGGTTCCAACCTCAGCCTTAGGGCGGTCCTCTTGCGAGCTTAGCTAAAATACCTGTACTTTTAACCTTACTGAAGTGCACTTTACCTTTTGTAAGATTCACTGGCAAGAGCGCACAACTCAAAGATGTTCTAATAAGTTCACCCAATTGTACGACTATCCTCATCACGCAGTGTTGGACCATTTGCTTCACCCCATCGCATTCCTGGTGCGGTCACACTCACCCCTTCCCACCCCAGCTCCTGGCAACCACAAGTCACCCTCCTGTCCCTAGAGGTCTGCTTTTTCTAGAAACGTCACCTAAATGGAATCATTCAATGGTTGCTTTGGAGGCTGCCTTCTTTTCCAACATTTTTTCCGTACACACACACACACACACACACACACACACACACACACACACTGAATGGGAACAGCCAACATTATAAAGATAGCAGATATTTCTCAAATTTATTGATAAATGAAACACAACCTTAATAAAAATTCCATCAGAATTTTTGTAGAAACTGGGGGTTTATTCTAAAAATCTCATCAAAGACAAAACTCCGCGAGGGCAGCAAAACGTGGAAGGAAAAAGAAGGCGAAGCTGTGGGGCCTGCGGGCCAGGCAGCGAAGCACAGCGGTTACAGTGAGTCCCGGGCGGCGGCGGCCACAGCACCTGCCTCTAACTCAGTGCCTGTTGTTTTCTCTCCCCACATTACAAAAGCCGCTCGGAAGCCTTCGGGGAATAAGACCAGAGGTAAACAAACACACAGGAGCTAAGAGACCAGACCGCAGCCTTAGCTCTGCTCCTACCTTGTTAAAAACCAACCTTCCTGAGGCCACTGTGGTGTCTGCAGGGCGGGCGACGGATTTCAGGTCACATCCAGGGACTTAGCCCTGCTCCTGACAATGGTTAAGGATGGTCCCCCTCTACGCAAATGGGGAATGGGGTGCAGGGGCTCCCTAATTAAGCCTCTCTAGGACGAAGCCAACACAGCGAAAAGCAGGTGGCACAGTTGTGCACACTCTCTCCAGATGCCGTCCTGGGGTACCCAGGACCAGTCCACGACCCCTGCTTTGTGACGACCGGCGCCAAAGAGCAGAAGACAGCCCCTGTTGCTCCCGGGCACTCTTGGCAGACAGGACAAGCCCCTGGAAACGAGCAAGGCTGGGAAGGTACAGGCGTGCCTTGTGAGGACCACTGCCTCGACGGCAAACCAGCCTCTTAACTCTCACCCGGGCCCAGAATGGCCAGCGTAACACTTGCGTGAATGTAGAAAAGAGAAAACCACTGTGACACTGACCTGTGCGTGAGGCCTGGCCGTCTTCAACGCCGAGGTTCCAGCAACCAAACGTCCGCTCCCTGGAAGAAAAATATAACACTTCAGTTGAGCGTCACGTGGCTAGAAATGTGGGTGTTCCTGAGGGCGTCCGCATGGAAGTCCCGCACTCACAACTGGACAAGGGGACAAGTCGTCAGGGGAGCTGTGCCTTTTGGTTACTCTGCCAGACACTGGGGAGAGCACAAGTAGGGTGCTTCAAGATGCAGAGAGGGCAGATTTAAGAAGGCAATTGGAGACTGATGATGTTATCCCTGATAAAGTTTCCACATTTTCCAAAACTCAATTGAATGAGACGCTAGGATGTTTATAGGACCTTTTAGAGTTTATAAAAGATGCTCACTGGCATCCTTTGAACCTCATGGTCCCCTGGGCGGCAGAGGCGGAGACTGAGTCACCCCCTGGCCCAGGGTGACCAACTCACCCGGGTTGGCCTAAGGAGACATGAGGACCAAATGTACAGTGGGATCTTGAATGGAGTCCTGGGGCAGAAAGAGGGGAAACTACTTAAATCCAGGAGAAGAGCGGAGCTAAGTTCACAGGAATGTCCCCATGTCTGTCTCTTGGTTGTCACAAATGTACTGTGATTATGGAAGAGGCAACCACTGGGAAAATGTGGGATGGGTAGATGGGAACTCGCTGTAACACCTCTGAAACTCTTCTGAAAATCTGAGACTATTCTGAAATAAAAAAGTGTATTTAACAACATAACTCAATAAAAAGTGTTAAGAGCTGGTTCCGTTCTCTGAGTTCAGGCTAATTCCTAGTCAGTGAAAGGCCAAGAGAACCGAGATCCCCACCATCGCCTGCAGGTGGCGCCGTCGCCCCGGGAACACCCGAGCTCTCTGGGATCCTGGAGCTGCTAGAATGTCACCCGCAGGGATTTGCAGGGATTTGCTTTTCTCGGCAGCCACTTAGGGAAGGCGTTGCTGCGGCACTGGGACGAGAGGGGCACCCTGGACGACCAGGATGGGCAGCAGTGGACAGCAGGGAAGAGCGACGAAAGGCCTGGAGCAGCATGCCCATGGGCCTGGAGGCCAAGACTTGCCCCAGCCTTGCAGGATCTGTGAGTATGATCCTTCAAATGTTTATTTTTGAATCAATTAAAGACTCACAAGAAGTTACAAAATTAGTAAAGGGGGGTCCCAGGCACCTATCACCTAGTTCTCCAGATGGCGGCTCCTTATACAACTAAGGGAGGTTGTCAAACCAGGAAACAGCCACTGATAAACGAGGCATCATTTCTTTTAGACAATCTTCTAGAGCCGTAACTCTCATGCCACACACTCACCTATTTTGAAGCACTCCACTCAGTGGTTCTTAGTGTATTCACAAAGTTGTGTGATCATTATCCCCACCCATTGTAGGGTATTTCACCACCCCCAAAGGAAACCCCATCCCCATCAGCAGTTACCCCCATCTGGGGAGTGTCTGTGGACGCGCCTGTTCTGGACGTTTCCCATAAGTGGAATCACACACTGTGTGGCCTGTGTGTCTGGCCTCTCTCATGAGCACCGTGTGTTCATGTCCATCCATGTGGCGAGTGTCGCGCCTCCCTCCTTTTCACGGCCGGGTGGCACTCCCGAGTGTGGACGGGCCACGCTGTGTCCATCACCTCTGATGGACACCTGGGCGGTTCCCGGCTTTGGCGGTTGAGTCATGTTGCTGTGACCATGGGGGCTTATGCATCATTTTAAAGATGATTTTTCACTCCCTGCCCTCACATCCGCCACCTGCAAGTCTCCCCGTCCCCAGCCCTGTAACACTAGCTATACTAGCTGCTGTCCTTGAGCCCTTGAACTTGGACTTGAGCAGTGAGGTGACCACCACAGACCCCCCCACCCCAACTCTGGCTGCACGCAGCCCAGACCAGCGTGGGCCGGAGCAGGCAGCGGTGTGGACAGAACACAGCCCTGCAGCGCTGAGCCCGGGGCCAGCAGACGGCAGCTGCGCCACACCAGCTGGCACCAGGCTGTCCCCATGACCTTCACCAGCTCTGCCCCTGGACTAACACTGGGCTTTCACTTTCCCCTCAGGACGTATCCCAAGGCCCTGGAAGGACACGCAGGGGAATGAGGAGGAGGTGGGACTCTCCGCAGGACCTGCCACAGAATTTACAAAGCTGCCGGCAAAATGAAATGGTGGGACCCCTGGTTCAAAATTTGTGCAAATTTGAAGATGGTGACAGCAGAGCCCTGGTGCTTGGGTGCCTGCAAACCCCACACACAGACCTTGCCCTCAGGGACTGCCCTCTAGGCAGGGTAGGCGGACCTCAGAACCAAGCAATGAACACTGCAGGTGGAAAGCAGCGGGTGCCGTGAGGGAGCATAAGCCACGAGCAGAGACCAGCGTCACTTACAAGGTGGCGGTCAAAGACGCCTCCCAGACGCTCCCACTCACTCCTGTCGTGGGCAGTGCTTCCGACCGCCTCGGGCCCCACCTTGTCCACAGCCTTCTTTCTCTTTTTAAATTGAGATAGATATAATTCACATACTAGAAAATTCACTTCTTTAACGGATCCAATTCAGGGGCTTTTAGGACTTTCACAAGGGTGTGCAACCATCACACTATGTAAGCTCAGGACACTGTCACGGCCTCCTGAAGAGACCCCATGCCAGTCAGCATGTTCTGGTTGAAAGTTGAGTCTCCCTGGCTGGACGAGATCCCCGACGGCAGGAATCTCACGTGTTCTGCTCGCCCGGGCCGTTCCAACAGCTCTCACTGAACCCACCCCCAGGAGGAATTCAGTAATTCCTGAGATTGTGCTAAGGGACAGCCTGCGCTGTCGGAGGACCTGGGGGAGACCGGGCTGACCCCAGAGGTGGGTGAGGTCGGGCCCGTTCCCAACTGGCGCCCGGCTGGACCTGACACCTGGGAACCCCACTGCGTTTCTATGGGCCGGGTACAGGGCACGGTCAGCACAGGCTCAGCCTGGAGCCAGCCCTGAAAGGCAGCCCCATTCTCAGCTGCAGACTTCAGCTGTGTCATCTGTCACCTTGAACAAGGAACACAGAAACCACGATCTGAAACCAGGACTGCTCCAGGGTTTTCTCCGTTAATTTCCTGGTGGCTTTGTTTTCCTCATAATTCAGAGAGGGTGTGACAGATTTGTCAGCTTGTCAGCCTAATGGCTCCAAGTGGTGGACAGCAGGTGGGAACAGGTGGCTGGATCCTTGCTACTGCCAGAAACAGGGCCATAAAACGCTGTTACGGGTGCTGGGGGATTCCTGAGAAGCCGAGATAGGCGTGGAGGACTTGATTGCTCTGGACCGTCAGAACCTACCCCCAGTAAGAAGCGGCGGAACCAGTGCTGGCACACCTGGGCAGGAAGCCAGCACGTCACAACCCATTTCTCTAGATCTGAGCTTCCAGAACTTTGTCAAAGGGTTTGTACAACTGACACATATCTGCAGAGGCCTACTGTGTGCAAACGCTGCCGTCCTCCCTCTAGAATTTGGGAGTCCCCCCACCGCTGACATGGAGCTCAGGTCACTCTCTGTGGGGGGCTGCCCTGGGCACTATGGGGGCTCAGCAGCATCCCGGGCCCCACCCACTCAATACCAGGAGCACCCCAAGTAGTGACAACCACGGATGTCCCCGTATGTTGCCCAGCAGCCTCTGTAGGGTGGACCGCACTGCATTACAGCTTCCTGAAGTTTCTATTTGCGATTCTGGGCCTGTCTGGACACAAGAGCTCATGAGCCGCTGTCCCCTCTTGGAGGGCAAATGCCTTTTCGGGCAGGACCCTGTTATCAATCTCAGGGGCAAAGGGGTGCTCACAGAGAACTTGGGGGCACAAGGGCTCGTGGGCTGTGCAGGTGGGATGTCATGTGGCTTTAACCTGTCAATCTCAAAGCCAGGGGCCCCTGGGCAGGTTTCGACACACACCTGAGACCTACGATTGATTACACTCTCACGGCCTGTCATTCCCGACGAATATAAATACATTCAAATCATGTGCTCTGTACAGAGGGAGTTTGCTTCTTGGCACAAGAGACAAGGAAATCTTAGATATCACAATGGTTGTGGCCCCCGGGGCCCCAGCACGTAACAGATACGCAGAATCAGCACTATGAGAATTTCCTACAGGGTGGCTGATACACACTGGTTTCTCCTGAGGAAGAAAAAGAGCATTCTACACTAATTATATAGCAAGAGTCGCTGGGCAAAAGTGACAGTGCCATGTGGCACTGTGGGGTCAGGAAGACGTGTGCTGAGTGCTGGTGATGGCACCTGCTGGCTGCGTGTTTTGAAGTCCCCTGGCTCCATGTTCTCAGCTGCGAGAGAGCAAACCATGAATGCAAATCCTACAGCACACAATTGGTGCTCTGTGAGAAGCGCTCCTTTAACCCCAAACAAAAGGCACAGAAACAAACTTTGTTTCTGGTCTGCCTGGCCTCTGTGACCCTGACTCCTGGTGATCATGCCTTTGTCTAACGCCTTTGTCCTCCCCTGGAATGTGCTCAGCCAGAGAGGGTGTCACTTCTGCCATTTCGAAATAGAAGAGTGTGACTTTGGCTCGGCTAACAGACTCAGCTATCAGCTCAGCCTGCACGCTGTGAGGGAGCCAGAGCCAGGTTGGCGAGGTCTGCGCGGCCTCCAGCCAGCAGCTGAGAACAAAGGCCCTAGAGGAACTGAATCGTGCCAGAGCCATACAAGCTGAGCGTGGCAACCCCATTGAGCTTTCTGATGGGACCCCCACCCCGGCTGCCACCCTGACTGCCACCAGTGAGAGACCCTGAGCAGAGGTCCCAGCTAAAGCAACACCCAGACTCCTGCACCACAGACATGGTGAGACACTACATGTGTGTTGTTTTAAGTGACTACTTTGGGGTGATTTGTTACACAGCACTAGGTAATTAATAATATAACAGGAAACCATTTATCTACATCATTCATACAAGAGAATAAAAGTATCTTAATACCTACTCAACACACATGTGCCAGTCTCTGGGACAAGCGTTTCATACTCATATGTCTGCTCCTTTAGTTATAACAAACACCACCATGCACTTCACTCAGTCTGCGGGTTTCTGAGGGGTCCCCTCACCACACAACATGGACTGCCAACTTCTCTGGTTTACCCTGGGAGAGTGTAGAAAATTATCTGTATGATTAATGAAAATAAAACACACCTCGTGGAGATACCTGTATCTATTAGGTTAGTGCAAAAGTAATTACGGTTTAAAAGGTTAAAAAGAATTGTAGGGTTGGCCAGTTAGCTCAGTTGGTTATAGCGTGGTGCTGATAACACCAAGGTGGCCGGTTCGATCCCCACATGGGTCACTGTGAGCTGCACCCTCCACAACTAGATTGAAACAACTACGTGGCTTGGAGCTGATGGGTCCTGGAAAACCACACTTAAAAAATGAATAAATAAATAATAAAAATAAAAATAATTGCAAAAACCACAATTACATTTGCACCAACCTAATAACTATCGATAGATATAGATATAGATATCTCCATGAGGAGTGTTTTTACATATATATATATATACTATGTATATATGTATACATATATGTACTATGTATACATATATACATATATACATATATATATACATATATATATGTATATATACTGGGGGTGCCAAAAATATATATACAAGCAGACACTTTGGTCAACGTTGCTCAAGCAGTAGTTTGCCGTCATCGGAAGTGTCTGGACGCTGATGGGAACCACTTTGAGCACCTCTTGTCATTGCAGAAGTCAAACGTGACTTGCATTCATCTTTTGTTATCGATATATATTATTATAATTTTAATACAGTTTTCCTTTCCTAAAATGTGTCTACATTTTTTGGCACCCTCTGTGTATCACTTATGAATGAAGAAATTGAGTCCGAGAAAGGAAGTAAGCTGCTAAAGGTCACATGCTAGCACAGTGTCTAGCCAGGCCAGACAGACCCCAGGCACGAGTTCCTAACCACTTCCCAATACTGGGCCGGCAGATAACAAATGTTAGCTAAAGGTAATAGGATGACCGAGAGGAGAGGTTGGCAAGCCCTGATCCCCTGCTTGTTTTTTGTAATAAAGTTTTATTGGCACACAGCCATACTGCTTCATTCATCAATCTTTTGAGCTACAATGGAAGAGCTGAGTAGTAATGACAGACAGCATGTGGCCAGCAAAGCCAAATGTTTACACTCTGGCCTTTACAGAGAGTTTGATGATCCCTGAACTAGAATTACATTCCAGAGGGCTTCAAATGCTAGGAAAAGGGAAGTCCCAAAGTTTTCTGTGCAGAGAGAGACATTGCAAAAACAACGTAGGTGGCTTTCGTGTGCTGGAACCCTCTGGTGGGGAGGTCCCCCTGAACATGAAGCAGTGTCACAATAATTGTTTAATGATGGTCCTTGAAATTACAAAATAATGGCACTCGTAATAAAAAGAAACACAAAGGCACACACGTATCGATACTGGCTCATCAGTTGTAACAAATGCACCACAGCAACGCAAGATGGTGACAACAGAGGGAAGCGTGCGTGTGTGTGTGAGTGTGTGTGTGTGTGCGCGCGCGCGTGTGTGTGTGTGTGTGTGTGTGTGTGTGTGTGTGTGTAGGGGGAGAGGAGAAATATGAGAATGCAGTGTACTGTCTGCTCACTTTTTCTGTAAACCTAAAAGCACTCTAAAAAATAGTCTATTAAAAGAGGAGTCTATTAAAAGAGATAAATTGGAAGTTACATCAAGAACCAGAAATTCTGATTTTAGGGGGCCGGCCCGGTGGCTCACGTGGTTGAAGCACCGTGCTCCTAATGCCAAGGTCGCCAGTTCGATTCCCACATGGGCCAGTGAGCTGCGCCCTCTACAGCTAAGACTGTGTGTGAACAACAGCTCTCCCTGGAGCTGGGCTGCCGTGAGTAGCGGGAGGTTGGAGTGAGCTGCTGTGTGCTGCCACGGGCTGCCAGGAGCGGCCAGTGGCCATTGTGAGGTGGCCGGCAGCCATAGTGAGGGGCCGATTGGTGAGAGCTGCTGTGAGCTGCTGTGACTGGCCAACCAACAACCGTCAGGGAGCCCAAGGCTCATAATATCAGCCTGGGCCAGGGAGCTGCGTCCTACACAACTAGACTGAGAAACAACGGTTAGAACTGGAGTGGGAGGAGGGAGAGGTGGAAGAAGGGGAAAAAAAAAATCCTGATTTTTAGGAAGAAAAGAAGTTAGGAAGGAGGGAAGGAGGGGAAAGCCTGTCTTAGACCAGACAATCCCTAAGTGTTCACATTTTTACCAGCTCACTCCTTCAGTCACTGTTATGAAGAAGACCCAGAGAGAAGCCAGGTCAGTCCTGGACAAATGCATTTCCTACGTCTCCCCCTAGTCCCCTACGAGTGTCATAACAATATAATACTGTGAGGATCAGAATCTCCTGACAGCTTGGGCCTGCATTAACCGACACCAGAGCCCTCGTGTGGCCCAGGAACAGATCAGAGAACCCTAACTGAATCATCGCATGTACCGTCCCGTGGATTACTCCCAAATCCTGTTTGGCCAATGGAAAGCACATGCTGGCCGGGGATAAGCCGCTTCTGCAAGATGGCACTGAGCAGGACACCATGTCCTCATCCTCTTGTTACCAACCAGGCTCTGTGCAGTCCCGCCTGACCCTCAAGCCGTCCCTCCCATCTTCCAGTGCGAAGCTCTTGGGGAGACCCCGTCCCCTTCCTCCTTCTGCCTCAATCCCACATGGACACATGCCTCTTCTCCACCACCCCGTGTCTGTCCTCCAAGTTTTGCAGGCAGAAGGGTACAAACAGCTGAAATAAGTGGGCAAAGACATCTCAAGGATGGTTCCAGAAACTGCCATTCTACCCAGAATGCCCCGGGAATGGCCTGTGCTCAAAACACCAACTGCCAATTCTAGGCGAAATCACTAAATCCGTCACTTCGCATACTACTTCTTTGTGATGGCAGGTGGCGTGCTCTTCTGTTTTTAGGGACATTGGGCAAATAAATTAATGTCTCATTTGATTTTCAGAGATAAGTTCACCTGCTGCGGCAGCCGGTACCCTGATATTCATGCCCTGTGTAGTCGTTTTCTGTGTCACAGTTAGTCTATGTGATCAACTGCACGTGGCAGAAATGACAGTGTATCACTTCCAAGACCAAGTCACAAAAGACACATGGCCGGGCCGGCCCGGTGGCTCAGGTGGTTGGAGCTCCATGCTCCTAACTCCAAAGGCTGCTGGTTCGATTCCCACATGGGCCAGTGGGCTCTCAACCACAAGGCTGCTGGTTAAATTCCTCAACTCCTGCAAAGGATGGTGGGCAGTGCCCCCTGCAATTAAGATTGAACACGGCACCTTGAGCTGAGCTGCCTCCCGGATGGCTCAGTTGGTTGGAGTGCATCCTCTCAACCACAAGGTTGCCAGTTCAACTCCCTCAAGGGATGGTGGGCTGTGCCCCCTGCAACTAGCAACGGCAACTGGACCTGGAGCTGAGCTGCGCCCTCCACAACTAAGACTGAAAGGACAACAACTTGACTTGGAAAAAGTCCTGGAAGTACACACTGTTTCCCAATAAAGTCCTGTTCCCCTTCCACAATAAAATATTTTTTAAAAAGTAGAACATTAAAAAAAAACACAGTAGGTTTGAAGGCGCAATGAAAATGTATCAGTTGACTTAAAAAAAACACGACACGTCTTCCTCCTCAGTCTCTCTGGGGACCACTGGGGGGTCGGGTAGCTGCCACGCTGAGAGGACGCCCAGGCAGCGCTGTGGACGGCCCCTTGGGGGAGCTGAGGCCTCCCGCCAGCAGCCATGTGGGGGAGCCATCCTGGAAGGGGCCCCTCCAGCCCTGGTGGAGCCTTCAGATGAGGCGGCCCTAGTCGGCACGTGCTCTGCAAGCTTCTGAGAGTCTCTGTGCCAGAACCACACAGTTAAGCTGATTCCACATTCCTAACCCCGAGAAGCTGTGGGGTAATAAATGCTTGCTGGTTCAGCTGAGTTGGGGATAGGATGTTACGTGCATTAGACAACTGATAGACCTGTATCTCGGCTGACTCACCTGACCTCTCCACGTGGACATCTGAGCAACCATTGCGTGCTTCTAACGACAAGCACTGAACAGCACTGGGGTTTTCATCTTCTTGTTTTCTCAGGGTCTATCACCCCGCTATTCTGGGGAGACTCAGAGCCTGACAGGACGCAGTCAATTCAATGAGGGGAGAGCGGTAGAACAACTGGGGCGAGAAAGTGAAGGCTTGGGGATTTCACAAATTATCAAGATGCCAATGCCAGCACCAACTTTCTGAAACTGAACAAATCCACTGCCTCTCTCCGCTTCCCCCAAAGCCAGGCTCCTCCCCTCTGGCACTGCTGACAGGGGCCAGGTCGTTTCTGCGGGGGAGCTGTCCTGGGCACCGGTGGGTACTGAACAGCACTGCTGGCCCCCACCCCCTCGATGCCTGAAGCACCCCACTGGTGATAACCAGAGAGGTCCCCAGACATGGCCCAGTGTCCCCTGGGGGTAGGATGGCCCCTGATGGGCTCCCCTGCTCTAAGAAGGCCCCTTACAGGCAGGGACTGCCAAGGAGCCAGCATTTGGTGACAAGCAGCTCTCCCCGCCCAGACTTCAGATCCTGCCTGTAGAAGCTGAGTGGGGAGAGCGGGGTGCCTGAGCCCCTTCCCTTCCCACACTGACATCCCACGTGCACGTTGCAGGAGCACTTCCTCTCATTGGAGGCTCGATATAGAACCAGCGCTGTCTTTACGCACTCGCTGCAGCTATCACTTCAGCCTTCACTTATCACCACAGCAACCATTGAAATATGTCACCCTGACGAGCTCTGACTGCAAAGGAAGGGGGACAAGTGTTGGGGACAGGGCAGTGATACGCTGCTCCAAAACCACATGGAGACTGCGGGCTCAGCCAGGAGTGACCCAGATCAGGTGCTGTCACACCCCTACTCAGACAGGTCAAAAGGGCACAGGCGCTTGACCCCAGGGGAGCCAGAGGACAAGGGCAAAGAATGCTGCTGCCCGCAGTTCTATGGGCTTGGTGCCTTACAGACCCGACCCTCTGCTATGTAAGTTGGCGGGGGCGGGGGCACCATGGTTTACACTGACCATTGAGATTTATTCTGGTGTCCAGTGTGAGTAGGAATCGGCCTCAATTTTTTTCCAAATAACTAACACAGGGTCTCCCCCTCAGCACTGTGGACATTGGGGCCGAGTTGTTCCCTGGCCCCTACCCACTCAATGCCAGGAGCACCCCCAATGCGGTAACCACAGATGTCCCCAGACATTGCCCAGTGTCCCCTAGGAGGCAGAATCACCCCACCGTGCTAGGCAGTGATCACACCCCCACTACCTGGAATTGCAATATATGGAGGGATAGGCAACTAATTTGGGAAGAGGACCGATTTTGGACAAAAAAAAAATAAAATAAAATGAGTACACATGGATTTCTCTTTCCACTCACAATGAAAACAGCTACACTGAGTCCCAAGGGAGGGGCTGGGTGGGGACATATACTCTTGCGTCTGACAGGAAGCACAGTGGCATGCTCTCTGCCCTGAGCACTCTTCCACGCCTGTTTCCGAATCTAGAACATGGAGAGGACGGCAGCACCTCCCGGACAGGTTTGCTTTTTGGATTAAATAAACAAATATCTATAAAATGCTTAAATCAGTGCCTGCCATATTGTTAATAGCATCTCCTTGCTTTATTCTTACAATGTCTTTATTATGTAGATTACACACAGCTGTGCCTCGGTATGCTGTGATGCGACATGACGTGACGTGGTACCATGTTATGTTACAACTCCTATTACCTACCTGCCTTGTTGACAAGCCCAGCGCCCAGCAAAGTGTTTCTGACGGGCCAGCTGGTAAATGGTTTCAGCTTTGTGAGTCAAATGGCCGGTGTCACTACAGCTCAAATAGGCTGTTGGAAACAACTGGGTGTGGCTGCGTGTCAAGAAGACTTTACTTACAAAACCAGGTGGTCTGCATTCGGCCCCTGGGCTGTAGTTTGCAACCCCTGCACTGGAGGGTGGCCTACAAGAAAATGGCACTGTTTTAGCCACAAATGCTCGCATCCAGGTGCCACTGCAGACACATCCTTCCACTCTCTCATTGGGAAATTAGATCCCAGGTCATAGGCATAGCTCAACACTGTCCCTCGGCACTTATCCCCGACAAAAGGATCTCAGATCATCCTGCAACACAAAACACAACCAGAGGCGTCGCTTCTTTTAAATTCAGAAGAGGGCTGTTGCCTCCCCATCACCGTGAAATATCTATCGCCCAACCTTTTGTTAGTAAATACCTTGTCTTTATCAACTGGCTGAAAAACTTGAACTGCAAAAAGTGTCCAAAATACCCAAATTCATCATCAATAAATAAACAAATAACAAGTGTTGGCGAGGATGTGGAGAAAAGGGAACCCTCATGCACTGCTGGGCGGGATTGCAGACTGGTGCAGCCGCTATGGAAAACAGTATGGAGGTTCCTCAAAAAATTAAAAATAGAGCACTTTATGACCCAGCAATTCCACTTCTGGGTAATTATCCAAAAAAATACAAAACACTAATTCAAAAAGATATCTGCACCCCTCTGTAAATAACTGCACATTATTTATAATAGCCAAAATATGGAAGCAACCTAATAATCAACCAACAGACAACTGGATAAAGAAGAGGTGTTACATATATACAATGGAATATTATTCGGCCATAAAAACGAAATCTTGCCATTTGTCACAACATGGATGGACCTAGAGAGTATTGTGCTAAGTGAAATAAGTAAGATAAAGACAAATAAAGTATTTTTTCACTTATACAAATATGTGGAATCTAAAAAAAATTTTTACAAAAATGAGTAAACAAAAGAGAAACAGACCCATGGATACCGTGTTTCCCCGAAAATAAGACCTAGCCAGAGAATCAGCTCTAATGAGTCTTTTGGAGCAAACATTAAAATAAGACCCGGTATTATATTATATTATATTATATTATATTATATTATATTATATTATATTATATTATATTATATTATACCCAGCCTTATAGTAAAATAAGACCGGGTCTTAATTTTTGCTCCAAAAGACACATTAGAGCTGATTGTCCGGCTAGGTCTTATTTTCAGGGAAACACGGTACAGAAAGCAAGCTGATGGTTGCCAAATGGGACGGGGGTGGTGGTGGAAATACAGAAAAAACAAACAAATAAATAACAAACTACCTAAATTTGGTGAGCAAAATTTTCATATCATTTGAAATAGGACAGTTTATCACCTGCAAAATCTCCACTGGTCAGGCTCCCTTATAACCCACCCCTAGAGAGAGAACTGGTTTCTGCATATGGAAAATTTGAGAAACCATCGCAACCCAGAGAGGCCTAAGGAGATGTGAGGACTGAATGTTACCTGAGGTCCTGGACAGGGTACTGGGGCAAAAAAAGAGTGTTCGGGGAAAACTATGGAACTCTGAATGAAGCGTGGACGTTAGTTAACAAGGACACATCAACATTGGTTTGTGACGAATGTACCAGAGCGATGTGTGACGTTAACCAGAGCGGGGCTGGGTGTGGGGCACATGGGAACTCTCTGTACTGTCTTCCCAATTTTTCTGTGACTCTAAAATGAAAGTTTACTTAAAAAAAGAAAAGAAAGGAGTGCCGACTGACAATTAGCTACTTATGCGAGAGAATGTTTGAAGACGTGACTGAGGGAACATGAAGTCCCTGTGACAGCATCTAACAATGACAGGATTATATAAAACCTAGAAAAGAAAGACACTAATAACAGGATATGCTAATCAGCGGGGAAGTTTGCTCTTACGAAACAGCAAATGAGGAGGGGGAGAACGGACAGGTGGCTGAGTGGCGCCTGCGCCAGCCGTGTAGGCCCTGACGCAGGGGCTGCTGCTGGAAGAAGTGTCTGGAACACCCAGGCAGACCCGGGCAGCAGGGCACATCCACTCAGGAGGCCAGGGTGCCCAGGCAGCACTCAACCAATGCCTGCTGAGTGTGCAGCCAGTGCCCAGGCCTGGAGGAGGGCAACGGTTTTATGGATGGAGAATTCTGGAATATAAGAGTGAAACCGTGGTCCAAAGAAAGAAAGACAACTAACATGAAGTGACTGACATCCTGGTGTTTACAAGAGAACTTGTTAGACACCAAGGCCCTTCGCCCTATGGATATGCAGATCTGGGCTGCTCTGGGGGGGCCAGAGGGGGGCCCCGAGGGGGGCTGAGCAGCATCCCTGCCCCCACCCACTCGATGCCAGGGGCACCCCCCTAGTTGTGACAACCACAGATGTCCCCAGACATGGCCCAGGGTCCCCTGGGGGCAGGATCATCCCAAAAGAGAACCACTACCCTACAATATTTAACAATCTACATAGAACTCCATTGAGGAGTACAATCATCCTCATTCTACAGATGAGGAAACTGGAGCTCAGAGAGGCGACAAAGCCAGCCTGAGGTTCCCAAGCTAGGAAGAGGCCTCAGAGAAAAATGAGGTCGTCATAATTGTCAAATACCACCTTTAATACGGGGCCTCTGCACTGGGAAGGAGAAGGGCCATGCTGACCTATCAGAGCCCACAGGCGACATCTGGCCCACCATGTGTTTATAAATAAAGTTTTATTAAAACACAGCCATGCCCATTCTCTTAAATAGTCTTAAATAATGAGCCAGTATCGATACGTTATGACTAACTAAAGTCCACACTTTATTCACATTTCACTAGCTTGTCCCTAACGTCCCTTTGTTGCCCCAGGAATCCATCCAGGACCCCGTGACATTAGTCGCCATCTCTCCCTCGCCCTCTGGGCTGTGACAGTCTCTCTGATGTTCCTTGTCTTTCATGACTGGATAGTTGTGAGGGGGACAGGTCAGGAGAACGTCCCCTGATCTGGGTTTGTCTGGTGTGTGCTCATGGTCAGACCCGGTCGTGGGTTTGGGGTCAGAGCACGCAGAGGTGAGGTTCCCCTCTCATCGCAGCTCACCAGGGCCACATGCCGCCCACAGGACTCATCACTGTCAGTGTCAGCCTTGAGCCTTGGCTGAGGCAGAGCCGAGTAGCTACGAAAAAGACTGTCTGGCCCACAAAGCTGAAAATATTTACTCTCTGGCCCTTTATAGAAGTTTGTTGATTCCTTGTAAAGAGAGATCTGACATCCCCACCACAAGGCCCTACAGGGTTTTCTCTTCAGACTCTCAGTCTGCGTGCTCAGTGAATATTTTGCTGAAGGAATGAAGACGGCAGAGGCAGCCTCCCTAGGAGTGAAATGAGTTTGGCCCGATTCGGCCTGGTTCTGGCCAAGGAGCCCGCCCAGGTTCCTCTGCTCAGCCCGGCTGGGGATCTGCCTTTCCCGGAGCCTGTCAGGTGGCTGCCAGCCCGCCAGCCCATCTGCCGTGGAGGCCCCAGGGGTGTGTGGGCAGCGCTGTCATCCCCACCGAGCTCTCCCGTGGGGTGGCCAGGGGGCTTCTGCTCGGAGCTCTGGTGCTCCGGGCACCACGTTCACCTGATTCTGCAAGGTCAGCCCCTGGAGGGCAAACCGCGCTGAGCAGGACGGGCACTGCCACATGCACCAGCTTATCTTCCCGGAACCCCAGCGGCCCAGGCGCAGCTCCAGGTCCCGGGGCGAGACCCACAGCGTATTCTCTAATCTGAAGTTCACCTTAGTCCACACTGCGGACACTGGGGCCGGGTCACTCTCTGTGGCGGGGCTGTCCTGGGCACTGTGGGGGGCTGAGCAGCACCCCTGGATGCCGGTGGCTCGGGGCCTCGCTCGCATGGCCAGGAGTGGCTAGCCGTGTCCTTCACACTAACCACAAACTGCTCTCAGGTGACTTGCACTCACCTGCATTCCAACGTGCTTCTCTGATGTCCAGCCAGGAACACACTGCATGGGAACACTCCCCTCAAGGGCAGAGGACGGGGTTGCTGAGCTCTAGTGCCTGTCCGGGGTCATGAGTTTGAGGTGGGCCCAGGGCAGGCAGGTGACAGCAGTGTGGGGCCCTGGAGAGATGACAGCTGGCTCGCTGGAAGGGGACAATGCTCCTAGGGCAGCTTTGTCACCATGTGGGAAAGGGCCTGATGTCATTAGCACTTCTAGTTATCCTGAGAAGCTGGGAAGTTTTTATTGTACAATCTCCTAATTTTTTAATGTTGGCAATAATTCAGAGTTTAATCCACTCGGCTCTGCCTCAGCCAAGGCTCAAGGCTGACACTGACAGTGATGAGTCCTGTGGGCGGCATGTGGCCCTGGTGAGCTGCGATGAGAGGGGAACCTCACCTCTGCGTGCTCTGACCCCAAACCCACGACCGGGTCTGACCATGAGCACACACCAGACAAACCCAGATCAGGGGACGTTCTCCTGACCTGACTCCTCACAACTATCCAGTCATGAAAGACAAGGAACATCAGAGAGACTGTCACAGCCCAGAGGGCGAGGGAGAGATGTCGACTAATGTCACGGGGTCCTGGATGGATTCCTGGGGCAACAAAGGGACGTTAGGGACAAGCTAGTGAAATGTGAATAAAGTGTGGACTTTAGTTAGTCATAACGTATCGATGCTGGCTCATTAATTGTGACACATGTGCCACACTAACGTGTTAACAATGGGAAACTGGTTGTGGGGCACGCTGACTATCTCTGTAACTCTCCTGTGCACCCAGAGCTACTCCGAGACAAGTTTATTTTTAAAGAAGAATTTATAAACTGTATTGCCATGACATACTGCAGGATATTCACAATTTCCTTATAATTTGTTGTTAAAAAGTCTCGATTTGTCTTCCAAACCCAATGGGCTTATTCTCAAAAGTACTGTCAAATAAATATAGTCATGATACACTTTTTAGAAATTACAAAACTGCTGGGTTGGTCAAGCTCCTAAGAGTGAGGGCAGGACTTAGTCTAAGAACCACCAGACCCAGTTTCGAGGGGATGGCACAAATGGTTTGAGGCAGGGAGCCCCTGAGGGGGCACGGAGCCCAGCCCTTCATAGCACAGAGGGGCACAGAGGTCCCTAGCCCCCAGAAGCCTCTAAGCCAAGGAGGGCCATGAAGCCACGTCTGTGGACACCATTCTCGAGTGGAACAGTGACCGCAGCTGCCGGGCTCTGAGCTGGGGCCCTGCAGGGTCCTGATGCTTCTTGCCCTGACATCAGTACGGCTGTAAGGTCAGGAACCTTTCTATTTCAGATAAGGAAAGAAGCGCTTTAGAAAACACGGCAAAAGAAAATATAAAACACTGTCCAAAGCTAGTTAAGAGGAAAAGGAAGGGTTCATACTCAGGTTTGATTCCGAAGCTCGTGAAGGAGCTATCGGTGTAACCCAGGGGTTCCCACACGAGTACACTGCGTGGTGTCACTACTCGGGTGCTCCTGGAATCGAGTGGGTGGGGACACCCCACCATGCCCAGGACAGCCCCACAGACAGTGGTCCGCCCCCGTGTCAACAGTGCCGAGGGGCAACCATGATGAACAAGGAAGAAGTCCTGTCTTACACCCTGAGACCCTGACACTGACCGAGCCGGGGTGCTGCTGAGCCCCGAGAACCGGAACCGGTACGCTGACTTGCACAGCCATTTGGGTTCAAACACTTTTCCAAAAAGATGAATTGGTACACACACACACACACACACACAAATTCTAGAAGAAAACACAGCTGTTAACAGTCCCAGTGGTGAGTAGGACGACGGGTGGGGGGTTCATTGTTGGTTTCATGCACTCACATCTGATTTGAAATTTTTCTTACCATGATAATTAAAACTTAGTTCCACTAACTGGAGATTTGATGATACTCAGGAAAGACCTGGCCCAAAATATCAACAGTGCCCAAGTGGAGAAATGCAGAAGTGTGGGACAGATGGGGTCAGGTTTCGGGTCAAGGGCACAGCCCAGCCTCTGCCTGTCAGGCCGCCCTGTGGAGCCGCGTCCCCATCCCCGTCCCCGTCCCCGTCCCGTGCGGCTCAGCTCCAGGAGGTTGCTTCCTGGCGGACAGCAGGGCAGACACCGCAGTCAGTGGACAGGATGCCCCGTCTACCACACACGGAAGGTGCCTATGCACCCCAAAAAGCAGGCACCACACAGAACTTACTGTGTGTTGGCCACAGCTTTTTTACAAAACCAAACTTGAGGCTTTTCGGCCTGAGCTTTTGGCCTCGGTGAGTAGCTTTGTAAGGAAAGCACCGAGGCTAACTTTTGTCCTCTGCCATTTTTATTTAACATTCTTATTAATTACCATTCTACCATTGGCATTTTCTCACATCACTAGTGTTCTTTGAAAACATGGCTTTTCACGGCAGCCCACGTATTTACAGAGTTAATATTCATACATCATGACTGATGAACCAATTTCCTTACGAGTGGACATTTAGACTGCCTCCACTTCTTGCTCTATAAATAATGCGCCGTGAGCATGTTTAGGCCCATCTGTAATTACTAATGTACCCCTTTGTACACACTTTTAGAGATGCTATTTCGGGATCAGAGAGCGGCAAATATTTTTAAGGTCCTTGAAAACACACTACTAAACTATTGTCGAGAAAAATCATTCCATTTTATACTGTCCTTCTGCCCACACCCTCATCCGCACTGTATCACATTTTATTACTTGTCATCTAGTTTAAAAGTGAGAAATAGAACCTTGGCGTTTTCTGTTCATAAACGTTTCACTTGGAAATCATTTTAGATTTGCAAGAGCTGCAAAGATAGTGCAGACACCTCCTGCATCCCTCACCGGCCTCCACGAATGTTAACAACTCACATAACCAGGGCACACTTGTCACAACGGAGACATCAGTGTTGCCACGTTACTACTAACCACACACCAGAGGTCCAGAGGTCACGAGTGGCTCCACTAGCGGCCCTCTTTTGTCCCAAGACCCCCCACTCATTCATGACACTTCCTGTAAGGTCTCCCTAGTCCTTAAAACAACCTTGTAAGCTAAGGTTTAACATCTTCATTTTGCTGACGAGGAGATGGAGGTTCAGAGAGGTTAAGTGACTTACGAAAGTCACACAGCTGGTGAGGGCACAGCGTGGGTGCAACCCGTACCTGAGGAGCTCCACCACCAGGACCACTCCCAGCGTGCTTCCCGGCCTCTCAGCCTGTCCTGAGTCCTCGTGCAAACATGCAATGGCTGGCCTCTCATTGTACCCTGACACACGAGGTGACCCAAGGCACGCTACTCCAATGTGTGTAATTAACCACCAGGACAGAATGCATGGTGGCACCTTCCCTTCAAACAGCCACTTTGAGAAACGTTCAAAGCAGTATTCCATCTCATGACATTTCTGGATGCTTCCTCAGAAACCGCCTTCAGACTGTTAACACTGAGAGAAACAGCCCTGTGACTTGGCAAAAATAATATCTCCCATTCAACCAAAATCAACGCTGCTACCGTTGGGCTTCCACCTCACTCACCACCGAATGGCCTCTGGCTGGGTGAATGGCACTCTAGGACAGTCCCCCAGAAACCCCCAACTCCTCACGCCTTGTGTCATCGCCTCCAGAGCAGGGGGTGACCTGTGCCTGGCTTCTAGCCACTAGAATCCGGCAGAGGTGATGGATGTTGTGGGGCCGCTATCTTACGTGAGAATGTAAGTCCCACCTTGTTAGCAGACTTCCTCCTTTGCTGCTGTGAGGAAGCTGGGACAGCCAGCAGCCAAGAGCCAGAAATCTGAGAGTGGCCTCCAGTCAACAGCCAACGGGAAGCTAAACCATGTCAACAGCTACACAAGCGAGCTTGGAAGTGGCTCCTTCCCCAGGAGAGATGAGGCTGCAGCCCAGGTGACAAACCGATCGAAGCCTGAGAGAGACCCAGCTAAGCCGCACGCAGATTCCTGCCCACGCAAGCTGCGAGACAATAAACTGTGTTGTTTCAAGCCACTATATTTGTGCTGATTTGTTATGCAGCATTAGCGGGCTAATACAGGCTGTTCCCCAAATTTAAGTCTACCCTCAAAAGATAAAACTCTAAAACACATTTGAAACATACAAATTTATATATTTGAATATATAAAAGCACAGCAGTTCGCAAAAGGCCGTCACAAGGCAGCACTGTTGGAAGAACAAGGTCTCCCAAGGTGACTGAAAAAAGAGAGGACACCTGCTTTGATGTGAGATCTGGAGGTGGTGACGAAAACAGAGCTAGCCTTTGTGAACGCTCAACACTCAGATTTTTGCACTCAGTGGCCTTTTTCTACATTACCAGGTTTGAAAGCTGATATCCCCCAGAAGAAAAGCTGATTAAGGAAACAATGCTATACGTTATATATATATCGTACTACTTTCCTTAAAACAGAACTGATCTAACGCCTCTCCCTCTGGCTGAGACTAGAATAGACAAGAAACCAGATTTTTACACTTGGGATCGGTACAGTTTTAACACATGGAAAACGTCTATGGGGAAGCAAACTGCTTTATATTCCTCAAACACACCACCAGCCACGTCAACCCCCCTAACAGCTGGACATGTTCGTAAATTAACCAAAACAGATCACGTTCTTGGAGACAGACGCACAGTGGGCTCTCTGCCAGATGGGGGCCTAATTAAATCCCCGATCCATCACAGAAAACAGGAGTCTGGCTTTATGGGAATAGAGAGGCTCAGAGAACATGGGGAAAGGAGCGTGCCACAGCCAAGTTCAGTGTTACCCACTGAAAACCTGTCACCGCCAAGACCAGGAAACGCCAGCCAGCAAGGAGAAAGAGAGGTCACTCGGAGGTAAGGAAGCGGGAAACATTATTTACCAAACCAGGCTGGCTGGAGACTAGAACTCCCAGCCTGCAGGCTGCTCTCCTGAGGACAGCTCTGAGGGCAGCCATGACCTACTCTGATGCATCTGTGGGTCTTGACACGCAAAGAACTGCTGGCAGAACATTTCCCCAGGGTCCTACAGGATACAAAAAAAAACATATTCCTTGCACGGAGGTTCTCCATGGGGGAAGAGGGACAAATCTGCCCCCAGAGGACACTGGGCCATGACTAGGGACATCTGTGGTTGCCACACTGGGGGGGCTCCTGGCAATGAGTGGGTGGGGCCACTCAACACCCCACAGTGCCCAGGACACCCCCACAGAGACTGACCCAGCAGTGCTGCGGAGGACCTCCCCGTCTGGCCTCAGCTCTAAGGGACTCGTCTGTCTTTATTACAGACCCAAACTGTGTCATCACCGCAGAGGAAAAATGGCCGTTTAATTACATTTCCATACGTGCTACCGAGAATGTTTCTAGGGAGGATGATTTGGGAAAATCACCCGGAGACAGAATATTCCAGCAGTCTGAGCTCGTGTGGAGCTTGAGTTTCTTTCACTCTAACATGTCAATGGGGCACCCGAGGAGCTGAAAATTCCAAATGCATTTTCTTTAGCTTTAATCCCTTTACATACAACGGGGGTGGATTCTGCCCCCAGGGGACATTGGGGATGTCTGGAGACATCTGTGGTTGTCACAACTGGGGGTGCTCCTGGCATGGAGGGGGTGGGGGCAGGGAGGCTGCTCAGCCCCCCAGTGCCCAGGATGGCCCCCCACGGAGATGACCAGCCCCGATGTCCACAGTGCCGAGGGGTGTCCTGTTTTACAGGAAATGAGTCTGCAGGACAGCACGGCGTAGAGGGTCAGAAACATGGACCATGGAGATTGTACCTCAGAGTTAATAGCTCTGGGGCTAATGAAACCCCAGAGAAGCACCCACAGCGCTGACAATGATCTCATTCCGTCCCCACTATTAGTTTGAGCTAAGTTTTATCACTTCTCCATTTTACAGGGGGAGGACACGGAGGGAGGCCCCGGGGGACACTGGACAGAGCTGTGCAGTGGGTTGGCTTCCAGTGTAACACCTGCGGTCACCAAGCACTCACTGTATGACCTGAGGCAGGTTGTACAACTGCCTTAAAATGGGACTGCGACGTCCACATCGAATGTTTCAGGCAGGGCCTCGCCCCCTCGGCAGCAGACACTGGGGCCACATCTCTCCCTGGTGTGGGGCCGTGTGGTTTAAGGGCTGCACCAACCGTTTGGGCGGCTACCGTGGTGTTTGGCACACACAGGGACTTGATGCCCAGTTTGGTCCTTTCTCATTTTACGGGTTGGGGGTACAGAGAAGGCCTCGCAGCCAGGCGGGTGCTGTGCTCCTGACAAGGTTCCGACTGAGCCCTCCACTGCCTGTGCGCTGACATCACACAATTCTCCCCACACTCTGTCCCCCAGATGACACTCCCAGCCCTGTCGCTGGCTCCCGGGCAGAGTGCGGTAACCGGACACCACCCTCTGTAGAACCTGTGTGGCCCTGTGCGCTGCCATCCTTCACAGACATGAGTGTCAATGTCACTTTGGCTCAAGGGACAAATTCATCACCGTGACACCGTAAGCCCCTCTTGTCCCCTGCAGAAATATCTAATTCTTTGGCCACGTGTGTCTGACCACCAGGGTCAGCAGCCTTGGGAAACCCTGACTGCGCTCCGGTCCCTTTGGCCCTGAGCAGCAGGGGGGCTGGCTGTAAGCTGATACCAGTGCGGTCCGAGCAAGACGCTGGCGGAGGGGACGTGCAGCGGCAGCGGGGATAGTAATAACATATACACTATGTACGGACATGAGCTATGACCAAGTGTCAGCAGTACTACCGTTAACTGTGACGACAGCAATCACAGCGACAGCCTGCCCGCCCCGCCCAGGTCACTGCCTGGGACACCATCTCGACCTTAGGACCATCCTGGGCAGTGACTCCTAGCCAAAAGAAACAAAGAGGTGCAATGTTTTGCCCAAAATCACAAAGGGAGAAAGTCATCCAGTGGCTAAGCAAGAATTCCAGCCCTCACTATGCCACCATGCTCTGTACATTCCAGAAGGTTCCATAATCCCCAACCTTCCACCTCTCACACATCTTACTTTCTGGTCCCTCTTCCTCAAAGGAGGACAGAACATTAATCAGTCCCACATCTTCACTTTATTCACTGCTTTCTCTCAGGGACCTGGGTGCACCTTCCTTCCAAAGCTAAGTTACACGCATGGCCGGTTACAGCCCAGAAGGCTGTGACCACTCAGCAGCCCCACACACACAGGAATTCATGCCCTTGTGTCCAACTCACAAGGACAAGACTTAAAAAGAGACCGCGCTGCTCCACAACCAGGCTTGACCTAAGGAAGAGGGTGGGGAGGGAATCCCAGGGGAAAAACAGGGACGACCCCCACGGTCCCCTAAGGACAGTCAATGGTCTCACGCCCTGAAATGTGACCACTTCAACAAATATGTTGTTTTGGTTTTTTGGGGGTAAAATACATATAACATAAAATTTACCATTTTTAACATTTTAAAGTGTACAATTCAGTGGCATTCACAATGTTGGGCAACCACCACAGCCATCTAGTTCCAGAACATTCTCATCACCCCAAAAGAAACCCCATCCTCCACAGCAGTCACCCCTCCCCGCTCCCCAGTCCCCAACAACCACTAACCCACGTCCTGTCTGTGGACGTGCCTGTTTGGACATTTCCCATAAGTGTGACACTGTGGCCTTATGTGTCTGGCTTCTCTCATGAGCACAGTGTGTTCAAGGTCCATCCATGTTGTGGCGAGTGTCAGCGCCTCCCTCCTTTTCATGGCCGAGTGACACCCCAGAGTGTGGAGGGGACACACTGTGTGTGTCCACGTGGCTGCTGATGGGCACTTGCGTTGTTTCCACCTTTTGGCCTTTGTGAACAGTGCTGCTGTGAACATTTGTGTAGTTTCTGTGTGGACGTGGGTTACTGCTGGGTCACATGGAAACCCTGTCTAACCTGCTGAGGACCCGCCAGCCTTCCCCACAGCACTTGCCCCACTTTCCGTTCCCAAGCCTGAGGGCTCTGATTTCTCCCTGATCTCGCCAACTCTTGCTATTGTCTGTCCTTTTGATTCTCACCATCCTGGTGGGGTGAGGAGTGTCCACCGTGGTTCTGATTTGCATTTCCCTGGGGACAAAGACGCTCAGCATCTTTGCATGTGACCCTGAGAGTTGTTAATATGAGGTAGCAGGTGGACCAAGCCGGCCTCCGTACTCACTCCCATGGCCAGAAGGAAGTGTGGCTGGTTCTGTCACCAAGACAAAAGTGCAGGCAGTAGCCTTGCCTCGCAGACGAGCTATGAGGTGGCAGAGGCCAGGGGCTGAGGTCCCTTTTGGCTCGGCTCTCCATGCTGAGCCTCCGTTTCTCAAGACAGACCCTCAGAGGGCTCTCCAGGCTGTGCTTTGGGGACAGTACAGCTATGGGTGGGAGTCATTATACAGAACATTTACTGAAGACAAGCGTGACAGCAAGTCACAGAAACTGAGACATGGAGCAGGCGAGGGTGGGGGAGAAAGATGCCATTGTAGCCCTGGGGGAAGGAAGGCGTGGAATTAACCCCAGAACCACAGGCTAGTGCATTCTGGAATGGTCAGCCCTGAGCTGAATGAACAGGCACTCCTCTAGAGAAACGCAGCTGACACAGCTTTAATGGGAAGGGAAGGTCCGAGGCAGCAGGTGAGAGCCCCGCGTGGTGGCCCCGCCGTGGGCTGTGGCGGCAGTACGTGGTAGGAATCCCACCCGATCGTCGTGGTCCAGCACTGCCCATGAGTGGGGGGCACTGTGAGCGTGTGTGATGGATGAGACGAGACGAAAAGCTAAGAGGACACTGAACTTTATCTGTGATGTAATTTCCTAAACTAACTATGTGGATTGCTTAGAGCTGCTGTAAGAAACCACCACAAACTCAGTGGCTCCAAACCACACACATTGATTCTCTGACTGTCCTGGGGTCAGGAGTCCCACACAGGAGTCTCGGGGCTAAACCCAGATGAAGGCAGGGCCAGTCCTTCCGGAGGCCCCGGGACAACTGTTCCCGGCCCTTCTCAGCTTCTAGAGGCACCGCGTCCCTGGCTCGTGGCCCCTCCTCCATCTTCACAGCCAGCAGGGCAGCGTGTTCCATCTCTGACTCTGGGCCTCCCGCCTCCCTCTTATGAGGACCCGGTGATGACACTGGGCCCCCTGGTATCCAGGGTCGTCCCCATCTCAGGGGCCTCGACTTAATCCCATCTGCAGAGTCCCTCAGCCACGTGAGGTGACACATTCAAAGGTCCTGGGACCAAGATGGGGACAACTTTGGGTCCACCACAGTTTCTACCACAGCTTTTTCTGCCTTTTTCACTCTCCCCTGCTTTTATCTGAATTTAAAAAGCCCATTCTTCTGCACATTACCCCCTGCTGGCTACTTTGTACATATTCTGTGAGGTCTTCTCAATGCCCTTGAGGCAGGAGCCTCTTTTACAGAAAAAACAAACCCACCAACCAAAACCTAAAGCTCAGGCGACAGAACACTGGGCAAGGTCCACCAGGACGACAGGGTGGAGGTGGCTGGAGGTCTGGCAGGTTCGAGGCATGGGGAAATACTGGACACAAGGGTAGGTAGTGGGCAGGGGGAGATGGAGAGGTGACGGCAGGAGGGGCAGCTGAGAGTGAGAGAAAGTGGAGTTTGTCAGAGCAGAGAGCAGAGGTCCTTCCAGATGAGGAGGACAGGAGTGAGACCCCAGGGCGGCAGGGAGAAGACCCACTACGCTGCGAGAAAGCTTCCTGGGCGGCGGACGCAGGGTCACTGCTGCTCCGCGGCATAAGTGAGGATGGGGCGGGCAGCCGATGAATGGACTCGGCCAGTGGGGCGTCAGACCCCAAGGGCTGAGCTGCCAAAGCAGCAGCAAATGGACAAAGATCCCAGTGGGCACAGAGGCACAAACAGTCCACAGGTTTAAAAATAGATGATGGGCCCCGCAAAGCCCCTCCTGGGTGTCCATCCAAGAGAACTGAAAACATCCACATCAAAACATACACCCAAGTTCACAGCAGCAGGATTCACAACAGCCAAACGGTGGGAACGACCCATGTCCATCTATGGATGATGGATAAAGACAATGTTCATACAACGGAATATTATTCTGCTGTAAAACATAAACGTGGATGGACCTGAACACACGGTGCTCATGAGAGAAGCCAGACACACAAGGCCACACAGTGTGTGATTCCACTTATGGGAAACGTCCAAACAGGCACGTCCACAGACAGGACATGGGTTCGTGGTTGTCGGGGCTGGGGAGGGGGTAAGGGTGATTGCTGATGGGGACAGGTGTCATTTTAGGGTGATAAAAACATTCTAAAATTGCCTGTGGTGAGGGTTGCACTTATCTGTGAATATGCTAAAAACCAATGAATGGTACTTTAATGGATGAGTTGGGTGGTATGTGAATGGTATCTCCATCAAGCTGTTAAAAAAAAAACACACACCGGCCCGGTGGCTCAGGTGGTTAGAGCTCCGTGCTCCTAACTCCAAAGGCTGCTGGTTCAATTCCCACACGGGCCAGTGGGCTCTCAACCACAAGGATGCCGGTTCAATTCCTCGAGTCCCGCAAGGGATGGTGGGCTGCGCTCCCTGCAACTAGCAACGGGCAACTGGACCTGGGGCTGAGCTGCGCCCTCCACAACTAAGACTGAAAGGACAACAACGTGATTTAAAGTCCTGGAAGTACACACTGTTCCCCAATAAAGTCCAATAAAATATTTAAAAAAAAAACACAACCCTACCCAGCACAGAAGCAAACCACACACCTAGTCCATAGGTTTAAAAATAAACGACAGGGAAAAAACAGACAGGACCTCCTAGAACAAAGCCCAGAGAAATGCACACAAAGAACATGAGTGGGATCTCTTTTGGGGCTCAGCTTCGGGGTACTGAGGGCCAGCAGCTCCGTAAGGCTGTCTATTGCTGACTTACGTCATTTGATTCTCCACGGTAACTCACTGAGGTCAGCATTCTGTGCCCATTTTAGAGAGGGGAAGACTGAGGCTCTGTCCTGGCTTCCTGGCATGCCCTCTTTCCCCTTCCCCCTCTGCCATTCAACTAACCAGAAGTGATATAAAGTCCCTCACAAATCTCCCTGGCGAGGGTCACCTAAAATCATCTCATCACCCTCTAAACAGGCTGTCCTTTGATGTTTCTGTCCTCCAACCAGCTGGCCCTGCTTAGAAACTCGCCGTTGGACACACAAATCAAAGCTGCAGTGAGCAACCACCTCCTGCCACCAGGAAGGCTGGACTCAGAGAACCACAAGTGCCCGTGAGGCTGTGAGAACCTGGCACCCTGTGAGCTGCTGGTGGCAGAGAAGACGGCCTGGCAGCTTCTCAGTGTGTTAACAGAAGCTGGTGAAATGACCCAGCAATTCCACCCCTAGGAATCTACCCAAGTGAAAGGACAAATCTTGTGATTCCACTTATACAAGGTCCTCAGGGAGTCAGAGTCACAGACAGGACGTCGATGGTGGGGCCAGGGGCTGGGGGAGGGGAGGGGAGTGTGTGTTTGATGGGCACAGAATGTCAGTTTAGGAAGATGGAAAGTTCTGGAGATGATGGTGGGGACGACTACACAGAAGTGTGAATGTGCTTAATGCCACTGAGCTGTGCACTTAAAACTGGTTAAGATGGTGAATTTGACATTACATGCAATTTAGCACAATGAAAAACAAAACAAGCAAACTGGAATGGGCAGAAGAGGACGCAGGGCGGTGAGCTGGGATGTTCCCGCTGCCCTGCGCAGAGATGGAGGTGGTGAGAAGGAAACTGGACGATGTCTGGTGTGTGATACGTTGATTCATTGATCCACAGTAACTACCATGACCAACAGGTCCCCTCCCCAGGGGTGGGGGTGAGGGACATGGCAGGGGATGGTCCCATACACTTAGCACATGGCAACATCCTCTGTTGTTTGCTGAGTAGAAAGAGGCCACTGAGAAACAGGCTTTGTGCAACAAAGCGTCCCATTCACTGTCCCAAAGTGGCTGCAGAAACTCCTGCCCTATCCCCAGGGAGACTGCCCGTCCGCCCAGTTTCACTTCTAAAGGACACGCCGAACACCTCCCCACAAGACAGCCAGCTTCCCAGCAATGCCCTGCCTTCGAGGAGAACGAAGATGCAGGGCTGCCCCTGAGCGAGGGCAGGGGTACCCACGCTATCACACGCTTTGAGTTTTGGGCCGCCTGTGTTACAACTGTACCTCCAGATCTAAAGCCCCCCTCATTAAAACATAGCACCTAGGCAAAGCTGTGCTACAATACTCGGGGCCAGCTTATTTCAGTCACCAGTGATGGGACCCATACCTGCCTCCCCCAAGCCACGCCACACACGGGTTTGGGACACGTGGGACCCATGCGTCTCAAATTGGAAGGTGTGTAAGACGACGAGTGTCCAGCTCCCAAAAGCCTGCCTGGGCCTGGAGATCAAGGTCACCCTCAGGGTGACATCCTGTGGGGGTCAAGGATGCCCAGGGGGCTGTGACGAGAAGGACACCTCACCTCTGTATTCTCTTCCCCCAAACTCATAAGCCTGGTCTGGTCACGAAAAACACCAGACAAACCCAGATCCAGGTACATTCTGCAAAACTCCTGAACTGTCTTCCTTACAACTGTCCAGGTACAAAGACAAGGGGTATCAGAGACGCTGTCACAGCCCCGGGGAGCTAAGAACATGTCACGGCTAACATCACGAGGATCCTGGATGGGGTACTGGGGCAGCAAAGGGACATTAGGGACAAGCTAGTGGGTGTGAATAGTGTGGATTTCATGGGACAGTAATGCAGCCATGTTCATTTCTTAGCACGGCCAAGGTGCTCCAGGAGGGAGTATAAGATGCTAAAGAGCTGATGTGGCTACTCGGAAACTCTGAGACTTACCTGTACCTCTCAAACTAGTCCAAAGTAAAAAAAGTAATAATAAGAAGAAAGAAACACGTCCGGTAACTCATTCTGCTGCCTCTCTTAGAGACGCACGCCGGGGTGCTGTGCCACCTTACACAGAGAGAGGGGTACGGATGTCCCCTTACCCGAGATACTCCGTTTCATAGCGAGGGAGCAGAGAGGAGACTCTCTGCTGTGGAAATGAGAGGTGGAGCCAGGGCTGGAACCCGAGGTTCTGGAACTCCTGTCCTCTGTCCCTCTGTGCCCCAAACCTACACAGCGCTGAGGCTGTGGACACAAGGGACACGCTTTGGTTTCCTTTACACAGTCCCTGAGAGCCTGCTGAACCCTTCAGTGGGAGGGAGAGACAGAGAGAGATGGATGGAAAGAGATGGGCCAATCAATTTTTTAAACAAACAACCCTGACCAGCCCCATTTCTTATCACCTCCTGTTGTCCACTTGAAAGTTAGAAGTCAACAGCAAGCCTATATTTCATTAAGTAGCAATTTGAAAAGAAAAAAAAAGACAGAAAATCTTCCATTTCTCGCCCCTGCCTCGAACATTTAAAACTCAGCCCACGTGAAGAACTAATGGCCTGTCAATTCTCAACCTAAAGAGAAAGGCATTTCAAAGTTCAGCGGGTGTTGAACAGAGACTGTCCTCGGCACCCAGCCCAAGGAAACGTTTGTCTTCACTGTAACTGGCCATTTGCAAACCTCGCTCAGGGACAGTCTGCCTGGCAAACTGTGGCTCTTGGAACATGGTCGGAAAAACACCCATCCCCGAAGGTCAAGATTGTTTCTCTAAAAACGCGGTTGGATGACCGCTGCTTTACTGTGTTACTGGTTTGTTTTTATTTATGTTATACACTTTTTTCAGTTTATGGCATAAAAGCTATGAGCACAGCACACCTACACAGTTTTACATTTGTATGCCTTTAAGTAACATTATAATAAACATAGCTGACATTTTCAAATGTGCTCTAGATTTGAACTGAGATGCTCCAGCTCATCAAATCTCGGAGCCCTATTTGCTCTGTGTCGCAAAACTAAAGAAAATAATCGTCCGTCTTCTTACTAAGTATGTATGGCAAGGACTGTGGGAAATAGAATCATTCTAAGTATCTGTTCCCACACGATTACCCTGCTCACCCAGGCGGCTACGGGAATGCAAGCTCCTAGCCAGACAGCATTGGGGCAACATCTTGGAAGTTAAATGTTCTTTGCTCACCTAGTACTGGTATTTAAACGAAATGATAGAAACTATGAAGCCACCAGTTCAAGTCCCAGCATTGCCAAGAACCCATGAAACCATTGGGCCTCAGTTTCCCCATCTGTAAACCATGCACGTTACACCAGAGGGACTGACAGACATTCTGTAAGAAGCCAGAGAATCAACACTTTCAGCTTTTTGAGCCACACGGTCTCGTATGTGGTACCATGAAAGCAGCCACAGGTGACATGTGAACATATGCGTGTGGCTTTGTGCCAATAAAACTTTATTTCTGGACACTGAAATGTGAACTCCACATAATTTTCATGTGTCACAATTCATATACTTCTTTTGATTTTTTCCCCCAACTATCTAATAATGTAAAAACCATCTCCACCCAGGGGCCGAGATGGATTTGCCGCACGGGCCATGCCGCCCCCTTGGACTGGACAATCCGGGGGACCGTTCCAGAGCTGACTTTCTAGGATGCTCTGATTCTCAACCCACACTTCCAACCAGCAGACAGATACTTTGAAAGCTCTAAAAACAAGCCATCACATGTCCAAGCGCTAAGCTACACCCATATGCCTCCAGAGGTCTTATTTTCTCCTAAAATTTCCTCTATTTCCTAGACCTGCAATGCCCAGTGTGGCAGCCACTGACTGTCACATGACATTGAGCACGTGGAATGTGACTCATTCTGAGATGTAAAAATCTGTGAGTGTAAAAAACACACCAGATTTCAAAGGCTTCATACGAAAGAAAGAATGGGAAGTGTCCACTGACACCTGCACATTGATGACATGTTGCAATGCTAATATTCTGGGTGTACTGGGTCACGTCACATATAGCATAAAATGAGTTCCACTTGTTTTGCTTTTTGGAATTCTGTTTCTGTTGGAGAGACTGCTTTTTGGAGGGGAGAAGGGGGAAGAACGGTTCATATAAAACTCCACAGCTCACAGAATGACGTCTCCCCTCCAGGCACTCGAGGTGACTGTCTCATCGCTTTGTCCATAAAAACAAAACGATGGGGAGAATGAAGAGGTGGAGCACAGAGGACGTTTAGGGAGGTGAGGCTACTCTGTGTGACACTACAATGGTGGGCACGTGTCGTTACACATCGGTCCAAACCCACAGACTGTCCAACGCCGAGAGTGAACCCTGACGGCAGCGACGGACGGTGGAGGCAATGATGTCTCTATGGAGATTCATCGATTGTAACAAACGTCCACTCCGGTGGGGACGGGGACAGTGGGGACGGCTGCACATGTGAGAGGCAGGGGACACGTGAGAAATCTCTATGCCTTCCATTCCATTTTGCTATGAACCGTTAACTGCTCTAAAAATACAGTCTATTTTTTAAAAAAACACATCGTTTTACTTTAATGCAATCATAAAGTCTTATTAGAAACAGTTTAGCCCAATGGTTCCCAACTGGGCTGGCTCCGTGCCCAGGGGATCCGGGGCCATGTCTGGAGACAACTGTGGTTCGTACTGCATCGAGCGGGTGGGCCCGGGGTGCTGCTCCGTCCCCCAGTGTCCTGACGGCCCCCCGCAGAGAAGGACCAGGCCCCAGCACCCACAGTGCCCAGGGGAGACCCGACAGAAGACAACACAGAAAGACCCAGCCCCAGCTTGGTGCTCGCCCAGGTGGGCAGCTCCCTGCACCTGTCCCTGGGCTAATCTATCACTGCAAAGCCTCTCTCTGGTCTCGTCTCCTGATTATTCATCCTATGTACAGGTGTTACCCCCACCGCTCTGCTCCCTGAAAAACTTAGTGTCGTTGCACCTGCGGACACCGGCCTGGGGCCCTGGCTCCAACACCTCCCCACATGCGCACACAAGCACCACATTCACGGTGCTCCCGGTGCCTGGCCTACATCCTGAAGCCTGATATAGGCACACAGCCAGCCTTTGTTGGGGGAGGAGGAAGGAAGGAAGGTTTCCAACAAAGGCCACAGCAAACCAGCTGTCCAGGAACCCTGGGCATGCGCTGGGGTGGGCAGCCGTGGGGAGCGGTTCCTGGAGTCAGAGTGAAGGTCGCTCTGGAAAGGTAAGGTGGGGCCAACTCCCACGGTGCCTTGAAAGCCGTGAGGGATTCTGAATCTGTCAAGTGAGTGACGAGGTAGTGAAGGTGGCAGGGAAACGACAAACTGATCTGTGCTTTAGAGAAAGGATCCTGGTCAGGTGGGGTTAACCCAACAGAGAGGGAGAGAATGGAGGCTGATCCGGGGCTGGGATGCTCTCAGCAAGAGACAGGACAGCGCTTAACTCAGGGGAAAAGAAACACAGACGGAAGAGAGAGAAAACCCAGAGGGGTGACGCCAGACAAACCCCCAAGCTTCGGGTTAGTGGCCGTGGACTGCCCAGGGAAAACCACTTAAATAGCCGCACGATTCTTCACTTCCAAACGTCGGAGCAACCCTGATATCTGTCAATGAATGAGCAGATAAACAGTGTGGCCCGTCCCCACGCTGGGGTCTCACTCGGCCGTGAAAAGGAGGGAGGCTCTGACACTCGCCACGTGGATGGACCTTGAACACATGGTGCTCATGAGAGAGGCCAGACACACAGTGTGTGATTCCACTTATGGGAAACGTCCAGAACAGGCACATCCACAGACAGGACATGGGTTAGTGACTGTCAGGGGCTGGGGCCTGACTGCTGATGCGGAGGGGACATCTTATTGAGGTGACAGGACGATCTAAAATGGGTTTATGGGCATGGTTGTACAGCTTGTTAAACTTACCAAAAAAATGAACTGTGTGCTTCAAATGGCTGAGTTGTATGACATGAAAATTGTACCTCAATTTAAAAAATTAAAAACAGTAAGACTTTCGGGCCGGCCCGCTGGCTCAGGCGGTTAGAGCTCCGTGCTCCTAACTCCGAAGGCTGCCGGTTCGTTTCCCACATGGGCCAGTGGGCTCTCAGCCACAAGGTTGCCGGTTTAACTCCTCGAGTCCCACAAGGGATGGTGGGCAGCGCCCCCTGCAACTAAGATTAAACACAGCACCTTGAGCTGAGCTGCCTCCCAGATGGCTCAGCTGGCTGGAGCGCGTCCTCTCAACCACAAGGTTGCCGGTTTGACTCCCCCAAGGGATGGTGGGCTGCGCCCCCTGCAACTAGAAATGGGACCTGAAGCTGAGCTGCGCCCTCCACAACTAAGATGGAAAGGACAACAACTTGACTTGGAAAAAAGTCCTGGAAGTACACACTGTTCCCCAGTAAAGTCCTGTTCCCCTTCCCCCCCCCAAAAAAAACAACACAAAACAATAAGACTTTCCCTTTTGCAAGGTCCTCGAGGAGAACCAGTAGCCATTTCTGTAAGTCTCAGAGCTGCCCAAGCCTGTGCCCACCTGACAGAGTGAAGCTAACCAAGGCCATGCAGGGAAGAGGACAAAAGTGAGTGGAAGTGACCGCCAGGGACAGCTCACCTCCTTCCAACTCCCCATCTCAGCTCTGAGGTCTCCGAGATGACATGTAATGAACATTTTTCTCTCAACCCTGAAGAGAGAGAGGCCTCACCAAAGGGTAGCACGAGAAAGAACTGGTGAAGCACCAGAATGGTGAAAAGGAACAGGGGGAACAAGAGAGGCTCCCCAACAGAGGTGGGCTATGAGACTGCAGGAGCCGGTCTTTAAAGGACGATGGGACACAAGCTTCACTGCTATGGTCAGTTAAACACACAGGAAGGGGGAGATAAGTGTGTGTCCACACCCAACAGTCACACAACTATCCTGGTAACGTCTCTCTAGAAAGCTCTGCAAAGTTCCAACGTCTTGGAGGCCAGGCCCAAACACCCTTTCATTAGAAATTATGTAAGAAGTTATAATGGAGCTTCAAGAATATGAAGGATCTAGTGAATGTTAAAGACAATTATTTGTTTCCAGGCAAACGAGAAAACCTGTCATAACACCTTGAATGGAAGAAGCTTTTTACACTACTACATGGCGGACCCAAACACAAATGCCTCCATTCAGTAAACACGGAGTTGAATCGTCTGTGTGTCAGGGTAATTCAGGGTCAGCTGTTTTTCCCTTCAAAGGAGAGGGCCCAGGAGTTACAAGAGCACAAAACAATGGTGTCAGTGACAGGATCTTTCCTCCAGAAGACAGAGAATTACCTAAGAACTCAAGCCTCCCGCTCTGGGTCGGGAGGCAAATTGCACACTTTGGCATCTTTCAATGTCTGCAGCTGACCAATTAACCCCCAGTCAAAAGCAGTGTCAGTGTTCAAAGACCTCACAAAAGACCCACCTGGAAAGAGGTCAGTGTTTCTAAAATTCTCTAAAAGCAGTGTGATTTTCATTTTCTGTCTTTTTCCTCTCAAAATGAGAACACTAGATGATTTAAAAAACAAACTCCAAATCTGGGCCGAACTTCCTAAGCATCTAAGGGGAGATGTGGTCTTCAAAAGAGAAAATAACTCAGTTTTGTTTCTAACGGGGGTTTCAACTGGGGTGATGCTGCCCCCCAGGGACACTGAGGAATGTCTAGGGACTTTTGTGGTGGTCACACTGGGGGTGCTCCTGGTGTCGAGTGGGTGGGGGCAGGGACGCTGCTCAGCCCCCCTCAGGGCCCAGGATGGTGCCCAAATCAGCTGAGCCCGTGGAGGGACCTAGCTTTAGCCTATCAAGTTGTAAAGCTCATATATTTAAAGAGCAGATAATTGTGGCCCAATGCTTCCCTTTGGGGTGCACACCCGAAGGGCTCCTGTGGGGTCCACCTAAATCAGAATGCCCCATGACGCCTTCTCTTAAGTGGACATCCTTGTTCCTTAACAAACCTTCAGAACTTCCAGGCAGATTCTGCTTTTTCTGTTTGTTTCCACTGACTTTTAATAAGATGGACTATTTTTTGTTGTTGTAGATTCTTTTTGAAAGCTCCAGGGGTGTCTCTTACGTGCACCCCAAGGTTGAAAGACTGGAGTCAAGCTCTAACTAATTCCTTCCCTCCCCGCCCTGACATCCAGTCGTCATTTTACCCACCCACCTTCCCCCTCCCAAAAAACCTTAATTTAGACCATTATTATCAAGGCAGCACGTAGCCCCGCCATGTGCCAGGAGCATGCTAGGTGCCCGTATTTGACTTGCATGCGACCCTGTGACGTGCTGTGCCTGTTTTGTGAGTCCTGTCTCACAGAGGAGTAAACTAAACCTCCCAGAGCCCACTCGGCCAAGGACGAGTCCGCTACACTGTTCATCTGTGCACGAGCTCAGCATGGCACTGACCAAGTCTGCGAACTTGGCCGTGCGTGGCCTGCTGACACCTAGCCACCGTGGGAGCCTTTTCCCTGCCGCTCATCCCTGTCTTCTCCCGCCCCCCTTCCAGCCTCGAGCAACCCCCGCTCGCAGGAAAAACAAAGTGCCGCCCACCTCCCTCCCTGTCATCATCCCCAACTCCCACTTCGGTTCCTCACTCCTGAGCCCCAAAATGCCTGAGAAATTCAGCCACCAACACGAGCCTTTCCTGCTTCCCGAGATGCTCGCGTCCACACTCTCCACCCCAGACACAGCCCCAGCAAAGTACTGGAACCCCATGTCCTCCAGCTCACTGGTGCCCGGGGCGTTCTGCCCTATGTCCCCTACACTGAGTGATTAGCCCCAAAAGTGGGGGCGAGTCCCCCCCACAATCCTTATAACTGACTCCTAACCGAGAACCCCCATTTCCTCCTGATCAGTCCGCCTCCCCAAACCCACCTGCCATTCCTCTGTCCAACAATCACCGGGCCCCCCACCTCGGTTCTCATCACCCCACGCGCTGCAGACTCTCCGCGCCTCCGGGAACCCCTCCCACCGCTCCTGCGAGGAGCCTGACCCCACCTCCGTCCCGCAGCGCTGCCCTGACTCTGCCCTCTCGCGCCCCCTCGGATCACCCCAACCCGGGTTCCCCTGCCAGCGCCACTCCTCGGGCGCCTCCCCAGCTACCCTCCTCCTTAACGTCGGTCCCCTCCCTAGCTGACCTCGACCCCCACCCACGCCGAGACGGCCCAACCGCCCCAGCCCTCCCCAGCTAACCTTGACCCCCAGACCCAGCCCCCCTCCCCAGCTACCCTCCACCGTCAACTCCACTCGCAGCCCCCTCCTCAAATGACCTCCCCCCCCACTCAACCCCATCCCCTCCACAGCCGACCTCGACCTGGCCCATCCCAGGCCGGACACCCAACTCCAGCCCCAGCCCCTCCTCGGCAGACCCCGACCCCCAAGTCCGCAGCCAAACAGGAGCCCTCCCAGTGCCCACTCCGGGGCTGCCCCGGCCTGCCCTCCGCCCAGCCGCGCACTGACCCCCGGCGCCTGAGTTGGGGGCGACGGACCCGAGCCGGGACCGCGGCCGCACGAGCTCCTACCTGCTCTCGGGCCGCCGCGGCCGCCTCAGCCCCGCCGCGCAGCCGAACCCCTCGCGTGGGGCGCGAGCCCTCGCTCCCCTCCGCGGGGCGGGGCCGGTGCGCGGGGGGGCGGGCACTGGTGGACGGCGCAGCCAATCGCGGGCCCCGGCGGCGGGCGCCCAGGCCAAGGGCGGGGCGCAGGGCCGGCAGCGGGGTAGGCTGCGCCCAGGAATAGGGGCCGGGCTCCGGGCGCGGGCGGGGCCTGAAGGCGGAGCGCTGAGTGGCACAGTCGCTGGCCAAACGCAGGCCCGGACCGCGCGGGCGGGCTATGCTAATATGCAAATAGAACGCTGTGGCCGACTCCGCGGCAGGGCGACGAGCGGATTTTCAGAGGCGACTCGGTGACGTCAAGGAGGCGCGAGGCATTTCGTGAGTTCGAATCCCGAATCCTAGCTGCTAAGGAAGAATGCCACCTCCTAATTTGTCTCTTCACTTGCAGTGCGGGACAATAAGAACTGCTCCCTCTCGTTGAATCCTCTGCATAAGGCTAGGAAAAGGTATAATCCCCATTTTACAGAGGTGGAAACTGAGTCTCACAGAGGTTCAACCCAAGGTCATTTGCCCAAACCTATCTCCTAATTCCCAGGGTTTCTAAATTTCCTAACTCCTGGGCCTGGATCTTAAAAAGCAGTTTCCTGGGGCCCCACCCAAATGAAATGATCCAGAATCCTGTAGGAACTGGATCTCTGAAATGTCACTTTTAACACGCTCCTCTGGTGATGTTGGAAAACATTTAGTATGCCTCCAAAAGCATCCGGCGCTCATGGAGGGGAGAGTTTCTTACACAGGAGGATTCAGCCACTCTATTCTGGGCTTAGGGAACTTTGTGCAGCGCTGAGGCTCTGTGATCTGAGCAGCTAGCTTCCCAGCTGAGCACCCTAGGGCTCCTGTCATCCCCACAGGAACTTCCCAGCTCATCCCTTGCAGCACACTGAGAAAACGAGGCTCCTGGGGTGGGGGTGCGGGACATCTCACTCCCCAGCTCGTTTTTCCAGAGGAATTACTGTCTGAACAAAGGGTTGCCAACTGCTGCACCCCTCTCCCCTTACCTTCTGAACAAGGATCTCAAACTCGTGGCCCCCAGGTGAGATGTGGCCCAAACATCCTTTAAAAATTCTAAATTCATTGTCCACATTAAAAAATCAGGACGTTTCACAAAAATAAATCCAGATTTCCAGGTACTGTTGAAAAATCATTAGGTCTAGGATTTCTGCAGCATCTGAGTGAAGGGGCTGAACACGCTTCAGGCAGAGCCAGGCCTGGGGTGGGGCATTTGAGGAACTTTTACAAATCCAAAACCCAAAGGGACAGGAACAAAAGCCCTCGGCATCAAGATAAATGTTAATGATATATTTTAAAATGTCAAATTAAATGCAGAAATAATCCAAAATGAACAAAATACCAAAATTTTCAAGAAAGACAAGATCTGATTCTGTGCTCATACAAACCACCCCACGGCTTCTCCCCAGCCTAGGCCCTGTCAGATCCTGTCTTTAAAAGATTGATATTTTGTTAATTATGGCTTCCTCTGCATTACATAGTGCATTAAAATGTCTCTTGATGGCTGAATTTTTTGGCACCCCCTCTTAAGATTTGCTCCCATGGCAATTGCCTTGCTCTCCTCACCCTAATCCTGTCCCTACTCAGCCGTGAGCCATTTAGCAGATGGGAAAACTGAGGCCCTGTGGTTCTTCTCCATGTATGCATAATATAGGGCTCATAGTGCCTGCCCGATCCCCTCAACTGGCCACAGCAAGTGCGGGGTCTAGCTGGCCTGTGAAGTCTCCTCTGGGGACGACCATGTTCCCATCATGCCTTGATGTCCTCGTCATAAAGTCCAGACTCCCCCCCACATCCCACTGGCCCTTGTTGGACCCCTGCTCACCTCTCTGAACTTCACTTCCACCCTCCCCTCACTCCTCTCCTGACACCCTGGCCTTCATTGGCTCCTTCCTGACTCAGGGTCTGTGCATGTGCTGTTCTCCCAGCCTGAGACTCTATCCCAGGTCATCCTCTTGGGGCTGGCCTCTATGCCACCTTCCTGTGTCGGCTGAGTGTTACCTCCTGAATCAGCGCAGCCTCCCTGACCACCCGGACTCCTGCCCCCATGTAACTTTTGTGGTCAGGTTTCCCTTATCCACAGCACAAATCTGAGACGATCTGATTCAGTTCTGTGTGTGTGTGTGCGTGTGTGTGTGTGCATGTGTTGGTGGCGGAGGGTTCTGCATGCTAGTAGGTTTGAGCTCCGAGATGGCAAGAACCCTGGGGTTTTAGGCATTCATTGCTGTGTGTCCAACATCCAGGAAAGGACCAGGCACACAGTTGGTGCCCATTACATACTGAATGAATGAATGAGTAAATGAATGAATGCAAGTGAATGGATAGTATCTCAGTTCTTCCTCTCAGTTTTTTCCTGAACCAGACCTTATCTCTTACCACTGAGACACCTGCCTAGCCTGGTCTGGGTGGGCAGGAAGGAGGCGGGAGTGGCAGATGAGAAGTCACGTGGGATGGGTAGGGAGAACAAGGAAGATGGTCCCTCTGCTCAGTTCCCTCCGGGGTTCCTGTGAGTCCCGCCAACACACCCCTTCCGCTGGGCCCTGCAGGGAAATGGCTCAAGTTCACAGAGTCCAGTCTGGAAAGGTGCCCCCAGGTAACGTGCGCAGAGTGAATGGAGAACCGAAGGCCCCAGGGAGGAAACGGCCAGAGCCACACAGGGCCCGGCTAGCAGAGCCCAGACTGCTCCTGCCTCCCTCCCTTCCTCATGGCCCTCTCGCTCATCTCATCTGTCCCCTGTCCACCTGTAGCATCCCCAGCTCTCCCCTCCCGCGTACCCACAGGGCTCTCACTGCCCACCTCTCAGCTCCTCCCTCCTTCACCCCACTCTTTACCCCGTCCCTCCCCTCCTGTGTCCCTCATGTCCTCACCCTTTGCAGCAAGCCAGCGGACCCCCCACCCCACCCCAAAGGAAGCGCACCAATGGAGAATGTAGGATCCACGTCTTTATTGCAGGAAGACTATTTCTAGAATGAACACTACACATACCCCACAGTGGGGGGCAAGGGGTACCCACATGCGGGGGGAGAAGGGCTAGGGGTGGAATCACAGCAAGCATGGCCTGGCATGTCCCCAGACCCAGGGATCCCCAGGCAGGATAGGCCAGCAGCCAAAGCAGGCTCTGGCCCCCTCCTACTGCAGAACCCCTCTGTCCCCAGGGTCGGGGCAGGGCCTGAGGTGGGAGAGGCCTGGAGGGGTGGGACCCCAGGGAGATTGTGCTATCAGGGTGTGTCCCTGAGAAAGGGCCGCAGATCCCTGACCAGCCCCACCCTCTCCAGCACCTTCAAGGCCCAGAAACCACTCCCGGAGTGGGGGAGAGGGAAACACCAGCTGCTGGTGGGCCCTGGACCCTCTACAGGATAAGGGGCTCAGCTGTGCTCAGACAGGATGCTGCCAGATCTGTGGGCCCATCCATGTGCCCAGTGTGTGTGTGTGTGTGTGTGTGTGTCTCTCTCTCTCTCTCTCTCTCTCTCTCTCTCTCACACACACACACACACACACACACACACACACACTCCTTCTCTCTCATAAGAGCCCCATAAATATTTGTGAACAGTCACATGAACAAAAAGAAAAACAAACACACTGCCACCAAGTTGAACACAGAATCCCTCTGAACTACATATACTTCCACATGGCCACATGATTGGACAGCCACATGGCCTCTCTCTCTCTCTCTCTCTCTCTCTCTCTCTCTCTCTCTCCCACGCACAATTCAGTCTCAGTGTGCACAAGCGCACACAAGCACATACACACAAACAACTTCCTCACACCCAGTGCTTCGACCAGCCCTGGGGAGAGGCCCATGGGGCAGGGAGCCGAGGGCAGCTCCTGCTGACAACCAGTGAGCAACTGAGGCCCTCATCCAGGAACCACAGGGGACTGGGTGCTGCTGACAACCATGCGAGCTGGGAAGTGGGTCCTTCCCCAGTCCTTCAGATGAGACCGCAGCCCCGACAGCACTATTTCTGCAGCCTCATGAGACCCTGAGCAGAGAAGCCAGCTTAGCTGTGCCCGAGCTCCTGGCCCACAGAAACTGGGAGATAACAAACGTGTGGTTCCAAGTTGCTGAGTTTATGGTCATTTGTTACACAGTAATAGCTGACTGATACAGATTTTGAGCCGAGAGCCACCTTGCTACAGAGTCAAACAGGCTTAGTGTTCCTCACACAGTGACAACATACCGGTTCACAGATGCTCCCAGATAAATCACGTCACCTGCTCCCCAAAACACAGTCACACTCATGTTGGTACATCCAAATATCCAGTCCTGTCGACAACCACACCACCCACCCCTACATGTACCCCACACATATACAGACTGTCACACGCACATACCACCCCTGTGATACCACACACAGGTGCACACACAGACACAATCTTACACACAAACCATCACCCCCTGCACAGCAACTTGCACAAATATACCATCCCACGGTCACTCCCCACTCCAGGCCTGGAAGTCAACATCGTTGCCAGACAGCCCTGTGGGGTCCCACGAGTGTAGAATTATCTAGACACTCTCACAAAACACTCAGAATCTCATGGTGGCAGAGACATCCCAACTCTAGAATACACGCCTTTCTGGGGGCTCCCCTCTGGGGTGCAGGTGGTGGGAAGAAGTGGGCTGGGCAGGGTTCTGCCTTGAGCCCCCTCAGATTCTGCTGATGGTGATTCCAGTCCCCGCCCCTGGAGGAGGCCTCAGGCACCCCCTCCCAGCACCACAGACCCCTGCCCAGGGCTTGCTGATGATGCTCTGTGCCAATCTCTGTCTGCAAGCCGTCTCCAGGAAGACCCCCCACATTCATGCTGAGCAGTCCCCAAAGTTGTGCTGTGCCATCGGCTGGTTCTGGGCCTCCCCTGCCTGCACGCCAGGCCCAGGCTGGGCGAGGAGTAGGGTTCTGGGCTGGTGGGGTGCTGCTGCGGGCCCTGTAGTTATTGCCTGGCAGCCTGAGGCCCGTCCTGCAAGGCCCCCCACCCCAAGCTGTGGGGACAGAAGCAAGAGAGGTGGTCTGGGACCCAGGGCAGGGAGCACAGGCCAGAGGTCATGAGGGATGGAGGTGGGTGGGCGGCATGTGTGTAAACACCAAATAGGAGAAAATGAAATCTGAGGTCCATGTGCATTTCAACTCCCTCCTCCCCAGCAAGGTCACAGTGATCTAATGGGTGGGTGGCACAGGTATGGCTGGGGACACCCAAGGGAAAGGGACAGAAATGGGGGTCCAGGTTGACACGGAGATGGGCAGAGTTGGGGAAAAACTGGCATCCTTGGTTCCCATGGGGACAGGCAGCTTCTCTATTTTCCCATGTGCAGATCAAGGGGGCCACCTCCAGCACTTGGCTGTGTGGGGTACTGACAGGAGGGTGGGACAGAAGCGTGGGGCGGAAGGATATGACAGAGCTGGGTTGGAGCCTCCGACCTGCCGCGGGCTAGGAGGGGCCTCGGTGTCCCCAGTGGGGATGTTGGACGATGTCAGAAAAGTGGAAGAGGCGAGAGAGGGGAAGGCAGCGCTGGCTGCAGGGTGGCGTTGGGGGAGGCATGGGGCCAGGCCAGGGGCCAGGATGGCGGCTGTGGGGCGTCCGGGGCTCACATGAGGACGCATTTGCCCTTGATGCCGTCTGTCCTCTTCTGTTTGCTGGAGTGCTTGCCGTCGATGTTGAGACTCATGTTGCGGCGCGTTTCCAGCGTGAGCAGCTCCTGGAAGAGCTCCTTGACGTTGTAGTTCATCTTGGCTGACGTCTCCATGAAGGCGCACTTCCACTCCTGGGCCACGGCCTGAGCCTCACGGGTGTCCACCTCCCGCTGTGTCTCATCACACTTGTTGCCCACCAGCATGACGGGGATGTCCTCCACGCTGCCCTTGATCTGCACGATGAGCTGGTAGATGGGCCCCAGCTCCTCCAGCGACTGCTTGCTGGTGACGGAGAAGACCAGGATGAAGGCATGGCCCTTGGAGATGGACAGCCGCTGCATGGCTGGGAACTGGTGGCTGCCTGTGGTGTCGGTGATCTGCAGCGTGCACACGCTCTTGTCGCAGCTGATCACCTGCCGGTAGGTGTCCTCAATGGTGGGGATGTAGGTGTCTCGAAACGTGCCCTTCACGAAGCGCAGCACCAGCGAGCTCTTGCCCACACCGCCTGCACCAAACACCACCACACGGTAGTCGTTACTCTGCTCAGGCATCTTTCACTCCGGGGTGCGGGTCCGTGCCAGCTGCTAGAACCCCAGGCCAACCTGTACAGAGAGGAGTGTCAGACACAAAAGGCCACCTGGACAGGAGGGGACAGCTCCAGGCCCAGGGAGCAGGAGGGGCAGTTTCTCAGAGGAGGTACCGCGTTTCTCCTGCATCCTGGGAAGGCCCTTCTGGGTGATTGGGCTGACTTTGCAATTCTGTCCTGCATGCAGGCTCGGAGCCAGCCCCCTCTGCTTGTTCCCCCCGCCCAACAAAATCTGGGGCCTAGGTTCCTTCCCAGGGGACTGTGGGCTGGCAGAGGTATAGAGATGGGTCCTTCCCCACCTTCATGCTTCCTAGACCCCCAGGCTGCATCGGCTTTTCCCTCTCTTCCCAGCATGGCCGTGGGCTCCCACAAGCCGGCAGGCCCGGCTCTGTGACCTGGGCAAGCCTCTCTGCCACCCGCGCCTCAGGTTGCCCCTCTGCAAAGTGGGTGACATGGTGCCTCCCTCCAACAATCCCAGGCTCCTTGCTCTTCCCCAGCCCAGAGGCTCCTCAACCTTGTGGGAGCCACGTGGTGGGGAAATTTTAAAATGCAGCTTGCAGGGCCTCAGCCCTGGAAGTGGTTAATCAATCAATTGGGCCAAGGCCATGACCCTGGGAACCTGCATTTTCAAGCCATTCTCCTGCCCTCATCCCGTAAGTGTGATCCTAACGCTGGCGGTCCAAGCATCCCAATTTGCAAATCGTGGTGCTGATTTGGGACAGCAGCCCTGGGAGGCAGGGATGCACAATCCAGGTTGGATATGAGAAAATGAAAACTGAAGCCACAGAGGAAACTCTCCACTCCCTAAACACTGCACCGTGACCATGGTCTGCCTGCCCTGGCCTCCTGTTTAGGTCCAAGGTATCCATAGGCACAAAACTCCTCAGGAGGGAGTCCTTGTATCATCTCTTCCTCTCTTGTGCTCAGAGAGGTCCAGCGGCCTCAGGAGGTCACACAGCACAGCAATTCCTGAAATGATGGAAGTGGAGGAGGAACTCCAGGCTGGGGTTGGAAAGGCAGGAGGCCTAGCTCCAGTATCCAAGTAGTTATTAACAGACAGCAGGAGAGACCCCCCTCGTCTTCCTCCTTCCCAGCCGTCTCTGAGGGTCCCTCGGTATAGGGGGTAATCTACAGTGGGAGAGGAGACACGATAAGGTTGCGTCTCGGCCAAGTTCCTTCCCTTAGGTGTGTGTGTCAGGTGTGTGTATGTGTGTGTAAGACCCGAGGTGTGAGCCTCATGGCAGGAATGCGAGCAGGGAAGTTGGTGTCCCCGAGCCTCGGTTTTCTCTGTGAAACATAAGCAGTCACAGTGCCCACTCCCTGGAGTTGCCCGACGACAGTGTGACAAGCTGGAGAAAGCCCTTAGGCAGGTGCCTGGCACGTGGGAGCCCTTCCTAAGGTTGGGTAATCAGGATTATGGATTACAGGGGTCCGGGGTGTGAGCCTGTAGTGGGCTGAGAAGGCACATTCTGATTGATCACAGGTAACAGGTTTGTCAGAGAAAGGCATATGACGAAAGTCACAGCAGGCACATACCCCACAAATTATGTGCCAGCCCAACTTCCAGGAGCTTTAACATTACTAACTCAAGGTTGACGGCTAGCATGGGAGGACTTGGGTGGGGGGCTGGCGAGGGGTGCCAGCCAGCTCTGCAGTCACTGCCCTTTCCTGGGTGGGCGCTCCACGTTGTGCAGCCAGGCACTGCCATGACTGGCCTGGGACCCAGGGTGGCAGGTGACAGTCAGTTCTGCCATCCCAGACCCAGCCCTGGCCTTGCTCTGGGTGCAGACCACCCCCCCGCCCCCGGCAGGGCTCCAGATCCATCAGCAGGGGTGTCCTCCAGGAGGGGCTCTGTTGAGGTCTGGGATCCCTAACTAGGAGCCCCCATTCAGTAACCCCCAGTCCATGCCAGGCACCCACATGGTGCTGTTGGAAAACCACCCTAACCTCCTGCTGAGTTGGGGTGGGGGCATCTCAGGGACCCATGCTCGGAGAGGGGAGGCAATGGCTCAAGGTCACAGAGCGGGGGAGGTGGCAGAGCAGAGCAGGATTTGAACCAGCCCTGGTTGGCCTCAAGGCCCGGGGTCTTCTCCCTGTGCAAAGCAGCCCACCCTGAGACTCCCAGATAGGGAATCAGCCCAGCCCTGGGTCCCCTGAGCCCAGTGTCAGGAAGTTGCAACCACCTCGGGTGCAAGAAAGCAGGCCTGACCCATAGGAGGGCCTGGGGGACAGGATGCTTGCCCAAATTGGGGGTGGTCAGACCAAGGGGCTACGTGACTAATGAAGAGCTTGGTGAGAGAAAGCCTGCTGGAGGGGCCTGAGAGACAGGAAACACACGGGGGAGGGGGCGAGGGGGCCCAGCCCAGAGGCTCCCCTTGGCTGGAGGAGGATCTAAGCGGTGGGGGAGGGAGTTGACCAGGGAGGTTCTCCTGAGTGAGGCGCTTGGCTTGGCCCCGGGGGCAGGAGGGCTGAGGAAGTCGCGGTGGGGGGAGGTAGTCCCACGGCCCAAGTGGCTCCTCGTGGAAGGACCCTGGCTTAGCGGGACCGACCAACCCAGAGAGGGGGGCTGAGGGGCACTGAGGAGGATCTGCCTCGGCCGCGGGGCGCCCTGTGGGTACCGTGGGGGGGGGGAGGATGCGGAGAGGGAGCTGTCCAAGGTGGCAGCGGAGGGCGGTCGGGGCCGGGCGTCGTGGACTGGAGAGAGGACCCGGGTGCAGGGCCCCGCGGGAGGGTGGGGCTCTGACAAAGGAGGGGGCGTGCAGCGAAGGGCCGCGCGGGCCGCGCGGGTGGGATGCCGCAGGCCCACGCCCCAGCCCCCGCCCCGGCCCCGGCCTCCTACCTGGGCGCTCGTCCCTGAGGCGCCGCCGCGGCTGCTGCTGGCCGGCTCCGTGTCCTCTCCGGCGCCGCCGCCCCCCGCGCGCCCGAGCCGCTGCCGCGCCCGCGCCGTCCCCGCCCGCCGGGCGCCGCGCTCCGCCCCTCCCTCGGGACCCACACCCCCAGCCAAGGTCACTGCCACCCGGCGCCCCGCCGCCAGCACAGCCCCGCCCGGACACCCACCCGGTGTCCCCAACTCGCGACCCGCGACCCGCGCTCAGCTCTGCTTGCGGCCCCCAGGGAGGTCGCCAGGACGCGGGGGCGCAAAGGGGGTGGGGTCTGTTTCTTCCCGAGCCCCGAGTGGGAGCTGGCGCGCCCAGGGTCACCCCGACAACTAGGTACCTGGCAAGAAGGGGACAGAGCCGAGGTCACGGGGAAGGGGGGTTGCGGACAAAGGGAAGGAGCGGTTGGCAGAACCGCAGATAAGGGGGTTTGGGGAGCAGAATGGGACACCCTGGGGTTGGTGGCGTCGTGGTCCAGCTCAGGACCATGCACCAGAGGAGGTGCCTTGGTGGAATAAATAATCAACCAATAAACAGACGTATGAGAAGCCAGAGGTGGCCCCAGGAGGCAGGGGGAAAGGGGTGTACCTGGAGACTACTCCCCCACCCCAGAGGTTTTTGGGAGGGAGAGACAGAAAGGAAGTAAAGACGGCCTAGGTCTGGGTCGGTGGCCCTAAGGGCAGCCCACCAAAGGGGAGATGGCAGGTGAGCCTTTTGCTGGGTCTGGAGGGCACTTTGGTGGTGGGGGGGCTGAGGGAATGGTTTTTCTATGTCCTGGTGTGAAGATATTTATCTTCCTCAAATAGGTAACTGAAAATAAATGTCCGTCTTTGGGAAGCATCTTGTACATTTGGCATATCTGTGTCCCTGTTTAAGCTCACAAGATGTCATCTACCCCTCCCTCCAGAAGAGACCAGACTTCAGGGTGTAGCCCCCTGGCCAGGGTTGTGCATGAGACAGCCCCAGGCTCCAAGCCTGTTAGAGGACGGTGCCCCTTGACTCTGAGGCCTAAAGTCCCACCAGGAGGGGTTTTCTGGGGTCAGGGCAGTCGGAGGGTGAGAGGTGGTGAGTTCCTCACTGTGAGAGGAGTGAGCAGGTGCTCAGCTGGAGCCCAAGGGCCCCTCTGGCTCCTGGCTCTTTGATTCTCGCTGACCCACCATTTCTGTTGCTCTGGCTGAGGCAGATTCTTCTTGGGCTTGAAGGGCTGACTCAGCGCCTCCACTGCACCCCCAGGCCTCTCCCGCCTGAACCATCCCACCCGCCTCCTTCCCGGGATCATCCTCATCAGCCCTCTTCCATTCCGGCATTCAGTGCCCAGCCTCCAACACAGGCCTCCCCTGTTCTAACACTGCTGTGGCTCACTTTGCCTCTGGCTCAAGGTCCAGCTTCTCAACGACTGGAGTTCTCCTGCTTCTTCCACCACTGGAGGTCTCCTGCTTCCCCAGCCTCACCCTGAATACCCCGCTCCTACCCTGTCCTGGCCTCTTGAGGAATCTCAGAGGGAGGACTGGCCCCCACTCTTCATCTCGGTGTGCTACCAGCCAGACATGGAGACAGCCTGTGGGTAGACAGATCGTGGTCTCCGGACTGGGTTGCTGTGTCCCTGCCAAGTGCCCCTCTGAGCCTCAGTTTCCCCATCTGTGAATGAGGCTCACTGCTGTCTGGCCTCTCAGGGTTGTTGGGAGCAATCAGGATGATGTCCACTTACGTGGGGCTGCTAGGCACACAGGCACTGACACAGCAGCCCCGCTCCCTACTACTCCAAATGCCTGCCTGCCTTCGTCTCCCGAGTGACTGTCCGGTGCTGGGCCAGGCCTCTGGCCTCTGGCAGCTCTCTGGCTCCTCCGGGCGCCAGCCCGGGCTGGGGCAGGCTGACTCATACGCAGGAGCGTGGGCACAGCAGCAGTGCCACTCTGCAGGTGCTATTTATAGCTCCCAGGCCAGGCTCGGCCTCAGGAGCCAGGGAAGGCCAGGCCCCGAGTGCCCTCCTTGGACTTCCCAGGGCACAGGGGCCCAACCCCCACTCCAACGCCCCAAACTAGAATGGTGGTACCCCTTTCCCTGTGGCCAGAAGGAATAGGCCTGGCTTTCATGAGTGTAGGAGTATGTGTGCGTGGGCCAGGGATAGTCGCTAGCTCTGCCCTCCGTGGAAATGGAGGCTCAGAGAAGGGAATCAGCCCAACTGCAAGGGACAGCTGTGCACCTGCACAGACCCTGTTCCTTGTCCAGCCTTGCAGCCCATGGGACTTCTCCCTGCCCTGGTGTTCTGGGCGGGGGCTACACCGGCCTCGCTTATCCTGCCCCAAATCCGGCCTAGTTGCAGCTGCCTGGTGGGAGGTAGGCAGCTGGGTTGAATTGTCTGCTTTCTGTGCTCCCAGATTAATGCAATTATGCGGTCAAAGCTGAGGCTGGGCCCCACGACGACGGCCTCTCACAGATGCAATTTGGCCCACCAAGGTTTTTTTGTTTGTTTTTAAGTTTAGTGTCAACATTTTAAAATAAGGAGATCATTTGTCAAAACTCAGTTTGCCTGGAAAAAACAAATGGGCTAGCATCGATGAGCCTGAATTCTGTAGGTCAGCATCTGCAGGAGCTGGACCCCAACCCAGGGTGGAAGACGCTGGGTTCTCACCAAAGCTACTCACCTGGCACCTGGAGGCGGCCTGCATTACCCCTCAGCACACAGGTTGTGTTATTGTCACCACTCTAAGGAGTGGGGTGACCGAAGCCTTCATCACTGGCAGAATGAGTCCCTAGAACACTCGGGTCTTTTTACCAGAGAGCCAGGACTGCTTTGGTCAATCAGAAAAAAGGACCGTGACCTGCAGAAAGACCTCAGGGCCTTTGCACAGGCTACTCCCCCTGCTGGAACTCTCCCCCATCTTCTTGTGACTCACACATGGCCCTCAGAGATTTCTTCCCTGACCACTCAGCTAAAATGGCCCGCGCCTCCTGTCACTTTGCTTTTTTGTCTTCAGGGTTCTTATTGCTCCCTGATGTTGGTCACATGTTAATATATCATCTGTCCCCTTCCCTAGAATGTGAGCTGTCTTCCATTCTAGGGCAGTGGATCTCACCCACAGTGAGCCTGCCCCTGGGGAAAACTAGGCCATGTCTGGGGACATCTGTGGTTGTTATGACTGGGGGTGCTCCTGCGAGTGGGTGGGGGCCAGGGAAGCTGCTCAACACCCCTAGTGTCCAGATAGCCCCCCATGGAGAATGACCTGGTCTCCAGGTCCATAGTGCCTAGGGGGACCCCTTGCTATAGGGTCCCAGATTGTAGGGCTTGAGTGGCTGGACCTGAACTAGCTCAGAAGGGACGCAGGCAGCCCACTATGGTGGCCAAATGCAGTTCCTCAGCCATGCCTCCCCTGCACCCAAAAATCAGGGGCTTTGGACCGCCCACCTGCCCAATTGGTCTTCCCCTGCCAGGCTGGGCGTGCAGTCATCACTTTGGCCCTCAGCAGGTCAGCTGTTCCTGCTCTGGGAGCTGCGGAGGCCTGGGGGGTGGCAGGGACCCCGACCCAGCCCAGTCTAACCTCAGCACCCCAACAGCCAGGAGGAGTTCTGGGGTCCTCACAAAACCACCCTGCAGCGGCCACCCTCTGCTGTCTGGAGTCCCCACCTCCTTCCCTCCTGTAAGTGGCTCTGGGAAGGTGAGATGGGTCTGTCACTGGCTCTGTCATGAAGCTGGCAGCCAGCTCAGGGCAGGGCGGGCACAGATTGGGACAGGAAGGTTGCACGCCCCTCTCTTCCTGGTGGGGCTGAACGTCCTGAGCTGGTGGCCAGCACAGGTCTGAAGATGCTGTGTGCTGGGAGACACCATCCTATCCCTCACCTGCTTTCTGGGGCCTGCAGATGCGGACAGGCCCAGAACTGCAGCCCCCCCGCCCCGCCCTGCTAATAACTTCTCCACAAGAAACGCAAACAGCAGACAACAGAGGCCCCAACACGCTGTTATTATGGTTGATTCAATCCTCGAAGCCTGGGCGCCGCCTTCTAATTTTCTCCTCTTTTGTCTCCAGATCGGAGAGAACCCAGTCGCCTCCATCCAGCTGTGGCTTGTGCCGTGAGTCCCCACATGGGGCAGGTCTTGGGGGGCAGAGGGCGGAGGGGTACTCTCTAGGGGGCCGTGCTGGGCACTGTAGGGGGCTGAGCAGAACCCCTGGCCCCACCCATTCCGTCCCAGAGGCACCCCCAGTCCTGACAACAGATGTCCCCAGAAGTCACCCAGTGTCCCCTAGGGGCAGAATCACCTGGATTGAAAACCCAGTTTGCAAAGACCCCTGAGAAGGAGGAATCTCTGCTTCCAGTGGCCATGTGACATTTCCTTGATGTCGAGAGATGGATGAAGGCTTTTGTGGCCGCATCTGGTTTTGTGGTGGGGGCTGGTCCAGTGCCCCAGGTGGAGACCAACCCACAGTCTTATTCAAGACAAAGCTCTTGTCACCACATGGCAGTGCTCCCTTATCAGAATCAGTGGGGGGTGGAGCCCGTGACCTGGCCTCAGAAGGCCCTGGTCTGGCAGCATTTGGCCACCATAGGCTGGGGGACCTCAGGAGTGAGCGAGCGTTGCTTCTCCAGCCTCTGTCAGATGGGACAATCACTCTTCTTACCCTAATCTAACATGGAGACATTCTGATCCTTGGCCAAACTGGGTAAAGCTGACACACACCGGCCAGGAGACACTTGTGGACCGTGGTTCCTGGAAGCAGATCCCATAGCTGACCCTGCTCCTCCAACCACAGCAGACAGGAGGGATGGCCTTGGGGGGCCAGAGGGGCAGCCTGTGTCCTCCTACAACACCACCTCCCAAACCTCTCAGGATCTGTGTGCCTGGAGGGCCTAGAAGCAGATTTGCTGGGGCTGGTTGGATCCTAGGGAGAGAGGGGCAGCTGGGAGAAGCCCCAGCTCAGCAGACAGGGCAGGCACCAGCATGCCAGGGACCCAAGGATGCTGGGCCCCGGGGTGGTGACGTCTGAGATGGACAGAGGGGCACTAGGGTCTCTCCCTCTTCACTGGAGTGGTGGTACCCTTTCTGCGCCTGTTCGTCTGGAAGCCAGCTCACAGGGGGTTGGAGGCTTTAATGGGAGGACAGGGCAGGGGGGTGTGAGAACTGGTGGGGGGATAGGCAGTGGTGTCCCCAAGGCCACCCCAGGGAGCCGATGGATGGCATCCTGCTGTGCGCTTTTGGTGATGGGGGTAAGGGGTTCGGAGCTGGGGACCCCTGAAGCAGACTGCTGTCACCACATGGGGTTCCTACTGGATTTGGGGGGACAGGGGCCCCTGAGCTTCCCTGTACGGAAGGCCCTGATGCCTCCACCCCAGAACCTGCCCAGCCCAGTGCCCCAAACTCAAGGCAGACTAGAATCTGGCAGCTCCACAGTGACCTGCCCACCCAGGCGACAGGCCTCTCCTCCTTCCTAGAGGAGTGAAGTGGGGCCAGGTGGAGGTCGCAGCACCAGATTTAGCACTCAGAGGAAAGGCTGATATTCCCACATCCGTGGGGTCATTTCCTGGCTCAGGGTCAAAGCCAGGCCATGCGGGATTCAGAGATGGGCTCCTGGGAACAGGTTCAGACAGGAGTTTCTACAATGGGCACAATATTTCCAGCAGTGCCGGGGGGGGGAGGAAACAGTGAAGGCCCCCCAACTCGTGTAACATCAGAGAACGAGGCTGGGGCTGTGTGAAAGTCGTGCCTTCTTGCACCTCAGGTTGGAGGACTAAGGGGGCAGCAGTAGGCCGCCCCCGGGGACCCACGCTCAGACAAGCAGCTAACTGCTCCTGGAGCTCCCAACCTGGCTACAGTGACAGCTGGAGGCCTGCCGAGCTCAGGGCCACGGGTGAGGGGCCTGTCCTTGTAGGGAAGCCTAAATGGCCCTGCTGCAGCCATTCCTGGCACTGGTAGGTGCAGGAAGGAAACTTGGGACTCCAGAAAGGCGCATACCTGGGCCCTGGGCCCTGCAGCCGAGCTGATGTGTTAGAAGGCAGGAACGGCATGAGTAGCAAGCAGGTCGAACAGCCCAGGACAGAGCAGAGGGAAGCTGAGGCCGGGGGAACCCAGCCCAGGCTGCCAGGCCCAGGCTCCCTCCAGCCTCGCTTCCGAGCCAGGCCAGGCAAATCCCCCAGGAAAGGCTCACCGAGACGCCCACTCCCCAGGCATGGCCCAGGTTGCCAGGACGACAGTCCAGGCTAATGAGAGGTTGCCATGGCACCACGGGTTTGTACCAGCCTGACACTTGGCTGTTAGTCTCTGCTCTCCTACACTGTCTGGTACTGGTTTCGTTCGTCTGGTGGGGGAAATCATGTCAGGTGGCCTCTGCCCCACAGCGTGGTCCTTCTTGCTCCAGAGACCCTGGGTGCACACGGGGCTGTGAACCAATGGCCAAGCCGCCCCGTGGCCCTGCCTGCGCGTCTCTCAGTCCGTGGGTTTCTGTTCCCTTGGGGACCCCACATGCTCAGCCTGGCCCAGCAGCCCCGGCCCCCGAGAGGTCTATCTCCCCATGGAGGAGGCAGCACGAGAAGGCAGGGAAGGAGAGGGCAGTCCTGAGGACCCTGGGACCCCGCCTGTCCGCTTGGAGGCACAACCTCCGGTGACAGGAGTCCCAGCACCGACCAGACCCGTCGAGCTGTCTGAATGAGGAACAGGTGCTCCGTGCCGGTGGCCTCTCCTGTTAGCAACAGAGCCAGCTGGGAGCAGAGGACAGAGGCCTGGGAGCCTCCAACAGCTCCTGTCCTGTTTCACATTGGGGTGTGCGAGGAGAGGAGGTTTTCGCCTGCCCCCAAGAAGGTGCCCAGCCCTGCCTCCCGTGTGAGTGCCGAGGGTGACAGGCCAGACAGCTTTGGTAAATATCTTTAAGAGAAGTATTTTTACAAGTAGTAGCGGTGCCCCGAGGTGTGGGGTACAAGATGTGGGGTGTGGCCTGGTTCCGGGCGGGCCCTCTGTGCACTGTGGAGGCCTGGGGCTCCCCGACGGCTCCGGCAGGGTGGAGCGGGACGAGCACCATGAGGACGGCCACAGGACGTTCACCACTTGAGGAGGACCATGCCGGCCAGCACGGCGTAGCCCAGCACCAAGAAGAGAACTTTGAGCAGGCGGTCATTCTTCTCCTCCAGCTCCTTCCCCAGGATCTCGAAGAAGGTGACAAACAGGAAGGTGCCACCCGCCAGGCCCTGCAGCAGCACCGAGGCCACGCTGCTAGGCACGCCCTGGGCACTCTCGATGCCCAGGCCGAGGCTGATGCCCAGGGGGATCATGGCGCTCACGGTGACGGCCAGCTTGGCCGAGTCCCTCAGGGCCATGGAACTCCGGGCCATGCTGATGCCCAGGGCCACGGCCACCAGCGTCTCGTGAATGGCCACGCCCACGAACAGGCTCACCACCTTCTCCCCCTCCTCCTGCAGGCCCAGGGCCAGGCCCTCGAAGACGGAGTGGGCCGACAGTGCAAAGACCAGGCTGAGGAGACGCAGGGGGCTGGAGCGCGACAGCTCCTGGACGCTCAGCCCGTGGCTGTGGGTGTGGGGCTCCACATAGAGCGCGTGGCCCCGCGCGGCCCCCATGAAGGGGCTCTCGTACTCTGAGTCGCTGCCAGCGTCTGAGCCTGCGTTGAAGGTCTCCAGGTCGATGAAGGACGGCTTCTCCTTGCGGAAGGTCAGGATGAGCTGCTCCAGGAAGACAGTCATGAAGAAGCCCAGCATGACGATGGTCTCCGCCAGTGGGTAGTCTGTGCTGACGTGTCCGAGACTCAGGACTTTCTGTAACTGGAATGGAGGACATGAGACAGGGAGGGAGGGGAAAAGAGAGGCAAGAGGGCTTCAGAGCCGGGACGCTGGCCACCAATGCAACAGGGTTTGTCCAACGTCACTGTTCAATTAGCAAAGCACAGTAATACCCAATTCACACAGGAAGGTAAGAAAAGGGAGGGGGCGCGGGGCCCGTCCTTGACAAAGGAAACAAAAATCCTATTACAAAGAGTGCAGAGGCCTCACCGCAGTGGGCTACGTTGTAGCCCCACAGATACGTCTGCCCACACCCTCAGAATGTGACCTTATTTGGAAGAAAGGTCTTTGTAGATCTAATTAAGGAGCTAAGTCCTGCATCGTGTCCTCCTCCGAACATTAAAATTCAAGTCTTTCAGCCTCTTGTACCTCAACACTAACCGTATTTGGAGGCAGGGGTGATTTAGTTAAAAAGAAGTCATTATGATGGGCCCTATTCCATCAGGACTGGTGTCCTTCTAAGAAGAGGAGGAGACACCAGGACCACCCTATGGACAGGCAGCAAGAGGGGGGCCTCAGAGGGACCCAGCCCTGCCAGCACCTTGATCTGGGGCTTCCGGCCTCCAGCACCGACACCAACCAGCCTTTCCAGCCCTCATGTCTATACCCAGGTGGGGCTCTGCTTCCATGGTCTTCCCAGCACTCCAACTTCCTGGGTGACACCTCCCTGGCATTCAGCCACCCATCAGAGCCAACACGGTCCGTTAGAACGTTCTGTCTGTGCTGTCTCACACAGAAGCCACTAGCCATGCATGGCCCATGAGGACCTGAAACATGGCTGGTATGTTGAATTGTATATATTTCATTTTAATTCACTGAAACTTGAGTAGCCAGGCACGGCTGCCAGGCTGGACAGCACAGATTTGGATGATGACAGCAAGGTGGACAGTGGGCTCCTCAGAGCCTGAGTTAATTTCCCTGGACTCGGAAGGATGTTTGCATACAGCAAGCTCTTTCCAGCTGTGGAACCATGCCACTGGCTCTGTCCAGGACGTTCCACTTTGGTTTTACTCAGGGCTAGTAGATGCTCATGCTTACGTTTAATTTCCAAGTACTCTACCTGAACCAGGTGCCCCAGTCTCTGCTCACTGCCCCAATCTCTTCTTTTCCATCACAACCTTCATTATAACCTGTGAACACATGCACATGTGTTCACACAGTTCTCACACATGCACATGCGACACACACACAGTTCTCAGCCGGGGTGGTCCTGCCCTCCAGGGAACACGTGCAGTGTCGGGAGACATTCTGGGTGTTATGACTTATGGGGGAAAATGTTGGCACTGGGGCTGTCACTCTCTGTCCTGGACACTGTGGGTGCTGAACAGCACCCCTGCTCACACTTCTTCTCCAGGAGCTTTCCCAGTCACGACAACTAGCGATGTCCCCTGGGGGCAGAATCACCCTGGATGGGACTCTGCTGCAGATGGCTGTGTTTCAGTAGAGAAGGCATTCATTCATTTACTAAAGGCCTCAAGGAGGCCTGCGTGTGCCACACTGGGGAACACCAGCTCCTGAGAGACACTAAGTACCCCCAGAGGGAAAAACATGGGTCGGGAGAGACAAGGCAGACACACAAAGGTCATAGCTTGTGGTGCCGTTCTCCATGGGGTGACTGGGACCCAGGTGCTGCAGCTGAAGCTGGGTGGGAGCCGGGAGGGAGACACTGACCTGCTGTGGTATGGAAAGCGTATGGACAGGGGTGTGGCACAGGAGCGGTTTTGGGAGGACCCTGAGAGGGCCACATGCACTGAAGTGGGGCTGGGAGGAGGAAGGCCATTGCAACAGGCCAGGTTTGAGGTAGGAGGGTGACAAGGGGTGACACTGTGGGGATGCGGAAATGGAGGGGAGCCTGGAAATGGCATTGGGAGTGCAGAAGGCATCAGAGAGGACTGAGCTTTTATCCTCGTTGATGCCAACTGTATGAATGTCCTGTGCTGCTAATGAAGGAGCAGAAGCTTAGCAGCATAAAGCAACATAAACGTGTCATCTCACAGATCTGAATGTCAGAAATCGAGGCACAGGGTACAACTTGTGGATGAAGCAAAAGGCCACATTGGGGAGGCCCATGTGGCAAGGGACTGAGGGCGACCCTCAGTCTGACAGCCAGGAGGAGACTGTACCCACCTGACAACCACGTGAGCTTAGGAGCTGACCCATCCCCAGTTGAACCTTGAGATGAGACCACAGCCCAGTGGACACTCCAACCACTGCCTCCTGAGAGCTTCGAGCAGAGGACCCAGTTAAGCTGTGCCCAGACCCTTGACCCACAGACACTGTGAGATAATAAACATGCATTGTCTTAAGGTGCTAAGTTTGTCATAATTTGTCACTCAGCAGTAGCTGACTAACACAGGACTTGAAGACAGGCCACAATCGCCAGCTACCAGGAACAGGTGGTCTGGTCAGATAATGACTGATGAGCCCAATGCTTGGGAATCCCTGGTCGAGTTTAAACCCCTTATGTACCCGATAAGGCCTAGAGAGGAGAAGCAACCAACTCACGGTCACACAGCAAATTCATTTTCTACTTCCTATCACCCTGTGGTGTCAAGGCCCCTACCAAGCTCAGGGTCAAAGTTGAAAAAGTGTTAGAGACCCGTGGCCATAGATGCCAAGGGCTGCTGTGACCACCCGGGAAATCCTTACCTTTTCTCTCACGGCCGGCAGTAAAGCATTGAAGCAGGTGGCGAGAAAGACCCCACCTCCAAAGGTGTTGCAGAGAGAGAGGATCTTTTTCGAGCGGTGGACCTTCTCAAAATCTGTCTCGATGATCTTCACGGGGAGCAGGGAGCCCAGCAGCATGAAGAAGAACACAACCACCATGCAAAGGATTTTGGCCACCAACAGCTTCACCATGGTGGCAACCCCAGCTGCTGCAGTCACTGCAGGGCCAAACCATGTGCGGGCGCACACTCCTGCCCCACGACGTGCTACCGGGGCCTCATGCTTCAGTCCAGCCCCTGTAAATGCCAGGGTCAACCCCGTCAGTTGTTGGAATATCTGATCAGCTTTAGCGACCAAGCCCACCCACCCCAGTATTTCACCCCATTCCAGGCCTGGCACTGGTCCCCGCCTCGTACAGAACATTCTCCACGGCTACATGTCCAATACGGCAGTCATTAGGATGTCTGTTTATGTCAATGAAAATTAAATAAAATGTAAAATTCAGCTCTTCAGTTGCACTACCTGTATTTCAAGTGCTTGGGAGCCATGTGAGTCTAGGAGCCACCATTGACAGAGAACATTTCCATCAGTATAGAATGTTCTATCGATGTTCCGATTTCCCACTGCTTTCACATAAAATCCAAACACTTTCCCCTGAGGCGAATGCTGTAGCCCATGAGCTCCTGCTTCCCCTCACCCCACTCTGGCCTTTGTGGTCCCTGAATATGCCAAACCCGGTCCCGCCTCAGGGCCTTCGCTGTGGGTTGTTCTCCTGGCCTGGAACACTCCTCTCCCTGACCTTCCAATGACATCTTGTCTTTCATGTCACTGCCTCCAGGACCCCTCAGAAAGGCCTCCCCTGGGTGACCCCTGCCCTAAACTGTATCCTTTGTACCCACCGTGAAGCCTGGCGCAGAAGAGATGCTCAGTAATGGCTGATTGAACAACGGCTGAAGCATGCAGTCCTCGTTACATGACTCAACGAGCCAAAAGGGAGCAGACTTCACCTTGGACCTGAAAATGTCGCCGATAGTATGAGGGACCTCGGTCGCTCCCGTCCTCACGTTCGCCTCCCCCGCCCCAGCTTTCCAGTTCTCACCTCCTGCGCCCCCACTTCGGTGAGCTCTTCGGGGCTCAGCTCAGATGCCACCAGTTGGAGGCCTCTCCCACCCCCTTCCTTGCCATGTTCCTGGCATTATTTGTGCTACAGGGAACCACATAATTTAAAGCCCTGAAATATCTTCATTCGCTCTGGGGGGCTCTGGTGTCTCTCACAGGGAACAGGGCATCTGTCTTTCCTGGGTGCCCATAGGCCCCGTCTGTAGCGTGGAGGTGAGTGGCCTGGACGCCCTGAACTCGGGGGTTCGGGGAGCTGGGCTCATTCATTCGCTCATTCATTCATTCATCCCGCGCTCCCTGAGCGCCTTCTGTGTGGCCGCGCGGCACCGCACGCCTAGCGAGGCCCCGCCACAGCGGGAAACCAGCGCTCCGCTGGGGGAACCGGGCGCAAACCACACACAGCTCGCCGAGAAAGGTGAAGCCAGGGCGGACGCCGCGGCGAGGCTGGGCTATGGGCGGCAGCGTCCTCCAGGCCCCGGACCGCCCCGCGCTCGCTCCCAAACCCTGGCCGGACCCCGGTCCCTGCCCGCACGTACCTCGGCCGGGCTCCTTGCCCGCCCACCGGCGCCGGCCGCCGCTCAACCGCCGCGCGGGCTGGACCCTACAGCAGCGCCCGGTCGGAGCCCCAGCTCGGCGCGCCGCTGCCTACACCCCGCCCACGCCCCTGCCTATTGGCCCCGCCCACGCCCCTGCCTATTGGCCTCGCCAAGCGCTGCGGGCCCAGCGCACCATGCCATCGGCTGCCGCAGGTGCCACTCATCCTGCGACACCACCTCTCCTACCGGCACGCAAAAGTAGTTTCCCCCTGCAAAGGGCTGGGTACAGCCAGAGGGCGGCTCCGGCGGGAAACGGCAACCTTAGTGGAAGGGTTCCCGCAAGGTTTGCCTTCCAGAGCTGTCCAGGGGCTCCTGGTGCTGAATCCCGCTCGGATGGAGGCTTGGGAACCTCCATCCAATTCACAGGGAACCATTTCCTTCGGGAGACTGTCCCTCTCTGAGCGTCCTTGCTGCTGATTCCTGGAGCTTACGTTCTAGGAGAAGACACAGAAAATAATGGATAAATATCATAAGTAATGGAATTATGTCAGAAGAGAACGAGTACTCTGGAATAATTGAGCCCAGTAAGGGTGGTGGGTTTCTATTTTAAATAAGATGCCTTAATAGACCTTATTAGAAAGAGAGATTTAAGCAAAAACTTGAACACGGGTAAGGTAGTCAGACGGCTATATGGAAACAAAGCATTCAGTGCAGAAAGAACTGGGAGTATGAAGGCCCTGAGGCCGGAGTGTACAAGAATGCCCGTGTGGCCAGAACACAGTGATTGAACTGTGAGGGGAGGAAGTGTATTTGGAGATAAGGAGAGGCCTTAGAGGGTACTGAAAGGACTTTGAAGGAAATGGGGAGCCAGTGCAGAATTTTGATCAGAGGTGTGACAGATCCAACATATTTTAACAGAATCATTTGGTTATTTTGTCAATGCTGCTGATAGGTCAAGTAAGATGAAGACTGAAAATTGACTATTGATATCTTTAGATGGGAGAAGGGAACATTGAAAAAAATAGCTTTCTCTACTGCTCTATAAAAGCAACCAGATTTATGAAGGAAAAGACTATTCATTTGTTAACTAAACTCTTATTGTCACACTACCATGAGCCAGGCATGGGGAGAAATGTTAAGAATAATGTGGAGAGGGCCGGCCCGGTGGCTCAGGCGGTTGGAGATCCATGCTCCTGGCTCCGCGTGCTGCCGGTTGGATTCCCATGTGGGCCAGTGGGCTCTCAACCACAAGGTTGCCGGTTCAACTCCTCGAGTCCGGCAAGGGATGGTGGGCTCTGCCCCCTGCAACTGGGATTGAACACGGCACCTTGAGCTGAGCTGCCTCCTGGATGGCTCAGTTGGTTGGAGCACAGTCTCTCAACTACAAGGTTGTCAGTTCGATTCCTTGACTCCCACAAGGGATGGTGGGCTGCGTCCCCTGCAACAGATTGAACACGGCACCTTGAGCTGAGCTGCCTCCCGGATGGCTCAGTTGGTTGGAGAGTGGGCTCTCAACCACAAGGTAGCCAGTTCGATTCCTCGAGTCCCTCAAGGGAGGGTGGGCAGCGCCCCCTCCGGCTGGGATTGAACACGGCACTTTGAGCTGAGGGGCTGCTGAGTTCCCCGATGGCTCAGTTGCCTAGAGCACATCCTCTCAACTGCATGGTTGCCGGTTAGACTTCCGCAGGGGATGGTGGGCTGCGCCCCCTGCAACTAGCAAGGGCAACTGGACCTGGGGCTGAGCTGCACCCTCCACAACTAAGACGGAAAGGACAAGAATTTGAAGCTGAACAGCTTCAAACATGGATGAACTTTGAGGACATTATAATCAGTGAAATAAGCCAATCACAAAAACACAAATACTGAATGATTCCACTTATAGGAGGTCCCTAGGGAAGTCAAATTCATAGAGACAGAGAGTAGATGGTGGGGGTCAGGGGCTGAGGAAGGGGGGCGGGAGTTAGTGTTAAATGGGGCAGAGTTTCCGTTTGGGAAGATGGAAAGTTCTGGAGATGGATGGTAGAGACGGCTGCATGACAGTGTGAATGTGCTTAATGCCCCTGAGCTGTTTGCTTAAAAATTGTTAAAGTGGTAAATTTAATGTTGCTCTTTCACCACAATTTAAAAACTTTTTTAATACAGTGAAGTAAAAAAGAACAATCCATGTGCTGACATTTAACAATCTAGTGGGAGATATAAGTATTAATTAAAATGACATAGTGCAATAGGCAGACTTTAAGGTGATTCCCAATGACCCCATATCCTCATATTCATGCCCTCCTGGAATGTGGGCTGCGCCTGGTGACTTAATTCTAACAAACAGAATATGGCAAAGTGATGGATGCCCTGACTGCTGTCTTGCTAGCACGACTCTCTCTCTTGCCTTTTCAGCTTGCAGGTTTTGATGAAGCTGGGATGTTGGAGAAGCCCATGTGGTAAGGAACTGAGGGTGACCTCCCACCAATAGTCAGCAAGGGACGGAGACCTTCTGTATAAGAGGGTGTAAGGGACTGAATCCTGCTAACAACCCTATGAGTGATCTTGGCAGGAGGTCTTGACCCAGTTGGGCCTTCAAATGACTGCTGCCTAGCAGACACCTGGATTGCAGCCCTTCAGAGACCCTGAAGCTGAGGAACCAGCTAAGTGCACCTGAATTCTTGACCCACAGAATCTGTGTGATGATACATGTTGTTTCAAGCCACTCAGTTTTGGGGTAATTTCTTATGGAGCAAAATATAAGTAATATACATACATAAAGGAAAAAACTACAGGTTGTAATAAGTGCTACGCAGAAAAAAGAGAAAGAGGGCTCTGTGTGTAAATTAACCAAGTAAAGAGTGGTGAGAAGTAGGAGACAGAGAGGGTATTTGATGCAACAGTAAAAAAGAGGTGGCCATGTTTGAGGAACTGCAGATCCAATCTGGCTAAAGGTCAGTGAGCAATGGAAAGATGAGAGATTGGGGCGGTCTTATGGACTGTGTTAAGGAATTTGGATCTTACCAGAAATGCAAGCTGACTCACTGAAGGGTTTTAAGCAAGTGAGGGTTGTGATCCAATTTCTGTTTTAAAGCTATTCTGATTCCTGTGTAAAGAAAGACTGAACTGTAGGGGAGCCAGAGTGGAAGAACGGAGACTAGTTAAGTCATTTGGTCAAGAACTGAAGCTAGTTTAGATGAGAGCATTGGCAAGGGTGATTGAGGGGGCTGGATAAATTTGAGAAATATCTCTGTGGGTGACAGAACTTGGCACTGGTTTGTCTGGGTAGGTTGCAGGAGGAGGAGGTGTTGGGGATGACTGCTGGTGTTGTTCACTAAAATAGGAAAGACTGGAGGAAGCACAGAGCTTGGAGGTGTTGAAAGACTGAGTTTGGTTCGGCAGAGGTTAAGCATGACATGTCTGTGAGTTCTTAATATTGAATGCCAGTTTCTGCCTGCTTCATGAGAAGCACACAATAGGTGGTGGCTTTTTATTGTTATTAGACACAAAGTGGCTTGACTTTTTTTTCTGGTTTCCATAATCTACCACCACCACAACAAAAATGATCACTTGTAATAATAGCACACCAGATAAATGCTCACAGGATGACTCATTCCTATAGAATTCATCATGTGCAGTACTTTATTATTATTATTATTATTATTATTATTATTATTATTATTTTATTAATTAGTTTCAGGTGTACTGAACAACATAGTGATTAGACAGTTATATACCTCACAAAGTGATAACCCCAACATCACATGCAGTATTTATTCACAATTAGAGACTGAGGCTGCTCAGAGGAGCTGCATAAGCTTTGGGCTTTTATTTGTTTGATAAATAAAATGGGAAGGGAGATAGACAATTCACAAGAGAACAAACATAAAAGGTGAATAATCATAAGAAAAGATGCTCGATTCATATAGGTAATCATAGAAATACGAAATTAAACCATTTTAACAGCTTTATTGAGGTCTATCTGACATACAATGAACTACACATATTTAAAGTATACAATTTGATAAGTGTTGACATATGTATATACCCGTGGAACCATCCTGACAATCAAGATAGTGCAATAACCTGCACCCCTCAAAAATTTCCTCCTAATTGGAACTAAATAAAACAGAGGTAACCAACCTATCAGAGACAGAGTTTAGAACACCGATTATAAGAATGTTTAAGGAACTTAGTGAGAACATAAAGAATACAGAAATCATAAAAAATGACCAGTTAGAAGCAGAGAATACAATAACTGAAGTAACCAGTATATTAGATGAAGCAGAGGACCAAATCAGCAATTTAGAAGACAAGTTAGCAGAAATCACCCAATTGGAACAACAAAAAGAAAAAAGAATAAAAACCAATGAAAATAGTTTAAGAGACCTGTGGCATAACATCAAATGCAACAACATGGGCATCACACGAATATCAGAAGGAGACGAGAGGGAGCAAGAGATCCAGAATATATTTGAAGTACTAATGACTGAAAACTTCCCTAACCCGATGAAGGAAACCAACATACAAAGCCCAGGAAGTTCAGAGAGTTTCAACCAAGGTGAACCCACACATAGACACATTATAGTTAAAATGGCAAAGGTTAAAGACAAAGAGAGAATCCTAAAAGCAACAAGAGATAGACAGCAAGTTACTTACAAGCCTGCTTCCATAAGACTATCAGCTGACTTCTCTACAAAAACTTTGCAGGCCAGAAGGGAGTGGCAGGAGATATTAAAAATGATGAAAAACAAAGGCCTGCAACATAGATTGCTTTACCCAGCAAGGCTATCATATAAAATTGAAGGAGCGATAAAGAGCTTCTCAGAAAAGAATAAGCTAAAGGTATTCGTTACCACCAAGACAGCATTGAAGTAAACATTAAAAGCGCTTCTTTAAGCAGAAGAAAGATGAAAACAATCTAATTAACGAAGACCAGAAATACAAATTGTAGTCGCACAACAGCCTAGCCAACTGTCCCTTCATGTCTTTTCTTAAGGAAAGAAGAGTCTGTGAGATTGTGCCTTTCTGGGACTCTGTTCCATCCTTGTGTTTATACCTTGTGTCTCTCTGTCTAATCCCCAAAAGATGGTTTGCAGCCAAAGATGGGTAAGATATCTCACGGGAGATACAACCTAAGCCAGGCGGAACTGAGTGGGGACCCCCAAAGAGCTGCCTTAAACAAATATGGGAAAGGGCCTTGCCTCCCCTTCCCCCTGCCTGGGAAAGTCTGTTGCTGGCTCTGACTTTTCCCTCACAGCTGTCAGTTAGAAATATAATGAGGAGAACGAAGACCAGTTATCTCTAATATCTGAGAGGCTTGACTCTGAGAAGATATTTACCTTAAGTAAGATATAATGGGACCTTGTACCTCGGCTGTTTAGAGACTAAGATAAATTGGCTTGGGATGTTTATATGATAAATGAGTCTCACAGAACGTGCCATAAAACGCTGTTGCTCCCTTCTATACTAGTTAATAAAAGCCTCCAGTCGGCTTTGTTCGGGGCTCCAGCCCTCTGAGACTGAGAGACCCCTGGCCTTCTGAGAGATTTAACAGCATTAAGTCTCTGTTTGTTTCTTTCTTAGAAACTTAACCCAAACCGCCCCTTCTCACCTCCTCACTGCCCTTGTTGCACTGGACATGACAACAAATAACAAAATGGCAATAACTATGCACCTACAAATAATCACTTTAAATGTAAATGGATTAAATGCTCTAATCAAAAGACACAGGGTGGCTGGGTGGATAAGAAAACAAGCCCCATGTATATGCTGTATACAAGAGACTCACCTCAGATCAAAAGACACACAGGCTGACAGTAAAACAATGGAGTAAGATATTTCATGCAAATGGAAATGAGAAAAATTCTGGAGTAGCAATACTTATATCAGACAAAATAGACTTTAAAATGAAGAATACAATAAAAGACAAAGAAGGACACTACAAATTAGGTTGGTGCAAAAGTAACTGCGGTTTAAAAGGTTAAAAATAAATGCAAAAACCACAACTACTTTTGCACCAACTTAATAATAATAAAGGGCCATCCAACAAGAGGACATAGCCCTAGTAAACTTCTACGTACCCAACATAGGAGCACCTAAATATGTAAAACAGATACTGACTGACATAAAGACAGAGATCAACAGTAACACTATCATAGTAGGGGACTTCAACACACCACTGACACCAAGGGACAGGTCCTTCAGACAGAAAATCAATATGGAAACAGCGGCCTTAAATGGCACATTAGACCAGTTGGATTTAATCAATATTTTTAGAGCATTTCACTCCAAAGCTGCAGAATATACACTATTCTCGAGCACACATGGAACATTTTCCAAGATAGACCACGTTAGGCCACAAAACAAGTCTCAATAAATTTAAGAAAATTGAAATCATATCAAGGTCTTCTCTGACCATAGTGCTATGAAATTAGAAATGAATTACAAGAAAAAAAACTAGAAAACACACAAATACGTGGAGCCTGAATAACATGTTACTAAATAATGAATGGGTCGGGCAGACAGGTGGCTCAGTTGGTTAGAGCGCGAGCTCTGGGCAATGGGGCTGCCGATTCCATTTGCACATGGGCCAGCAAGCTGTGCCCCCTGCAACTAACAACGGCAAGTGGAACTGGAGCTGAACTGCGCCCTCCACAACTAAGATGGAAAGAACAACAACTTGACTTGGAAAAGTCCCAGAAGTACACACTGTTCCCCAATAAAGTCCTGTTCCCCTTCCCCAATAAAATCTAAAATAATAATAATAATAATAATAATAATAACAATAATAATAATAAATGGGTCAACAATGAGATCAAGGAAGAAATAAAAAGCTACCTCGAGACAAATGAAAATGAAAATACAACCCAAAATCTATAGTATGCAGCAAAAGCATTCCTAAGAGGGAAATTAATAGTAATGCAGGCCTACCTAAAGAAACAAGAAAAATCTGAAATCAACGGTTTATCCTTACACCTAAGGGAACTGGAAAAAGAATAGCAAAATAAGCCCAAAGGGAGTACAAGGAAGGAAATAATAAAGATCAGAGTGGAAGTAAAAGAAATAGAGACCAAAAAAACAATGCAAAAGGTCTATGAAAACAAAAGCTGGTTTCTTAAAAATAAACAAAATTGACAAACCTTTATCCACATTCATCAAAAAAAGAGAGAGAGGAACCAAATTAATAAAATCAGAAGCGAAAGTAGAGAAGTGAAAACAGACACCAAAGAGACACAAAAAAATTTGAGAAAATACTATAAGCAACAAATTAGACAATCTGGAAAAAATGGGTAATTTTCTAGGAGCGTACAATCTTCCAAGGCTAACACAAGAAGAAAAAGAAAATCTGAATAGACTGATTACTACCAGTGAAATTGAATCAGTAATCAGCAAGCTCTCAACAAACAAAAGCCCTTGACCAGATGACTTTCCAGGTGAATTTTACCAAACATTCAAAAAAGAATTATCACCTATTCTCCTGAAACTGTTCCAAAAAATCCAGAAAGAGGGAAGTCTCCCAAACTCTTGTTTACAAGGCCACTATCATCCCAATCCCCAAATCAGACAAAGACATTACAAAAACAAAACAAAACAAAAAACTACAGGCCGATATCACTAATGAGAATAGATGCAAAAATCTCAACAAAATATTAGCAAACAGAATTCAGCAATATGTTAACAAAGATCATACACCATGATCAAGTGGGATTCATTCCTGGTATGCAAGGTTGGTTCAATATCCGCAAATCAATTAATGTGATACACCACATTAACAAAATGAAAAATAAAAATCATAGGATCATATCAATAGAAAAAGCATTTGACAAAATCCAGCAGCCATTTATGATAAAAAGAAACTCTTAGCAAAGTGGAAATAGAGGGATCATATCTCAACATAATAAAGGTCATATATGACAAACCCACAACTAACATCATACCCAATGGGGAAAAGCTAAAACCATTCCCCTCAAGATCAGGAACAAGACAAGGTTGCCCACTTTCATTCAACATAGTGCTGAAAGTTCTAGCCACAGCAAACAGAAAAGAAAAATAAATAAAAAGCATCCAAATTGGAAAGGAGGAAGTAAAATTGTCATTATATGCAGATGACATTATACTATATATAGAGAACCCCAAAGATTCCACCAAAAAACTATTAGAACTGATAAATTTAGTAAAGTAGCAAGACACAAAATTAATATTCAGAAATCGGTTGCATTTGTATACACCAATAATAAACTGTCAGAAGCAGAAATTAAGAAAACAGTCCCAATTAGCATTGCTTCAAAAACTATAAAATACTTAGGAATAAATTCAAGCAAAAAGTAAAAGACATGTACTCAGAAAATTATAAGACACTGAAGAGAGAAATTAAAGAAGATACAAATAAATGGAAACACATACCATGCTCATGGATAGGAAGAATTAATACAGTTAAAATGTCCATACTGCCTCAGGCAATATATAGATTCAACGCAATTCGTATCAAACTACCAATGACATTTTTCACAGAAATAGAACATACAATCCTAAAATTTACACGGAACCATAAAAGACCCCAAATAGCCACGGCAATCTTGAGAAATAAAAACAAAATGGGAGGTATCATGCTACCTGACATCAAATCATACTACAAGGCTATAGTAATCAAAACAGCATGGTACTGGCATAAAAACAGACACATAGATCAATGGAACAGAATAGAGAGCCCAGAAATAAATCCATACCTATATGGTCATTAAATCTATGACAATGGAAGTAAGAATTTACATTGGGGTAAAGATAGTCTGTTCAATAAATAGTGCTGGGAAATCTGGACAGACACATGCAAAAAATGAAGCTGGACCACCTCCTTATGCTATATACAAGAATAAATTCAAAATCGATTAAAGACTTTAATGTAAGATCTGAAACTATAAAACTCGTAGAAGAAAATATATGGAGGAAAATTTGCAGACATTACCCTTAGTAATATTTTACTGATATATCCCCTCAGGCAAGGGAAATAAGAGAAAAAATAAACATAGAGGATTACACCAAACTAAAAAGCTTTTTCACAGCAAAGGAAACCATCATTAAAACAAAAAGGCATCCTATTGAATGGTAGAAGATATTTGTCAATGATACATCTGACAAGGGGTTAATATTCAAAATTTATAAAAAAACTCATTCAATTCAACACCAAAAAAACAAACAATTAAAAAATGGGCAGAGGACATGAAGAGACATTTTTCTAAAGAGGACAAACAGATGGCCAACAGACATGCGAAAAGATACTCAACCTCACAATCGTAGAGAAATGCAAATTAAAAAAAACACAATGAGATACCTCCTCACTCTAGTCAGAATGGGTATCATCAATAAATCAACAAACAACAAGTGCTGGCGAGGATGTGGAAAAAAGGGAACGCTTGTGCACTGTTGGTGGGATTGCAGATTGGTGCAGCCACTATGGAAAACAGTATGGAGGTACCTCAAAAAACTGGAAATGGAACTACCTTATGATCCAGCAATTCCACTCTTAGGTATCTATCCAGAGAAATCCAAAATGCTAATTTGAAACAATATGTGCACCCGTTTATTGCAGTGCTATTCACAATAGCCAAGACATGGAAACAACCGACATGCCCATCGGTAGATGACTGGCTTAAGAAACTATGGTACATTTGTACAATGGAGTATTACGCAGCCATAAAGAAGAATGAAATCTTACCATTTGCAACAACATGGATGGACCTAGAGAACATTATGCTGAGTGAAATGAGTCAGATGGAGAAAGACAAATACCATATGATCTCACTTATATGTGGAATCTAAAGAATAGAATAACTGAACAAACTAATTAGAAACAGTCTCAGAGATATAGAGAAAAAGCTGAGGGTTGCTAGATGGAAGGGGTGTGGGGATAAGGGAGAAAGTGAGGGGATTAGAAAGCGCAAATTGGTAACCACAATACAGCCACAGATATACAAAAGACAGTTTGGGGGATATAATCAATAATGTTGTAAAGATTTGGTAGGATATCCTATGGACACTTGTCTTATTAGAGAGGCCACTTCATGGATGGTGTAGCTGCCCAGGGGATGTGGAGCACAGCATAGGGAATAGAGTTAATGGAACTGTAACAGCTATGCAAGGTATCAGAGGGTAGTGGATTGGGGAGGGGGGGTTATCACTTTGTGAGGGGTGTAAATATCTAACTATTACAATGTTTTGTACACCTGAAACTAATAAAATAAATAAAGACTTTATTTGGAAAAGAAATTCCCTCCTGCCCCTCTATCCCTGACTTCCAATCAGCCACCATTCTGCTATGGTTGCTCTTTAGGGTAGTTTCTGGTGTTGGCTGTTGCTAACAACACTGCTGAACAGTCCTTGGCCCGCCTTTGGGTTGCCATTCATACATGTTGCTGTCAGCATACATCCGCAGGCAGAATTGTACATCTAGCGGTCCTAGGCTACGCCAGTGCTCAGCTGAAAACGTAATGTGTAGCTAACTTTTCCCCTTAGGTGCAGAAAACAGTTAACACAGCAGGCCTAACATCTGTCCTGGGAAAGGCCAGCTTGCAAGGACGGCCCTCAGTGGCATTTGGAACTGGACGCTGGGGGCTCCTGCCACCCTCACTGACAGGGGGCTCCCTGGCCCTACACGGTCTGTGCAAACACGTGGTTTATGCTGACCACACACTCCTCCTGGAGTCTGGGATCTCGCACATGCCCAGTGAGAACCCTGGGCACTGGGTCTCTGTGAGCCCTCTGGGGACCACTCCTCACACGTGCTGTCACATCTCGTTTTGGGGGAATTAAGTGCATCCTGGTGACCAGAAGATGGACTTGACGCTTGCACCTGGTCTCTGGGCCCCGCCCCACCTGTCTTCTCCCTCAGCTCATCTTGCTCTTTCCTGATTCTGTACAAACCCTGGCTGTGAGGACAACCACTGCTGAGTCCTGGGGTCCTCCCCACAAATCCCCACACCTAGGGCGGTCCTGGGGACGCTGATACATTTTTGTAATTAACAGCATTTGCTTTTGTCTTTTCATTTTAGCCATTCTGTTATAGTCATCTCATATTATGGTTTTAATTAGTGTTCTCCTGATGTATACTGAAATCGAGGCCAGTTGTATATCTTGGTTTTTGAAATGACTTTCTAAGTGTTTTGCTCATTTTAAAAATTGGGTTATTTCTCTTTTTCTCATTGATTTGTAAGAGTATTTTATATTTTTTGTCAAATATATGTTGCAAATGCCTTCACCCACTCAATGGCTCATCTTTTCCCTCTCTTTTAATGCAGTACAATTTGTTGATTAAAAACAATTTTTCACGGTTAGAGCTTGTATTAGTCAGGATCTCCAAAGGAGGGAAAAACCAATAGAGGAGATAGGTAGGTAGATAGGTAGATAGATTTTAAGGAATTGGCTCAAGTGACCATGGGGGCTAGCAAGTCTGAAGGCTACAGGTGGACCGGCAGGCTGCAGATCCACGGAAGAATTGATGTTGTAGCTTGAGTCCCAAGGCCATCTGGAAGAAGAATTCTCTTTTTGGGGAAACTTCAGTCTTGGCTCTCAAGGCCTTCAACTGATTAGGTGCGGCCCACCCACATTATAGAGGCTGATCTGCTCTACTCAAAGCTGACTGATTTAAATGTTAATCTCATCTAAAAAATCATCTTTCCAGCAACATCAAGACAGGTGTTTGACCAAATATCTGGGTACTGTGGCCTAGCCAAGTGGACATATAAAATTAACCATCACAGTGCTTTTTGTGTTCTCTTTAAGAAAGTTTTGCTTACCCCAAACCATCCTCTATCTATATTTTCTTCTACAATCTTTATGAATTGGACTAGGTCAGACAATTAAGTTCATGAACTCATCCGAGAAAAGTCCTACATCCCTCACTGCTGAATATCACTAGGGTCACCTGTGAAGCTCTCCCCTTGGGAAGCTATGCACCGACGCCAGCACCTAGTCCATTCAAAGTGATTTTGGAACTCTTTTTCTGGAATGGCCATCAGAGCTGTCATCGTATTACCCTTGATGTCCTGAATGTCATCAAAATGTCTTCCTTTCAATATTTCCTTTATCTTCAGGTAAAGAAAGAAGTCACTGGGGGCCAGATCAGGTGAGTAGGGAGGGTGTTCCAATGCAGTTATTTGTTTTCTGGCTGAAAACTCCCTCACAGACAGTGCTGTGTGGGCCGGTGCATTGTCGTGATGCAAGAGCCATGAATTGTTAACAAAAAGTTCAGTCATCCAACTTTTTCACATAGCCTTTTCAGCACTTCCAAGTAGTAAACTTGGTTAACTGTCCAGTTGGTACAGATTCATAATGAATAATCCCTCTTATATCAAAAAAGATTAGCAACATCAATGCAACAAGTTCATGACTAAATTGTCAGACCTTATAGATTCCATTTGTATACATTTCTAAAACAGGTAAAACTAACCCAATGGCACCGAATGCTGGGGCAGTGTAACTCTTTGGGGTGGTAATGAGTGGAAGGGGCATGATGGGGGTCCTGGTCAGGTTCGGTTCTTGTTCTGGGTGCCAATGACACGGGTGTGTTCCCTTTGGGAAAATTCACTGAGCTGTTTGCTTATAATGTGTGCACTTTTGTGTATGTAGATTACACTTTGATAAGTTTAAGAAGCACAAATACAAGAGAGAATATAGAATGGACTTCCCCAGTCTACCTGACCTTACAAAGACCTGGGAACAGCCACGAGTTGAGCAGAATTTGTGGTTTGCACCCTCCAACCTCAGTGCTGAAAGGATTCATATTATCTGACCTTGTATCGCATCAGGGAACTCAGGATGGTGGCCGCATTGCAGGACAACGCTCAGCAGAATGTCCCTGGTTGGGACGACTTACACTTCTAGTAACCAGCTCTGAAAGCAAAACGCTAGTCTCTAGAACTGGAGCCATTTCTAGGCTCAAACTCAGGTGGTTTCAGATTAGATGCCGCCTCTTTCCTTCTGGTTTTGATGCAGCCCCACCAGGGATGGAGAAAGCCAGCAGGCTGTGGTGCGGGCACGCCACCTGGTGGCCGCAGCTTTTCATGTACGAGGGCCACACCAGAGCGTTTGGTCTTTGCTCCCACTTTGAAATCATTGATTTTGCAAAAGGGAGGAGTGGGGTGACTCAGCTTTGGGTTTTCAAGTTATCCGGGTTGGGGTGAAATCTTTGCTGCAATGATGCAGGGGCACTCTAGAGCCAGTGAACAAATTAATTTTACTGGCGGCAAAATAGCGTGGGATATTTGTTTGACACATTTGTCTTGGGCTGTGTGCTGGTCATACTGCAGGTTGGGGTTCTCGGTCTTGGCACTGCTGACACTGGGGCTGGCTCTTATCTGTGGGGGCCACCCTGGGCACTGTGGGGGCTGAACAGCATCCCTGCCCCCACTCACTCGATGCCAGGGGCACCCCGTCGTGACAACCACAGATGTCCCCAGACATTGCCCAGTGTTCCCTGGGAAGCAAAACTGCCCATGGTTGAGAACCCTGCTTCTGTGAAAGAGAGAGGCACACTTTGTTTCTTACTCGTTTCCTGGGACTTTATCTGGGTGAGGTTTGCCATCTAGCCCGGAGGAATTACGTGCCAAGCGTGTGGAGATGGAGAAAACAGAGCCTTCATAACTCCATCTGCAGTGGCAGCCACTGTCTTGTGCCAGGCTCAACCTACTCCTGGAAGCTTTTTCCAAGTCACGACTTATGCTAAATCCATAATTACCTTTTTTTTTCTCAATGCACCTCTGACAGAAATATTCAGAAATATCCTATTCCTAAACCATGTGGGATGGAGTAATTATCATGACACACTTCTCATCAAGTCACACAAAGAACCCACCGGCTTCTAGGGTGAGATGTTGACAGCTCCTCATTTTTTTTTCTTCCCCACTCTACTAGTGGTTCCAAACCAGAAAGTTTCTGGATCTTTCCTGAACAGTTAGGCTGAGCTTGGGGTAAATTTGTTAGAGGCTGTGCAGGGCCTCCCAGTGATGGACACACAGGAGAGGAGGCAGGGCATGGAGACCATCGGGGAAGACCTAAGAGGCACATGTAGATGCTTCTTGAATGCATGGCTCACCTTCAAGTGCCCACTAGTGTTTCTCAAAGTGGGGTTCTCTAAACATGCGGTGGGGCGGATCACCTGGGCTGTTTGTTTACAATGCAGAACCCATTGGGGGCTGACTAAGTGCATTCAGAAGACAAACCCAACCAGTGGTTCTTAAAGCTTGGTGGGTGTCAGAATCACCTGGAGATGTCATTAAAACATGACTGGAGGGAACACGCAGCCGTCAGTCGCTGCCACCATCTCCCATGGCAGCGTACCCCACCCGCTGGGCCTTGGTCCCAAGTCCCACAGCGACTTGTTCTTACGCGACTAATGCACACTAACGTACCGAGGCCTCAGGGGTGCGCGTGGACGAGATGAAGGGCTACGCCGAGTGGCTCATCGACTGTGGGAAGCTGGGAGACACGAACAAAGGAGCCATGTGCATGGCCGACCCCTGGCTCACAGAGAAAGACGTGCTCCCAAAGCTGTTTCCAGGACTGGCCCCTCGGTAGCAGGGTCAGAATGGGGGCTACACAAGAATGCTGCAGATCCCAAATCGGACGAGCCTCCTCAGGCCAAGATGGCAGTGATTAGTGTAAGGGAACTGCCTCCCAGGCCTGCCCCTGCCTCGTAGGCAGCAACCTTATGCTCCACTAGCTACTTCAGGGGCTGCGGCCAGACCAGGAAGTAAGCGTCTACAACCCACGCACAGCTCAAACACCAGGGCGCCAAAGGATGAGTGGCTCTTGTCGGTGCTCATGATCAGGGGCCTTTGGAGCTGTTTTAACCTCTAAGAACTGGAGTGCGAGCTGTGAAATGGACCGTCTTAATGGAGCTCAGAATGTTCTGGGGAGCCAGATGACCTTCTCTTTACACAATAGATAAAATTCCTTGAATTAAAAAATAAAACAGACCCAGATGACTGGGGGTGGGGGGCCAAGAATTTGCATCTCTACCAAGCTCCAAGTAGCTGATGATGCTGGGTTGGAAGAGGGGGTGTCACACACTGACAGCCATTGTCCTAAAGCAGGGTCTCCCCCTGGGCACTGCTGACATCAGGCCGAGGCACTCCTTGTGGGGCCACCGGGGTGCTGAGCAGCATCCCTGGCCCCACCCACTCGACGGCAGGAGCACCTCCGGTCATGACCATAGATGTCTCCATTGTCCACCGCTCCCTGGGGACAGAATCACCCCTGGTGTAAACCCTAGCAGGAGACACACACCTCACTCTTGCCCACATCTACCATCCATACTAGCCTGAGTGCTTCCTAGTGCAGCTGACTCCTAGGTGGTACTTTGTGATCTGTGGGAGGATAACTGCTGAGCCTGCAAACTCATCTCTTCATCTGTAGATGAAGCGGGCGGCCCTCACACGGAGGTGGGGTCCTCAGCCAGCCCCTCCCGGAACAGGCACTGCAACTGGGGGTCAGGCTGCTCCAGAAAGACAGTTGAAGCTGTTTCTTCATCTATGAAATGAATACGACAGTACCGTCCGTGGGATACTGCAAATAGGAATCAAGACTCCACATACGGTTTACAAAATGACCATGGAGTGCTTTCTATGTCCACAGAGCCCACACAGCACCCTAGAATCAGGGCTGAGACAAGCCCAGAAGGTTCTTTGGGCTCTTTCCTGAGACCACGTCTCTCCCCTAGAGCAGTTGGTTATAGAAGTTTGGGTCCTTGGATTATGGGAGGAAGAATTTATGTGCTGTTAGAACACACTAGAAAGGCAATGCACAATAACCTTACTGTCCTGCCCCCCAAATCCTAGACGTCTGGCTTGATCTGTAGGGTCATCCTTTACACAGGGGTGGGACTGGGGTCAAAGGTGAGGAAAGCAAGGAACATGGGGACAGCCCAGATTTGCTGTTTCTTGAACCATCGCAACCCTGGCACACAAAGTGCTCAGTGTGTCAAGTGGGGACGAGTGGGCAATCGAGAAACTCCAGGCTGGGACGTTTCTGGAAATGTGGGGCAGGGAGAGGGAAGGGTGGCACCCAGACGCCAACACAGACAAGCAGAGGTCACAATGTCTATTTATTCCCCACGTTACACTCATCACCATGACTAGCACTCGAGTTAGGGCTACCTCACTGGCCAGTGATGACTGTTGGTGGTGGCCCTTCTTCCTACTAGTTTCCTATAACACACATAGCACGGGGTTGACCTTGCAGACCATCAGGGAGCCTCCAACACTGCTGCCGGTACAGGGCGCTGGCCAATCTCCCCACCAAGCCCTTCCAAGCAGGGGTTGTGGGGACATCCACGGTGGACTCGAGTCCTGGGCAGGCTGCCTGGCCTAGGCTTGAGTGCTTGCCCTCCCAGGAGGCAGCTCTTGGCTGCTCGGCAATTGAAGGCCAAAGAGGGTGGCACCAGGGCCCCAGAACAGCAGGGGTGCGCACTGGGGCTGGACACACAGGCAGGCCAGGACGGCATGGAGGCCAGGCCCGAAGGTCACGATCACGCTCCTAATGGGCTGTGGAGCGTGAATACCAGGGAAGGACGATTGGAGGGTGAGATGTGCGTCCATCCAAACGCTTGATGGGAAGCAGTCCCCAGAGCTGGCCCTGCACTCCGGGACAGTCCCACAGTCCCACTCTCGCTCCTGCCGGGCACGGGGCAATGAACATGTCTTCTAGGAGTCTGCATCTGGAGTCCCTCATGCAAGAACTTGGGTCCAAGGGCCTGGCGGGTACGGGCACCCAGACCATGGCTGGCAGTGAGCTCGTCTGAGCAGGGCATGGCCAAGTAGCCAAGGTCGACTCAGAAAGTGGCTTCTCACCGGCTGGGGAGGCCCCTTGAAGACAGATCGAGGGGGTGGGATCCAAGGAAGGCGCTCTGGATGTGGCTGGACATAAAACCAGCTGCTTGTCAGAAAGTAGCCCGAGGCCCATTCCTACTCCAGAATATTCTAGAAAATACTTTTTGGGGGGCCAGCGGGGAGATTGGTGCTGGTCTGTGTTCACAGCTTGCTGGTTCTGTTTAGAGAAGGGTCTGGGAGCCGTGAGTACAAAAAGGGAAGGGAGGGCGACGGGGAAAAAAAAATCATAAAAATCCTCTGAACATGCAGGTCCAATTTCTTTTTCTTTCTCTCTCAGGCAGTCCAATAGGAGAAAAGGGCAGAATGCGCGGAGGCTTCTAGTCGGCCAGGAAGGACCTGATGGCGTTGGGATGGCTGGAGGAACAGGACATGAGGGCAGTCAGTCAGGCAGGTGCCCAGACTTGGGGAGGGCACTGCTGTGGGCCGGCATTGCTGAAATCTAAATCCTCCACCTCCATGTGGCTGGTGGCAGCTGGGTTAGCACAGAAACAGAGCGCAGCCATTGTTGCAGGTGGTTCTGGGGCCCCAGCGGTGAGAACGTCGGTGAAAGTACTTTGGGGATAGGGTTCCAACAAATAACGAATACAAAATTGACCTCAGCTATGTTTTTTCTTAAAATTAAGGCAAAAAACTGGAAGAAAAAGTGACCCAAATATTAACATAAGTTGTTCTGGGTAGAAAGAGTAAAATTGTTTTTTCTGCCTTTTTGGTTTTTCTTCACATTTTCTACAAAAAATCATGGTGAGAAGGAATATGGCAACAGAGAGGTCATACCACAGCATAATGCCAACATCCTGGCGAAGAAAGCCGCCTGCCACCCACACCCAGGGAGTGGAGTCACTGGAGAGGACAGGGCAGAGGTCAGGGGCCCTGGAAATGGCTAACTGAGCCAGCCAAGGCCACCAGGGACCCTTTGGGAAAACCCAAGTGCATTTTTGAGCAATCGTACATGTAACATCTGCTCACACCAACAAACAAACAAACGAAAGCCCCACGAAATCAGGCAGAGCAGCTGGGCAGGAAGGAGAGGCAGGTGCTGCCTGTCCTCCCCGCACCCAGGCGACCTTGCAGAGGCTGCTTGCACACTCTGCGCGTGCACACAGGCATGCTTGTCACCTGTCACCGCTCAGGAAGAAGCCCTTCCAGGGAGCAGTGGGTTTCAGCCCTCATCCCTCCCTCCAGGGGAGTGGGCAGGGGGAGGAACTTCTGGAAGGGCGCCCGAGAACCCGAGATTCCCCCTGCCTGGCCTTAGTGATTAGGGGTGACCCTCCAGATCTTGAGAGCCCGGACCGGCACCCCGAGGGGCCTTACGTGAGTGGTCACTCCTGCTGCTCGTCGTTGCTGGCACTGGGCGTCCGACTTCGGATCTGACTTCGAAGCTGCTCGATCAGCTCTGGGTTCTGCTGCTGCATCTGCTGAGCGAACTGCTGACCCCTGAGGGGAGGTGCCGGGCTCAGCGGGGCTGGGAAGCCCTGGCACAGTCACATGCCCCCAGGTGCGCCCCTCGAGGGCAGTGGGGCCACCCACTACAGGACACGGGACCTAGAGCGCCCAGGACACAGCTGACGTGTCCCTCCCCCGTTTCGTGATGCACTGCTGCCCGCCTGAGTCCCCACTGAGCAGGTCTACTCACGCCTGGATGAGACTGGCCAGGTCGTTCTGCGAGGGGCTGGTGCCGGGAGTCCCCAGGGGGTTGTGGCCTCCGGAAATCATCCCAGACATGCTGCAAGGAGAGCCCATGACTTGCACCTCCGGGCGGCTCCCATCAGCCCTTGCCCTCCGCTAGCAAGTTACTCGCCCACATGGCAGGCCCTCAGGGCCCAACCTTCTCCCTGATGGCAGCCCTTGCGAATCCCATCAGCTTTCCCAGGCACAGCTTTTTGCCTTCAAGACAATGATTCTCAGCGGGGCAATTCTGGCCAAGTGACACTGGGAGATGCCTGTGACACAAAAGGCCACATAGTATGAGATTCCACCTACGTAAATATCTAGAACAGGCACAGCCACAGATAGGAAGTGGGTTGGCGGTTGCCAGGGTCTGGGGGAGGGGTGGGAGCGAAGGGGATGGGGAATCTTATTGGGGTGAAGGAACGTTCTGGAATTAGACGGTGGTGATGGCTGCACAATACTATGAATGCACTTAATGCCTGAGTTGTAAGCTAAAATGGTTAAAATAGTATGAGTATGTATATTTTACCACAACAACCTAAGACCCAGAGGAGAACGGCTATCACTTACAGCTGCTGAACTTGCGGGTTGTTCATCAGGTTTGATGCCTGAAGAAAAGAACAGATTGTCACAAGACAGCTTCCAACACGTCTTAACTGAGGACACACATCCTCATGAGAGAGAGCCCTGGGCTCTCCCACCCAAGCAACAGGCCAATCGCACCGGCATTTGGTCTCCTGGTCTCAATCGAGGTCCCATTTCCCCCTCCACACCCCTCTACTCTCATGGTGACCCTCCCATTTCACCACTTTAATCCCGCCTGGGACCTTTACTTTAAGAGATTCCAGGGCACCTCATCATTTCTCTGCTCGCTGCTTAGATTTTGCCACGTGGATGCATCTTGGATCTTTTTTCTGGCCACTGAACACGTTAGGAGAGCCAGTCAGCGCCCAGTTTCGCTCCAGCATAAGTGATGCACTGGGCACTTCCGTGCAGTCACCCGCCCACTGAGGACACCTCCCTAGGACCCAGGTCAGGGAGTGGACGGCTCGGGACTGAAAGGGCTGCCTGCCAGAGCGGCTCATAGGCTGTTTGCCTTTCTGTCAAGGACTGGAAGGTAAGTACTGTTGGCTTTTGGGGCCACCGTTGTGTCCCAACCACTCAGCCTTGCTGAAAGCCACCAGTCTTTCTGTGTCACTTTGTTCGTAATTATCTATTCCATGATGACACTACGTCATAAACTGAATTCACTGACAGAGACCTAGAGTTTAATTATCAACACGCCAGTCAATAATCTCTCATCCAGCTGGCAAAATTATGCCATAGTTGACATATCTGAGGGAAGTTACATGACCTTTAATCTTAGAACCTATAAAAACCACGGTCTGAGACATCAACATGGAAATGTGTGAGTGTGGCCATGCCAAGAAAAGTACAAAACCCAGCAGTGGGTGGAAACTGGTCGAAAGGAGTGGATGAGGTTGAAAGGAGTGACTGCCGTTAGGCCAAGTGCCCGCGCCAGGACACCCTTTGGACAACTTGTGCCTGCTCACCCCATCCATCGATGGAGACCAAGGCTTTCGCAGATGCCTATACCTACACCAAAAGCGTGACCTCTGCCCATGTAGGTGAGATGTGCCTTGCTATAGTGAGGATGTTTTTCTAACTGCCAGTGGCTTCTGGAATTTTCTCTCCCTGACAATCTGAAGCCCTGTACTCCGAGGCCCCAGAAGCCAACAGTGCAGCCTCAGGCCCAGTGAGACCACTCAGGGACGGACACGTGTGTGTGGGGATCCGTCCCAAAGGGTCACAGCTGGGAGCCCACTCTCACAGGACAGCAGAAGCGTCTCCGGGGCACCTACCACTCTGGTGCATCTGAACCTGGGGCAGCAGGCAGAGCCCTGTCACTGTGCCCCTGCCAGGAGGGCACCATGCTATCGGGATGTAGTTTTCCCAGGTTAATCAGTCGGGAGAGGTAGGATTCAGTTTGTTTTTTGTGCTTAATACGGGTGTGTGTGTCTCACTTGAGACCATGCTGCCCCCAGGGGACACATGACATCTGGGACATCTGTGGGTGCTCCTGGCATCAAGTGTGTGGGGCTAAGATTGCTGCTCAGCACTGCTGTGCCCAGGACGGCCCAGTGGCCCTGGCCTAGGGCAGGCAGCACCCTGGCAGGCCCAGGTGGTGAGTGAGGACGCGGCTGGGGGGTGGGTGGGGCGAGAGCAGTTACCATGCTCATGAAGCCGGGATTGTTCAGCAGGCCCGCAATGTCGAAGCTGCCGACTCCTCCTGTCTGTGGGGAAGAGGAAAGCACCAGTTAGTGGCCTGTGGACCCAGGACCATGCCACTAGCTCCGGGAACTGAGAAGTGAGCCCACGCGGGGGCTCTAAGACAGGTGTGCAGCTCAGACAGACATGCTCTCAGCCTGAGCAGCCAGGCCCTGCGGCCAGGGGTGCTTCAGAAGATGCATGAAGCCCGCTGTCCACCACTAGGAAAAAGCAGTGTGTTAGCCCGTCTTTCATTTTCTGATGCTCTGATACCTGAGGCCTGGCAGACTCTGGAGGGACAGCCCCTCCCTGGGGTGACCAATTCCTAGAGACAGTCACCTCAGAGCCCACCCCCTCGTCCCTCCTCTACAGGGGCTGTCACACTCCAGGCCACTATCCCTCTGCCCTAATCACCCCAGGGCGAGGTGCCAGACTACGAGGGCCACCCCATGTTCCACAGCCCGTTTCCCCTGCCTCACCATTTCCTCCTAGAGAAACCACAAAGGTCTGGTCCGTGATTCCTCCTCCCTCTGCCTCCCGACCTACCCTGGTGCTTCCCCATGTGGCCCTGAGGCCTGTATCCTCTTGCTTCTGTGGACCTGCGAGGATAAAAAAGTCTTCCGCCCTGACAAGCATTTCCGCGTGTGTGTCTCATACTTGACGAAGCAAATGCCAGGTCCCCCAACAGCACAGATGTTCTTTGCACAGAGGCCAAGCCCAGCCTCAGCCTGTGAGCTGTGAGGGCACCTGCCCGGCCACTCCGCCAGAATCACAGCCCTCACTCCCCGGGGCGACTCACGGGACTGGGAGTCTCCCTGAGCTTCACTTCTGCAATCTTGAGGTTAGACTTGTATGTCTCGTTGTCGGGGTCCAGCTCCAGGGCCTTCCTATAGTAGGCCACGGCCTTCGTGTGCTTGTTCAAACTGGAGAGCGCCAGGCTGCAGGGAGAAATGCCAGGATACTGTCTCTCCTGTGGCCCCGCCCCCAGACTGTCTGCATGTCGATGTCACTGCTTGTCCAGCCTGGGCTCGGTGGAGAGGACACAAGAGGAGGTGGGCGGGGCTAACAAGACAGATGCTAAGACTTCCTAGTGCTGGTGGATAGTGGTATCCAACACCAAGGGCTCGGAGACCGAGGAGGAGCTCTGAGGAGGCGGGACAGGGCTGGGCAGGTAAAGATGTCTACTTGGTCCTTATCCCTGATCCTGGCATCAAGCTCCAAGGTCGCTGGAATTGCCTGAGTCACAGGTGTGTCCTTTGTTATTCATAATGAACCTCCTTATGAATAACACCTAAAGAAGGTGACTATGGACACGTGCCAGGAGGGTGGTGCAGCCCCAACTCCACAGGGCCTGAAACCCTGCGCCCAGGCCCCTTCTGGGCCTTGCACTGGGCCATCTGTATCCTTTCTAACAAGCCGGTGAATGCAGATAAAGCATGTCCCTGTGTCCTGTTCTAGAGAATTAACAAACCTGAGGAAGGGTTGTGGAAAAGCCTGACTTAAAGCTGGCTGGTCAGAAGCACAGGTGACAGCCTGGACCTGTGACTAGCACCTGAGGTGGGAGTGGTCTTGTGGGGCTAAGCCCTGAGCATGTGGGGTCTGCACCAACTCCAGGGAGGTGATCTTAGGACTGAGCCAAACTGCTGGACACCTGCTAGTGTTGGAGAGCTGGCTATGGGGTGGAAAAACCTCCACACAATTGGGAGACGGAATGTGCTGGATGTGGGGAGAGGGACAGCCTGGGCATGGACAGAGACCTGGCCCCAGGGGCGGGCGCCCGCCCAGCACTTACCCCATCCTGCCGTAGGCTTTGCTGTAGGACGGGTCTATGCAGATGGCTCGCTCGCAGTCCTGCACGGCCCCGGCATAGTTGCCGAGTTTGCTGTAGGCTGCAGCTCTGGGGAGACAAATCAGGGCGGTCAGAGAGCTACATCCCTGGCTGGCTGCGCAGGAGGAGCCGTTTGGGGGCAGGACTCGGTTTACCCATCTAACTGCACGTATGTACATACTTACATACATATGTATGTACTACATGGTTAGATAAATGCAGGCTGTCGTGGGAATCCACTTGCTGGGGGGCTGCGCTGCCCCCCCTCACCAGGGGGGAAACTGAGGCTGAAGGAGGCAGAGGGGTGTGGCCCAACACTGCACAGTAGACAGGCCGTGATGGGACGTGGTTCTGAACCCAGTTACCAGACTCTACTGTCTAGACTCTTCCCATTGCCAAATATGCCAGGATTGTTAAAAAACACCCAAGACCCCTCACAAGACCACCGTCCAAGCTCTTGGCTATGAGGCACAATTCTTTTATCACCATCGTGGATTTTAGTGTTTCCACTTCATGCTCTTCTGGCTTTGAAGCACAGAAAGGCGTCAGGTGGAAACACAAGTTGGAATGCAGCAAGGCCACACAAAGAGTATTCAAGAAGTCTGTGCCATCTGTGAAATTTTTCTGTAACTCTAGAACTATTTCCCCAAAAAGAGTTAGAAAGAAACCAAAGAGAAAACCACGTTTGGCCCGGAGGCACGCACCCTTCTGATGTCTTCTCTGCACCGTGTTCCTGCCTTCCATGCTGGGGGCACCATGTGACCGCCTGCTGTCCCTAATCCCTCTCCTCCCGCTGCCCCCTCAGTCCCTCTTGTAAGTACAATATTCTGTACAGCGAGGCTATGTGAGAGCTAACATGGCTTTTCTTTAACAGCACAGGCCAGGGTCAAATACAAGGTGATGGAAGGAGACTAGACTTCGGGTGATAAGCACCCAATGGAGAGTACAGACGTCGTATTATAGTTGCACACCTGAAATTTATATAATGTTGTTAACCAATGTTACCCCAATAAATTAAAGAAAGAAAAAAGAAAAAAGTACAGGCCCAACATAACTCCTCACAACTGTTAGTGCTGCTCTGAGCAAGTGCATGAAACATTATCCAAATTTTGGGTTATTTTCTAGACTCCACATCTGTGCAGAGAATGCCACACAATTTTAATGTCACTAGAGACTCTGGATGACCCCTCATTGGCTGCCTGGTGTATGTGGGACTGCGGGGGAGCGCGGGGGGCGCAGGGGGGGCCACCGCCGACACGCTGCACTCACGTCCCAGCCCGTGCAGGCCGCTACCTGTTACAGAAGTAGACAGCATTGGCGGGGTTCAGCTCAATGGCTTTCCCGTAGAAGTGCACGGCGGCCTCGAAGTTCTCCACTTTCATCTGCTCGTTTCCTAGAGGAAGAACAGAACGCACACCTGCTGTTCGCATGGCACCCAAAGGGTCTGAGGCAGTGTTCCCAGCTCTTCCTACCAGCCTCCTAACTTGGGGGGCAGGATGCAGCACTCAGGCATGAGCAAGAGGCTGCTATTTGTGTTGAGCGCTTAAGCCAATGGTGACAGCAGCTGTCACTGCTCTGGGTGTGGTGTTCAGGACCATAAATCTCAAATACTGTCATTTTTCTGTCACCCTTCAGAAATAGCCAAGTTTTAATGAGAAGTAATTCACATACTACAAAAAGCAGCCTTTGAAATTATACAACTGAGTGGTGTTTTAATATATTTGGAGTTGTGCAACCATCACTTCTAATTCTAGAACGTTCCATCACCCCAAAAAGCAATCCTGTCTCCATCAGCAGTGACCCCATCCCCTCCCCAAGCCCGACAACCATGAACCCACTTCGTGTCTGTGGATGTGCCTGTTTGGACATTTCACGTAAACGGAATCACACACTGTGTGGCCTGTGTGTCTGGCGTCTCTCATGAGCCCCGTGTGTTCAGGTCCATCCACATCGTGGCGAGTGTCAGCGCCTCCGTCCGTTCCATGGCCGAGTAACACTCCCAAGTGTGGACGGGACACACTGTGCATGTCCACCATCTACTGATGGACACCTGGGCGGTTTATACCTTTGGATGCTGGGAATTGTGCCGCTGTGAGCAACCATGTACGAGCATCTTGTGGATGTGTTTGCACGTCTCCTGAGCACACACCTACGAGTGGAACTGCTGGGTCATGCATGTGGTCACTGTGTTGAACTGTTTCTTGAGGTGGTGACCATTTCCCACAGCAGCTGTACCACTTACATTCCCACCCATCACGTGCGAAGATCTGATTTTTCCATGTCATTGCATCCATGTTCTTAAAAGCCACCTCCCACCCAGGCCTCATCTCCAAAGGCTGGTTTGCTGCCCGCTACTCAACAGCACCCCGCCCTCAGCTGCAGAGCCAGCCGGGGACCAGCAGGCCTCCCCCGCCCCACAGCCCTGGAGGATGGAGAATCCTTTCTTACCTTCGGTTTTGAGGCGCTCGGCCTCGGCCAAGTCCTCCTCAGAAGGCGGGGTTTGCTCGGGGCTCAGGCTCTGCGGCATCTCCTGGTCCCAAAGCAAAGATGGTAGTCCCGCTGTCCCCCTCACCCTCCAAACCTGCACCTTGAACCTCCCTCCCTGTCAGGGGCCGCCCAAGGACCACTGAGCTCTGAGGGCAAAGAAGTGGGGCAGCCCAGGTGCCCAGAAAGGAGGGCTTCCACAGGTGCTCGCTACCCACGCTGCTCTTACTGCCCTGGAGGGTGATGGGGCAGCCGACCAGCTCACCTTGCAAGCAGCGGCAGCAGCTTCAAATATTTCTGGAAGAGTCTGAGGGAGTGCGAGGTCACTGTCTTCCACTGTCACCCCGAAAGCGGTCTCCAGGCACTGGATTGCCACTGTGAGGTAGACGGGCATTTTCTTCTGAGCGCACCCACATGTACGACGTGGGGCCCGGGGGGCTTGCGCTCAGTTGTCGTGGAGTGCTGGCAGAGACCTGGGCACCTTGTGCAGCGCATGCCCCAGGGCCCTGCTTGGACTCCAACCATTTCCGCAGCACAGACGAACACACCTCTAGCCCAGCAAGCGGGAAGTGCAGGGAAGACACTGTTCCTGCCCAGCGGGGTTCTTGGTGGGGTCACAATGCTGGGGCTACCTGGCTGGGGTGCTGGGGTGCTGAGACCAGCCTGGAATGCCATGTGGGGGGCAAGGTGCTAGGGACACTCTGTCAGACCTCTTGGGATTCTGGCTGGAACCCGAATCTTCATGACTGGGTTTCTTCTAGGGGCGGCACGATCCCATGTGGGACAGGGACAGCCACCTGTGCAGGGCTCCCTGCCTGCCCTCTGCCCCGACACCAGTGCCTGCCTCCACCTGAAGGAGGCCCGGCCCAATCAATGGAGGGACAGCGCGTGTGGTGGTGGGGAGCCCTGGGCTGGAACTCAGTCCTGCACCTGCCTGGGGCTCAGCGGTTTGGCCTATGAAATGAGGATGGGGACCTATGTCCATGGCTGGGCAAGTGCCCTGACCTACCACACCCACCCTGTGGTGGCAGGGAGGAGGGCACAAGGGGGCGGAGGAAAGGAGGGGGAGGGCAGAGCCTGGGGGGAGGAGGAGACAGGAAAAGGAGGGGCGAAGGAGGAGGGGAGGAGGGAAGAGTAAGCAGGAGGAGGGGTGGGGGCAGGAAGCTGGGGACTGGGGATTCTCTTCTTGGGGCAGGAGGCCCATGAGTACCTTCCAAGCTCTCCTGGGCATCAGACGAGAGTCCCCCGTGCCGCAGCTGGTCATGCAGGAAGTGGATGATGGCGAAGGCCAGGCGCTTCTTGTTATCCATCTTGAGACGGGAAGAGACGATGTCCGGACGTTTTCAGGAGCTGCAGACCCCAGCCAAGAGCATGAGGGCTGGGGCTGCCCAGACAGGACCCTGCAGGTGTCCCCCTCTCAGGCACATTGGCTAATTCTATCTGCGAGGTAAAAAGTTAACCGTCCCATTTCACAGATGAGACACTGAGGCTGTGGGGCCCAGAGCCCCTGCTCTTGGGGGTACAGGCCAGGGGAGCACCCCTCACAGTCCTGCCTCCTTGCTCTCACCAGAGGGTGACGTGGCCCTGGGCCTCTGTCATCACCCTTTCACCAGCTGGATGGGGAACACACGGGGTCTCCCCAGGGACTTGGAGAGCCACCCTGCATGGCTGGAGCCCTGCAGTTCTGTGAACCCCAAGTTTCCAAGTCCTGATGCCTGCAAGGGACCCAAGGTGTCAGACAGGTATCACGGGGCACAGATCCCTTTCCAGGCCGCCTGAAGGCCTCCTCTGGGCTCCTCTGCAACGTTCTGTACTCTGAGGCAGACTCAGGAGTGACCCTGCCCCAAGGGACACTGGGCCACGTGTGGGGACATCTGTGGTTGTCAAGACTTGGGTGCTCCTGGCATCGAGGGGGTGGGAGCCGGGGTGTTGCTGAAGGCCCCCCATAGACAGGGACAGGCTTCAGTGTCCCCAGAGCTGGGAGAACAATAAACGAGTAAGGGTTCTGCTTCCTGAGGGCCTGTGATGCGTCAGACACCTCATGTAGCACGTCTCACTCCCACCACACGGCGACCTCCCATGTTCACTGTCGCTCCCAGGTAGAGGACACAGGAGTGGGATGGGGACCCATACGCTGTCCCAAGTCCCTCACGCCCACCTGGCATGGCTGGGAGCCATGAGTGAAGCGTCCTGGCCCCCCTGAAACACCTCCAATGGGGTGAATTGTCCCAGAACCTGAGGAGCAGGCCTCCTGACCCTGCTATCATTAACTCATGGCCCCGGTCTTTCAGCCCCAGGCTTCCCAAGCTGGCTGACCGCAGGCTGGGCTGCTGCCAGCATTTGGCACCTCACAGCCGCTCGCGGGGCAAGAGCAGTCGGGGTGTGCGAGGCTGGCTGCGCTCCGAGCTGTTTCTGGTTCATGGAAAACAACATCTATCAACTGCTTCTTTAAAAAAGGAGTCAGAGAAGCCAGACACACAAGGCCACACAGTGTGTGATTCCACTTATGCCAAATGGTCTGGGACCCGGACTGGCCAGGAGACCTTGGGGGCGACACGGGGACCCACAGAGATCAAACACTGCAATAAACTTATTTCGAAGACAGTGAGGCCCTAACATGTTGGGTCATCCTTCCAGCTAGAGGGTACCAACAGCGAGCCGGCCAGGCCAGTCTGCCGGCCCCAAACCCAAGGAGACAGACGCACATGCCCCAAATGTCCAGTGTTTTTGCTTTACAGATATTTGTTCTGACAGAGAACAGCATGACTCAGAGTAGCCAAAACGTGGACACAACCTGGGCAATGCCCATCAACAGGTGAGAGGATAAATGAAATCTGGTCCATCCACACACTGGGATAGCATTCAGCCTTAGAAAGGACAGACACTGACACCTGCTACAACGTGGACGAATCCGGAGGACATTATACTCAATGAAGTAAGAGACACAGAAGGACAAACACTGTGATCCCACGCACAGGAGGTCCTCAGGGAGTCAGATTCAGAGACAGAGAGTAGATGGTGGGGCCAGGGCCTGGGGAGGGGAGGGGAGTGAGTGTTTAATGGGGACACAGTGTCAGTTTGGGGAGATGGAAAGTTCTGCAGATGATGGTGGTGATGGTGGTATGACATTGTGAGTGTACAAATTGCCACTATACTGTGCACTAAACAAGGGTTAGGATGAATTTCATGTTGTGTGTGTATTCTACTAAAATTAAAGACCCTTCTTTTCCTCCCTTTGGGATGTAACCCTCTGAGATCCTGGGACCCGGACTGTTTTACAGTCTGTTCTAAATCAGGGGTCAAATGTCACATCAGGGCAGCCACCTGCTTAGCGCAGAATGGCTTCTGTATTCTTCTGTTATGCAAGTGCCTACATGACACCTTTCATGTTGCCTTCTTGGCTTCGATGTTTGCTGACCCCTTCTCCTTAAATCACTGTGGTGGCAAGCTGAACGGAGATGTGCCAGGGCCGTACAGAAGGGTCAAAGGTTCAGACAGGTGGCCAGGCAAGTTCATAGGCTGAGCAGCTGGCCTCTGCCTCAGTGTTCCAGACACCACTCTGGACCTTCTGGAGTCAGCATTGGTTCACATGAGGTTCCCACTGGGCTTGGTGGTGTATGTATGTGTGTGTGTAAAGGGTCTGCTTCTCCTCCCGGGAAATCTGATTTTTAGCATAACTTTCCTGTCCCCGGGACAAAGCTGGCACTGCAGGGGGTGACCACCGAGGGGTTCGCTGAGGGCTTAGGAAACAGAAAGACAAAGTCACACTCATTTCTGGCATGCCTTCAGTTCTTCCAATGCCCCTGGCCCTTTGTACCTCAGGACCTTTGCTCATGCTGCCCCCACCTGTCCTAACCCCACTGAACTAATTTGAGGCAACTCTCTTTCCCTGGTCTAAGCTCTCACTGCCTGCCTTGCAGGTTTCTCCTGGTCTATGGATGTGTTCTCCTCCCAAGTGTCAGCCTCCCCAATGTGACATACAGAGTGTCAACAAGTCAGGGCCCCCCTGAAGCCTGCCCCCCCCCCCCCAGCCAGGGAGGACAAGGTCTGAAGTCATAATGCCTTAGATTTAGCCATTTCTGCCTGAGGCTAGCTGCATGTCACCTTCCTTGTCCCTGTGTCACATCTGAAAGAATCCAAGTCGATACCCTCACTCTCCTCTTCTATAAAATGGGGTAACAGAGACATCTTCACAGGCTGTTGTGAAAATTCAGTGACCTAATGCAGGGTTTCCCCACCCAGACCGTCGACGTGTGGTTCATTTCTCTTCTGTGTGAGGACTGTCCTGTGCTGCAGGGTGTTTAACATCATCCCTGGCAGCCGCCTAACGTCCCCTGGGAGCAGGGGGTGGGAGGCAGGATCACCCCCCATGAGACCCTTTGGGTTAAGTGATTCCACTGACCCTCAGGACCACCTGACTGAGGTCCCAGGAGGCTGCACACTCTTAATACACAGCCTGAGTGGGAGGGGGGAAGGGGTGACTCACAGACGCTGGGGTCACCCTGGGTTACACCACGTGACCTTGGGGGACTTATTTTGCTGTCTCCTGTGAGCAGGGATCAAATTCAATATTTTTCCAAATAATTAATGCAGCATCTCTCCGTTCAGCACTGCTATTACTGGGGCTGGGTCACTGTGGGGGGCCATCAAGGGCACTGGGGGGGGCTGGGCAGCATCCCTGGCCACAGCCACTCGATGCCAGGAGCACCCCTCCAGTGGTGACAATCACAGATGTCCCTAGACATGGCCAAAACTCCCCTAGCTGAAAATCACGGATAGATACTAAGTGGAAAAATAAAGGCTCTAGGTCAGCATAAGTCAGATTTTTCTGGTCAAATGACTTTGCTGCAAACTTGCAGATCTGTTTGCTGAGCCTTTGGTTTGAGAAGCGCAGAAAAGGGCCTGTGGGTCCAGAGCAGAGGGTCTGGCACAGGCGGTCCTTAAAAACCGCTGCTTCTCCTCGCTCTTGACCGAGAGGGTAGGACAGGGAACAGTTTGCCCATCTGACTTTAATGCACGGCTTTTGAGACGACAAACTTTCTGCTGCTCAGAGCTGGGCCCAGCCTGACACTGTGACAGCTCTTTTGCTTGCTGGCTGCTAGGCACCCGGTGTCTCTGGAACAATCACAACTTGTACGGCTTTGGCTGCTGGACAACACTCTCAAGGCCTACTCTCTCTCTGAACAGTGCGGCCTGTATGAGCTCTCAGAAGGCCCCCCACGGCGCGGGGTGCATGAAGGAGCCTGGCGAGTGTGCACTGATGCTGGGGGTGAGGGCAGGGGTCCTGGGCACAGCCCCTCTTTGGCGCCTTCAGAATCCCTTCCAGCTGTCGGTCCACCTTTCCATTTTATCATTGAAAAACAAAGAAACAAACAAAACAACACCAGCCTCTATTCATTTCCCTGCCCAGGACTGAAAGGGAAAAAGGGCACATCTTACTGAAAATGAGCAACCAGACCCTCACACCGCAAGAAGAAGCACCTGCTTTCGGAAGGAGGCCCACCACTTCCATGGGCACTCTGCCCCTCCACCAGGCATTCCACAGCTCCGGTCACAGACACAGGTGTCTGCAAGCTGGTGCCATGTTTCTCCCTTCTATCCTAGAACCCCTCTTGTATCCAAGAAGGGCTGCCCCCAAACTAGAACCCGGGTTCCAGCCCACCCCCCAAAGCCCAGCCCTGTTTTCTTCAAAAATGCCACCAGAATGTCCTGCACACTCAACAAATCCTCAACAGCTCCCTGAAACGTCACGTGTGTGCACACGGCCCCTCACCACGGGTGTGTCACCCACTGGGCCTAATCTGAACCCTCTGTGCTCCACACAAACTGACTGCTCGCCTTTCCTCTGACCCACTGGGGAAACTCTTATTCTTTCTTCCACACTAAGCTAAAGTCACTATCTCAGACAGAGTCTGGACACCTTCTTTTTCCAGCAAAGGCCAAGTACGATTCCCACCTCTGGTCCAGCACCTCCTAAAAGGCTCTAGGACAGTTTCCTGGCCTGTCTTACCCCAGTGGACTATGGGCCATTGGACAGATCATCTGCCCTTGAACCCCAGCACTTGGGGGCATTTCATCCATATGGACTCAAGAGAACGTGACGTCACTGTTAAATGCAGAACCACACAACCAGGTTCCCCGCAGAGGTCATGCTCTTTGGGACTTGGTTTCCTCATTAGATCTTCAGTCAGAGCATTTCCTAACTCAGCCAGCATTGGGATTTGGCAGAAAAAATGCAGGATAGAGTAAGACTACAGCTCTCGCCCTGGGGCAGAGCTTAACTTCATTTACAGTCACTCACCCTTCCAGAAGACTGAATTGTAAACCTCAGGTGAAATCCTTGGAGTCCCAAGGACCTTCCAGGCACTGAGCTAAGTGCTGCACATGCAATGGCTTATTTCAGGAGCTAGCAAACTTTTTCTGAAAAGGGCCAGAGTAAATTCCTTCAACTGCCCAGGCCACAGGGTCTCTGTGGCAAAGATTCAACACTACTAATACAATGTAAAAGCAGCCACAGCTAAAGCCTATGCGATTGGGTGTGGCTCTATCCATAAAACTTCATTTACAAAAACAAGCTGCAGCTGGACTTGCTCCCCTGACCAGTTTGCTGGATGCCTGGGTTGCTTTGTCTAATCCCCATCCCACAGAAGGGAAAACTGAGGCTTAGATGATAGGTTGCCTCTCAAGGTCACCCAGCTAAGTCACAAATCAGTTTTGAACCCAGGCAGTCTGAATTGTAGCTTAAACGCCACAGCTTAAACGCCAAAGTACCCTTTCCTCTCCCCACAAAAACGGTGCACACACAAAACCTTGCACATGATTTCTTGTGCCTCCTCTCTCAAAACCCTTCTCAAGCTCTTGCTGGTGAAGAACCAGTGGTATAGAGTAGGATTTAACTTTGGGACTGCTGACATTTGGGACTGACCATTCTCTGGGGAGCCGTCCTGGGCACTGTGGGGGTGTTGAGCAGCACCCCTGGCGCCCACCCACTCAGTGCCAGCAACACACCCCATTCATGACAACCATGGATGCCTTTATTGCCCAGTGTCCGCTCTGGTGGACAAAACCACTGGTCTAGGGAGAGGAAAAACAGACTAGCCATTCTCCAATGAGCTCTTAACAAGCACCAGGAACCTGATTAAAAAATGTTCTAGGTGTATCTAACCTGACAATAACCCTAGCAGGCATCTATTTCTACAGCCCCTCTAGCAGAAGAATGGTGCTACTCAGAAAGAGAAAGCGACTTGCCCAAGCTTACACAGCCAGCGGGAGGCGGTGGAGCTGGTCCTCCAGCCCGGATTTCTCCCGCCCCGCGTCCAGCGTGCAGAAGAGTCTCAGTGTAAATAAGAGGCTGCCGATCCCTCTGTGCTCTCACTTTGCGCGGCGCTCGGTGGCTTTACCCCCCTCCCCGCCGTCCCGAACCCCCCAAGGCGGTGACTGTGACGAAGCCCGTTTTACAGAGGGGAAAACTGAGACTCTGAGAAGTCAAGAGGGTGGCCCAGATCACCCAGATGGAGAGCGGCGGCGCTGGGACAGGAGCCCCGACCTGAGCCCCACGAATGGGGGGCCCCCCAATTGAAAGGGGCTGTTTCCCGACAGCAGCGGACACCCATAGTGCTACCACTACATGTGGGCGCTCTTACTTCCCGTTGTCCACCCACGGGCCTGAGAACTAGCATTTCCCGCGCCTGGGGTGCCGAGGACGAAGGCCAGGGCTGGCAAGGGCCTGCCCGACGCCACCCAGCCTCAGTTTCCCCTCCGTGCCGCCCACTCACGCAGCACACTGTTGTGGATCGCGGCGACCCCAGCCTCAGCCCGCCCTCCCCTTACGGAGCCCAAAGCCCCGGGAGCCCCGAGCCGCGGACCCCAGGCTCGCCTGGCTCAGCCCCGTGCCCACCGACTCACCTCTCAGGCCGCCGAACCCCGACCCACCGACGGCTGCGCCTGCGCACCGCAGCGGCGCCCAACCCCGCCCCCCCAGGCGCGACGCCTGCGCGGAAAGAGCCTCCTCGCGCGCGGGCTGTCATTTGCGCAAGCGCGTTAATTATCCAGGTGGGCGTGGGGGGAAGTGACGAAGTTAGAGGCGGGAACGAGCTGGTCGTTAGGGCAACTGACCTCTGCGACCCAATGAAGGCCGGAAATCGAGAGTGATTCGTCCTCTACAGAGAGCGGTGCATGGTGGGATAGTGGCGGATTTCTCCGTGGTCGCGGAGCGGGTCACGAGGCGCCGAGCTGGCCACGTGGTACAGCAACATTTGGGTCTCGGGAGCCTAATTGGACGCAGGCGCTCTGTGAATGCGAGCAACTGATATCCACTATCTTTGTTCATTTATTCATCCACCCATTTACCCACGAATGCATTGTTTTATTCATTCAATCCATAAGTTGTAAAGGAATAGAGATTGTTCACTGCAGGTGCCTCATAGTCAACAAATAGTCATTGCAAAACACGTCTAAAGACCAGCAGTGTTCACTCTCATTACCTTGTATTGGGGTAGACGGATTATAGAATAGTAAACTAGTATATAAATGAATAAATTTCACTTAATGGGCAAGCGCTGTGAAGAGAAAATGGGGTGTTGTGCTTGTGATTGGGGAGGTCAGTTGGCTGGGATGGTTCGGGAGAGCCTCTCTTCTTTTAACCGGATATGAGGACAAACACTCCACGCACGGGGAACAGTGGACAAGAAGACTGACATGGAATTAAGCTTGGTGTACTTGCTAGAGGGTACGTGATGAGAAATACCCTAGGATGGCCCGGAACTGCCTACCACTGATGTCAAAGTTGCCCGAAGAGTTCTGCCAATTCACGTTTATATTGAAAACGTATGCACGTTTAACGCCCTGGATTATTTTAATTTCTTTTGCAGAAATGAAGGAGGTGGGTTTGTTTTGGAAGTTTAGTTCTAGTAAATTTTTCTTTCTGGGTACTTTAGACGGTTTAAGGTTTTGTTTGTTTTAACAGCACTGTTCCGAAACACCTATTTGAAGTTCTGGATCCGTTTACTGAAGCTTTCTCGAGCATACTTAATTGCTTACGTTTCTGTTTTTTGTTTTGTTTTGTTTTTGTTTTTTTTAGGGTAGAAAGGAGACAAATACAAATTAATACGGGGACTAGAAGCCCAGGCGGAGGACGGGCAGACAAAACCACAGATTCGGAGGTTGGGAGGGACTAGCTGACGCGTGGATTTCCACGGAAACGCCCCTCCACCGAGTCTCCTCCCCCTTGAGCTGAGACCAATGACAGTCAGGGAGGGCTGCGGCGTGCCCAGTGTGAATGTTGTCGCGCGCGTGCGCCCTGCCCTCGGTCGCGAGCGCACGCGCTCTCCCAGCGTTCAGTGGGCACGCGGGCGGCGGGCGCCTAGGTGGAGAAGGCAGTGCCTACGGCTGCTGAGCGGACGGAGGCTGCTGTCGCGGCAGCTGAGGCGACCCGACGCGCACCAGGTGGAGGGAGAGGCCGCTGGTGCACACCCGCCCGCCATGAAACCCCCCGCAGGTACCGGCTGCCCCTCGGTACATTCCCGCTCGCCGGACCCCGGCGCCCCTTGCACCCTCGTGCCTCTCGGAGTCGCGACTTGGAGCTAAGAGCGGAGCCAAATGTGACCGGGGGGTGAACGGGACCCTGGCGGGGGCGGGAATCGGCTATCCCGGGGCCCCGTCTTCTCCACGGCAGAATGAATGAACTAGCTTTTCCAGCGTTTCACTCATTCTGCCAACTGCACCTCGCTTCTGCCAAGGACGGGTCGGGCCCTGGGGGGGTTTCGGGGGAAGACCATGAGTTCTAGATGAAGTTCCAGAGCCAGAGACAGTCGTTGAACAAGCAGAGAAGCAAGGGAGAGCTTTAGAGAGTGGTCGGTGCCAGGGTTGGTGGCTCTTCTTTAGAGAGGGCAGTCCTGGAGGGCTTCTGGGAGGAGGTGGCATTTCAGCCTGGACTGGATGGGGACATGCAGCTGTGCCGCCAAGACCTGGGGAGGAGCGTCGGGGTGGTGGTAACCATGAGGGCAAAGGCTGGTAGGCAGGAACCGGTAACGCGTTTGGAGAGTAAGTCATTCTGGCTAGACCACAACTTTTAAAGGCAAATGTGCGCTAAGGAAGGGTTTTCATTAGGAGAGTGATGTGACTTGTTTACTGTATTTTAGAAAATCGCTCAGGTTGTTGTGTGGTGTCTCCTGGAATTTTCTCTTGCCCGCCTGTCCTCCCCCAGTTCTTTCTCCAGCCCATTGCCGTAATGATAATTGTATTAATAATAGTAATTACAACTAGGGTTATGGAGGACTCAGGAAGGCAGGAATGTTGTCTGCCTTGTTTGCTGCAAGATTGTTAGCTTGGAGACCCAGCACAGAGGTGGTAATCAGTCAGTAAGTGTTTATGGAATGAATAGGTCTGCTCCAATTTTTCAAATCCTACCTCCTCCAGAAGGTTTTTCTGATACTTTCGGCTCATGTGGATCTATCACCTTTCTGAGCCCCTGGAACCCTTCTTTACCACGAGATACAGACCCGCAGTCCCTTTTCGGTAGTTCTGAAATCCAAAATACTCTGCAAACAAAAGATTTTTCTCTAACTTCACAGCAGCCATTTGGCCAGAAAATCTGACCTGTGCCGACTTGAAAGCCTTTTTCCCCCCTCTTAGTGTATATCAGTGGTCCTCAGCCGGGGTGATTGTGCCACCCCGGGGGACACTGGGCCATGCGTGGGGACATCTGTGGTTGTCACCACTGGTGAGGGACAGGCATGCTGCTCAGCACCCACCCTACCAGCCCCCAGTGTTAAACACCTGCCCTGGAGACATCACACACAGGTCCGAGGCAGCAGCGCCTCGCAGACACCTTCAGTGTTCCCAAGAGTAGGAGGCCAGAACACCTTGGGCTCTGCTCAACTCCTGCGGTGCCAGAGGAGAAAGGGAGGTACAGCTGGGTGTTTCCTGCAGCAGCCCCCTCTTAGTTATTACGCGTTCTACACCACTCTGTTCATGAACACAAGTTAGCCCAGGTGTACCCACTCCAGACCTACCGGTGCCATAGGAATGCTGTGGAAGGGTGGGCCTCTGAGCAAGGAATGTGGAAAGGAAGACTGGCGGGGTAGGGCCTCAGGGCGGAGGGAATAAACTGCAGGAGGGCTCCGGAGACTGAAACAGGCCAGTGTGACAGGGCATAGAGCAACTGGCAAAACCAGCTGGCCAAACCTGCCGTACAGGACGCAGTAGAGTCTAGACAACATAGATGAGGAATCAGCAAACTGGTCAATAAGGGGCCACGTGATTTAGACTTGGCGGCCACACGCCACCTCCCGTGTGAGGTTCCTTTTAGCTCCTGGGCTATACAAAGACAGATAGGCCCTGGTCTGCCAGCCCGTGGTGTAGACTGATAAAGGGTTTGAACTTGACTCCTCAGTGCAGGGTGGAGCCCTGGGAAGGAGATAGGAAGACCTGACAAGCAAACGTGCAGATTTACAAAGGTGGAGTGAGTACAGTACACCACTTCATAGCGGGGGGGGGTGGACTCAAACTGGGCATGAGCCCCACTGCTGCCCCTTGCTGGCTGTGGGATCATCGTGGAGGGAGACTTGAACGCTCCAGATCTCAGGATTCCCACGCACCAAACAGGCAACTGGGATGCAGAGTACAGACCAGTCTGAGAATTCAGTGAGGGGACGAGCACAAAACATCTTATGCTCTGAACCCCACGTGGAAGTTGTCAAGTGATCGTATAGTATGGATCACAGTCTCTTGTCCCGAAGCTCTCGGGGCTAGGGATGTTTCCGTCATCAGGATGTCCCCCTATTTTAGACAGGTGATACAATACAAATGTGCTGTCACATCCAGGGAGGTCAGGGGTTGCACCCTGTCATCACATTCTTTGAGTGAAAAGCAGGAATACATCAAATGTCCACCTTGCCACTGCTGACACGGGCTGGGTCGTCTCGGGAGAGGGGAGGGGAAGCGTCCTGGGCACTGGGGTGCTCACCGGCATCCCTGCTCCCGCCTCCTCAGTGCAGTAGAATCACTCCCCAGTTGTGACAACCACTTCCCCAGACATCATCCAGTGTCCAATGGGGAGCAGAGTCACCTGCTCATCTGTTGGGGGACATGGTGGTCCTCTCCCTCTGCTCTCCAGTTACTCTGACCCTAATTCTGGACGTGAAGCAGACACTTGGCGTGGGGTTTTGTCTCCGGTGCAGCCTGTGCAGGAGATGCGCTGGACACGGCGGCCCCCTGCTCCGTGGTGAACTACCTGAGATGGGACCTGAGCGCCCAACAAATAGGGGAGCTCACGATGGAGCTCATGGAGCAGACCAAGCGCGTGTATGACCAGGTCGGCTCCCAGAAGTTTGAGGACGTGTCCTACGAGAGTACGCTCAAGGCACTGGCCGATGTGGAGGTGTCCTACACAGGTAAGTCCAGCACAGGATCTGGGTGGGGACCCTGACACCCACCCCCTGGGACCCGGGGTCGATGAAGGCCTCCCCAGTGATCGCGCGCCGGTGCCCATGTGCCCTGCTTCACTTGGCCACCTGACACGTTCGGTACTCACGGTGTGTCATCTGAGGACCCAGAGAGGACAGTGTGTCTAATGGCGTCCTCGTCAAGAGCCAGCTCAGGTGCCGGCCTTGAAACTGGAGCCCCTCTCACCTCTTTCTGTGTCCCAGGGGATATTTGTTTTCTCTCTGAGAATTGAACTTGGCCCCTTTGCTTTCCTTCTCCCCGTGGGCTCCCCCCGTGCTTTGGGTAACCTGATGCTGTCCCGTGTCCTTGTTGCCACCCAGCTGAATCCTCTCCTCCTTGGGGTCTGTTTGCTCCCTTTCGGAGGAGTGAGATGCTCGATCAAATAGATGGAAAACCTGCTTCCCGGAGCCCCCTCTATAGAGGTTGGTGGTATAGGGACAAGAGACTGAGAGGTCTCATGGCAGAGCACCCCAAGCCGAGGAAACCCCCTGACCCCAGAGCTCTAGCAAAAGTCATTTTCCTGGGAACCATCGAGACTCCCTGCATTCCCGCTGTGGGATTCTTGTGTGTCCCTGAGGCCTCCCCATGCCAGCGTGGCTGATGCTGAGGACTGGGTTCCGCGTCCCGCCTCTGCCTCTCCCACCCCGGCTTCAAGCAGGCAGGCCTCAGATGCCCCTCTTCTCTCTCTCAGGCTTTCGAGGGTTGAGGGATACTAATTCCCACTTCTCAGGCGTAACTCCTACCCCCACATCTGCTCCTGCAGCCTTTTTGTCTATCTCTGTTCAGTAGCCCGGGCGATTTTAAAGAAAACTAAAATTGGCTTATGGTCCTTCCTTCTGCCAGGCCTTTAGCCAGACTCCTGGATGTGGCCTTTGGTGCTCTGCATTGTTGGCCTCCCTCACCCTCCCTGGGCTGTCTGCCCGGCCACGTGACCTTGCACTGGCTCACTCCTTCCTCTCTCAGCCTGGAGTTCTTCTCACCCTCTGCTTTGCTGGATGTCAGGCTGCTGGGTGATCATAAGAGCCCCTCCCTGGGCCCCTTCTTCCCATGCCAGCTGCCTGGATTAAACCCTCATTCCAAACTGTTTTGATGTCATACTCAGGGCAGTTACCACTGCTTGTCAGCCTGCAAATCCCAAACCCAGAGGGTGGCTCTGTCCTTTTTGCTGCTCCCCTTGGGCAGCCAGCATGAGGCTGGCCCAGAGCCCCACTATGTTTAATACAAGTCCGCTGAGCGGGTCCGTCCTTGTCCCTCTCTCAGAGGTCTCCATGGTGTATAGTTAGACACACCCAGAGCTGGGGACATTGCATTGGCTCAGAACGATGGAAGCGCCGTTTGAATTTAGGTCTCCCGATGCAAAGCATATCCTTTTTTTAAACCTCTTTGTTGAGGTATAATTCACATACCTGCGATTCATCCACTTACAGCATAGGTTCCAGTGGTTTTTATTATATTCGCAGTATTGTCCAACTGTCACCAGTGTCTAATTTTAGAATATTTTTTCACCCCTAAAAGAAGCCCCATGCCCCCCCACAACCATGAACTCACTTCCTGTCTGTGGAAGTACCTGTTCTAGACATTTCATCTAAATGGAATTACATACTGTGTGGCCTTTTGTGACTAGTGTTTCTCACTCAGTGTCACATTTTCAAGGTCTGTCCACATTGTAGCAAGTGTCTGTGCCTCACTCCTTTTTTTTTTTTTTTTAAGATTTTTATTTTTATTTTTATTGGGGAAGGGGAACAGGACTTTATTGGGGAACAGTGTGTTTTACCCAGGACCCATCAGCTCCAAATCAAGTTGTTGGCCTTTTCAATCTTAGTTGTGGAGGGCGCAGCTCACCTCCAAATCCAGTTGCCGTTGTTCAATCTTAGTTGCAGGGGACCATCCCTTGTGGGAATCGAACCGGCAACCTTGTGGTTGAGAGGACGCGCTCCAACCAACTGAGCCATCCGGGAGCTCAGCGGCAGCTCATTGTCTTCATTCTCTCTGCGGAGGGCAGAGGGCACAGCTCGCTGGCTCAAGTGGGAATCAAATCCGCAACCCTGTTGCCCAGAGCTCACACTCTAACCACCTGAGCCACCTGTCCGCCCCCACTGTGCCTCACTCCTTTTTAAAATAATTTATTTTTTCACATTATGGTAAAATATATATAACAAAATTTATCATTTTAAGCATTTTGAGTGCACAGCTCAGTGCATTACGTACATTCACATGGTTGTGCAGCCGTCCCCACCATCATCTCTAGAACTTTCCATCTCCCCAAACTGACACCCTGTCCCCATGAAACACTCACTCCCCTCCCCTCCCCCAGCCCCTGGCCCCACCACCTACTTCCTGTCTCTGTGAATCTGACTCCTCCGGGGGCCTCCTGAGTGTAGTCACACAGTGTTTGTCCTTCTGGATCTGGCTGATGTCACTGAGCATCACGTCCTCCCAGTTTGTCCACGCTGTAATGAGTGTCAGCGCCCCACTCCTGTCTTGGCTGAGTATCACTCCAGTGTGTGGCTGGACACGTTTGTGTATCTGTCATCGGTCAGTGGACGTTTGGGTTTTTTCCACTATGTAGTTATTACGAATCCTTCTGCTGCAAATGTGTGTCCTCAGGTTTCTTTGTGTTTTCATTTGGCATGGGTGGACACCGAGCAGTGGAGTTGCCGGGTCACGTGGGTCTGTGTTAAAGCTTATGCTCGTACGGCCTCCCCCTCTTCCTCTGTTTAACAAAGTGATGTGCTTTGTCAATCACAAAATCGTGTAGGAATTTAAAATACAGCCATCAGCAGCTGTGGCTCTTTCTCTAGAGTGGAGTCCCTTTAGCTTCTCTTGGTCTTGTTCTCTGTTACGGTCCTTCTTAGCTTAGAGTGTTATGAGCTGAATCTGTTTCCATTTGGACTGCGGTCCTCGAGGAAGGGGTGACAGCGCTCATTCCTTTATGCCGGTGCCCAGCCCAGGCTCCGGCGTGGAGAATGCTCACTGAATGAATCAATAAGTGTGGCTGAGTTGGCAGCCTGGGTGTGAGGGGGCACTGGCCACTGTGCACGCGGGGCTCCCTTTCACCCGTGTCCCGTGGTCTCGTTCCAGTCCAGAGGAACATCCTTGACTTCCCCCAGCACGTTTCTCCGTGCAAGGCCATCCGGACAGCCAGCACAGAGGCGGACAAGAAGCTGTCTGAGTTTGACGTGGAGATGAGCATGCGGCAGGACGTGTACCGGAGGATCGTGTGGCTGCAGGTGAGGACGCAGCGAGGACACAGCCCCTGGCCCACGGGAGGCAGGAAGCCGGGCACAGCGGTCTCTGCATGGGCACCTTGCAGAGGACGGGGCCATTCTGTCCCCCAGACTAAAAGGCAGAACGCTGGAGAGAGTTCTGGGGGTGGGCGGCGGGATTGCTGCGTAGCAGTGAAAAGGGTCTTGACGCTACTGAGCTGTGCACTTGGAAATGGTTCCGGTAGAAAATTTTGTGGTATGTCTGTTTCACCACAAAAAGTTATTTTTACAAATGACAAAAGATCAATGGAGAGGAATGAGAAGGCTTTCGTTTTTCCCCACCCACCACGCCATTTCCCTTTCCCAACCTTCCTGGGTGTTACCGAGGGATCATGTCCTGCCTCCTGTGTGAGGCGAGCGGGATTGAGTGACCGCGCTGGGTGACACAGCACCAGTGTGGGTCCCGCCTCTAGTCGATGCTTGTTGGGGTGAGTGGGGACCTTTGCTGCTGAAGATGGAGGGCTCGTGTTGCGGATGAAGACGCTCTCGTGCCTCTTGTTCATTCCTTCCAACGTGCTGACGTGTCTGCCTCTGGCTGAGACACGCTCTGTGTGCTTTGGCTCAGGTAGTATTGTTTTTAACTCAAATTGTTATGGAGACAATTATAGTTTCACCTGTGGTGTGAGAAACGATTCAGAGGTCCCGTCTACACTTTGCCTCGTTTCCCCACTGGAAGCTTTTGGCACAGGCAAAGTCAGCCTTACAGCCACTTGGCTCTCTGGGAAGCGTTGGTTGCTGTAGGCCCTTTGGGCTGGTCCCCGCAGGCTCCGCCAGTAAGGGAACGTTTGGGGACGGCTTCTGTGGATGCAGATCTTCCTTCTCTGGGGTAGATGCCCAGGAGGGCGAGTGCTGAGTCAGACAGCTGTTGTATGCTTCACTTTTTTAAGAAAACACCAAGCTGCTTTCCAGCGCTGCTGTACCATTTCACCCTCAGCGACGTCTGAGCGATCTGCTCTCTGCCGCCTCCCAGCATTCGGCAGTCTCATGGCTTTTCACTCTAAACAGAACTTGGGTTTTCTTATTCCAGGAGAAAGTTCAGAAGGACTCACTGAGACCTGAGGCAACACGGTACCTGGAGCGACTGATTAAGCTTGGCCGCAGGAATGGGCTGCACCTGCCCGAGGAAACGCAGGAAGTGAGTGCGGGCTCTCGGGGCGGCCCGACCTTTGGCCTGAGGCCGTCTGTCTGTGGCCCCTGTGACGGGAGGTCTGTCCAGAGCCGCTTGCTTTCCACACCTGCTCAGCCCTCCATCCTCAGGGCCCCAGTGCTCCCTCAGCTGAGGAGAGGGCAGGACGCTCAGTCACCCTCATGTCCCTCTTCCTTCCGTCGTCCCCATGACTGGGTGCGGTAGCATTAAGGAAAAACTCACCACTCCTGTATCCCCACCCGCAGTGCTGTGCTGTGCCTCGGCTTGCTTCTGACCCCAGACGTGTGGGGACTCCACATAAATGGACTCCGCCACGGGCTGGCCTGCACTTTAGTTCAGTTCTGACACCATCTCCCTGGGAATGGCACCAGCTCCACAGGCCCAGGGCTCAGCTCCACAAGGCTGTCCCCACTTCATACTCCAAGTCCAGGGTGGCTCCTGTGCTTCTCACCAACTGGCTCAAAGTCACAGGTTCCCACGACACCTTCTCCTCGGGTCAGTTAATTGGCTGGACAGGCTCAGAGCTCAGAGACACGTGTTACTAGGCTACCCATTTAGTGCAAAAGGTTATAAGTCAGGAACAGTGGATGGAAGAGATGGGGGACAAGGGATGGGAGGGGCCTGGAGCTTCTGTGCCCTCCGTGGTGCCTCCTCTCCCCACATCTGCACGTGTTCACCAACCCCAGAAGCTGCCCAGACCCAGCTTTGCATTTTGGGGAGGCTTCATTACATCGGTGCACTGCTTAAATCACTGATCATTGGGAACCGATTCAGTGTCCACCATGTACCCACTCCTCTCGCTGGAGGTGGGGGGGTGGCTGGGCCTGAAAATTTGCCCCATCCTATGGGTCTAGAGCTTTCCAAAAGCCGCCTCATTCACACAGACACAGATGTGGTTACCAGGTGCTCTTGTCAGCTTTGTCCCCCTGGAACTGCTTCAGTTGCTTTTGCACTTAGCAGATTCCAAGGGCTTTAGAAGCTGTGTGCCAGGGATGGGGGCCAAGACGAAATAGACATTTCTTACTGTGTCACAGAATCATAGATAGTGCCCTGTCTTCTAGTGGGGAACTGAGGCTGGCAGGGTGCCGGCTCTGGGTGCTGTGGTTGACAAGTGTGGGGCCCGCGCAGCCTGCTGTGCCAGGCGGCCCCCGGGCTCCCGACCGACTCTCCCTCGGTCCGCCCAGGTGCTTTCTTCCTTTGCGCTGCCGCGTCTCACCCCCTCAACCAGTCTTGGGTCGGTCTTTAACCCTTTCTAAAAGCCAGATTGACCCTGAAAGGACGAAATAGAGCTCTGTTAGGATTTCCAAAAACTCAGGCTGCGGGCTCGGGGGTGACTCCACAAAGCTCTGGGCTGGGGCCCCCAGACCGTGAGGCTGCTCGGCAGGCAGGCGCTCGGGCCACAGACCTGCCCTTCCCACCTTGCTCCTCTTCAGTGGGGGTCCCGACCCCAGGGGCCCCACCGGCAGTGCTCCCCTCCTCAGGACTCCTTTCTCCTGCAGAAAATCAAAGGCATCAAGAAGAAGCTGAGTCTGCTGTGCATCGACTTCAATAAGAACCTGAACGAGGACACAACCTTCCTGCCCTTTACACGGGAGCAGCTAGGTACGTGGTGGCTCTGCAGGAAGGGGACCCTGGCCCTGTGTCCCCTGCGGAGGCCAGGCATTGTATCCTACCACCCTGGGCCGGGGCGATTTTGCATTTGGCATGCTCGGCGTTTTGGAGCCTGAGGTTCTAGATCCTTCTTGGGGAGGGCTGTAGTCTTCACTGAGATGCTGCCCCAATGGGAGATGTCCTGGGTCACTGGCAGGAGCCTGGGCAAGGATGTGGGGGCTGTGGCACAGCCGTAGTTCCCCCTGAGTCAGCCAGACATCCCCTCAGATCCGTACCCACCCCCACAATGCTTTCTTACTTTTAAAAAGCTTATAAAATGAAGGGGAGACACTGAATCAGCGGTTCCCAGGCATTTTGGAGTTAGGGCCTAGTCGTCCTTTCTCGTTTCCTCACTTTCCCCCTTTATTCTGAAGTTTCACATCTGTAGGAACGTTGCATGAATGGTGCTAGGATTGGGACGTTCTGCATCCTCAGTGCAGATTTCACACTCTTGAAGCAGGGCAGCAAATTCAGGAGCCATGGTCCAGAGTGCAGATAGGTTTTCCCACGTCACCTGTCCCCAAGGTGCCCTCCAAGCCCAGATTCAATTAGGGATCGCAATCACATTCAGTTTCCGTGTCTTGCTTGGCAGGCTCCTTTCCTGTCGAACAGTTCCTTGGCCTTTCACAAATTTCCCTTCTTTCCTGACACTGACAGTTTATTTTTAATATCATTTTTTTTAATTGGGGAAGGGGAACAGGACTTTATTGGGGAATAGTGTGTACTTCCAGGACTTTTTTCCAAGTCAAGTTGTCGTCCTTTCAGTCTTAGTTGTGGAGGGCCCAGCTCAGCTTCAGGTCCCGTTTCTAGTTGCAGGGGGCGCTGCCCACCATCCCTTGCGGGAGTCTAACCGGCAACCTTGTGGTTGAGAGGATGCACTCCAACCAGCTGAGCCATCCGGGAGCTCAGCGGCAGCTCAGCTCAAGGTGCCGTGTTTAATCTTAGTTGCAGGGGGCGCTGCCCACCATCCTTTGAGGGACTCGAGGAATTGAACTGGCAACCTTGTGATTGAGAGCCCACTGGCCCCTGTGGGAATCGAACAGGCAGCCTTTGGAGTTAGGAGCGCGGAGCTCCAATCGCCTGAGCCACCAGGCCGGCCCCTGACACTGACAGTTTTGAAAACTCCAGACCAGTGTCTGTGCTGCAAGCTGTGAGGGGCTCCAATGAGGCTGCATATTTTCCCCAGCCTGTGTAAGGCAGTGCGGTGTCCTGTTACGTGAGATAGGCTCTGGGACTCCAATAGCCTTTGCCTTGGGGGCAGCTAGGATGCAGGGAATGCAGGGCCCTTGTCACTGAGGCCTCTCAGGGTGGCTGCACCACAGAGACACCACAGTTTTCGTGAGCAAGTGCTTACATATTCCTCACCTCCATGCTCTGCTGCCCCCATTCTCGTTCAGTCCCCCCCGTGTCCTGGGCAGCAAGTCCCATTATGTGTCTCTCAACATTTAAGGACAGTCACCATGTTTCCTGGCCAAAGAGGGATCCGGGGTGTCTGGAATCAGCGGAAGAATCTGCTCACTCTCACTGTCTGTGGACCTGCTTTGCGGTCCGTTTGTCCAGCCTGAGGGCCTTCTGTGTCGGCCTGGCCGGCCTAGCCGCATCTCGCTGGGGTGGCTGTGGTGGCAGTGGCCGGGACCTGTCTGGAGGTCCTGCTAAGCAAGATTGCGGCACTTGACTTTTTTCTGGTTGCAGAAGAAATACTTGGTGTTCTTTTACATAAACATAGACAGTGTGCCTCTCTTTTTATATGTATCTTTTTCCCTGAATCTTAACCAGTTGGCTGGGTGAGTCTCCGCCAGGCGTCTCCACTGTAACGTCACCAGGTTTCCCTTCCTGCTCAATAGTAGCTCTAGAGCAGCGTTGAGACCTGGCTCATCCCATTTCCACCCACGAGTTAGAGCACCCATGCATGACTAACTCCATTCTTTGTACCTTTGTTACTTGTTTTTCTCTTGTAAGTCAGTTTATTGATTGATTGATGTATCTATTTCAGTGTGGACCAGAGATTCTATTTTATTCAGTGGGTATAGTCCACTGCTGTCATTTATTTTGAAGGTCAGATTGTGCCCAGTTGACCTTGAGGGGCTCCTTCAAGCTTGACGTGTCCTGTCTTTGAGCTCCTTTTTGACACAGGGATGCTCCAGGTCCATTCCGTCCTTTTCCCCACGAGGCAGGAGCCCCCAGATGTGCTCAGTACAATGCAGTGCACCCAGATCTCTGTCATGGGAGGACGGGTCAGGAGCAGGGGACCGGGGGGCGGCCATCACAGTAGTGGGGGCTGCCGGGATGGGGTAGGGGTGCTGCCCAGCGGGGGCGCAGTCAGCTGCCGGGTGGGGTGTGTCTGCCATGGTGCCATTTGCCGAGAAAGGATGCAGGAGGAGACGGCAGCCCCGGGAAGCCCATGTCATTCAAGCATCCAGCAAATGTAGCTTTTCCTCCCTGCGGGAGTCCTGATGCAGATGGTAGCAGATTTCTGAGATGGGAGAGTCCTCGATATCTTTCCTTTGGGGTTCATGGGGGTGGTGAGAAGCCGGAGTCCCAGAGTATGGAGGGGAGGCCGCACCTGTCACTCCCTGCCAGCTCCCGTTCCTAGCCCACCCCTCCTGCCTCGTCTGTGTGTTGGTCTTTAAAAGCCCCCCTGATTTCGTTCCCAACAGGAGGGCTCCCCGAGGACTTCCTGAACTCTCTGGAAAAGACTGAGGATGAGAAGTTCAAAGTCACCCTCAAGTACCCTCACTATTTTCCCCTCCTGAAGAAATGCCACGTGCCCGAGACCAGAAGGAAGGTGGAGGAGGCGTTCAATTGTCGCTGCAAGGAGGTGAGAAGGCCGTGTCTGGTGTGGGGGCCACCCATGGAACTGTCTTGCCTGGAACTGGGAGGTGTCAGGCCCGTCCTGTCTGCTCAGTGCTGGTGTGAGTCACCCAGTGTCTGCTGGCTCAGGTCCAGTGACTGGCGAGGCCCCGTGAGCCTGGTTGCCCCTGGACATCTCCCCATCGGGTCTGCCTCTGTGTCGGGGCCGTGCAGAGTGGGGGTTGGAGGCTCTACCTCGTCATCCCCTTGTCCTCGCTCCTGTCCTGGCCCGGACTTAAGCCCTGGGCAGAGCGGGGCTGGGCAGATTCTAGGTCCCCGGGCACACGGTGTGGTGGTTGGCACTGCTGGCCACCAGCCCCAAGCTCTCAGTCTGACTGAAAATTCTTCACTTGACTTCCCGTTGTAATTTGGTTTCCTGTGGACCAGTTGTGCCGGAGGGAGCGCTCCGTTCTGCTCTGAACCGGCCTGTCTCCTTGTAAATAAATCCAATGAGTTTCATTTTGTGCTGGCACCACGAGCTTAGTTGGCTGCGTCGACTGCTCAGAGGTGCCTGTGGTGATGGGGTGCAGTCTTGAGCCCGGGCCAGGCCCTGCGAGGTAGGGGCAACCCAGTGCATAGTGCCCCCCAAGGCCGTCCTGGAGAGCCCCTACTCCCTCACTGCTTCACACCCTTTGTGGTTCCAGAAAGGACATGAGGGCTTATAAAGCCCCACATGTCATGTAGGACCAAGTGCATAGAAATCCGGGCCACGAGCCGGAGGGAGGGAAAGCAGATGCAGCTGGCTGAGTCCTGACTTTCCAGAATGGGCAACGGGGCCCGAGCAGCCCCACAGCTGCTGAGACCCGTGAGGGAGCGGGCTGCTGGCTTGGGAGCCGGGGGTGGGTGGGCGGTAGCACCCATCACCCACAAGCCTGGTCACTCGTCGGTTCCAGGAGAACTGTGCCATCCTCAGGGAGCTGGTGACCCTGCGGGCCCAGAAGTCCCGCCTGCTGGGATTCAGCACGCACGCCGACTACGTCCTGGAGATGAACATGGCCAAGACCAGCCAGGCGGTGGCCACTTTCCTAGGTAGCCCAGCTTTCCTCCAGCTCCACCTCCTGGGTTCCGGGAGCCGTTACGGGACTGTTCTTGACTGTGACGTGCTGGTACCTGTGGGGGCCCTGTTCTGTCCACCCTCAGGTGGGCATTCTCATGCCTGCCCTGACCCCTTTTTTTGGCCTGAGGGACTCTAATCTAATGGCTGAGCGTTAGGGCTCCGAGGCGAGGCCTGAGACCGGCCCAGCCCTGCACTACCCGGCATGAGGCTCTGGTCAAGCATCTCCATGTCTGGCTTTCATTTCCTCTTGGTGAAAATGAGACCACTGACCCCTCCCAGGGCTGCTCTGAGTTGACACAGTGCTGGCCTTGGTCAGGCCGTCAGCTCAGTCCTGTCCTTTCCACATGGGGCACCGGAGCCCAGACGTGCACGGCCGGAGAAAGCCAAGGCCACTGTTTTGGATTTGGTCGTGGGGGGGTGAGCACAGTGGCTTTGGGGTGCCCGCTGCGGGAGATAGCCTTTTCTGTCCCCTCTGTCCTCCCAGACGAGCTGGCCCAGAAGCTGAAGCCCCTGGGGGAGCAAGAGCGGGCAGTGATCCTGGAGCTGAAGAAGGCCGAGTGTGAGGCACGGGGCCTGGACTTCGACGGCCGCATCAACGCCTGGGACATGCGTTACTACATGAACCAGGTGGAAGAGACGCGCTACAGCGTGGACCAGAACCTGCTCAAGGAGTACTTCCCCATGCAGGTGGTCACCAGGGGGCTGCTGGGCATCTACCAGGAGCTGCTCGGGCTGACCTTTGACCTGGAGGAGCACGCCACCGTGTGGCACGAAGACGTGAAGCTGTACTCAGTGAGGGACGCAGCCTCGGGGACGGTCATTGGGAAGTTCTACCTGGACCTGTACCCCCGGTGCGTGGGAGCTGGGGCGGGAGAGGAGCCCATCTCTGAGCCTTAGCCTTCTCCCCTGTGAAATGGGAATGTGTGTCAGGCACTGCACAGGGCAGGGTGAGGGGCCAGGAGTGGTCACAGCATTTGGGGAGGTGGGTGCGCGTCCCTCTGCTGAGAACCTTTCAGTGTGCAGCTGCCTCGGTTGGCAGGTGGCTGGTGGGGGGACGCAGGGTCAGTCACTGGCAGTGTCACTCTGTGCCAGTCAACAAGCAAAGTGAACTCCCAGCCGGGTCTGACCTGCCTCCCTCCCCCCAGGGAAGGCAAGTACGGGCATGCGGCCTGCTTTGGCCTGCAGCCAGGCTGCCTGCGGCAGGACGGGAGCCGCCAGATGGCCATCGCAGCCATGGTGGCCAACTTCACCAAGCCCACCCCAGACGCCCCCTCTCTGCTGCAGCACGATGAGGTGGAGACCTACTTCCATGAGTTTGGACACGTGATGCACCAGCTCTGCTCTCAGGTGGGCGTGGGGGCTGGCTGGGTGGGAGGGTGGGCTGCCCCACCCGCCGCCTGGTGGTTAGTGGGTCTGGAGGCAGGTTCCTCCATGTTGGATTCTTCACGTGACCTTACCATGGACACAGAACACTCATATCAGTTTCCATCACAAAGTTCCGCAGACTGGGTGCTTAAACAACAGATACTTCTGTCTCCAAGTTCTGGAGGCTGAAATCCACGATCCAGGTTCTGGCAGGGCTGGTTTATCCTGTGGCTTCTCTCCTTGACCTGTAGACGCCATCTTCTCCCTGTGTCCTCACAGGGTCGTTCCTCTGTGTACGTCTGTGTCCTAATCCCTTAAGAGGACACCAGTCAGATCGGATTAGGACCCACCCTGTGACTTCATTTAATCTACTCTGACAAATCCAGATCCCGTCTCCAAATCCAGTTACATTCTCAGGTCCTGAGGATCAGGACTGCAGCATGGGGACCTGCAGGGGACACAGTTCAGCCCATAGTAGTTCTCAGAGAGCTGTTGGATTAGTGAAGGGGACGTGTGTGCAACATGCTTAGAAAGGAGCTTGTGCAGGCCCCCACCTGTTAGCTCATGGTCAGAAACGGTGTGCGATCCAGTGAAAGCCAGCTGTGGCGGCCAGAGCACAGACATAGGTCCCGGCTCTGGACCCAGGGAGCACTCACTGAGCCCAGTGAGGAGGTCGAGGGTGCTCTCCCTCTGGAGATACAAAGACTCAGGGAGTTGAAGCCACTTCCCCAGGCAGGTCTCAGTGGCAGAGACAGGATTCAGCCGCGTTCTGTAGGCCCCCAGCCTGGTGTCCAGGCCACAGGAGACCAGCTGTACATGAACATTCATTCTCTGGCCCTCTTTCTCACACACGGCCAAGCCGCTGTCCTGATGGCGAGGATGTGCCTAGAGGCTGAATGGGAGCTTGTGGAAACTGGGTGCTCAGGGATTTTTAGTCAGTTCGCCACACTGGGCAGCTGTTACCACTGTCCAATTCTGGAATATTCCATCACCTCCAAAAAATTCTTCCTGCCCCTTAGCAGTCACAGCTTACTCTCTCTACCTCCTCCCCAGACCCCAAAACTACTAACCCACGTCCTGTCTGTGGATGTGCCTGTTCTGGACATTTCACATACATGGAATCACACACTGTGTGGCCTGTGTGGCCAGTTTCTCTCAGCACCGTGTGTTCAAGGTCCATCCTCGTTGTGGTGAGTGTCAGCGCCTCCCTCTTTTTCTCGACCGAGTGACACTCCCAGTTGTGGACAGGCCACTTAGAGGTGTTTTTTGATGAGAAGTGTTTGACTTTGATGAAGTTCAGTCTATTAAAACTTATCTTTCATAGTTTGCACTTTTTTATGTCCTGTTGGAGAAATCGTTTCCTAACCCAGGGCACTAAGATTTTCTCCTAATTTCTTTTTCTGGAAGTTTTAGCTCTTCATTTTAGTCTGTCATCCGTTGTGAGAGCTCAGCGGCAGCTCAGCTCAAGGTGCCGTGTTCAATCTTAGTTGCAGGGGGCGCTGCCCACCATCCCTTTCAGGACTCGAGGAGTCGAACCGGCATCCTTGTGGTTGAGAGCCCACTGGCCCACGTGGGAATCGAACTGACAGCCTTTGGAGTTAGGAGCACGGAGCTCCAACCACCTGAGCCACTGGGCTGGCCCTCTTCAGGTCTTTCCTGATAGTCGATTCTCATTATTTGTAGCACTTCTGTTTTATGAAGTCTCCAAGAACACCAAGTTAGCGGGCACTGAGCCCCTGCTCCTGGGAAAAATGCAGGGTGTGATCCCTGTGAGCCTCTGCTCCCACCACTTTCCTTAACCGAGCAGTACGTTGTGTGTCATATGCTGTTTAGCCCCCTTGTGTGATAAATGTTGTTGCTTCATGTCCAACAGCGCTTAACTCAGGTCTGAATGAAGCTTCTCTAACACATATTTGCTCCGTGAGGCACATCTCAGCCTTCTAGTGCTTGGAAGCACCAGCCAGCATCTCCGCACCACGCTTGGGGGCCACTTTGAACAGCAAAATTACCCGCAAAACCACAAATGTGCAAAAAAACCCCAGGGCACTCAATAGACTGTGTGAAGGCTACCTGTTACAGTCTGAGCTGAGACCAGGAGGCAGGGCGTTAGAGGACCAGGAGAGCGCCGCAGAGGTTGGATCAGGGATTACAAATAAGTTTTAGCGCATCGTAGTTCACAAATACGGAGTCTACGAATAAGGACTGGCTGTGTGGCCTCTCCCGGTTCCCACACTTTACTCTGGCCCTAAAGGACGAGCCCAAGGTTACGGTGCAGCCTGCTTGGCTGATCAGCTGCCAGACCTGTGTTCTAGCTGTGCTGTTTTCAGGAAACTTTCAGACACACCATAGTGGACAAAATGCAGTGCATATTCCAATGTCTGTCATCCATATTCCACCGTTTCCAGGCCTTAGCCTTTCTGGGTGTGGGGCTTTTGGGGAGTATTGGCTTCATGGCTGGGGGAGGGGAATGTGGTTGACCAGTGGGACACAGGTGCTCTCTGCCTCCCAGTGTGTCCTGGGCTGAGACAGCCTGTCCAGCAGCTGTCCAGGGAGCCTTAATTGTCCCCATCCGCGACCAGGTGTCATGGTCTGGGGGGAGGAAGGGCCCAAGCCCTGGATGTCACCCCCCTGCCCGAGTGTGTGTCATGGACCTGTGTGCCCAGGTCAGGCTGGGTGGGCAGGAGCTGGCCCCGCGGGCCCCATATCCTGGGCTCTGCCTCACTCCTGCAGGCAGAGTTTGCCATGTTCAGTGGGACGCACGTGGAGCGTGACTTCGTGGAGGCGCCTTCGCAGATGCTGGAGAACTGGGTGTGGGAGACGGAGCCACTGCTCAGAATGTCCCAGCACTACAGGACGGGCAGCGCCATCCCCCAGGAGCTGCTCGAGAAGCTCATCAGGTCCCGGCAGGCTAACACAGGTGGCCGCCCCCTGCCCTGCCCTGCCCTGCCGGGGAGTCTCTGCGAGGCTGGGAAGGGAGGGGGTCCCTGGTGCCCATGCTGCCTTGTGTGCCCTCGGGGATCTCTGGCCCACTTGGCTGCAGAGCCAGCTCCCATCTCCTTCCCCCCCCCAGGTCTTTTCAACCTGCGTCAGATCGTTCTGGCCAAGGTGGACCAGGCTTTGCACACACAGACGGCCGCAGACCCAGCCGAGGAGTATGCCCGCCTCTGCCAGGAGGTCCTTGGCGTGCCGGCCACACCAGGTAGCCGCTCACATTCCGGGCCCCCTAGAAGTGGGGGGGTCTCTGTCACTCTCTGGGTCAAAAGACCTAGTGCCATGTGAAGGGAGTTGGGCCAGTGCATGGGTTTGGCTGACCTGAGGACCCGGCAGCCTCTGGCCTCACTTTGGGGACCCAGGTCTTTGGCTCTGGCTGCGGAGCCACCGGGCAGTTGGGCAGTTGGGCAGTTGGTTGGTGTGAGTGGTTCCACCCCTGCCGGCAGGCCTACCACTTGCAGGGCTGTGCATGCCACTTCCACGCCTAGCCTCACACCCTTCCGCGGGGCACCCTCCCACACTTTGCTTTGTGAGAAGCCTGGGAGGCACAGAAGGAGTGATCTCGTACCCTGCAGATGACAAGTACATGAGGTTTTGACGTGTGGCCTCTGAATGTGCACGTGCGCACATCGGCACAGACACGATTGGTACGTGTGCGTGAAGGTGATCAGGATTCAACATGGGTCGTGTCGCACTGATTTACTGTTTCATGAGCATTTGAAAAACCCTTCAAAAAGTGTGTTAACCGACGCATGTTGTCGTGTGGGCGAGCCTTGACTTACCCTGGGGTCTCCCAACATGGGACCCTGGTGCTGAGGGGGCAGCAGCGTTGTTGAAAATGTTTAGGGTGAACCCTAAGCAGGTCACAGGCAAAGGCTGATGGAGCCTCCCTAACCCTGCTTTCTGGAAGTGTTGGGCCAGTTCCCCCCTTCCGGGTGGGGGTGTCAGATGGGGCTGCTTCGAAGCCCCCTCATGAGGCAGAGACCGAGAGGCCAGGCCAGGGTGCAGCGAGAGCCTTCCGTGTCTGCCCAGGGACCAACATGCCTGCGACCTTCGGCCACCTGGCGGGCGGCTACGATGCGCAGTACTATGGCTACCTGTGGAGCGAGGTGTTCTCCATGGACATGTTCCACACGCGTTTTAAGCAGGAGGGCGTCCTTAACGGCAAGGTGAGCTAGGGCTGGCTTTCGAGGGGTGCTCTCCACTGCCCAGCACCGGGAACAGCCATCCTTTGCCTCCCCCAGCCCTGCAGGCTCCACCCGATACCCCAACACCCCATGCTGGGCTCAGTCAGCTTCCCAGCCCTTTGTTCAGTCACAGCAGAGGCTCGGCCGCCCCGTCCTGAAGGACGGGGTTCCTGAACACACGCTCACTCAGACCCCGTCCCTTGTGATGCTGACGCAGGTGCCCACGGGCCCTCTGGGAGTGGGAGGGACACTTGAGCCTTCTGGAGGGGTGGGGAGACCCTCGTCCAGCCCTGCCTCTGCCCCTTGGCAGGTTGGCATGGACTACAGAAGCTGCATCCTGAAACCCGGCGGCTCCCAGGATGCCAGTGTCATGCTGAAGCTCTTCCTGGGCCGTGACCCCAAGCAGGACGCCTTCCTCCTGAGTAAAGGCCTGCAGGTGGAGAGCAGTGAGCCGCTGGCCTGCTGACGCGCCGTGGTTGTGACGGTCCTGGATGGGGGCTCCGGCTCCTGTGCCCTGGTGCCTTAGCTCCCAGCCTGGAAACGGCACAGGAGACGGCGGCCTCCAGCTCTGCATCCAGGGAGGGTGGGGCAGGGTGAGGACAGCGGCTGCTCTCCCTGATCATTTCTCAGCCGGTGGCCGGCCTGGACTGAAGAGCGCTCGTCCTCGAGATGTCTGGAGAGCGCTTGTGTCCTGCAGGGCTGCCTCTCTGTTGCACTAACATAGCCCCTTCCTGGGGAGTTGTCTTGGTAAGGGACGGGTTTGTCTTTGAAATGCAGCCATTAAAAAACAAGGAAAAGGAGAGAGACTGCTGGCCTGGTCTCTGATGCCTGTCCCTTCTGCTGCAGGATAGTCGAAGGCTGGTTGTCACATTTGGGCTCGGGTTCTGATGCTCCCGCTGAGCCCTGAATTTGGCCATGAGCCCTCAGGCTGGGGATGCAGGCTCTCTGAGGTGCTGGAGCATTCTGGACTGTGACCCGCGGGGGTGGCTGGGAGACGGCTGAGCTCTTCGAGTCACTGCAACTGGGGTGCTGCGGTCTTTCACCCAGAGGTCTTTCGTGCCAACCCTTCACCCAGGATTCTGGGAAAATCTCCTCCCTGTGCAGCACTGGCCGATGTGAGGCCACGGCCGCCTACCCTCTGTCCAGGGGTCGGTGTGGGCCTCCTGGTTCCCTGGCCAAAGTCTGGGAATGTGGTTTGACGAGAGCTAGGTTCTGACTAAGGAGCTGCTGGGAGCCCACTGGGAATTTTCTTGTCCTCGTGACCTTGGGGACTAAAGGCAGATGGAGTCTGTCCTGCTTGGAGCTCAGCTCCCTCTGGCAATATGGCAAAGTCTGGGCCTCAGCAGAGGGACAGCATTCCTGGGCCCTCTAGTAGTGATAATTTTGGGAAAAGGTCGTCCTCTGCTACTTGAGCAGGATGGGTAGGTGACTCCTTCATTTGGTCTGGACAGTCCCTTCTCTTCCCTGGGCTTTGAGCTCCTTGGGGGCCTGCTTCCTGCCCTGAATCGCTCCTTCCAGTCTTTGTCCCTACAAAGAGTCAGTGGAGCAAAGGACCAAGCAGAACCCTGATCCTTCTCCCTGAGGGCCAGGTGGCCTGTCCTCATTGGGGACAACTGCCCACCCTTCACCAGCCTATCCTCACCAGCTTTGGGCCAGTCCTGCTGTGGGCCTCGCTGTGAGGACCCCTTACGTAGACACAGCTCAGAGCTCCCTGTGCCATGTCTGTGTCTTTTAAACTCTGAGGCAAGGGGGTGAGTATTCTCACGGCTGGTTTTGTCCAGAATTGGTGGGCACCGTGTGGCCGGGAGGGCAGTGCCTAGAAGGCAGAGGTTGAGACCGGCATCTGGGCAGCTGCTGCTTATGCTTGAAATACCTGGGGCTTAAAAGGCAAAAACGGCAGAACAAACCACCTGGGCTTCCATCCGGGCACTTCTTGATGGATAGAGGGGCTGTGTTGGGGGCTGGGGGCTCCTTCCCCTGCACTGGGCTCCCAGGTGCCTGCTGCCTGGTCCCCATGCAATATAGAGGTGTTTGGGCCCCCTCAGCTGTGCACTAGGTAGTCAGGGGAGCCCCGAGTAGGAAGGTGGGGTTGAGCCTCCTTGCTCTGGGCCTCTGGCCCAGACCAAGTGCCCTGCTGAAGACCTTGCCCCAGCCCTCACGTAAGTCCCCAGAGGCCTATGCTGAGCTCAGGCTCCCCAGCCCCCACGTCCTGCTTCTCTGTGGGTATCCAAAGACTTGAAATAGGGACACAGGTTCTGGGTCAAGACCCTTTTCCCCACAGAGACTGTCATTCTCTGAGCCCCCAGAGGGTGGCAGGGACAGTGGGCATGGGGGCCCCTGCGGGTGTCTGGTTGCCCTGGCAACCAGAACAGCCACGGCCTCACTTAGAATGTTCTTATTTCTCCCAGCCACTCCAGGCCTGTAAATGTTTGGTCCCGGAGACTGAACTGATGGCTCTGATCCCAGGGACACTGGCCTGTGCCTGGAGCAGGAAGGGAACAGCTGTACAGCTGTCGCCATTGTCACCCTGAGGCTGAGGGGGGACCCCCAGGGGCCTGTTGCACTGCTGGTGTCTTGGATCCCCCACCCTGTCCCCACTGGTGTTCTGATGGCTGGGAGGATAGCCTGGAGTTAGGGTCCCTGCCAACCCGAGTTGCCATTTCCCTCACACCCCCGTTGCTCCCCTGTGAAGGAAAATAGGAATATTCTAAAGATAAAAGGGCGGAGTGTGTGTTTTGAGATGTTTGTGACATTTCTGTCCAAACTCGCTCGTTGGGTTTTGATGACACCTGAATGCAGAGGGGTGGGGGGCACTTGTGCAGCCCCCTGGGGCTCCTCCAGGGGCTCGGCTGCTGACTGCACACCTCTGCCCCTCTCTGTGCCAGTCATGCCTACTTCTCAGCTCTCATGTCCGCTCAGCATCCAGCCCCGTCACGGTCAGGACGCTGGTGGCCTTGAGCAGCCTCAGTTGTCACCCCTGAAGGGGGTGGGCCAGTGGGACATTACAGGACTAACAGGCTGAGGGGGCCCCCAGCGCTCGGGGTTTGGCACACACCATTTCGTCCTCACTCTCCCTGTGGGGTTGTCACAGGTGGTCCACTTCAGGGTCAGGGCCAGCGGTTACGCCTTCCCAGTGTCCTCATCCAACTGCCCGCTCCAGCCAGCAGCCTGGCAGGAGATGGTCAGGTGGGACCTCCCTGGTGAGGACAGCTCGGCCCCTGGCATGGGGACGTCATCTTGTGAGACTTGAGATCAATCCAGATGTTATCCGGTGGCATGGGGAGTGGGTTCAGCCTGGTCTGGGTGGCAGGGGTCTGGGTTCAAGCCTCAGGGTACACTGTTGGGGCCCTGGGATGGGCTTCCAGCAGGAGCTGGGTGGGCCCAGTGGGAGCCTATGTGGCTTCCTGTGGCACCGAGCTCACCTTGGCCTCGTAGAGCCGTAGGGCAGTGCCATGCTGTCGTCCTCGCATCCCGATCTTCCTGTGAGCATTGCATGCCGTCCTGCCCTCTGCAGCCCACCAGGCCGGGGCTCCACTCAGTCCCAGAGGAGGTCACGTGCCTGGGTGATGGCAGGTGGTGGGGTCCGTCTCCCTGGCCACAAGAGTTCAGTCACAAGTAGACAAATAGTGTATTCTTGGCCGGCACTGTCGGGACTGTGACTTCTGTTGCAACTTCAGGAAAAGAAGTTCTTTTTTCCTAGACTTCAAACTGGGGCATATAAACTGGCAGGCAAGCAAGCCTGCCAAAACAGCCGCCCAAGGAAGGAGGCCAGTCAGGCCAGAGGAGATGGAGCTACGCACGGCCTCCCGGGCGCTGTGTGCACCTGATCCACGTCCGTCCCCGGATGGCACAGTTAGGAGCCCCCAGATCCCTTTTCTGCTCAAGACTGAACAGCAACCGGAGTTCTGCCCTTAACCTTGTCCCTGCTGACCCCAGCTGAGATAGGTGGGAGCTGAAAGCAGGCTTGTTAGGACAAACTGCTCTCTCGGAGCCTCCAAGGGCTTTCCCTGGGGTGACTATCTTGGATTGGGGTGACATTGAGGTAATCAGGGCTGGGGGAGGGCACAGGGATACTGGGGATGGTGGTGTCTGTTCTGGTCTAGGAGGGACTTAGTGCTCCCTAAGGTGGGCCCTCACCTTTCTCAGTCTGGGGACACAGGACAGGACTGTGACAGTCAGGATCCTGGCTGGGCCGGGAGCCCAGGGCCCCTCATTCATGCTGAGTCGAAGGATCTGAGAACAATGACCAGGGCTGGAAGGGGGTACGTAGATTTTTTTTTAACAGCTTTATTGAGATAAAATTTCCATAAAATGACACCTATTTAAAGGATACCACATGATAAGTTTGCCATTCGTATATATTCGTGAAACTGTCAGCACAAGCAGCGGACGTGCTGGTCACTCCCAGTTCCCTGTGCCTGCCTACAGTTCTCCCCCCAACACACACCTGTCCATCCGCTTCTGTCACTGTAGATTCGTTTGAATTTTCATAGAAATGAAGTCACAGGATGGCCTCTTTATTTGTTGGTTTGGGTCTGGTTTCTTATGCTGAGAATAACTATTTTGAGATGCGTCCATGTAGGGTCCCTTTTTCTCAACTGTATTCCATTATATGGATCTACGTTTTTTTTTCATTCATCTGGTTTGCTCTGGGGCTGCTTCCAGTTTGGGCCTATTTTGGACGTTTGTGTGGACACATGCTTTTGTCTTTATTGGACAAAGACCTAGAAGTGTGGTTTAGCTACTCCAAGCAGTGGGAGGTGTGAGTAAAGTGCGAGTTCACTTTGCTTTTGCCTGATGACAGGTGATGGTGAGCATCCTTTCACGTGTTTATTTACCATCCACGTGCCTTTGGCGGAGTGTCCATGCTCTTACCCATTTCGATATCGTAGCGGAAAGTATATGGAAAGTAAATATTTATATGTTTAAACACCACTGACAACAGCATCAGAAACATCAAGCACCTAGGAATACACTGGACAAAATATGTATAGCTACTCTTCACTGAAACTCAAAATTTATATTAAAGTGCAAAGAAGGTAGAATAGCCAAGGCAACCTTGAAGAACAGTTCATTTAGAGGACATACATTATTAGATAACAAGACTTGTAGAAAACCACAGCTTTTGGCACAAGGATGGAGCAAAAGAAACAAGTCCAGAAACAGACCTGCACGTAGCATTGTGTATTCACCACCCAAAGTCTAGTCTTCCTCCATCACCATGCCTCCCCCGCCCACCCCCTTTGCTTGCTGTCACCACCCTTCTGTTGTCTGTGTCTATGACCTTGTTGATTTGATGCATTCTGTTTCATATCCCACCTATGACTGCAGTCATGGTTCTTGTCCTTTTCTGTCTGTGTTAGAGAACTATTTAAATGCACTGCTTCTTTTCATTTCTGGTGCTACTGTCTTACTTCAGATTCTTACCCCTTCCCATCCTCCCTCTTTTGTCTATATAAAAATTAAAAACTTTTCTTTGGCAAAGATCACCATACACAAAATTAAAAGAACAAAACGAAATGTTTAATGTGATTTTAATAGGATTATGTTTGAGTCTATCGCACTGTTTATTTTCCTTTTTTTTTTTTTAAAGATTTTATTGAGGAAGGGGAACAGGACTCCACTGGGGAACAGTGTGCACCTCCAGGCCTTTCCTCAAAGTCAAGTTGTTGTCCTTTCAATCCCAGTTGTGGAGGGCGCCGTTCAGCTTCAAGTTGTCCTTTCAGTCTTAGTTGTGGAGGGCACAGCTCAGCTCCAGGTCCAGTTGCCGTTTTCTAGCTGCAGAGGGCACAGCCCACCATCCCCCGTAGGAGTCGAGGAATCCAACTGGCAACCTTGTGGTTGAGAGCCCACTGGTACATGTGGGAATCGAACCGGCAGCCTTTGGAGCCAGTAACATGGAATTCTAACCGCCTGAGCCACCGGGCCAGCCCACACTTTATTTTCTATTCACTCCAGTTTACCTGTTTCCCTCTTTTTCTGCCTTCCTTTGGGCAGAAAATTGAGTGTTTTTTTATGATTCAATTTCCTTGTTGATACATTAGCTATAACCCTTTGTTTTGCTATCTAGTTAGCCACATTAGGGATTATAATATACATGTAACTTGTCACAGTCTACCTTTACATGATATTACAGGACTCTGCGTAGAGTATAAGAACCTCACAATAGTACATTTCCCCTAACAGCCTTTACTCTTCTATGCTATTGTCATGCCTTGTTACGGATCCCTCAGTACACTGATGTTATTTCCGATTGTGTGAGGCTGAGAACTGAGGACTGGCAGTTACCAGCAGGATGAAAAGTCCTTCAGTCCTGGGTGACGAATCTGGGCAGCACCACACATCTTCCATGTCATGGGCTGAAAAAATCAGACCGACACAGTTGTCTTGGAAAATTGCTCAACACATTGTCTTAGCCTGTTTGGGCCACTCTAACAAATTACTGTAGACCAGGCAGTTTAATCAACACAATTTGTTCCTCACAGTGCTGGAGGCTGGAAGTCCCAAACTGGCACCAGCATGACCAGGTTCCGGTGGGAACCTTCTTCCAGGTTGCAAACAGCTGACTTCTCACTGCATCCTCACACAGTAAAAGGGGAGAGGGAGCCTCCCAGGGTCCTATTTATAAGGATGCTATCCCGTCACGGGGCCTCCACCCTCATGACCTAATCACCCCCAACACCCCACCTCCTAACACCATCACATTGGAGATTAGGAGTTCAATTTAGGATTTGAGGGGAGCACAGACATCCAGTCCACACCCACATCGTGTTTATTGTTGAGCTGGCTTGGGCCATACGGTACCCAACTTCATCCAACTCTCCGAAACTTCTACCTGATGTTTCTCCTGTTATTCAGAGCCCTTTGAGACGTGACTCCCAATCTAGGCTTGAAACAAGTCAGAGGTAGCTCTGGAGAAAGATCGTAGTCCATTTTGCCTGAGCACCTGTTGATTATATGGCAAAGTCACAGTCATGACATTTATAATTATATATCACATAAAAGACCATCTCAAGTGCCAAGAGGTTGTACTGGAGGGTGCACTGTCAGCATTGTCCCCGGAGGACCCCATTTCTTGTCTAACAGAAGACACGCGGCGGAGGGCGTGGGCTAGTGCATGCGCGGCACTATATAGAAAAAAGAGTGGGAAAGGTAAATAGTATATGGAGAGAGAGAACATATATAGTTTGGATAAATATATAATTTATTATATACTTACAATTTATCAAGAACTTGTTAGATGATTACATTTTACTATATTGTATTTAATTATATCACATATCATATTAAGAATATATATTACTTTATATATAATATGCTAACATACTAATTATGGTAGTTTTACTTTAATACAACATTATTAATATACATACATTAACGTTACTAATAATCATCAAACCAATTTTACTAAGAATAAAGTGGGTTACATGGTTTTATAATTTTTAAATAGTACTAATCATGATTATTTTAATGGAAAATCTCTCTATGTCAGGCATCCTGCTAAGCGCCGCCGGTATGTTCTCGTACTTTGTCCCCCTTCAGCAGAGGCGGAGCCTGAACGTCGGCCGGGCTGTGCGCAGCCGCAGAAGGCAGCTCCGTCCCGCGTGACGCCGCCCGCCCTGAGGGGGCGCCGCGACCGGAAGCAGCCCCGCGCGGGCGCCTGCCGGGAATTGTAGTTCGCCGCCTCGTGGTCGGCCGGCGTCCTGCCGAGTACGCGCTGGGCGCGCGGCCCCGGACAGCTAGCGGTCGGCTGGGGGCGTGCGTCCCCGCGCTGCGGGGCGGGGAGGTGACGGGTCCCCAGAACTCGCTGCACAGACTTCCCCGCGGCGAGCTCGGCAGAGCCGGGTGGCGCCCGATCGCTGCGCAATAAGTGCCACCTACACCCACACCTGGGGCCGCAGCGCCGGGATACCCGCGAGCGGGCCACGCAGCCGTAAGTGGCCGGCGGCTATTCGGACCTCGAGCCTGGCTCCGCGTGGGACGTTAGGCGGACGGGATGGGGGTGTCGGAGGGGAGGCCATGGGTGCGTGCGCCTGCTGTCACTCTGCAGGGGACAGAGGAGAGTCGTGCCGGGCAGTTTGCCCAAGGCCGCCCAGCACTCAGGGTGGCCACGTCTGGCCTGCAGCCTGAGGAAAGCCCCCGGGTGACAGACGTGAGGGCTCCCCCCGGTAGGAAGCGCATGGAACTCCCCGAGGCAGAACATCGAAGGCAAATGGAAACCCGTTTGCTCGAAAGGCAGAGGGCCCGGGACGCCCGGACTTCAGAAGGTAGTCACTCGGGCTCCTAGAGCAAGGCCAGCGGTGTGCACGTGACGGTGATGCTGCCCCTGGGAGACTGTGTCTGGGGACACCTGTGGTTGTCACCTGGGGTGCTGCTGGCATCGAGTGTGTGGGGGCAGGGAGGCCGCTCAGCCCCCCAGTGCACAGGGGGCTCCAAGTGCCCGTGCACAGTGCCCGGGGGAGACCGGGCCCCGCACCCCAGCACCGCGAGTCGGGGATACCCCGGGACCACTCCATTTACGCCCAGACTCCTCCTGCCGACGGAGGAGCTGATGGAGCTGACGGGGAGCTCACATGCCCTCCCCTTCTGTGGGAGGAAATCCTCACCCGCCTACCTAGTGAGGAAAGGATGAGTTTCCGCGGTTTGAACATTGAAAGGGAAGATCCGGAGCCCGTTGCCACACACGTGGGTGAATAAGGGGCGCTGAGGGGGTCGCTGACATCAACCACCGGGGAGGAGCGTCCCGTGACCCCCGCGAGAGTGGGAGAGTTGGTCTGGAAATGCTAGGAAGGGGCTGGAGGTCCTGGGTCCCTTGCCACGAGTTGCAGTGTGAAGTCCCAAGAGCAAAGAGGGAGCCCCTTGCAGTACGGGGTCAGGTTGTAACACACACACACACACACACACACACACACACACACACACACGCCCCGGAACAAAGACCACAGGCTGCGGGGCTTAAAACAACAGACATTTACTCATATCCGGAGGTCAGAAGTCGGAGATCAAAGGCTGGTTTCCCGAGGCCTCCCTCCTGGGGTGTAGATGGCTGTCTTCTCCCTGTGTCCTCACGTGGCTGTCCCTCTGTGTGTATGTATGTGTCCTACTCTCTGATAAGGACACCAGTCATACCGGATTAGGGACCACCTCAATGACCTCATTTTACCTTAATTATCTCTTTAAAGACCTCCATGTCCAAGCACAGCCATATTCTGAGGTCCTGGGGGGGTCAGGGCTTCAACATGTGAGTTTTTTGTGTGTAGGGGAGCACAATGTAGCCCGTACTAGAAATACTGTGTATCTGCTTATATACAGCATATCTGTGAAGTACATCTGTGCTTTACACATAAAAAGAACAAGTTTTATTTTCCTCTTTCTTACCCTCCAAGAACACATTTGTAGTACCCTCTTGGGACTGCATCCCCAAATGTTAATATTTATACTTTTTATTCCCATTCCCTACCCCCCGCCCCTTGGGCAACCATCCGCTTGTTCTCTGCATCTATGGGTCTGTTTCTGTTTTGTTTGTTCTTTTATTTTGTTCTTTAGATTCCACATATAAGTGAGATCATATGGTATTTGTCTTTCTCTGTCTGACTTATTTCACTTGGCACAGTACACTGTAGGTCCATTCATGGTGTCGCAAATGGCAATAATTTCATTCTTTTTCATGGCCAAGTCATACTTCACTGTATATATACCACCTCTTCTTTATCCAGTTGGTTACTGATGGGCACTGAGGTTGCTTCCATATCATGGCTGTTGTAAATAATGCTGCACTGAACATAAGGCTGCATAGATCTTTTCAGTGTTTTGGATTTCTTCGGATAAACACCCAGATGCTGGGTCATACGGTAGTTCTGTTTTTATTTTTTGAGGAACCTCCATACTGTTTTCCATAGCGGCTGCACAATCTGCAAACCCACCAGCAGTGCACGAGGGTTTCCTTTTCTCCACATCCGCGCCAGCACTTGTTGTTGGTTGGTTTATTGATAACGCCATTCTGACTGGCGTGAGGTGGTATCTCATTGTGGTTTTAATGAGCATTTCTCTGATGAGTAGTGATGTTGATCATCTTTTCATATGTCTGTTGGCCGTCTGTAAGGTAGTAACATTTGTAAATGTTAATATCTTCTCATGGAACATTTATCAAAACTAAGATATTAACCGGAATGGTGGTTGCCGGGAACTGGGGGATGAGGGACGGCGAGTTGTCTATCCACAGGCCTAAAGTGTCGGTGAAAAGCCCCTGAGATTTGCTGGCCAACATTGTATCTACATGCAGCGATAGTGTATCGTCCACTTAACAACTTGTTATGAGGCATTCCTATCACGATAACGTTGGAACAACTACTACTAAGGCACTAACATGGATTCTGTACTATTAGCTAGACTACAAACGTTATTCAGATCTCACCAGATTTCCCACCCATGTCCTTTTTGTGGCCCAAGACCCCATCCAGGATCCCACTGGACATTTAGTTGTCACATCTCCTCAGGCTTCTCCAACCTGTGAGGGTTTCTCTGTCTCTCCTTGTCTCTCATGACCTTGACACTTTGGTAGAGCAGTGGCCAGGGATTGTGTTTGATGTTTTCTTATGGTTACCCTGAGGTTCTGAGTTCTAGTGAGGCATCCTCCTCACGGGCCATCAGAGGGTACCTGACTCCCTCCCAGATCACTGGTGATATTAACCCTGATCGCCTGGTGAAGGGGGGGCCTGCCAGGAGTCTCCACTGTAAAGTGGTAGGTTAACCGTTTGCAAGGGACTTTATAGTGAAGGCATCTCCTGCTTGGTGAGAGAGGACAGAGCAGGACTGCCTCGGGTTTTCTCAGAGAACCAGAGCCGGACAGTTGTCAGAGCGGTAGGAACGGATTTAAATCAGGAGCTCCTGCAATGGAGAAAAGAAAGCTGAGTATAGATCTGGGCCCAACTCTGAGGACAGGGCACACCAGCGGGGCCTTACAGCCAAGGACAGGTGGGGTCAGTGGATGGGAAGTCGCTAAGAGGATCCGTCAGGGGGATTCTGGCTATCCCAGCTAACAGGATTCCTGCTGTGGTGGCCGGTGACATCACCTGAGGGACAGCGGGGGGTTATGAGGAATTTGTTCAGATATCCAGGGATCAGATTTGGAGGGCAGTGTGTGTGTGTGGGGTTCTCACTAAAGTGACTTAGTTCTTGCTTAAACAGGGCCATGCAGAGACGAACTCGGAAGCCCAGAGGGTGAGGCCTAGTTGAGACGATGGCTCAGAGAAGCCTGACTAAAGTCTGGTCAAGGAGAGCGCCCTGTCACCAAGCAGAGGCCCAGAGTCAGCTCTTTCCACGGAATGAACTGCACGGGTTGAACTGCATGGGTCCACTTATACACGGGATTTAAAAGTAAATGCGTGCAGTACTGTAAAAGTATTTTCTCTTCCTCCAGGAAAATCTCTTCCTGATTTTCTTAATAATATTTTCTTTTCTCTAATTTATTGTAAGAATACAATATGTAATCCATATAACACACAAAGTATGGGTTCATCGACTGCATTATCGGTAAGGCTTCTGGTCAACAGTGGGCTATTAGTAAAGTTTTGGGGGAGTCAAATGTTATGCGCAGATTTTCAACTGTGCGCAGGGCTGGCACAGGTTCTGGAGTTTGAGGACAGGCCTGGGTCTGGTTTTCACTTAGCCTCTCTCCTCCTGCAGCTCTGTCTGCCCAGAAACCTGCATTTTCCCAAGAGGCGAGGATGGCTGCTGGCTGCCTGCGCTCCTGGCCCCAGGTGAGTGGGGACTTCCTCCTTTCCTGAAAGACACCCCGTGTGTCCGGAGGGAACATACATCCCAAAAACATGGTCCCTGGTAGAGAAGGGAGCTCCTTGCATTGTGGGAAACGAGGGAGAATTCTTCAGGAGCATCTGGGTCCAGGCCCTCCTGCGTCTGTAAGCGGAGGGAGAGATGCCTTTCCCTCCAAGGGCCCCGTGCTTGTGCTTCCTTCTGAGGCCTGAGAACCTGGCACCTTTCCCCACGGAGCAGGGGTTGGGGGGTACCCAGGAAAGCACCATCCTCTTAAAAGGTATTTTTTAAGTGTGGTAAAATACACAAAACTACATTCACCCTCTCAACCATTTTTGAGTGTACCATTCAGTGGTGTTAAGTCCCCACCATCATCTCCGGAATTTTCCGTCTCCCTAAACTGACACTCCGTCCCTATTAAACACACCCCCAGTCCCTGGTACCACCATCTACTCTCTGCCTCTATGATTTTGACCCCTCTGGGGACCTCCCGTGAGTGGAATCGTACTGTATTTGTCCCTCTGTGTCTGGCTTATTTCACTCGGCATAACGTCCTTCAGGTTTGTCCACGTTATAACAGGTGTCAGAATGTCCTTCCTTGTTAAGGCTGAAACTGCCTTACGAAGGTGTGTCTATCAGGAGAAGGGTGAGGGGAGTAGCAGCTATCAGATTGGGACATCAGTCTGTCAGCTTTGGGCAGCAGCTCAGGAACGCAATTGGTCTGCATCAGAAATACAGAGCTGATCGACAGCTGGGTTTCAGGCAGTCCCCTCTGAGAACAGGCCCTTCCGCGTGGGCATTTGTAGGTGACCCAGGTGGTCCAGCCAGCCTCCGTGATGTTGTCAGTTCGGGTCCCCCAGACAGGTGTCTTAGATCTGCACTGTCCCTCAAGCCTGTACCCGCTGTTGGGTCAGTGTGGCCCCTGAGGCCGAAGCAGCCTGTGCGACACTGTCAGGTTCCTGCCTGGAGCTGCAGCAGGCAGTGAGGCTCTGAATTCAGGATTCCAAGCAGCCCACACTGTCTTTCAGCATCAGCAAAGCCAGACAGCAGGCTTGAGTCTGTCTCAGTGACCACATCGACCCACCCCAGAGGCACAGGAAGCCACCGCCTCTCTGCGGCACACATCGGAGAGCCCATTAGCAGCTCAGCTCTGCGTCTTTAGAGCACCAAATGTGTGTCTCCATCTCTTTTCATGTTGTTGTCTGGGGTTCCAGTAGGTGTGAATCATAGTAAAAGTCACATGACAGAGACTCATTTCATTGTAATATTTAGAGAGTTTTGATTTTAACCTGCCCGCCGGGCAGCTAAGAGCAAAGAAGTTGTGTTTCACTAACACTTTTTCTCCCCAGCTTTCCTTGAATGGAATGATCTCACTATTAAGAAATAATATATATTTATATCATTACAATGATAAATGTTATACATAATAACTATAAAACCATAATAGTTATAGTAATTTTATTATACATCATGTGTAATAGCCACAAAATACAAAAACCATTAAATTTTTTTCTCTTTTTATTTACTTGCACATTTACTCAAACCCTTGCAGTGAGTAGCAATTGTAGGGTTAACACCAAAGCGCCTGGGAAGAAACCGGTGAAGCTGGGTGGCCTGCCTAGGATGGAGCTTGCAGCTGCTGCTGGCCCCTAGGAAAGGCTGCTCTTTTTCTGCTATTTCTAAAATGTGCTGCCACCCTGGGGGACTAAGTTAATCTTTTTTCCTCCCTCTGGGGAATGAGCAACAGAAATGTTGAATATTTTTGGTCCACTTCAAAGCTCACCTTTGGGAATGTTGGAGACCTTTCTCTTCCCACCGGAGAAGAGGTGGCACTGTGCTTTTTGTTTTTTTTCTTAATGGCCAAAACCAGCCATGATCAGATCGAGCACACCCACTTTCCTGGAGTTGGAGTTGGGTTGCTTATTTTCAAATTCCATAGGTAGTTTTTACCTCTCACGACAGATAGCAGCCCAGCCACCAGTTCATACCACGGATGCCATGATAGCCAGCCAGGCACCAAACATTGGTCATAACCCAGCCCTTCGTCCCTCCTTTTCCGAAGCAGTGCTCTGGCCATATTATCCAGTGAGGGGCAGAGCAGCAAATCCCACTTCTTGTTTCATCTGTGTCTAGCAACACGCAAGTCCAAGTCGTGGCAGCAAAGAGAACCGGTCTTCACCAGCCTCAGGTTTGGGATGAGGGCCCCTTTGGTCACACAGGATTGCTAGGCTTGGCTTCGAGTTTCTCTGACCCTGTCAATAGCAGATGCGTCACCTACATGAACTCGCTACCACCCTCTGAGGTGGAAATGGTTCTCTCCATTGAACAGATGAGAAGGCCACGGCCTGGGATGGCCAGTGATCTAGCTGCTGTCCCATAACCGTGGAGTGCCGTAGCCACGGGGCTACAGCGTTTTGGAAAAAGCAGGGGAAGATTCTCAAGGGGAAATGTCAGACTCAGCTTTAGAAATTAGAATCCAGTTCAGTAAGAAACGGGCGTCTTATTTCCGTCAGACATGCATGCTGTGTTCACAGCGGGCCCAGGGTCTGTATGTGCCTGTGGCTGGAAGCCAAAGACAAGGACCCACAGGCACTAGTAGAGTCTGACTTCTGGGCTTCCCGCTCTCCTCCATCTGACTCTCCGGTGCCACCACCCTCACCCCCCTTCTGTGAATGTGGTGGGGGTGTCCCTTGTTGAGCAGAACCGATGTCGTCTTTTAGGCGTCAGTGACCTTCCAGGATGTGGTTGTGGACTTCTCCCGGGAAGAGTGGGCCTTGCTGGATGGTGCTCAGAGGAAGCTCTGCAGAGAAGTGATGCTGGAGACCTGCCGGCACCTGGCCTCAGTGGGTGAGACGAGCATCATTCGTGTACATGCTCGGCAGTTCACACTTGCTGAGCATCTGTGTGGCAAGAGCTGTGTTAGGAAGTGGGACTTTACTGGTGATGAGACAGCCATGGTTCTGCTCATCTGGGGGTTCCCAGTTGCTGGTTTCTCCAACACAGTGAGTAACCTGGTTTCTTCTGTACGTCAGTCCTCACTTAACATCACGGATAGATTCTTGGAACTGTGGCAAAACAATGTATAACACAAGCAGTCTTACCACATCCCTCCTGAATACAGAGTCAGGGCATTCATACTTTTTCTGCCCAAGTGAAGAGCCAGATAAAAAGAAAGTTTGTGTGGTAAAATACATACATCATAAAATTTGCCATCTTAACCATTTCTAAGTGCACAGCTCAGTGGCATTAAGTACAATCACATTGTTGTGCAGCCGTCCCCACCATCATCTTCAGAACTTTCTCATTTTCCCAAACTGACACCCTATTCCCATTATTCACTCACTGCCCTCCCCTCTCCCAACCTCTGGCCCCACCATCTCCTCTCTGTCTCTATGAATCTGACTTCTCTGGGACCTCCTCTGAGTGGGATCACACAGTGTTTGTCCTTCTGTGTTGGGCTTATTTCACTAAACATCATGTCCTCCAGGTTCGTCCATGTTGTAGCGGGTGTCAGGATTTCGTTTTTATGGCCGAGTTCTATTCCGGTGTATGGATGAATACATTTTATTTATCCGTTCATCTGTTCATGGAAACTTGGGTTGCTTCTATGTTGCTTCTGTTCATGGAAACTTGGGCTGTTGTGACTAACGTTGCTATGAACATGGCTGTGCAAACATCTCTTCGAAGCCCCGCTTTCAATTGTGTTGAGTCTACCCGGAAGTAGAATTGCTGGGTCATATTGTGACTCTGTTTAGCTTTTTGAGGACACTCCAGACTATTTTCCATTGCAGCTGCCCATTTCACATTCCCACCAGTAATGTATGAGGGTTCCAATATCTCCACATCCTCTCCAATACTTATTTTCTGTATTTTTTTCTTCTTTAAAAAAGTTACAGTCATTCCAGTAGGTATGCAGTGGTATCTCACTGTGGTCTTACTTGTATTTCCTTAGTGACTAATGACTGTTAGCATCTTTTCATGGGCTTGTTAGCCTCTTGTATGTCTTTGGGGAAATGTAAGATCCACATTTTTTAATTAGGAAAATAAAGTCTTTAGTTTGGTCAGCATGCCCTTGTCTCTTTCAGAAGCCTTGAAGAAGCAAAGTACTAATATGGTTATTGAAGATGGTACATTTTTCCCTGGCACAAACCTCTCAGCACACCAGTCTTTCCCCATGGACAGGGTGTTCACTCTTTTGGCCAGTGGTGTCTTTCCACTTGGAGCAAGGAGAAGCCATGAGGAATGGGGGAAAAGGAATTCCCCAAGCCTCTTGTTCAGGTGAGGACCAGGAAGACATGAGCCATTGCGATGGGGGCAGTGTCTTGGGAGCTGTGGTCAGAGGTCTCTCCGCAGAGGCCCCAGTTGTATAAGGAGAAGGCCCAGGTCTTTGGCACTTTCTCAGATACCTTCTGTTCACCCTCCAGCAACCTTGTCCTACCACTCTTTGGGTGCAGAGAAAAGAGCGCTCCATTTCCTTCTTGAAGCCATTCTACCTGTGTTTTTAGTTACATTTTTTCCCTCTCTCCTTTTTGCCATTCTTGTTCCCCCTTCTTTGTAGAACAATTCCTTCTACATTTACATTTTCCCATTTTCCAGAATCGTCAAACGGTTTATGCCTCATCCTGTCCTCAGCACACCAGCTTACTGATACATCTCTTGTTTTCTCATCCATCCCCCATGTTGAAAGCTGACATTTGAACATGAATCCACAGGTGCCTTGCATCTGTTGGAAGGACTTCTGTCCCCCTTGTATAAGGAGAAGACCGAGGTCCTTGGTGGCACTTTGAAAGTTAGAAGTTTTATTCTTTTCTTCCCCCCTCTTATTTCAGATTGGGAGACTAGACTGAAAAGCCAAGAATCACTTTATAAGAAGGTGGTTTTGGGGGAAGAACCATCCAGTGGTATGAATATTATAAAGCTCCCCAGAAAAGACTGTGGATATTGTCAATTTGACGAGAAACGTGAAGACCCCGAGAAACTTCTGAGTCAAATGACATACCTCCAAGTGAAGGCATTTGCTCAAGAGAAGGCTACTGCTTGGCAGGAATTTGGGGAAATCTGTAATCTGAGCTCAGACTTTGTTTCATCACAGGGAGGTGCTGTAGGAAAACACTTCTGTGACTGTGACCTTGATATTGAGAGTTTGGTAGCTGATCCATTCTTAAACCATCATCAGATGGAATATACAGACCAGAGACCCAGTGAGAGTAATGAACGTGGGAAAGACCTCAGCCAAAACAGTCTCCTTATTCAACACAAAAGAACACAAACTTCTGCATATGCAGAAAGTGGGAGGTCATTTAATCACAGTATGGCTCTTACAATACACAACAAAATTGATAAGGTGGAGAAACCCTATGAGTGTTCCCAGTGTGGGAAAGTGTTTAACCGGAGGCATTCCCTGAGTGAACATCAGAGAATTCATACAGGAGAGAGACCATACGAATGTAAGGAATGTGGGAGGGCCTTCACACACAGCTCCACCCTCACTCGGCACTTGAGAACTCATACTGGAGAGAAGCCCTACACATGCAATGAATGTCGGAAAGCCTTCAACAGGATTTCGTCTCTTACCCAACATCAGAGGATTCATACAGGGGAAAAGCCCTATAAATGCAAAGACTGTGGAAAATCCTTCTGCCAGAGTTCTTACCTGATATTGCACAAGCGAACGCATACCGGTGAGAAGCCCTATGAATGTAATGAATGTGGGAAGGCCTTCAGTGACCGCTCATCACTTAACCAGCACGAGCGAACTCACACTGGCGAGAACCCCTATGAATGTAATCAGTGTGGAAGAGCCTTCAGCCAGAGGTCCTCCCTGGTTAGGCATGAGAGAACTCACACTGGAGAGAAACCATATAACTGTAACGAATGTGGGAAAGCATTCAGCCAGAGTTCTTCCCTTATCACACACCAGAAAACTCACACTAGTCAAAAAACCTATAAAATCATTGACTGTGGGAAAGCTTTTTATCAGAGCTCCCACTTTATTGCATTTTAGAGCTTGCTTGCTGTCTTGTAAAATACTTTTTAGCACTCTACCACATGAGTGTGTTAGACTTTGCTCCTCTGATGTCCTGCTTGAAAAGAAGTAGGCTAATGCCCCATTCTTGAAGGAAAGCACTGAGGTCTAGATCTGAGAAAGGCCTTTTAATGGGGGAAGTTGCCCCACAAGCTCCACCCTCTTGGAAAAGATCAGTAAATGGGAGCACTAATACGGAGTGGGATTTTGCTAAGAATTATCATGTTAATTGAGTTGTTGAATCAAAAGGTGTGCTGTCAACTTTTTGTTTCACTCGCCAATATTTTCATTTCAATAATCTGTTTCAATATTTTCTTAATTATCCCACCCCTGTTGGTTACTTAGCAAGGTCCTCACTTGCCCTGACGTTGCATTACTATGGTGGTGTGGAGCATATGCTAAGAAAGAAAGTGCTTCGGGTGTGACATGAAAAATAGGGTGCAGAGTGGCATATGCAGTTCTATCCAGTGAAGTCAGGGTTATCTGATTGTGATTTTTCTGCCTTTTGCCATTTCATTTGCTATTGCGGGAATCATCTTGACAGTAATTAAAAATCAACACCAAGGGATACCGAGTTTTATTAATCAGTCAAGGAGGTTTGTGGATACCAAGATGATGGGAATGCAGTGCAGGAGGACTCGGGACAGGGTGAGGTGGAGCAACCTGTGGTGGCCTGGGAAAAGTCCCAACTGTAAGGTGCACTTCCCAGAGTAGAGGCCAAGAGTGCTAATACCCATCATCACCGTCCTCACCATTCCCATTGATTGGTGCTTACTGTATTACTGGCACCGCTCCAGCATTGGTGTACGTGTCTGCATTTAACTTTCCCAACAACCCCGAGAGACAGTAGCTTTTCTTATCTCCATATTACAGAAGGGGAAACAGAAATAAAGTGCCCAAAGTCACACAACTAGAATGTAGTGGAATCTGGATTTGAATTTGAGCAACCTGTAGAGCGTGGTGCTCATAATACCACGGCTGCCTATTCGATTCCCACATGGACCAGTGAGAAACAACGGCTGAGCTTGGAGCTGAGCCGCCAGCAGGCAGCCCTTTGGCTCCGTAGTTAGAGAGCAGGTTCTTGTGGCAGCAAGGTTGCCAGTTTGAGTCCCACATGGACCAATGAGAAGCAACGGCTTGAGTTTGGAACTGAGCCTCTGGTTGGTGGCCGGTTGGCTCAGTTGTTAGAGTGCAGTGCTCATAACACCAAAGTCACTGGTTCAAGTCCCCCATGGGCCAGTGGGCTGCACCCTCCCCAACTGGACTGAAAACAATGACTTGACTTGGAGCTGAGCTGCGCCCTCCACAACTAGATTGAAAAACAGTGACTTGGAGCTGATGGGTCCTGGGAAAACACTGTGTTCCCCAATATTCCCCAATAAAAAAAAATTAAAAAAGGATTTGAGCAACCTGTACAAAGACAATACAACATTTGCAAGGAGGGAAACAGCTGTGTTTTCTAAATTCTCCCTCAGAAGACATCTTACTTTCATCTGAGTTGTCCCCTTTCCCTAACAAGCTAAGAAGGAAAGTTGCCTTTCAGATCTTTCACCTAAGAGGGACCTGATCATGTGAATATGGTTGCCTTACCCTAAAGTAGAGATCCCTTATCTGGGGTCTGTGTAGACCCCACAGGGTTGATGGATGGCTTTCTTTGAGGGCTCTGCAAGCCTTGAGCTGGATGCAAAATGTGTTTTGGGGCATAGATGTGCTTTCACCATATTCTTAGGAATAGTTGACTTAGAGGTGTTATGAGTGCACTGTTTTTCAGTCTTGATCTCTCCTTCCCTCCAACAGTTATTTATATAGAACCTGAACTCTCTGTGGTGACAGGTGGCTGTATATAAGACAGACATGTATTCCAGTGGTGAAGACGCAGTGTCGCTTCATGGGCAGGTGACCTGTGTGGTCACCCAAGACTCTGCTCTCAGAAAGGTCCTTTGATTGGTTTTGACAGTCTGCAGTATCCATCTCAATATTCTTAATAATTTTGAACAAAGGGTTCCCCCTGCATTCTCATTTTGCAGTGAGCCCTGTATGTTGTGTAGCCAGAACTATGACAGATTGAGGGGCAGGAGCAGATGTTAGACAAGTAACCAAATACTTTAAATAATTACAGATTTTGGTAGATTCTTTGGACACAAAAAAATGATATTGCTATAATAGACAATAAGAGAGAGACCAAGCTCAGATAAGGCCTTTCTCAGGGTCTGAATTTAAGTTGAGATGTGCATCATTGGAGCAACAAAGATGAGGAATTTAACCAAAGGAGAGCTTCCATTTAGCTTTTTTCACACTATAGTTTTATGATCACTTAAAAAAAATAATACAATTTTATTTTGATTTCTCAGACTCAAAAGTATTTTGAGAGAGAATATATTTTTTAAATTTCTGGATATTTAAATACGTTACCTCTCTTTAAAAATGAATTCTTTTTCTTGTTTTATTGCACTGGCTTACTCCTCTAGTAGCGTGTTGATTGAGAGTGTTGAAAACAGATTTCCTTGCTTTGTTCCTGATCTTAGGGAAAAGCATTCAGTCTTCTACCGGAGAGTGTGATGTTAACTGTAGGATTTTTCATAGACGCCCTTCATCCTTACTCTTTTATTAAATATCTGCTTTTATTATGCTACAGTCTGAGAATGTGTCTACTGTTGTAAATCTTTGAAATTTATTGAGGTTTACTATGTGATTGAGTTTTAGAAGTATTTCATAGATCTTGAGAAGCAACTGTATTCTCTGCTTTTATGATTAGGAATCTGGCTTGTCTATTAAATCAATCTGATTAATCAGTGGCTCTCAAATTTTATGTCAGGAAGTTCGGATTTAATAAGCGAGAGTTGGAGCCCAGTAATATGCATTTTGAATGCACCAGGTGATTTCCTCTTTTAATTACAGTTTGAGAAATGTTGCTTGTCCTTAATTGTCCTTGGATTGCTGACTCAAAGATAATTAGCTCAAGACAACAGTTTCCTACTGCTATTGTGCTGAATTTCCCTTAGTATTTTCTGTAATTTTTGCTTCATTTTTTAAAAATTTGTTTTTGTTTTATTGGGGGTAGATTAATTTATGATAGGTCTTCACTATGAATTATACCCTTTATCACTTTGAAGTGATCACTTTGCTGTAATTAATAGCACCATCTCTATTTTTTAAACAAAATCAGTCTGTTTGATTTTGGTGTAATTTTTCATCTCCTTTGAATTTCTACTTTTTAAATCCCCTGTAGCTGTCATTTTAAACATATAGATGGATTTTGTTTTAGAATTCTTACCTTTATTCCAATTACTGCTGTAATAAATGTTGTTGGCTTTAATTCTGCTAACATACTTTATGTCATTTTTCTTATCTTTGAAGTTTTTTTCTCTGTTTTTTACTCTGTTATCTGTATTGGAAGAGTGTATTTCTTTTCTGATAATTTGCAAGGTGTATTTCCTGCTTTAACTTTTTTGGCATTTTATTTTGTTACATTAAACATTATATTAAAAAAAAAACCATTATATTAAACTTTTATATTGTGATTTATCAACACTAAGCAGTTTTTGAAGGGTGTAAAAGTCAAATTACGGAGTATGTATAAGATAATGGTATATTTATAAATTTGAATATAGAGAGTAATGTTACATATACTTTGTAGACCCATATGTTTGGTATGGCAATGATGGGTATCACGTTTGTGATTATGGTTTCCCCTGAGAGGAGATGGAGGAGAATAGGATCCTGGAGGTGATAAACAGGGCATGTCAACTCTATAATGATTTTGTTATTTCATGAAATCTGACAGAATATGGTGAACTGATAGGATGTAATAGAGCTCAGCAGTAGATACATGAGTATTCAAAATGTTATTCCCAGTATATGATTGAAAGTATGATTGAAAGGTTTCATAATAGTTGAAAAGTGACCCCTCCCTTCATGTTGTGTTGTGGTTGTCATTAATATGTGCATCTGTGAGGAATGCAAAAATCTGCTCTAATGTTTTGCAAATGGATACTTATGATTTGGGATAAAATTTCTAGTCAGAACATCATCTATCCAAAAAGTCCCATATTTCAGACACAAAGATTTTGTTCTCTGAAGAAACGGTCGGATCACTCTGAGAGGTACTGTAGTAGGAGCAGAATCAGGTTGAAGGAGCACATGGAACGTTCAGAGTTGTGTCATGAAAGGTAAGACTGGGACAGGAGTTATTTGTGCCACTTACTAAGTTCTTGTTTCTCTGCGTGAGACCAACTGTGTGAGTTTCCCGTTATCACTGTAACCGATTACCACACATGTAGTGACTTAACCAATTTATTCTTATAACAGTTCTGGAGGTCAGAACCTAAAATCAAGGTGTTTGGAAGGGCTATGTTCTTTTTGGAGGCCCCAGGGAAAACTGTTTTGACCTTTTCCAGCTTCTAGAGGCACCGCGTCCCTGGCCCGTGGCCCCTCCTCCATCGTCACAGCCAGCAGGGCAGCCCCTTCCATCTCTGACTCTGAGCCTCCCGCCTCCCTCTTATGAGGACCCGGTGATGACACTGGGCCCCCCGGGGAATCCAGGGTTGTCCCCATCTCAGGGGCCTTGACTCAGTCATTTCTGCAAAGTCCCTTTTGCTATGGAAGGTGACATAGTCACAGGTTCCAGTAATTAGATATGCACACCTTTAGGGGGCTGTTATTCTGCTGGCACGCTTTTCCTTTTATAGTTGCTTTGTGATGTGGGATGGAAATGCTGTAAAACACATTTCGACATTGCCAGCAGCTTCCCGTTATGCTCTGCTAAGGGGAGACGTTGGAGGGAGGATGGTAGGCTGGAGGAGGGAGAGGAGATGTGTTCTTCCTGGCCTTTCACTCCTTGTATGTTTGAGACTGACTTTCTTTTCCCCGAGCATGAATGACATCCCTGCGTGGCCGGAGGATCTTGAATCACACTCCTTCCCCCTCAGGTCTCCATAGTTGTTACTCTCCTCTCTTGTGTCAATGAATGTTTTGTCAAGAATTCAGAGACCAGTCTCATTTTTCTCTTTAATGAATGGAACGATGTTCTTTAAGAGGGATGCTTCTAGGATAGATCTCTAACCACGTCATGGCAGCAGGCAGGAATGCCAGACCCGGTCTGAAGGCTGACTTCTAAATTCTGTGCTGAGTTTTTGAAAGTTGGCAATCATGATTAATTCATATTAACAAAAAATGCACATAACCATATGTTATTTTGTAATAGTTTATAAATCCAATGAGTAGTTTATTTTTATTTTTTTAATTTTTTTATTGGGGAAGGGGAACAGGACTTTACTGGGGAACAGTGTGCACTTCCAGGACGTTTTTCCAAGTCAAGTTGTTGTCCTTTGTGGGAGTCGAACTGGCAACCTTGTGGTTGAGAGGACGCACTCCAACCAACTGAGCCATCCTGGAGCTCAGCTGCAGCTCAGCTCAAGGTGTCATGTTCAATCTTAGTGTCAGGGGGCGCTGCCCACCATCCCTTGCGGGACTCGAGGAATTGAACCGGCAACCTTGTGGCTGAGAGCCCGCTGGCCCGTGTGGGAATCGAACCTGCAGCCTTCGGAGTTGGGGGGTGGAGCTCTAACCGCCTGAGCCACGGCGGCCCCAGCCTTTTCACTTTCAAACTCCTCTGGGGACCACTGAAAACCTGAGCTGACGTAAGTGTCCTTGCAGTAGAACATGCACACTGAGAATTCCATGTCATTCCTGTGGCTGTGCCGAGAACAGGTGGGTAGGCTGGGGCCTCCGGGTCCCACTTCGCAAGGCGGCAAAGGAACGGGGGCCAGGGTTCGCTGACCTCAAGCCCCAAGGTGGGGCGGGAAGGAGGGCGAACTCCTGGTGTCAAAGGTCACATGTCAAAACCGAGGCGGACCCTGCCTTGAATGCGGAGACAGCACTGGTGAGTGTCTTTGTTCTTAAAGGGCTCAGATCAACTGTGACTTCTCCCTGGGCTGACCCCTGACCCTGGAGGTCACGAGGGCCTCCTGTCCTGCCCGGCCTGGTCACTGAGGGCGCTCCACGGGAAACTGAGTCAAGATTTCCCAGTCCAGAGGACGCGGGCGGGCTGCGCAGCTGCGGACAGATGCCGGTCAGTCCGGCTGGGGGCGGGTTCTACTCGGAGCCCACATCCCTGGTGCGTGTCAGCTGTAAGTGTCCCGATGGCCTGTCATTCAGAAAACAGGGGGGCGGAACCTGGGAGAACGGTTCAATCACGGCGCCAGGGGCGGGGCGTGGGGAACAATCAGGACAATACGGGCGGGTCCGGAGCGCTGTCCAATCAGGCATCTGGAACCGGACCACTGCCCAATCAGAGGTGTAGGGGGCGGTTCTTTGGTAACTGTCCAATCAGATGACCGCCGGGCATGGGAGTGCCCGAAACACTGTCCAATCACAATGCAGAAGTCCTGAGCAACGTCCAATCAGAGGTCTCGTGGAAGGGAGTGCGCTTGGACGTTGCTCTCGGCTGGCCAAGGCATTTGTGCACACCTGCCCGGTGCGGGCCCGAAGTGTCGTGTCCCGGTCGCTCTCACCTGCCCCATCCGCGAGGAAGACGCCCTGAGAGCTCGGAGATGGTGAGTGCATGGGGCTGGGGCTGAGAACGGGAAGGTCTGGTTGGAACTGGCTAGAACCGGCTGCGGGCCGGGTCTCCCTGCGCCTCACCCCCGGGTCCGCACCCGAGTATCTGCCCTCGCCTGCGGGATGGGGACCCGGCGTCCTGTCCGGCCCGCGCTGGGTCCGGGGTCTGAGGACGGCCTGTGGTGACCCAGATGCGCACAGCTGCATCCGTCCGGGTGTCGGGGAATACCTGGTCCGCTCCTGCCTGCGGACAGCCTGCGGGGCGGGCGGAGAACTGAGGCGACCTGCCTGGGGGCCCGGGCTGGGAGGTGTCTCCTGGTAAGTGCTCGGTCCCCACCTGACCCAGACCCAGATCTCATTCCCCGGAGGGACACAGTTGTCAGCTGACCGGACGCTGGTATTGAGGAGAAAAGATGAAAATGATATGGGTGCCCTGAAGGGAGAGAAACTAACCCACAGGACAGGGAAAGCCCACCCAGGGACGTGGGGCAGCCACTTGCAAAGCCTCCTGCACTTGGACTCTCAGCGGGACACCGGCCTGTGTCCTTTGTTCAGGGATCTCGACTGGGAGCAGTGGGGGAGGGGTGTCCCACGTGGTAGGGTGGCTGCACTTGACCCTTGAGTCATCCACTTCCAGTTCAGCACTGCCCTTCCCAGGGTTCGGCACCTTGAAAAGACGTGTTCTCTTATTGGAACCTCAGTTTTTCGGCAGATACAAAATATGTTTAATTAATAGAACAGGAAAGATAAAATGTTTCCTAGAGAGTGAATTTCAGGAAAAGAAAAGCAAATGACTTTCATTCCACTTGTTCAGCCTTTTTAAATCCTCTCCAGTGTGTAGTAGTTTCACAGATCTGTTCCTTTGCATGATAAGAAATGGAATGCGAAGCCTGTGGCATTCGCTTGCTCCACTGGCTGGAATGTGGGACTTCATTCAGGTGAACTTGAGTGCTGCCACTTTGTTGTATATGTATAGGGTGGTGGGCTGAGAAGCCTCTGTCCCCTTGTCAGGAGCCTAGAGTACCTATTTCAACTGCCCCCTAAATTACTCCTTCCCTGGGTTAGTTTTCCTTGGGGGTAGGGGGTGGATTGTATAATGAGCAAGAAGTATTAATTTTTTAAAAGACAAACTGGCTTTGAAAGATACAAAAGTTGATTGCAAGAAATAAAAATTGTGAATGGAATTCCAGGGCTTAGCCTTGAAAGTCCCCCTGGGGAAAAGAATGTTAGAGAAACAGACACTCTCCCTTCCAAACTGGGAGCAGAGAAGTGAAGTGTGGTAGGTAAATTATAAAGATTCGCCAGACTACCAGTTCTTTTCCTTGGCAGGATGGAGAACTTGTGACCAAAGTTACACTGTTGTTTGCTATTATCTATTACACACTTATTTGTAATCCACAGTGAGTCGATTATTGTCCACGGAAGAGGTGGGAGTACAAGCATCTTCGTTGTTTAGATAAGTTTGTCCCTGTCTCAGGTATTAAAGTGTTTGTCGTTTCTGCCACCACTGTTCTCCGTGGTGAATCAATAGACGGGGGCCAGTTTCCGGAGTTGTCCGTTTTGGTGGCTGTAGTTGCCCATTACTCTGCTGATTCATTCCATCATGTCAGGATTACTATTGCTATACAATCCTTGCTGTGTGATAAGCAGGTCCCTGCCTTGTTCTTCAGAACATTCTGGCTGTTTTTGGAATTTGTTCTTCCTGTTAGGTTTGTAAAATTAGTATTTGTCAAATCTTAAAAAAACAAAATAAAATAAATCTGGTTTGGGGATTTAAGGGAGTTTTATGGAGACTTTAGATCTCCCTTGGGAGGGTTGATATTGGTAACACTGAGTTCTCCTACTGAAAAGCATGTACCATCTTCCCATTTATTTCATTTTACTTTGTTACTAACCTTAATCTTTAACATTTTTTCCACTTGTTTCATTTTATAGCCTTCATTAGACTTGTTTAGTACTAATTAAGTTTGCTTTTTACCATAGTATGTGTTACCTTTTTAAAATGAGCTTTCCAACTCACTGTTGCTGTTAATTAGAAAGGTGATGAAATGTATTTTTATACTGAATTTTTATCCTAGATTCTTGTTAAAAATCTTATCCTATGATTATCTTTTTGTTCTGTCAGTGTCCTATACATACGGTTGCTAGAGTTAGACATGAAGATGAGGTGTGTTTCTCTTTTCTTTTCTAGTTCTCATACATTTGTTTTTCTTGTTGGTTCTGGGTTGGCTCTCAGTATGAAGTTGACCAGGAGGGAGGTACTGAGCATACCTGATTTGGATCTAATTGTTTCGGAGAAAACAATGTCATACTGTTTATGTTTGTTGAGCTTTTTTGAACATTGTATTATCAGTTTTCCTTTATCAGATTATGCATGTTACCATCTATTCCCTAATGGTAAGATGTATGACTGTTGAATATTATAAAATAGTTCTCAGCAACTCCTAAGATGATTACAGGTAAATCAGATAAATTGATTTTAGAATTTTCTGTTGTATAATTAACATCAGTGCAGGAAAATGTATATGACATATGTAGAGCCAACAGAAATATTAAAGAATAATCTTCTGTGAAATGAAATTCAGCCCTAAATGTAAAACAAGCTTTCACACCAAACACCCCACTTGAAATGAACCCCAATGCAGCAGGCCTCCATTCGCTCTGATGTGTGTAACCAATGAGTTGAATTATATAAAGACATATATATGTACGTTTGTGTGTGCACATATATACACACACACATTTTATATATATATATATATAGTTATATATAGGTATGCATATATGTATGTATATTGTTTAAAGCAATGTAGGTATCAGTTTTCAGTGTTATCTCAAAGGGTTATTTTACTGTTCTCCTTTACTCCTTTACTCCTTTACTCCTTTACTGTTCTCCTTTACTCTGCCATGCAGCCAGTCGTTCAGATATATTATAGCAATATCAATATATCAACATAGTTATATACAAACATAGGCACATACACCTGTAAAGATATGTATCTCCTCCCAACCCCCTTGCTGTGCTGCATTTTCCCTAGTACTTATATTTGATTTGCTCTTTTATTATTTTCCTCTAAAAGAATTTAAGATACACGTGGTTAGAATTTTTTTCTGGTTCAGTACTGCAGCCTGAGTGTGGGCAAGTACTAGGACCCATGTCACTGTAACCTAAATCAGTTTTACTGAATGAAAGAGAAGAGGTGAGATCTTCAAACAAAGCAGGCTTCCATGAGACGCAGGGCTTTGCCAGCAAAGGAGCATCAGAACGTAAGCCTGGGACAGGATGCTTCTGTCGGCTCTTCTCCATAAAGCCGGGCAGAACCTAGCTTCTGTCTGATCTCACTGGGCAATAACAGCCACAGTAGCAAGACAACTGTAAGGTGTAGGTGAATGACGAGCAGGTGGTAGGAGTTTGCCTGATGTTACTCATGGACTGTTTACAGTCCTCTGGTGTGAACCAGTTTTAACAACATCTGCTTTACAGAGTTATTATTACATGAACATATGAGCTAATGTGTATCATATGCAAAAACTCTGCAAAGTGTTCTGCATATAATTGGGGCTCAAAGGCACATTTAAAAATGAATGTTGTAGAGTGTTAAAGTATTTGATGGCTTCAGGCGGGTGTGTCGGGAGTCCCTGTCTTAGTCCATCCTGGCTGCTATATGAAAATACCACAGACTGGGTGGCTTATAGACAGTAGACATTTATTTCTCCCAGTTTTGGAGGGTGGAATTCTAATATCAAGGTGCTGGCAGATTGTTTCCCTGTTCATAGCTTTGTGCTTTTGGTGGAAGGGTTCAGGGAGCTTTCTGGGGTGTCTGTTACAAGGGTGCTATTCCCATTCATGAGGACCCCACCCTCATGATCTAATCTCCTCTCGGGCTCCACCTCCAAATACCATCATATCTGGAATCATGAATTTGAGGGGGCACAAACCTTCAGTCTATAGCAGTCCCCAAAGACCACTCATAGGTTCAGAGATTGACTAGGAGGACCGCCAGGGCTCAGCCTGAGTCGCGTTCGTGACCGTGATGTATTGCAGTGTGAGAAGAAAGCAGAGTCAGCTCAGGGAAAAGGTGCCTGGGGCCAAGTTCTGAGGGGACCAGGCGCAGGGTCCCCTCTTGTGACATCACACAGCAGCCAGGTGTGAGAACACCTGTGAAGTATCTATCAGAAGCTAATGAGAGACTCAGTTACAGGGTTTTTATTGGGGGCTGGTCACTTAGACACCTTCTGCCTGGCCCAACCCAAGAATCCGGACTCTGAGAAGGAAAGCCTGTCTTTGGCAGAAGCCCTATTTGCATAAACAAGCAGAGGGAGCCCCTCCCACGAGGGTGGTGGGAACTCTCACCACACACCAGTTCCCATATGCCAGCGAGGGCCAACTTTGCAGGCAGGACTCGAAGCATAAGGACTGTCAGGCCTACTCGGCTAACCCTTCTGCACAGTCCATGCCCTTGGCCTTGGCCAGGCATCTTTACAGTAGATTTATCAGCAGGACCCTGTCCAGTAGGCTGAGTGTTGGTTTTGCTTGTACCCTGTCGGGTCCTGAACTTAGCCAGGTTAAGTAGATCCCATTCACCATAAAGGTCTTCGAAAGCCAGTGGGGATGGTTCTTCTCAAATTTAGGTATTCTTGTTTTTCTTTATACTGTTGTTCTTCACTTGGCCTCAGGTGTCAATTCCCACACAGCACAACTCTGGCCAGTATGTTGAGAGTGCCTTCCATGGATAAGACGGTGTCCTGATATGACACACACCTGAGAAGTACAGCCCCAGAGGGCACACTTGGTCCCCCTGGAGACATAGAGTTTACAGTAGTTGGGGTATCCAGAGCGGGCGTGCGTTAGTGAGGCAGCCAGGTCAGCAGGGTTCCTGCTGTGGCCTGTGTTCCCAGTGCAGACCTAATAATTCAGCCTAGTCCTGTTTCGGAGGGACTGCCAGAGATGGTCAGCTTCAGTTCTGTTTAACCACGACACCAGTTCGCCCACCTCGCCAGTGTGGAAGACATCTGGAGGTGATCTGCATGGAAGGTGACAGCTGTGAAATGTCAGGTGACAGCTTGATTTCAAGATGGTCCCATCGGAGAATAGGCCTTCATCATGGGTAATTAAGTGACCACACTGGATCGGCTGGCATCCATGAGGCTTTTGCAGTCTAGGGCTTCACAGAGAGCTGATCTCAGCCTGCCACGTTCCCAGTCGAAGTCCTGCTCGTGGGGTTTACACCTGCTTTCTGGTCAGCACAGTGGATACTGTTGGGTGTGGCTCAGTCATGTCCAGGAAGTATATGAGGTCTGACAACTAAGTTCTCAAACTTGTTGCACCGATGTGGCTAACCTTTTTTGATATTAGAGGGATTATTCATTATGAATTTGTACCCACTGGACAAACAGTTAACCAAGTTTACTATTTGGAAGTGCTGAAAAGGCTGTGTGAAAAAGTTAGAAGACTTGAATTTTTCCCCAACAATTCATGGTTCTTGCATCACGACAATGCACCAGCTCACAGGGCACTGTCTGTGAGGGAGTTTTTAGCCAATAAACAAATAACTGTATTGGAACACCCTCCCGACTCACCTGATCTGGCCCCCAGTGACATCTTTCTTTACCTGAAGATAAAGGAAATATTGAAAGGAAGAGTTTTGATGATATTCAGGACATCAAGGATAATACAATGACAGTTCTGATGGCCATTCCAGAAAAAGCGTTCCAAAATTGCATTGAAGGGTGGACTAGGCACTGGCGTCGTGCATAGCTTCCCCAGGGGAGCACTTTGAAGGTGATCATAGTGATATTCAGCAGTGAGGTGTGCAGCACTTTTTCTCGGATGTGTTCGGAAACTTAATTGTCCAACCTTGTAAATGCAAGTTATGTGAATTCAGAATGCCATCAAACACTAGGGCCTTTTCTTCTCAGCAGCAAAGCTAAGACACTGCAGGGGCAGACAGCTGTGTTCCAAGTGCAAGCAGCAAGTAAGAGTGTCGTAAGTCCCTTTGTCCTGTCTGTCTTAGAGTTCACACTGCTGGTCAATCGTCAGCCTCTACTGGTCATCAGGAATAGGTCTTCATCAGAGCTCTTTAGCAAACTGGAAACTTCTACTTAAAATTCCAAAAGCCTACCTCCCATTTAGAGATTGCCAGTCTTTTCATTTTGTCCCTCTTTGTTTGCCAGTCTTTTCATTATATTTTCCTCTTGTTTTGAATCTCTAAAAGGTAAAAAAATCATAGTAAGAAGTCATCAGTTATGGAGACCTGATATTGTTTCTAATACTTAGAGTTTAAATTCCAACCCATGCAGTGGCAAAAAGCAAGGAAGTTGTGTCTCACTGACGCTTTTTTCTTTGCCCAGATTGGTATGATCCCACTAGCATTTATAAAATTATGACAATGTACCATTTGCATCAGTTTCTATCATACATGCAGATGCAGTAGCCACAAATCACAATCATTTTAAGTAAAAATCTCCTTCCCTTTTTTCTCATTGTAGATTCACTGAAGCACTGAATTAGTTTCCTAGGGCTGCCATAATTTATTACCATATGTGGGGAGCTTAGAATTTCGTTCTCTCACAGTTCTGGAGGCTGGAATCTGACATCACGATGTTGGCAGGATTGTGCTCCCTCAGAATCCTCTAGGGTCTTGGGAACATTCTTATGGTGGCCCCACAGTTCCAATGACTGCGTCCATCTTCAGGTAGCCATCTTCACTGCATGTCTCTGTCTTCACAGGGCATTTTGCTCTTCTTATAAGGACACCAGTCACACTGGAATCCGGCCCATATCTAATGACCTCATTATAACTTGATTACACCTGCAAAGACACTATTTCCAAGTGAGGTTACATTTATAGGTACCTGAAGTTAGGACTTCAACAGTTCAACCCCTTACAAGGCCCGAGTTGTAAATTCAGCATTTACCAGGATAAAATTGAAGCTGCCAAGGAAGGTCCTGGCTGGAATGCAAGGGTGGGTCAGGAGGCCACAGGAGCCCCAGCCGGCTGGAGTCTCTCCCTACACCACCCCCCTGCTTTTTCTAGAGTTTTGCTCCAGACCTCAAAACTGATTTAACGGTTTTCTCCTCCTGATGCAATGCAAACTGTTAGCACTTCTTGCCCATCCATAGCTCACCTTTGGGAACTTGGGAGCTTTTTTTCCTCCTGAGTGGAGGGGAGAACAAAGCTCAGAGGCCTCACCAGGGCTGTGCTTTTCTTCTCCCCCCAGCAGCATGGTCAGAATCAGCCTGTCTGTCCAGTGAGCCAGCCCTCCTGGAGTTAGATCTGTCATTTTTACCACTGTCAACTTTACCTCCTACTAGACAGACAGCATCTCAGGTGCCCTTTCATGCCACGGCCAGCTCCATAGCCACCCAGGCACCAGTCACCAGCCCCTCTCCCTTCATCCTTCTTCTTCCCCATACAGTGCTTTTGCCATATTTAAGTGAGTCAGGGGTGTCTTAGCAAATCCACTTCTGGTGTCTCCAAGACCACCCACAAGTCCTGCTGGTAGGACTCTCACGATTCAGCATATTGTTGTACTGATGAGTATGATTTATTAAAAGGACATGGACAAATCAGCAAAGGGAAAAGACACATGTAGAGAAATCGGCAGGAAACCAAGGCCCAGCTGTTAAGACGTGGCGTTACACGGAGCACACACAGCAATGAGTGGTGACAACAGGTGAACTGTTGTCTATTTGGGAGGCTCATTAGAGACTTCGTGCCCAGAGTTTTCACTGACAGCGATGACGGAAGCATGTATCCAAACGCCAGATCCGGAAGGAAAGCCGGTGCTCAGCACCAACACTGTTGTCTGCACAGTCAGTTTGGACACGTGAGGAATATCCAAGGTCCCAGACACCAGCCACAGCCAGCCCTGCCAATCATTTCTAAGGGTAAAGTTCAGGCCTGCAGTGTCAACTCTTCTGCACGCTGGGTAAGGGAACTTTACTAGAGGAAATACTACAGACAGTTGTCCTAACAGCAGTTCAGCTGACTCAGGGCCTCTGTCATTCCCTGTACCAACAGTAGGGATCGTCCTGTTATGCTCTCTGTTGAATAACTAAATTTTGGCAGCAGGATTATTGACTGAGACTATTTGCTCTGTTCCTTGCTCATGGATGTCAGCGGTTTGATATTCTTTTTTAAAAAACTTAGGCTTAAGGGAAGTGTGCAGCCCAGTGATTTGTGTGCTTAGGGGTTGGCCTGACATGCTCATGGGCCCAACAGGAGAGGGACGTGGAAATGAGAGATGGTGGCAGTGCAGCCTCTAGGGTGATTTTGGAGGAATCACTTTCTCCAGGAATTTGAGATGGGTTGTTTCCTTTGTAGGAAGGTACTGGCAAATCTTATGTGTTTTTAAATCAAGGGCAGATTCACCATCAGATGTTTTTGACTTCAGTTACCTCTTTGGCAAAAAGGGATTTTTAATCTTTTCCTCAGGGTGCTTTTATGAGAAATCCAAACCACTAATTCAAAAAGACTTCTTGCTCTGGCCCTCTCTCCCCTTTTCTTTCTCTCTCTCTTTCTTTCTCTCTTTCCTCTTCCTCCTCCCTTTTTCTCTCCCTTTCCCCCACCTTGGTTAGGCCCTTTCTCTTCCCTCACTAATAAACCCTGCTTGCATATTAAACACACACACATGCACCCCTGCATTTATTGCAATATTACTTGCAGTAGCCAAGATGTGGAAGCAACGTAGGTGTCCGTCAATAGATGATGGATAAAGAAGATGCGGTGTATATATACAGTGGAACATTACTTGACCATAAAAATAATTAAATCTTGCCGTTTGCAAATGGAAGAGCAGCCTTGCTGAAATAGAACCTGTGGGATGTTTCAGGACACGGTGGTCTTTGCGGATGTGGCTGTGAACTTCACCCGGGAAGAGTGGGCTTTGCTGGATGGTGCTCAGAGGGAGCTCTACAGAGAAGTGATGCTGGAAAACTTCAGAAACCTGGCCTCAGTGGGTAAGGATGACATCATTTCTTCATTTAGTCATTAAAAGAACATGCATTTCTTACATAGCAAACCTGTTCCCAAATTTGGAATGTGGAAAGGGAATACCTTAATTAATAAGACATGGTCACAGCTGTCACAGAGCTAGACTCCAACAGTGTTTCTGTGAGAAGAAGAACCTTGTGTATTAAACTGAGTTTTTCTTTTTGTAAAGAAAGCTCCCTTGGTATCATCAGTGGATATAGGTTTCATGGGTTATTAGGGGCCCAGTGAAGTTTGTTTTTCTAACTTTGAGAATTTTACTGTGTTTATTAAATTGCTTGTTTATTAAATTGCTTCCCATTTTGACCCCTTGTGCTTGTTATTGGTGAAGTCCCAACACAGCCAACCTCCTCAGTGTCTTTTTTTTTTTTTGTCTAAATGGGACTTTCTTTCTTACAAGATCTGTTCCCTTTCTGCTTTCAGATGATGAGACTCAATTTAAGACCAATGGGTCAGTTTCTCAGCAGGATATTTATGGGAATAAAATATCGAAGGAAGATAAAATAGAGTTCTCTGGAAATGACCCTTGCATCTCCATCTTAGGGGAAGTGTGGGAACAACTAAGCACTGAAGATCAGCACACAAACCAGGGCAGACATGTGAGGTGAGTTGTACCCACAAGAGAAAGCAGTATTCCAGGAAGGACCAGTATGCCATGAAATCTAAAAAGCAAACAAACCAACAACCCACATAAGCCTAGATCAAGTTTGTTTATTCAGAGATGTTCACCACAAAATTTCCTTAAATGTGACATAGATGTTGAGTGTTAGAAACAGTTGAAAACAATTGGGAGGCAAGCCTATGTTTAAGAAACGCTCTTCATAATGGCTGTGTTTGAGCCATTCAGTTCATTCTGCTTTAGAAGAAGTCAGGGTAGAATAGAAGAAGTCAGGGTAGAAAAGCTACACATTCACTGAAATTGGTAAAATTGTAATTCTAATACTTATTAAAAAATTATTAATCATACTATGATTAACTTTTTTTTCCATTTTTAACAGAAATCATGCAGTGGAGAAACTCTGTGAAAGTAATGATCAATGTGTAGAAAGCTTCAGTCAGATTCTAAATCTTAATCTGTACCAGAAAACTCTTACTGGGGTGAAACAGTATGAATGTAGTGCGTATGAAAAAGTCTTCATGCATCATTCATCCCTCAAGAGTCATGTCACCATTCACACTGGACACAAACCCCATCAATGTCAGGAATGTGGGCGGGCCTATAGTTGTCATTCACATCTAAAAATGCATGTGAGAACCCACAAAGGAGAGAGGCCCTACGTATGTAAATTATGTGGAAAAACCTTTCCTCGTACTTCTTCCCTCAACCGGCATATCAGGATTCATACTGCTGAGAAAGCCTATGAATGTCAGCAATGTGGGAAAGCCTTCATTGATTTTTCAAGTCTTACTAGTCATGTGAGAACGCACACTGGAGAGAAGCCCTATAAATGTAAGGAATGTGGGAAAGCCTTCAGTTATTCCTCAACTTTTCGAAGACACATGATAACACATACTGGAGAGAAGCCCTATAAATGCAAGGAATGTGGGGAAGCCTTCAGCTATTCCTCAACTTTCCGAAGACACATGATATCACACACTGGAGAGACACCACATAAATGTAATGAATGTGGAGAAGCTTTTAGTTACTTCTCAGCTTTTCGAAGACACATGATAGCACACACTGGAGAAAAACCTTATGAATGTAAACAGTGTGGGAAAACCTTCATTTATCTCCAATCCTTTAGAAGACATGAAAGGATTCATACTGGAGAGAAGCCTTATGAATGCAAACAGTGTGGGAAAACGTTTATTTATCCCCAGTCCTTTCGAAGACATGAAAGGACTCATGGTGGAGAGAAACCCTATGAATGTAAACAGTGTGGGAAAGCCTTTAGCCATCCCTCATCGTTTCGAGGACATATGAGAGTGCACACTGGAGAGAAACCTTATGAATGCACTCAATGTGATAAAACTTTCAACTGGCCCATATCCTTACGAAAACACATGAGAACACACACAAAAGAGAAACCCTATGAATGTAAACAGTGCGGGAAAGCTTTTAATTTGTCTGCTTGCTTTCGAGAACATGTGAGAATGCATCCAGGAGATAAAGCATATGAATGCAAACTATGTGGAAAAGCTTTCTATTGCCACATATCCTTACAGAAACATATGAGAAGGCACACTGCCGAGAAACTTTTTGAATGCAAGCAATGTGGGAAAGCCTTCAGTTGGCCTGAACTTTTGCAACAGCACGTGAGAACACATACCGCAGAGAAACCCTATGAATGTAAGGAATGTGGGAAAGTCTTCAAATGGCCATCATCTTTACCAATACATATGAGAATGCACACTGGAGAGAAACCTTACGAGTGTATGCACTGTGGGAAAGCCTTCAGTTGTTCCTCATCCTTAAGAAGACATATGAGAACGCATAGTATAGAAAAACACTACATATATACTGTGGGAAATTCTGCAAATGAATTCATGCACAGTGCTTCAGAAAATTCACACCAGGAGAAGAATCTTACAAAAGTTGCAAATACGGTGTTGTCTTTATGAGTACCTCACATTAAAGTGGACCCATAGAGAGTGTATTTCCAGTTGTTTTGCAAATAAACATTGCAGCTGAAAGTAACTAAGTACTCTAAGCTATACTACATAAAATTTGCATGTAGTGTTTTTACTTATTTCAGTTAATAAAACTTATACCTTTAGTTTGTTGGACTCAACGGATGATTTGAAGTGTATTTTCAACATGTAAGTAGCTTTTAATTTCTTTCAATTGTTCTTTACACAGTTATTGGAACAATGACCCTTTGGTGTCTGTTGGATTTTTCTTACTTGCTTAGTGTGGCACATACTGGCCATCAGTCATTATATATTTTTTACCTTTCTTATTGAGGGAGTATTTATTTTTGACCAGAGGAGACTTACTCCATTTTTCTTACAAATAGTTGGCAGACATTTGTAATTATGTACTTCAAAGTGTATAGTCAGTGTGAATTGATTTCAACTTTTGCCCATCACTGTTCTTGCTTGTGATTGGGAATTAGACAATAGGCTTTTACTTAAGAGACACTTATAATGTGACCATGAGATACAGAGTTGGAGATTGTTTTTCTGGATTCTGTTTATGTGAACCTGGGTAAACTTGGGAACTATATTTCCCAGCATCCCTTCCCTTCATGATTTTGTGTTCACATTTACCAGTAGCCTAATTTGGCATGAGATTTGGAAGACAGAAATGAAGAAGCCATTACTCAGTTTTAGGAATCACTTTAAAGTATGATAGAAGGAGTCATAGGTGCTTCTGGACATCAGCTTTCAGCTCATTTTCTTGATTCTTTGCCCAACCAATCAATCAAGGGTATCAGCAAAAGAAACACCACGTGCTTGATTTCCATTTTTCTCAGAGGTATAGGCTTCCACAGGTACTTCCTTGGGCTTGGTATCAAAGATCCACTTGTGTGGCCAGGCGCTCACAATTTGGATTTTCCTACAAACCCTAAGGTGTCCTCCAGACCACTACTTCATACTCAGGGTTAGTATTCTCTGATGCTATGATTCACTCTCATCTAGATGTTAACGTACTTTCAAAGGTCTCCTGTGTGTAGTGAACACTTTGTTCTCAGTACTTTCAGTGACTGTGATCCTGACCCCACCACAAAAACTGTAATGCAGCAAAATAAACAACAAATGGGACTTTGTTAATGTATTGCATTTTTAAGTGTGCTGAGCCAGTCCTTCTATGTGAGAACAAACACCTTCCTCACATATTAGATTTTGGGAGACTTCTGTTACTTAGAGCTAAATGCAGCTTTTTGACATGAGTTTAATTATATTTGATTATGTGTCATTAAAAACATTTTATTTTCAAGGAAAATCTGTAGATATTTCTTAGAAATATCCTATTTACTGTGTTTTCAAATCACTTGTATATTATTTGTTGCCTAGGGCTGCTGTAACAAAGTACCACAACTAGGTGGGCTTAAGACAACAGAAAATTTTATCTCATAGTTCTGGAGGCAGAAGTCCAAAATTAAGGTGTTGAAAGGACCAACTTCCTCTGAAAGTGCTAGGTAGGGAAGGATCTGTGCCAGATCTGTCCTAAATTCTGGTAATTCATTGGCTTATGGCATCATCATAACTAATTTGTGTGTTTTTCTCCTTTCTTCCGCCTACCTCCCTACTCCGGTTCAAGCTGTTAATTTCTCAGTCTAGTTGTATAGGACAGTTCCCTGGCTCATGCTGGTATTATGAGCCTTGTGTGCCCCCAGGCTGAGGCAGTTGGTCACCAATCATCTGGTCAGCTTCACCCAGCAGCTCACGGCAGCTCTTGCTGGCTGCCAGCCAATCACGATGGCTGCCAGCCCCTCACACTGGCCACCGGCTACCCATGGCGGCACAGAGCAGCCCATGGCAGCTCACGATGGTTGCTGGCCACTCATGCTGGCCGCCCGCTGTTTGCTACTCACGCTGGCTGCTGGCCACTCAGGACAGCACACAGCAGTCTGCGGCAGCACTCAGCAGTTTACGCCTACTTCTAGCTGCTCACGGCAGCCCAGCTCCAGGGAGAGCTATTGTTCACAATCTTAGCTGTAGAGGGCGCAGTTCACTGGCCCATGTGGGAATCGAACTGGCGACCTTGGTGTCAGGAGCATGGCGCTTCAACCACCTGAGCCACCAGGCCAGCCCATGCCTGTCTTCATATGGCATTCTTTTTATAATGACATCTTCCTATTGGGTTAGGTCCAACCCTACTCTAGTGTGACCTCTTCTTTTTTTCTTCTAGGTATTAATTTATTTTTTTAGTTAAATTTATTGGGGTGACAATGGTTAGTAAGTGTACATAGTAAGTACATAGGTTTCAATGGTTAGTAAGTACATGGGATTCAAGTGTACAATTCTATAATACATCATTTATATATCACATTGTATGCTCACCCAGAGTCAGTTCTTCCATCACCATATATTTGACCCCGCCTTTAGCTCCTTTTACCGTCTGCCCTTCACCCTTTCCCTCTGGTAACCAGTAAACTATTATATGTATCTATGAGTTTTTGTTTGTTTGTCTTGTTCCTTTGTTGCTTTCAGTTTTATGTCCCACATATGAATGAAGTCATGTGGTTCTCGAAGTTTTCTGTCTGACTTACTTTGCTTAGCATAGTAATCTCAAGATCCATCCACGTTGTCGCAAATGACAGTATTTTATTTTTTCTAATGGCAGTTATATTTCATTGTGTATATGTACCACACCTTTTTTTTTTAATTTCAGTGTGTGTAAACATTTTTTTTAAATTGGGGAATATTGGGGAACAGTGTTTTTCTCCAGAGCCCATCACCTCCAAGTTGTCCTTCAATCTAGTTGTGGAGGACGCAGCTCAGCTCCAAGTCCAGTTGCCGTTTTCAATCTTTAGTTGCAGGGGCACAGCCCACCATCCCATGCGGGAATTGAACCGGCAACCTTGTTGAGAGCTCGTGCTCTAACCAACTGATTGGCTGCCAGCTGAGCTATTCAGCTGACCCTCTGGAAGCTCAGCAGCAGCTCGTTGTCGTCAATCTAGTTGGGGAGGGTGCAGCTCATTGTCCCATGTGGGAATCGAACCGGCAACCCTGTTCAGAGCTCACACTAACCAACTGAGCCATCCGGCTGCCCTGTACCACATCTTCTTTATCCAATCAACTATCAAAGGACACTTTAGTTTCCATGTCTTGGCCACTGTAAATAATGCTGCAGTGAACATCGGAGCACATATATCTTTACAGATAAATGATTTCAGGTTTTTTGGGTAGATACCCAGGAGAGGGATTGCTGGGTCCTATGATAATTATATTCTTAAATTTTTTGAGGAACCTCCACACTGCCTTCCATAGTTGCTGCTCCGATCTGCATTCCCACCAACGGTGTATGAGGGTTCCTTTTTCTCCACAGCCTCTCAAACGCTTGTTATTATTTGCCTTGTTGATGACAGCCATCTAACAGGTGTGAGGTGATACGTTATTGTGGTTTTGATTTGCATTTCCCTTATAGCTAGTGAAGCTGAGCATTTTTTCATATAGCTGTTGGCTGTTTGTATGTCTTGGGAGAAGTTCCTCTTCATGTCCTCTGTCCTCTTTTTAATTGGACTTTGTTTTTTTATTATTATTGAGTTGTATGAGTTCCTTATATAGGCCCTTACTGGAGGCATTGTTTGCAAATATCTTCTCCCATTTGTTTGGTTGCGTTTTTGTTTTGTTGATGGTTTCTTTTGCTGTGCAGAAGCTTTTCAGTTTGATACAGTCCCATTCATTTATTTTAGCTTTTACTTCCCTTGCCTTTGATGTCAAATTCATCAAATCCTCTTTGAACCCAAGGTCCGTAAGTTTAGTACCTGTGTTTTCTTCTATGCAGTTTGTTATTTCAGGTCTTATGTTTAGGTCTTTGATCCATTCTGAGATAATTTTGGTACACGGTGACAGCATTCTTGTTTTTTCTTTTGCACATGGCTTTCCAATTTCCCTAGCAGTATTTGAAGATACATTCTTTTCTCCATTGTATGTTTTTGGCTCCTTTGTCGAAAATTATCTGTCCATATTTATGTGGGTTTATTTCTGGGTTCTCAATTCTATTCCATTGGTCTATGAGTCTTTTTCTGCCAATACCATGCTGTTTTGATTTTTGTTGCTCTGTAGTACAAACTGAAGTCAGGGAGTGTGATACCTGCAGCCTTATATATTTTTTTTCTTAGGATTGCTTTGGCTCTTTGGGGTCTTTTGCGATTCTGTACAAATCTGATGATTTTTTGTTTGATTTCTTTAAAATATGCCATTGGGATTTTGATGCGGATTGTATTAAACCTGTATATTGCTTTGGGTAATATGGCCATTTTAACTATGTTGATTCTTCCAATCCATGAACACAGAATGTCTTTCCATTTCTTTGTTCTTCAATTTCTTTTAAAAATATCTTATTGTTTTCAGTATATAGGTCCATCACATCCTTTGGTAAAGTTTATCCCTAGGTATTTTATTCTTTTTGGTGCAATTGCAAAAGGAATTTTTTCCCCCGAAAATTTCATTGTTAGTATATAGGAATGCAGTGGATTTTTGTATGTTGATATTGTAGCTGGCAATTTTACTGTATTTGTTTATTGTTTCTAATACCTTTTTGGTGGAGTTTGTTAGGGGTTTCTATATAAAGAATCATCTGCAAATAGTGACAGTTTAACTTCTTCATTCCCAATTTGGATGCCTTTTATTTCTTTCTCTTGCCTGGCTAGAACTTCCAATACTATGTTGAATAACTGGAGATAAGGGACAACCCTGAAGCAAAAGACTTCAACTGAAGTCTTTCACTGTTAATTATGATATTAGCTGAGGGATTGTCATATATGGCTTTTATTACGTTAAGGTATTTTTTTTCTATACACATTTTATTAAGTGTTTTTTTTTAATTTAAATTTATTTATTGGGGTGACAATTGTTAATGAAATTACATAATTTCAGGTGTACAATTCTGTATTACATCATCTATAAATCCCATTGTGTGTTCACCACCCAGAGTCAGTTATCCTTCCATCACCATATATTTGATCCCCCTTACCCTCATCTCCCACCCCCCACCCCCTTACCCTCTGGTAACCACTAAACTATTGTCTGTGTCTATGAGTTTTTGTTTCTCATTTGTTTGTCTTGTTTTTGGTTTATATACCACATATCAGTGAAATCATAGGGTTCTCTGCTTTTTCTGTCTGACTTATTTCGCTTAGCATTATACTCTCAAGATCCATCCATGTTGTCACAAATGTTCCTATATCATCTTTCCTTAATGCCGAATAGTATTGCATTGTGTATATATACCACAACTTCTTTATCCATTCGTCTATCGAAGGACATTTTGGTTGTTTCCATGTCTTGGCCACCGTAAACAAAGCTGCAATGAACATTGGAGTACACGTGTCTCTATAGAGAAATGCTTTCAAATTTTTTGGGTAGATACCCAGGAGAGCGATTGCTGGGTCATATGGTAATTCTATTCGTAATTTCTTGAGGAACCTCCACACTGCCTTCCATAACGGCTGCACCAGTCTGCATTCCCACCAACAGTGTATGAGAGTTCCTTTTTCTCCACAGCTTCTCCAACACTTGTTGCTATTTGTCTTGTTGATGATAGCCATTCTGACTGGGGTGAGGTGATATCTCATTGTGGTTTTCATTTGCATTTCTCTGATGATTAGTGATGTTGAGCATTTTTTCATATGTCTATTTGTCATTTGTAAGTCCTCTTTGGAGAAATGTCTCTGCAGGTCCTCTGCCCATTTTTCAATTGGGTTGTTTGTTTTTTTGTTGTTGAGTTTCATGAGTTCCTTGTATATTTTGGATATTAGACCCTTATCGGAGGAACTGTTTGCAAAAATCTTCTCCCATTCAGTCGGTTGCCTCTTTATTTTGTTGATGGTTTCTTTTGCTTTGCAGAAACTTTTAAGTTTCATATAGTCCCAATTAAGTGTTTTAATCATAATTGGATGTTGTGTTTTGCCAAATGCTTTTTCTGCATCTATTGATATAATCATATGATTTTTATCTTTTATTTTGTCTATGTGGTGTATCATATTGATGGATTTGCGTATGTTGAACCTTCCTTGTTTCCCTGGCGTGAACCCTACTTGATTGTGATGTATAATCTTTTTAATGCATTGTTGCATTCGATTTGCTAGAATTTTGTTTAGGATTTTTGCATCTTTATTCATCAGAGATACTGGTCTGTAATTTTTTTGTGTGTGCATTACCCTTACCAGGTATTGGTATCAGGGCCTCAGATAATGAGTTAGGGAGTACTGTCTCTTCTTCAATTTTTGGAAGAGTTTGAGTAGGACAGGTATTAGATTCTCTTTGAATCCTTGGCAGAATTCACTAGTGAAGCCATCCGGTTCTGGGCTTTTCCTTTTGGGAAGGTTTTGGATGACTGATTCAATTTCTTTACTGGTGATCAGTCTATTTAGATTTTCCATGTCTTCGTGATTCAGTCTAGGAAGGCTGTATGTTTCTAAGAACTTGTCCATTTCTTCTGGGTTATTGAATTTGGTAGCATATAGTCCCTTGTAGGTAACTGTGATAACTTCTTTTTCATTTCTGATTTTGTTTGTGTCTTTTCTCTTTTTATCTTAGTCTTGCCAAGGGTTTGTCAATTTTATTAATCTTTTCAAAGGACCAGCTCTTTGTTGCATTAATTTTTTTTCTCTATTGTCTTTTTTTCTGTTTCATTTAGTTCTGTTCTGAATTTTATTATTTCCTCCTGCTGACTTTGGGTTTCATTGGTTCTTTTTCTAGTTCTTTAAGGTGTAACATGAGGTTATTTATCTGGGATTTTTCTTCTTCCTTGAGGTAGACCTGTAATGAGGCAAATTTCCCTCTTATTACTGCTTTCGCTGCATCCCAATAATTTTAAATAGTATGTGTTTTCATTCTCATTTTTTTCTATGTATCTTTTGATCTCTCCTCTTATTTCTTCTTTGACCCAGTCATTCTTTTAAAAGCATGTTGTTTAATTTCCACATACGTGTGTTTTCTGCTTTATTTTTGCAGCTGATATCCAATTTCAAAGCCTTGTGGTTAGAGAATATGCTTGGTATGATTTCAGTCTTCTTAAATATACTGGACTAGTTTTATGTTCCAACATATGGTCCATCCCTGAGAATGTTTCATGTATACTAGAAAAGAATATGCAGTCTGCTGTTCTAGGATGAAGTGCTCTATAAACGTCTGTTATGCCCATTTGGTCTAACGTGTCATTTAGGGCTGATATTTCCTTACTTATTTTCTGTTTGGATGATCTAGCCATAGCTGTCAATGATGTAGTTAGGTCCCCTACTATAACTGTGTTTTTGTCAATTTTTCCCTTTAGTTCTGTTAGTAGTTGCTTTGTATATTTTAGTGCTCCCTGTATTGATAAGTGTTATGTCTTCTTGTTGTATTGTCCCCTTTATCATTATGAAATGTTAATCGTTGTCTCTTGTTACCTACCTTTTTTATTCTGGAGTCTGTTTTGTGTGCTATAAGTATGGATACACCAGTTTTTCTCTGGACACCATTTGCTTGGAGTATAGATTTCCACCCTTTCACTTTAAGTCCATATTTGTCCTCGTAGCTGAGGTGTGTTTCTTGGAGGCAGCATATAGTTGAGTTTTGTTTTTTGATCCAATCTGCTACTCTGTGCCTTTTTATTGGTGAGTTCAGTCCATTTACATTTAAGGTGATTATTGATACATGAGGATTTTCTATATCCACTTTGTCTTTTGTTTTCTGGTATCTAGGTGTCTCCATTGTTTCTTTGCTTTTTTGTTTGTTATTTTAGTGTGGTAGTATTCTATGATTCTTTCCCCTCTATTTCTTCTTTTTGTATGTTACATATCTCAGTTATGGATTTTTTTTTGAGTGGTTACCATTAAGTTTATGTAAAAGAAAGTTTCATATATACAGTAGTCATTTTTCTTCAACATGCTTATATCCATTCTACTTCACAGATTCAGACCTTTGTTCTCTCCCCTTTTATGTTTTTGTTGTCACAAATTATCCCTACTTATGCCATGAGTTGACTTCTGAGTTGCAATAGCAAGTTGTCTTTTTCTTCTTTTTTTCTTTCTTTTAAAATGTTTTTATTGTTTTCTTTACTCAGACACTGGAGCTCACTTCTAACAGTGGGAGGGTGGAGGTGGGGCAAGCTCTGGGAAGTTGGGGGGGGGGGTCAGTCGGCCAGGCTCTGTGTCTTTGTTTTCTGTTTTCAGCCTGGCAGTGAGGGCTTAAACCACAGTTCTCACCCAAGGTCTCTGCCCCGAATGCTGTATTCAGCCATATTATATGCTGATCTCTCAGGCATGACTGTGGGCCACAGGGAGTGTGCCTGCAGCCTGGATTCTTCCCTCTCTCGAGTCCTGTGGTCCATGGCTCACGTCTCTGCATTTCCCCCTTCCCTCCTCCCCTGCTTCCCCAGTTTTCTCGCCTTCAGGTGATTTGATGTATGGATCTTTCAGACATGCTTGTGCATTGCTTAAGTTATCCTTTGTTGAATTATAGCTGTTCCATTTGTTGTAACTTCCAGGGGACATTTCAAGAAGCACTCCTCATGCTGCCATTTCTGTGATGTAATCTTGTATGACCTCATCTTAACTGTATCTACAACAACCCTATTTCTGCCACATGGCCCACCCTGCCACTGTGCATGTATCCTTCTACCAAGGCCTGTACTTTGCATAGTCTCCACTCCAGTGGCGACTATGCATAGACTCCACCTCAGAGTCTCTGCACATGCCCAGCCACCTGTTAAGAAATGCCCGGAGACACCTGGGAGCTCAGCCTTCCTGGAATTATGTAGGTGCACATGGGCCACTTGAGACTCAAGAGAAGCGGCTACGAAGGGAAATGTGCAAGCTCAGCCCCCACCACTCGACAGCTGCCTGTCGTACCCTGGGTCCTGCAAGAGCCATCTCTGTGGCCCAGCTCCTGAGGCGGCCATCCTCAGGCCGCCGTGAGGACTTTGGGGTCACTTGGGGATGACGGAGTGGGGACTTTGGGCACATTAGACCAGCTGCAGAGAGAGCTGCCGAGGAGACCACTAATTGAGAAGGTGGACACCATCGTTGCCCTCACTTAGCTTCCAATTGGCAAGCAAAGTGACAAAGTCGAACTAGTGATGAGTGAGTTCCTGAGAGATTAAGAGAGGCTTTTTGAATTACGCAGGTTCAGGAAGTGTGACATCCCCATTCCAGGAGTGCAGATGTAAGTAAAACATACAATGTATATGATAGTGGTTAGTCCCAAGCAGATAGAGCTGTTGGGGGTTGAGTGGGTTGGGATATTGCAGAGAGCTTGGCTCTGTGTCTCTGGGAGTTTATTATTGTCTGGAGACCTCATCTTGGTCATTGTGTCTGAGTGTGTCCACATGTGTGTCCCAGTGACAAAGTTTGTGTCACACTACCCCGTGTGTCTGTCTGGGAGAGTTCAGGTATTTGAGTGGTGATTCCCTTGTCATGGCAGGAACGTTTGTGATTGTTCATGTGTCTCACTACAGGGTGGTAGTGTTTCCCCAGTGTTTACTGAAAGCCCAGTAAACAGTAAGCCAAGATGGATTTACAAGTGACTTGTATTTAACTTTAGAGGCTAGTAGTTATTGTAATATGAAATTCTAATGAAATATTAAAAAGGGGAAAGCTTCACAATTATTTTTGTAGGTTTTCATGAGCTCCAACATTTCACAGAATGCTCACTTCTATAGTAACAGCATGGCACACACTAGCAGTAATCTGGACCTCTGTAATTCCTCACATTTAAATTTCTTTCGAGATATAGAGGGTGTCAGAAAAAATGTATACACATTTTAAGAAAGGAAAAAACTCTATTAAAATTACACTAATGGTAACCACTTTGAGCACCTCTTGTAATTGCAGAAGTCAAACGTGACTAGTATTCATTCATTTGCTATCGGTATATATTGAGTATTACAATTTTAATAGGTTTTTCCTTTTTTAAAATGTGTATACATTTTTTGGCACCCTCTGTATATTTATTGTTTACTAATTTTCTAACACCAACATTGGTTCTACCAGATACACTCTTGAATGACAACTGTCATATGATTTAATATTTTAGATTGCGATAATTGTTAAAGTAAAAGAATGGATGACGTCAAAATGGTTCTCCATGCCCCACAACTAGATTGAAAACAGTGACTTGACATGGAGCTGATGGGTCCTGGAAAAAAACTGTTCCCCAATATTCCCCAATTAAAAAAAAAAAAAGGCTCTCCAAAGTGTATATAATGTAATGCGGTTGACACAATGCCATCTTGTTAGTTGGTTTTTCTGTATAACACCAAAGAGAAACTGCTATGTGGCAAGAGTATTAACACAATTTACATTTCAGTTTGAATTTATTCAATTTTTGAAAAATTAGTTTAATTTTTATCATTTCAATAGTTTCCAAATATTTAAATTTACATCATCTCATTTGCATAAAATAAAGCAATGCAAACACCCACTAACCCTCTGCATGAAGACTTTCTTGATTCTTTGTCAATCTTACAAATTCTATTCTTTCTCTGACTTATCAGAGCTGTAGAAGAGCACAGATAATTTCTACTTAATAAGTGGTGTAGTTTGTCTGACATTAAGTTGTTAATTGTTAAATTTATTCTAATTGTGTAAATAATTATTAGTCAGATTTTCTTATTACATTACATGCTGCAATAAGCATTTACTTTTAAGCTCGCTGGTCTGGTTGTTGGCTTGGGTAGGTTGTTACAAGTGGTGGGTCTTCAAGTCCATTCTGGAAGCTGAATTGGCTCTGATACAAGTCTGTCCATTCTGGGGCTGAAACTGAATAAATAGCACCTTGGGGAAAGTTCCTTGTGATGTATCACTTTAGGTATAGAACACATTTCAGGGTCTTTCCCACAATATTTGGTCACATAGCACTGACTTACGCAAGTCACATGGCTCATAATTAAGGGGGGGAATTACAGTCTTGCTACCATGACATTGCTATATGGTTTCACAGGTGATTGAAAATTTTGAGTAAATAATGCAATCTTCCACACCATCTGAATACCCTGTTAGGAAAGACTGCATCACACAGCATACGAGTAATTATAGAGAATGTACTTAAAAATCCATAAGTAGTTCTCCATTGTTTATGTTTAATATTTTATTTTGGGAAAATTCAATCTTTGTATAAATAGAATGATTTAAGAAAATCTCATATACCCATTTCCTGCCTTCAACAATTTTCCACCAGCTATCTTCTCTACAACACCCAGTTCCATCTAAATCATTTTGAAGCAGTTCTCAGCAAATCATTTCATCTTTGAATATTTTGGAATATATCTATTTGCTTAATATAACCATAACCAATGATACCATTACACCTAACAATTATCCCTTAACATATTCAAATATATAGGCAGAGGCCAATTTCCCTAAAGGTCTACATAATTTCAAAATCTTTGCTGTTGGGTTGTACGTATTAGGATCCAATAATATTGATACATTTCAATTTATTTTCTCTTATATATCAAACTTAATCTATAGTTAATGTATTTTTCTTTGTAATGTAGAATATATTAAATCACATAGAAATGTGCGTAGATTTTCTAATTGACTCTTCATGCTCTTATTTAACATCTTTCTGTTCCCTGTTATTTGCAGGTATTAGGTTAGTGCAAAAGTAATTGAGGTTTAAAAAGGTTAAAAATAATTGCAAAAACCGCAATTACTTTTGCACCAACCTAATAATTGCAAATTAGATCTAGAAGTGTGACCATATCCAGGTCTGATATTTTGATGAGAATAATTCAGCGGTTGTTTGTATATTCCAGCAAGAGGCATAAAGGATCTGGAGGTGTTATATGCATGAGACAAAGACAGCCTCTGTATATTGGCCCTGTGTGGTTCTCTTCTTCACCATAAACCCTGGGTTCAAAAGCCCGCTGACGCCAAACTCAAAGTTTTGTCCATCTAGTTGTTTTAAATATAGCCCAAGTGAGCAGGCTTATAGCTATTTAGAGCCTGCTTGGTTTCCATACCCCATGAAACTGCCCAGCAGCTGCTAGCCATAAATAAAATAATCCCTGTAGCTATAAAAGATGCAGGCTGCTGCTGCCCTTAGGAGCTCTCTGATCCAAAGACTTCCCTCTGGGCTGCAGAGGAACATCCCCTACACACGGAAGCCCCTCTCTGATTCCCCTCTCCCCTGGAAGTTCTCTGCACTACCACCTCCTTTTGGGTAGTGTGGCCCTCTTGCCTTTGCTTCTGGACGGTCTCATGCTGTGAGGGACTTCCCCAGTATGCCAACTTGTCAAAGGGTTGCCCGAATAAGGCTCAGGTGTGCTACTGCCAACTGTGCTCATGTCTTTTTCCTGTGTCCAGCCCAAAATCTCAAAAAGGAGGTGGAATACACATATGTGTAAGTCAGCCTTGATGACCATTATGTGAAGAATTGATAACGCTTGTGAAGAGTGACATGAAAAAGGGCATGAATTTCCAGATTGTGAGGCAAACCCATGAAGTTGGTGGCTTAAACTTATTCACAGATTTGGAGGCTTGAGGCTTGAAGTCTGTGACAGCAAGGCCACGCTCCCTCTGCGACTGGGTAGACTCCTTCCTTGCCACTTCCTGCCTCTGGTGGGGTCCTCAGTCCTTGGCTTGATGCTGCATCACTCCCATCTCTGCCTCTGTCCTGGACTTCTCCCTGTGTGTCTTTGTTGTTACTTGAAACGATCCTCTCTTTATAAGGACACAATTCCTATTGGCTTAGGACCCACTCCAATGGCAGATTACATCTGTAAAGATCCTATTTCCAAATATGTGGCTCACAAACACTTTTTGGAGTGTTTGTCATTATTGTTTTGCCAAAGTTCATGCATTCTGAACATTATATTTTATCAGATATACAATTTGAGAATAGTTTGTTGGGCTCTGTAGCTTGTCTTTTATATTCTTAATGTTGTCTTTGGGCAAGTAGTTTTTAATTTGGATGAATTCCAAGCTTTTGGTGTCTTCTCCTGTAAATCTTGTTTGATAAAGTCTCTAAGAAATTTTTCCCTTTGTTTCATCCAGAAGTTTCATTGTTTTTGCCTTACATTTAAGTCTATTATAAAATTTGAGTTAATTTCTGTGAATAGTGTGAGGCAACAGAATGACCTCACATGTTTTGTTTTTACATATGGCTATCTGATGATCAGCACCATTTGTTGGAAAGACTATGCTTTCGTTATTGAATTACTTTGACACTAATTTTGTAAAAAAATCAGTTGACTGTAAATAGGTGCATTTATTACCAAACCCTGATTTATGTGGTTTACAAGAGAATAGAAAAATACAACTGATGTTTGACTTTTGATCTTGTATCCCAAAACTTTGCGGAAGTCATTTATGAGTTCTAATTACTTTAGTATACAAGATTTTCCATCTACAAGATCCTGCCACCTCAAAATAGACACAGTTTTAATCCTTCCTTTCTAATCTGGATGCCTTTTATTTCCTTCCCTGTCTTTCCTGGCTAGAACTTCCATTACAATGATGAATAGAAGTGGCAAAAGCAGACATATTTCTGACGTTAGACAGATAATCAGTCTTTCAGCATTAGGTATGATGTTAGGTGTGGGACTTTTCTTTATTAGGTTGAATAAGTTCCCTTCTTAGGTCGTTTAGTTTTTAAATCAAGGGCTATTAGATTTTATCCTATGTGCTTTTCCATGACCATAGATAAGATCATGTAGTGATGTTTTTTCTTATTCTGCTGATCTGGTGTATTACATTAATTAGTTTTCAGTGTTAAACCAAGTGGGTAAATCCCACTTGGTAATGTGTAGAATCCTTTTTGGATGTTGCTGGATTTAGTTTGCCAGAATTTTTGTTGAAGATTTTGTCAAATTAAGCATTGTAAGTTCTAGTCAGTATTACCAGATGCATACAAGTTTAGGCATTTTTCTTCCAGGTAAATTTTATTTTTATATACATTGAGTTTTTGTCATTAAGACAACTTCTTAGTCATTAATAATAGTAAAAAGTTAATGGTTTGGGCAGCCTCTAGAGAAAGACCACCAGTATCACACCTGTAGATGTTGGGTAGATTGAGTTCTAGCAACACACCATTAATGATTGTGGGTTAAACCATGTGCAAAAATACACGATTCGTGCTTGTGTTAGTTGATTTGGGTTGTGTTCAAGAAAATTGAGATTTGCTCTCCACTGGATGCTGTCAGGAATTGAATGTAATTGTATGATTGGGAATCTTAATAGCTTTTATCTAGAAGGCAAGTGTAATGGAGTGGTGATCATACTAATTGTTAAAGCAGCAGTCAGTCGGATTAGCAAGAAGAGGGGGAGTTGTTGGACTTTGTTTTCTTAGACTTCTTTAGAGTGCTCTTGTTTTTATCTTGATTAATCCAGGTCACCAGGTAACATTATCTCTTGAAGGTGTTGTATGAAATTATTTCTTTTCCATAACAGAACACTAAGCCTAGCAATGAGTGTCAGGCCAACTCTGGTTTGTCTGGGGCTGCTTATGTAGATACTGAAATATGCATCAAACACTGTTTTTAGTGTTTTCCTAATTTTATACACATAAATTCAGTCAACATTCAAACTGTACAAGGTAGGGGATTTATTATATCTTTTTGTGAGTTACCTGAGGGATATAACTTTATTTAAATTGTCAGAGATCACAAAGATAGCAAGGGAAAAATATAGAGTCAGATTTCAAATCAAGCCCTTACTGTTCAGAGAGCAAATTATTTAATTGATGCTAATTTTGAGCATCCAGAGATGCCATGCACTTTAGGTTCAAAACTTAATTATGGTCAAACGTAACCAATGTACTCTGTGTTGTATTATGTTGAATAAAGAGACATAAAACATACAGATCATTGCAGTCATGCTCGTTTTTGTGGGGGTAAAAGTAATTGTTAACAAATGGTAAAACAGGCTTATAAGATGGGAATAAGGGTTTTGGAGGAAAGTAAACAAAGAAGATAATAGAGAATGCAGGTAGTCTAGTGTATATTTGTTTTCTGTGGAGGCTAGGGAACTTCAGTGAAGCTGTCATCATTAATAATTTGTTTATATTATCATCATCTAATATGTTTTTAATAAGCAGTTTCAGGAATTGCTCAAGGGTATTTGTAAATAGTGGGGAGTGACAGTCCTGCATTCATGGAGTTAATAAATACATAAAATAAGTATTAACAGTATAGGCATGGTTCAGCTTAATGTTTGTAATGTTTAATATTTTAGGGCACGTGACATGTTTCCATGAATTTGGACATGGGTGTCAAAACAGATCCTTCTCAATGATTTGGACTGTATGCTGTGGGTGTTTAATGTTCTTGTGAAAAAACGGTCAACTGTTTTATATATTTGACATATTTTTGCTTCTGCTACAGACTTATTGACAATTTGTATGCCAGAAAACCACAGGTTTGCACCTAATTTTATGAAGCTTTATGGTCATATGCACAGTTCTACCCCATCATGGTCTTTTCTTATGAGTATAATGAGTCAATGCAAGCCAAATGTAATCTTCTATTAGAAGCAAGGTGAGTTATAGTGGAGGGGCAGTTTTCTAAGGAATAATTGAGATGAGCTGCAGACAGAGGGTACCATTTTGAGTAGCACTCCATTTAGGAAAAAAGAAGGTATATTTGACATTCTTAAACAGGGAAAATTATAATACTCTATAGGAAGATAAGGTGGAAGCTTTTTGTTTTAATCAACAAAGTCTAAAAAGTGCCATTTACTTTGTACAGGTATAATTTCTATATACACAGATTTCCAGCACATCTTAGGGAAAAGAAAAAATGTAATAGCATCTTGCTTAATTAAGGAATAAATAAAGTCTAATCTTTGTCCATTTGCCCCATGTTAACTTATTTATTCACAATGGTGTAGCAATTAATGTCATTTGATATTCATTAGTACATTATTTGATTCCCCCCACCATCTCTTTCATCATACAAATGAAGAAAGTTAAGCAAAGGGAGCAGAGTCTTTTCTAAGCTCAGGTGGCTCACAATAATAATAATGGACTCTGTCAGTTTGAAGACCTAATGTGGGCGACCACCAGTGTTGGACATTGTCAAAAAATTTCAAACTCAGAATAACACTGCAAAGTAAGCATACACAATTTTGCAAATATGGCATCAAAATTTACACACAGGACTCAAAAGACAACATAGTGTTCCATTTGCATGACATTCTTTGGAAAAGACAAAGGTAGAGATTTAGAACAAATTCGGGGTTAAGGGTAGGGGGTTGACTATAAATGGGCACCATGAATGTTTTGGGGGGTTGATCAAGTGTTCTGGATGTTGACTGGTGGTACAACTGTGCATTTGTGAAAACTGATAGAACACTTAGAATAATGAATTTTTATCTATTACATTAAAAATGAATTCATAGAACACAAACAACCACCAAAAAACCTTTCATATGTTAAGGAAATTGAAAACTCTCCTGAGCCTTGATGTCTCAGTGTGCAGCAAGACTTCTTTCCATCCCGTTGGGATAATTCTTAAAGAATTACAGGACTTGGGAAAGACCTGTGCCCTAGCACACCCTTTTTGGAAGCCAGTTAGTAGTCAGAAACACCCTCTACCGCCCTCACCTCGCATACCTGGAGGGAAGTGAGACCTCTCCTGGAATCTTTGATTTTCCACCGGGTTCTTCAGGTCAGACTTTTAGCAACGCCTTGGTTCTGAAACCTACAGGTGGACTCTTCCTTGGGGCGTCCTAATCCTTTGGGGTCAGCATTGTCTTTCCAGTGCCTGTCTTGAGGACATTTCCAGCTCTAAAGTTCCAGAAAGCCCCATCCTCTGCTTTCGTGCGGGGAATGTCATTATGAACGCCAACAACCCCTTCCGCTGTGGGGAACACTGTGGCAGCCCCACGTGGCTGTGAGGTGAGCGCAGAAACAGCGGTGGTAGAACCCATGCCATGGGAACGTAGGGGGGCCCGCTGTAGCAACACTGTCGCACGTGCATCGCTCTGCACAGTCATGCCCCAAAGACTCTCAAAACCGCTTCTGACGATGCAGAAACGCCTACTGTCACTGCCAACCACGGTTCTGCAGTCACCTCACGCGACCGACTTGCCTGCACGCTCAGGCCCAAAACTCTGAACCCAGTCTTGTGACGTCAACCGCGCACCAGACACTCTATTTCAGTGCCTTCCTCAACTGCACGCTGCAGGACCGGCCTTCCGAGCCGCCAGCCGCCACGCGTGTGCGCTTCTTCCCGGGTGGAGACCCACCGCGCAGTCCCAGCCCATTGGCCTGGGGGAAATGTGGTTCCCAAGAGAAGCCCCACGGTCGCGGGGACTCCCACGCCTGGTTGTTCTCAGCGTCCAACACGGGCCTGCGGCTCAATTCGCTGTGGCCGGGAGACGCTGGGAGCTGTTCCTTCGCTGAGCTGCTCCAAAAGACACATTAAAGCTGATGGTCCAGCTAGGTCTTATTTTTGGGGAAACACGATATGTGTGTCTGTGGGAGAGTCTCTTACTGGGACTGTTATTTCTGAGGGTGTGTCTTTGATGTGTGTCTGAATGTCCACCTATATTTCCCAGTAACAAAAGTCTGGGTGACCCTACATGTATGTTGGTGGAGACACAGTATGTCTGTGAGGCTACATGTGTCCTAGTGGTGGTACCTGTGTCCAGGTAAGAGTGTCTATTTCACTGCACAACTGTGGTATTTTTGTGTCTATGTGTGTGTTTCCCAGGGCTTGGCAGTCTCAGATTTACAACTGAGTTGTACTTAACCTTCAAGAGGCACACAATTATATTATATTACTAAATTCTTCTAGTATATATGAAAAAAACTAAATGCTTCACAGTTATGTTTAGTAAGTTTGTATGAGTTTGATACTGTATGAAATCGGTTGGGATCAAGCTAACTTATTGAGTAATAACTGAAAAAATAAAATACAGATATATAAGTTGTGACACATGTATAGGTCCATGAAACCATCCCTGTGATCATAATGAAAGACCAATCTCATTTTTGAATAACGAATAAGTCATAAATGGAATACTGGACAGTAGAATTCCCAATATATTGGATACCTATCAAAAAGTGGAGCTCATTTCAGGGATAAAAAGGTTTCCATGTTATGAAATACAAATATCGCCATGTTCCACCAAGAAGATGGCAGCAGGCATTACTGAGCAGTGGTAGAAATGATGGATATGTTAACACATGGACAGTAACAAATGGTTAGCTACAGGGAATAATGCATCTTCTTCCTGTCAGCTCCATGTATGATAATCAACTTTTTGAAGATTTACATGCAAAGGAGGAAACTAGAACAGCCTTCAAAGCTACAGCAAGTGTTTTATGACTTCAAAATAGGGAGAAAAGAAAAAGCAATAACAAAAAGGAAGGAACTGAGAAATTCAACTCTTAAAACTAAGAATAGTACAATGAAATATAGAATAAAGGGACTACAAAGATAAACCACAGTCTGGGAGAAATTATTTGCAGTACCTACAACTGAAAAAGATTCATGTCCAGTGAATACAAATAAATCAGATGAAACCAGTAAGCATACAAATGAAGTAAATGATAAAAATTTCATAGGAGATGAAAGACATTTATGAAAAGTGCTCAGTATCTTTGCTATTATACAATAACAAGGCAATTCTACTTCACATATATTAATCAAAAATTAATCAGTTGAGCAATTCCAATATCAATTTCGTGGATAAATAAATTTGTGCAGGAATGGTGGGAAGGTAAATTCACATACTCCATTGGCATTTACTGGAAATTTGAAATTGTCATAATTTACAACTAAGCAACTTTTCTCCAGTGTGTGAAGAATTTGTTATGCATGGGCACTTGGAAACTGAAACAGGATGATAGGAGCAGTATTTTTCACAGGAGCAAAAAATCTCCCCAAACTTGAAACAGCCCAAAACCATAAGGGCTGGAATGTATGAATAAATTGGGTGACCCACAAGCTCAGACCCCAGCATGTGTGAAACAGACTGAGGCAAATAAACCACTGATGACTATGGTTAGGGTATTAACATCCTTATATAAAAATCTCAAGAGGAAAAGTTAAACAAAACACTACTTTGTGATAATTGATGGTAAAGCTATGAAAAATAACTGTAAAATTCCCAATACTGTTCACATCTGGAAGTAGGAGAGAAATGAAGTCAGAGTGGACACCGGGGCACCCAGTATCTGCCCAAAGTCTACTGATTATTGTTTGTGCCCAGCTTACAAATTTATACTTGTATAATATTATTTGAAATCAACATAAAACTTTTTTTTAATTTTTATTTTTTAAGTGTGTTTTCCCGGGACCCATCAGCTCCAAGTCAAGTCGTTGTTTTCAATCTAGTTGTGGAGGGTGCAGCTCACAGTGGCCCATGTGGAGATCGAACCAGCAACCTTGTTGTAAGAGCACCACACTCTAACCAACTGAGCTAACAAGCTGTCCCCTAATATAAAACATTTCATACAATGTTTTCTAAGTATGACATACCTCACCACAAACATTTACAGAATTATTTACATGTGAAAAAATGTACAATTTAAAAATATTTATTTTACCACATTATCTGATCACCTACACTGTTATGATTTCAGTTTTGGAAGGGATTCTCAAGCCTTTTATACTGGATCTATTAAATTTGTATTAATTTGAGCAGGATTTGAGTAGCAAAAGATTGGGAATGAATCCAGTGTCTATTTAGATGGAATTGGTCACATAAAAATTTCATCAGGTACACCCTTATAAAAATTATGGAAGTCAGCTATTGTATGAGAAGAGCTACAGGATTATTTCTTTTCTTTAAAAAAAAAAAAATTTAAATTGGGGAATATTGGGGATCTGTGTGTTTTTTCCAGGACCCATCAGCTCCAAGTCAAGTCGTTGGTTTTCAATCTAGTTGTGGAGGGCGCAGCTCAGTTCCAAGTCAAGTCGTTTTTTGTTTTTTTTTGTGTGTTTTTTTTTCCGATATAGTCGTGGAAGGCACAGCTCACTGGCCCATGTGGGAATTGAGCCAGCCACCTTGGTGTTATGAGCACTGTGCTCTAACCAACTGAGCCAACCGGTCACCCAGGATTTATTTCTAATTGAACAAAAAAATCAAAGTGCATATCAATGTGTAAACAATGTTACCTTTTTATATGTCAAAGAGAAAAAAGAAAAATACAGAATTGAAATTGCTTCTCTACATAAATACTAACTATATGTACAAAAAACAAATATAATTGGAATTTAGGGGTGTGTGGGTGAAGTGGACATGAATGCTAGACGATATGCTAGGAGTGAGTTTTAAGACAGACTTCTAAGGCTCACGCTGATTTTTTTAAATGCCATTCATTTTAGAAAACCAAAATAGCTATATTTTAAAATACTTTATAAATAAGAGTAATACGTTTTTAATGGGAAGCCTCTTTTATACATGCTAATCCGCTAAGCACTATTTTTTACAAAAGGGTACAATACTTTTTGCAAACCATAATTTTTTTCATTGTTTGTAAATAAAATAAGTGGGGTGGGGAAGGATGAGTAAGGCCTCAACAATGTCAATGGCCAAACATCAAAACTATCTAAACCCTGCATTGCACGTGGTGTCATCACTGTTAAATGTCTGCGTTCTTAAAGAGCACAGAGGCATGGGTGACCTCAGGACCCCAGACCAAGCCCTAAACTGAGGACACCAGGCCCTCCTGTTCCGGCCCAGCCAGTGTTCCCCACCTTCTCTAGACTGCGGGATGATGTCGCTCCACTGGGAAACTGAATCTGGATGCAGGAGGCGCCTCCGAGCTTCAGGAAGACACCTACGTACGCCCTGGTGACCCACAGCTAACTCTACGCGTACGCAAACACCCTTGGTCTGAGCAGCCAGAAAGGGTCAGCACGTGGGCAGCTGTCCAATCAGGAGCGGTGGGGAGAACGGGGGCAGGACCTGGAGCATAGTCCAATCAGAGCCCCGGGGGGCGGAGTGCCCGGAGCACTGTCCAATCAGGTGGCGGGCGACTTTCCAGCCGCGTGGAGAACCGGCAGGAGGCTGCGGCGCCCAGGCGCACCTGCGCCGCGCTGTCCCAGGTAGCCCTGTCTGTCGCTGTCACCTGTCGGGGCCGCGGGGAGGACGGGGCGAGAGCCTGAAGCAGGGCTGCGAGATGGTGAGTGCGCGGGGCTGGGGCCGAGACCCGGAGCGGCTGGTGGGAGGCCGGAGGCGGGGAGGGCCGGGTCGCCCAGCACCGCCCGAGGACCCAACCGGAACGTGTGCCCTTGGCCGTGGGGTGGGGACCCGGCGTCCTGTCCGGCCCGCGCTGGCTCCGGGGTTCAGGACGGCCTGTGGTGACCCAGATGCGCACAGCTGCATCCGCCTGGGGGTCAGGGAATACCAGCCCCTGGTCCGCTCCTCCCAGCGGACAGCCTGCGGGGCGGGTGGGGAGTCTGGGGAGACCTGCGTGGGGGCCCGGGCTGGGACGGAACTCCTGGTAAGTGCTCGGTCCCTAACTGACCGCGACCCCAGGGAGAGAGTTGTCAGCTGACCGAACGCTGGTATTGAGGAGAAAAGATGAAAATGATATGGGTCCTCTGAAGGAGAGAAAGTAACCCACAGGACAGGGAAAGCCCACCCAGGGACGTGGGGCAGCCACCTGCAAAGCCACATGCACTTGAGACTCACAGCGGGACACCAGCCAGTGTCCTTTGGGAGGGTGTTCAGGGAGCATTTCAGTGAACAGGTGGTGGGGGATTGGATGACCCACGTGGTAGGATGGCCGCGCCTGACCCTTGAGTCATCTGTGCGTGTTCCAGTTCAGCACTGCCCCTCCCTAGGTTTGTCACCTTGAAGACATTTATTTGGTTATTTGAGCCTCAGATTTTTCAGTAAATGTAAAGTATATTAAACTAATAGATGCTGAAAGATAAGATAAAATATTTTTTTTTAAAGCAAGGAAGAGAAATTTCAGAAATAAAAAATGTTCTAGTGTTACATTCCGTTTGTTAAAAATTCTTCTGTGCTTTTTTTTTTTTTTTTTTTTTGCTTCCTGGAGCATGTGTGGTTAAGTTTCTTACATCTGTTGTTTTCTTCTCTGTGATGACAAATGGAATTCCAGGGCTTAGCCTTGACAATGCTACTGGGAAAAAAAAATCAGAGAGAAATGGAGAAAATTTGTCTCCCATTATGGCTGCAGAAAAATGAATACATTTCCACACTAAAATATTTGTTATAGTAATTAGTGAATTACAAGAGTTGCCAACATGTTAGTTACTCTCCTTGTGCAGGGTGGGGAGTCTGTGATAATGGATAATTCTGTTCTGTCTCATATTATTTGGACTTCAGAGATTAATGCCAAATCCTATGTCCTGAAATGGGCACCACCCTGAAGTGTTGACATATGATTAATGTCTATGAAACATTTTGTTTCCATGGAAATAATAAGTGACACCTTTATTTTCTGAAAGAAATAGGTACTTGTGGATTTTCTTCTTGAGCTATAAAAGGTGCTTAAAGTTTTCTTCCCTCCTTTATACGTAAACACTGTGTTCGAGTGGTTTTGCTGGATTCTTCAGACTCCAAACTGAAGCCAACCATGAGCCTGCAAAGGGAGGCAATGAAGTGGCTTCCTCCTGGGGATTCTAACCCTGTGCGGTGTCGCAGCCTGCCCATCCCATCCCGGCGTCGGCGGGAGCTGTGTATGCCTAGAGAAGCTTCAGAGCCCTGGACAGTGTGTGTGGCTGGGGGTGATGTCTTTCTGAGATTGTGCTTGCCCTGTCCTTGGGGCTATTAATTGATAGTAGTTTGGATTGGGTACACTCAGCGGTGCTGTACTTAGTGTGACCTGTGCAAACTGAGAAAGTCTGTGAAGGTCAGATTTAAAGGCAAACTCTTGGGGTCTGTCTGATGGGTAAAGCATTTATGAATTTGGGAATTCATTTGGGTCAGAACCTAAAACTGACTGGCTGAGAGTTTGCTGGCTAGTGAGAATTGCAGCTTGGAGAGGGAGGCTTTCCAAACTGTAAGGAAGGATGAGGATCCTCAGGATTCAGTCCCGTGTCCTCAGTTCCTCTATCCTGTCACCAGGACTGACCCGTTAGAAGGGTGAGATTTCTGCAGTGAGAGTCTGGAGCCCAAACTTGTGAAGTGTGTTCACCTTCAGAGTATGGGTTTTCCTTGCCAGTTCCGGGTCAGTGGCTTTCTCTGAGCTGATGGAAATGTTTGATTTTCTTCCCTTCTGATTCCTGTATCAAGTATTGCTGCCATCTTACTCCAGTTTCCCTAAGCATTCAGTCATTTTATTTCCTTGTTTGAGTGGGTAAGATTTTTATTTTCTTGGGTGAATATAAGTGGAGGGAGAGAGAAATGTAAGACAGTAGAATTTAGGCAGCATACAGAGCTTTTCTTCCTGTTTTGGCAAAAGAACCTCCACATGTGAGGTGAGAGTATTTAAATTCTCAGGTTCATCTTTCACTTTTTGCATAATTTTTTACATCAGTGATTATCCATGAGAGTTTTGAAATTTAAAAGGTTTTACTATTCCTAAGACAATTCCTATTTTAACAAATTTGAGGAAAACTACTTTGGGATATGTAAATCCTTGCAATTCGTAGTACACTTGATGGGTTATGCCAAACCCCTAATGTAGTGAAATTTCTACTCATTCTTGGAAATAGTTTGAGATAGAGTAGAAATACAAACTAAGATGTCACTTGTCATTCTAATTCTAAAGAAGTTTGAGATATTTCATTTTTTTGTGGTTTGCACGTTCATAAAATTTAGTGTTCAGAGGATTAAATTTTAAAATGGTTTTCTACATAAAAGAGTGGCTTCCAAATAAAAGTAAAAAACATTAAGGAGCAAAAAATGCTTTATAGAGATTTCTCTTTATGTAAAGTAAATAATTTATGCAAACGTTGAACAAATTTGCAAAACATTGAAGCGTTGAAAATCTAATTTAAGACTCCCTACCAGCATATCTGGTCCACTCCAGTTCTCTTACCCCAGCCACCCTCAGAAAACTAGTTTAAGAATTTCTTGTGCATTGTGTCAGTGTCTCTTTATATAAAAAAAACAAGCAATTAAAATACAAAATTTTCTTTTCTTGTTATAGGAAAGGTAATGATATACCTTTTCTTGTTTGTTCTATTGATAATCCTGCAGATCTTTTCATATCAATGCCTGATGCCTTTGACTTTCATATGTTTGCAAACACTGCTCTCTAAATAGACACTTGGTCTGTAAAAGACTGTCAGTCAAAATGGACATTTTCATGCTACCCGATAAACAAACAAAAATGTGTATTTTTTTCTGAACTTAATTGATGCTTTAAATTTTTATTGTGAAATATGTCACAGTATTTCACAATAAATGCATATAAGTTTTAGGGGAAGTTTTAAAGCTAATAATGGTGTAAACATCCGTAGTCTCACCACCTAGATTCATAAATGAGCCTTGTTGGGGTCTCCTGGCGAGTCCCTCCCCCAACTCACACCATCTTGTCCCATTGAGGATGGCTGTTTGCTTCTTAGCTTAATCTTCATACCTTTACCATCTGTGATTTTTCACTATGCAGTGTTCTGTTTTGTTTTGCCTCTTCACAACTTTTACTAAATAAAAGAGTTACACTGAAAGGCTTTTCTGAGGAGTCTTTGCATCAGATTTTTTCACACATGCTGATGTCGAAGGCTGCAAGCCATCCGGTTTGTTCTTCCATTCCAGTGCTTATGGGGTTGGGGTTTTCAAGTTCGTTTTTTGTTCTTGTGAAAAATGCCACTCCTTTGATTGTTGTTTCAGTGTCCAAGTGCAAATGCATGGTAAATTTTCCACATATTGGAGAAAAATTGCTGGGTTTTAGGTCATGGTCAAGTTTGAATTTACTAGGAACTTCCAATGGAGTGTACCAATGGGTTCTCTAAACATCTGTGCACAACTGCTTATTTGATATAAACATTGACGCATAGGATTAGCTAGTGCTTTTGCCTTTCTTGATTTGAAATGGGACCTACTTGAGATTTTATTTTGCTTTTTGCTTATTACCAGTAAGGTTGATTTTCTTTTCCGTATGTTCTTTCATCTTTTGTCATATGTGTTTTGGTCATTTTCCTATTTTAAAAAATTCAATTGTTTGATCATTCATTTTTACTCTGCACAGTGATCGTTTTATATGTGTATATATTGCAAACAATTTTCTCTCAAATTATGGTTTATCTGTTCAGTCTCAATTTTAATAAGGTTGAAATCATCAATCTCTTCCTTTATAGCTTATTTTTTTTATATATAAAAAAATTCTCCCAATTAAGTTATACAACATTTCCCTTTAACTTTAGAAAGAGTTCCAGTCTTTCATATTAAATCTATAATTAATTGATCATTGTCCATGAAATCGATACGGATACAATGCCTTTTTCCCCTTCCTTGTGTACTAAATGGTATGTTACTTCTGCCACTGCTGTGCAATGCCTGTTATGTCATTAATCAAATTTCCATATACACCAAGGTCTGTTCAGGATTCTTTTCCTTTCCATTAGTCCATTTGTTTATCCCTCTGCTAACAACCATACTGCCCAGATGGTTAAATCCATAGTTTTAAATTTCCTGCAGTATGTTAGGCAAGCCCCACCTTGTTCCTCGGAATTTCTTTTCTTTTTTTGTGTGACATTTGTTCTTCCTGTTAGGTTCGGAGAAGTCATTGTGAAGTCCTAGAAAATCAGGTTTGGGGAATTAAATGGAATTTATTTTAAAGACTACAGGTTTCTTTTGGGGGAGCTAACATGTTAGTGACATTGAGTTCTTTTTAAGAATGTGTGCCATCTTTCCACTTATTTCATTTATTATCCAATAAAGTTGAATTTTCCCCCATTAGAATATTTTTATACCCGTCATTAAAATTCTGTTAATATTTTTTAAAATTTATTTTCTTTTTCTTCCCCCCCATTTCTTCCACCTCCTCGCTGCCCCCACCCCCCTACCCCCCCACCCCCCCACCCCTGCCACTCTGGTGCAAGCTGTTGTTTCTCAGTCTAGTCTTGTAGGACGCAGCTCCCTGGCCCATGCTGGTGTTATGAACCTTGCGCTCCCTGGGGCTGAGGCAGTTGGTGGCCGGTAGGCCGTTCACAACAGCTCACAGCAGCTCTCACCATCCTGCTGCTCATAATGGCTGCCGGCCACACATGACAGCACACAGTAGCCCACAGCAGCACACAGCAGCCTGTGGCAGAGCCCAGCAGGTCACACCGACCTCGGGCTGCTCACCGCAGCCCAGCTCCAGGGAGAGCTGTTGTTCACAGTCTTAGCTGTAGAGGGCGCAGCTCACTGGCCCATGTGGGAATTGAACCCGTGACCAACCACCTGAGCCATCGGGCTGGCGATGGTATTTTTTTAAAAAAAGCTTTATTAAGATAATTCACATATCATACAATTTGCCAATTTATAATGTACAATTTAGTGGTTTCAGTTTATTCATAGATATGTATAACCAGCATCAGAGTCCATTTTAGAGCCTTTTTTTCAATGCATAAGAAACCTCATACCCTTTAACTCTCACCCTCTGTCCTTCTTCCCAGTCATAAATAACCACTAATGTACTTTCTGTCTATAGATTTCCTTATTCTGTAAATGGAATAATATTATTTGTAGTTCTCTTTTTTACAAGTTCAAATCACTGTTGAATTCCTCTAGTGACTTAAATTTCAGTTGTTATACTTTTTAACGCCAAACTTTTCATTTGGTTCTTCTTCAATAATTTCTGTCGCTTTATTGATGTTCTTTATTTTGTGGGTCATTGTCATCATGCTTTCCTTTACTTCTTTAATCATGGTGTCCTTTAGTTCTTTGAATATGTTTATAACGGTTACTTTGAAGCCTTTTTCTGTTTAACCTGACCTCTGTTTAGTGTCACAGAGAGTTTCTCTTACCTACTTATGTTTTCTGGTGTAAGAGTCATAATTTCCTTTTTCTTTGCATGCCTTGTAACTTTTTATTGGAAACTTTATTGGACATTATAGATAATATATTGTACCAACTTAGAGCACTGGCCTCTCTTCTCTGGGGCTTGTTACTGTTGTTTATTTGTATTTGCTTGGCTGGGTTATTTTAGTCTAGTTTGTTTCACTGCCATCCCCACCCCCTGCAATGTTAAGCCTCTGATGAGGGACGTCCGGCTTTGTGTATGATCTCAGTCTCCCCGGGATGGCAGTAGTGATGGCAGGGCTTTGTTCCTTTCTTTCCCCAACTGTCCAAAGCTCCATTCATGCAGGCGCTTGCTCGGATTAGTTTCAATATGCCAGGGTGCATACATTGCTCTATGGATGAATCCAGTCATATTTGGACTCTTTCAAGGAATAGTCCCACAGGTCAGTGTTTGATATTTGTTCAGATTCTGTGATGGCTCTTCTGACTGTCCCTTTTTCTGTTTCTCTTCGGCAAACAAAGTGGACTACATTTTTGCTAATGTATTGAATCTCTTTCCAATTGCTTTGTACCTCAACCTTCACTATTTTTGAGAGCACCCTTAGGTTTGAACTTCTCCACGTTCTGTTGCAAATGAAGTCAGTTCTGTGGGAAGAGACTAGGAACCATCTGCTTTACAGCCTGCTCCTTCCCACAGTCAAAATCTCTGAACCAGGTCATGGAGCAGGATGGGGACAATGGCACACTTTTTTCTGAGTGACACCCCACTTTAGGAGCTGAGTATACAGTGGAGGAAGGGCAGTAGCCTGAGGTCTTCTCAGCGTGCCAGTCTTGGTGTGGAATCTCCCTTTTATGAGGCACAGCAAGAGCAATTAGGTCCCCAGCAGTCTCAGCAGCCCTGTCCCCACCACAGAGCCTTCATTCCACTGGTGGGGGTTGGGTGGAAGGAGGGAACCTCCGCCTCTCAACCACACTTGCTTGGAAGTTAACCTCAGGAACAGGTAACGGGGGTCGGATGAGAAATGCTGATGTCCTTCTTCTCCAGCTGGGAGCCTGTGTACCTGGCTGCAGTCTGAAGTGGAAGTTCAGGGGGGAGGGAGTTGTCCTGGTTCAGGTTATAGACTCTCACTTTCCTTCTGAATTTTCATAGACTTTCTTGAATAGCTTTTTGTTAACTTACTGTATGTCCTTAGGACTATTTCCAGAGACTAAGTGGAAATAAGTGATGGTTGTTTTAAAACTAATTTTTACCAGTTTCATTCGTGGGGAGATCCACAGAGCTCCTTGTACTGTCATGTAGCTGTGTTATCTTTTTTTTCCCCCCACAGGAAGAAAGCTCACTATTTTAATGGTTCTTTAAATACTCACATTAAACCGGAAAAACTCAGAAAAAGGTAACAAGTGAGTTTTGCAGTTCTTTTTTCCATTTATGTATGTGAAAATTTGGAGAGTAGAAAGGGGATTAAAAGCATTTGTAGGTCTCACCATCCTAACACAAACCCTGTTAGCATTTAGGCATTTTAGATAAGTATAATTATATATGCATATTGATTACTGAATTTCTTCACCTAATATATCCTAAGCTTTAGTGTGTGTGTTTTTTTATTTTTTTATTAGTTTCAGGGGCACAAGACAAAGTAATACTTAGATGTTTATCATTTATATCCCTCACACTGTGTGAATCCCCCTCCCCCATCCACTATCCCTTCGACATCGCACAGAGCCATTACATTTCCACTGTCTCTATTCCTAATGCTGTACTCTGCTTCTTGTAAGTATATACATACATTTATATACATATGTATATATAATTATAGTTGGCATTCATTATTGTTCAGCTTCAGGTGTACAATGCCATAATCAGGCATCTACATCATCCCTGAGGTGGTCTCCCTAATGGGACACGTGTCCATTGGATACCCTACAAAATCTTTACAATATTATTGATTACGTTCCCCAAATTAATTTTCAAAGCCCCGTGGCCATCTTGTGGTTACAAACTGTTTTCCAAACTCCTCACCTTCCCCCTTATCCCCACCATCCCCCCGCCGACCCAGCAACCCTCAGTTTTTCCTCTTTGTCTTCAAAACTGTTTCTGATTAGTTCATTCACTTATTCTTTTCTTTAGATTCCACATATAAGTGAGATCATATGGTACTTGTCTTTCTCCGTCTGACTTATTTCATTTAACATAATGTTCTCCAGGTCCATCCATGTTGCTGCAAATGGTAAGATTTCTTTCTTCTTTATGGCTGCGTAATACTCCACTGTATAAATGTACCACAGTTTCTTGATCCAGTCATCCACTGATGGGCATTTCAATTGTTTCCATGTCTTGGCTGTTGTGTATAGTGCTGCAATAAACATAGAGGTGCATAAAGTTTTTTGAATTGGAGTTTTGGATTTCTCCAGATAGATACCTAGGAGTGGAATTGCTGGATCATAAGGTAGTTCCATTTTCAGATTTTTGAGATACCTCCATACTGTTTTCCATAGTGGCTGCACCAATCTGCAATCCCACCAACAGTGCACAAGCGTTCCCTTTTCTCCACATCCGCGCTAGCACTTGTTGTTTGTTGATTTATTGATGATAGCCATTTTGACTGGGGTGAGGTGGTATCTCATTGTGGTTTTTATTTGCATTTCTCTGATGGTTAGTAAGGTTGAGCATTTCTTCATATGTCTGTTTGCCATCTGTATGTCCTTTTTAGAAAAATGTCTCTTCCTGTCCTCTGCCCATTTTTTAATTTTTTTTTGGAGTTGAGTTGAGTGAGTTTTTTTATAAATTTGTGATATTAACCCCTTATCAGATATATCATTGGCAAATATCTTTTCCCATTCAGTAGGATCCCTTTTTGTTTTATTGATGGTTTCCTTTGCTGTGAAAAAACTTTTTAGTTTGATGTAATCCCACATGTTTATTTTTTCTCTTACTTCCCTTGCGTGAGGGGATATATCAGTAAAAATCTTACTCCAGGTAATGTCTGTGAAGTTTCTTCCTATATTTTCTTCTAGGAATTTTATGGTTTCAGATCTTACATTTAAGTCTTTAAGCCCTTTTGAATTTATTTTTGTATATGGTGTAAGGAGGTGGTACAGTTTCATTTTTTTGCATGTGTCTTTCCAGGTTTCCCAGCACCAATTATTGAAAAGACTGTCTTTACCCCACCGTACATTCCCGTACATTCTTGCTTCCATTGTCATAGATTAAATCGCCATATAGGCATGGATTTATTTCTGGACTCTCTATTCTGTTCCATTGATCTATGTGTCTGTTTTTATGCCAGTACCATGCTGTTTTGATTACTGTAGCCTTGTAGTATAATTTGATGTCAGGTATCGTTATACCTCCCACTTTGTTCTTATTTCTCAAGATTGCTGAGGCTATCCGGGGTCTTTTATTGTCCCATATAAATTTTAGGGTTATATGTTCTATTTCTGTGAAAAACATTGTTGGTAGTTTGATAGGAATTGCGTTGAATATGTGTATTGCCTTAGGCAGTATGGACATTTTAACTATATTGATTCTTCCTATTATTGAACATGGTATGTGTTTCCATCTATTTGTATCTTCTTTCATTTTTCTCTTCAGTGTCTTATAATTTTCTGAGTACAGATCTTTTACTTCTTTGGTTAAATTTATTCCCAGGTATTTTATAGTCTTTGGAGCAATTGTAAATGGGATTGCTTTTTAAATTTCTCCTTCTGATGTTTTATTATTGATATATACAAATGCAACTGATTTCTGAATATTAATTTTGTATCCTGCTACTTTACTAAATTCATCTATCAGTTCTAATAGTTTCTTGGTGGAGTCTTTAGGGTTCTCCATATATAGTATCATATCATCTGCATATAATGACAATTTTACTTCCTCCTTATTGATTTGGATGCTTTTTATTTCTTTTTCTTGTCTGATTGCTGTGGCTAGAACTTCCAGCACTATGTTGAATAGAAGTGGAGAAAGTGGGCAACCTTGCCTTGTTCCTGATCTTAAGGGGGATGGTTTTAGCTTTTCCCCATTGAGTATGATGTTAGCTGTGGGTTTGTCATATATGGCCCTTATTATGTTGAGATATGATCCCTCTATTCCCAGTTTCTTAAGGGTTTTTATCATAAATGGTTGCTGGATTTTATCAAATGTTTTTTCTGCGTCTATTGATATGATCATGTGATTTTTATTTTTCATTTTGTTAATGTGGTGTATCACATTATTTGAGCTGTGTTACCTTTTTAACATTTACTTTGCAACTTTCCGTTGTTGTTAAATATAATAGAAAGATAATGAATTTTGTTTTTATATCATGTTTTTATTCTGGAATATTGCTAAAAATCTTATTTTATGATTCTTTTTATTCTGTGTATGTAGTAACATACACTTGTTACTACTATGCATAATTATAACATTTTATTCTTTAGTAATTCTTGTACGTTTGTTTATTTTCAGGTGACATTGGATTGGATCTGTAGTATAATGTTGACTAGGAGCGAGGCAGTGGGGATCTAGGTTTGGCCTTTTTTTGGTAGAAAACAATTAACAGTCTTTTTTGAGTATGTCCTTTACTGGGTTATGCACATTACCATCTGTTTCCAAATGCTATGAGGTTTATTTTCCACATATTTCTGTTGAATATTATAAAATGGTTTTCTATAAGTCTTAAGATGATTTCAAGTATATTAATTTTTATAGGTTTTATTGTAAAGTATAACATACATGCAGAAAAGTACATAAGACATATGTACAGTCCATGGAAGTACTAGAAAATGAACACTTGTTAAATAAAATCCAGCCCTAGATCTAGACCGATGCTTGACATCAGACACCCCATTGGAAATGATTTCCATTGGTAGGCCCCCTCACTCTCCAGATGTAAGCGATAGCCTGAATTAGGTGACAGCAGTATCCATGCTTTTCTTTACACATATACTTTTATCACCTGTGTATGCATCCTTAAATTAAGGTATTCTGATTGCACATGCTTTGTGTTGCATGTAATAGAATCACAGTATATATGTTATTTGTGGCAAGTTTCCTTAGTTCAGAGCTATCTATTAATATCTCATATAAATATCTATTAATATCTATTAATGTCTTCCATGGAGTGCTAATGGTTCATTCACGTTTATTACTATCTTGTATTCAGTGGCAGGGATATACCATTATTGTCTATTAACTCTACTGCTAGTGGCTATTTGGGTCTTTCCAAATTTTTTCCATTATGACTAGTGCTCATAAAAACATTATTATACACACATCTACTTGGATGTCTTATACTCATCCCCATCTCAGTATGCCCTATGCTAAACTCCTCATCTGCTCCCCAAGAACCTAATCCACTTGTGGCCCTCTACATCTTACGTCATTACCTAATAAACTTCCTTATTTCAGGTTTTCCTATGTGAAATAATCAGAGCCATCCTCAGCTCCCCTCATTCTGTCTTGCCCTGTCATCAGGAATCTTCTGTGCTCTCCCTGCATACTTCACTGTGACCACCCAAGCCTACCTGCCTTCTCATCTGGTTATGGCTTTACTCTCCCCTACACCTGCTGCCTGCAGTCTAATCTCGGTACAACTGATGGATCATTAAAGTATCAGATGAGATTACTCCTTGTGCCAAAGCCTGAAATAGTTTTGCATTTTTCAGAGTCAAAGTCAACTACTTGCCCACAAGATGAAGTGCCCCACCTCCCATCTTTCTCCATCATTCTCTAAAAGTGTCTTCATGCAGCCAGCTGAACCTGTCTACTTGCTAGTGACCTGGAATATGTCAAAACTTAGGGTCTTCTGGCACACGTTGCAAGTTGGGTTTTCATGAATCGTTGGGCCTCTCATAGTTGGTGCTGGGGAAAGTAGGAAAAGATGTTAGTCTTTCAGTGTGTTTTTACTTATTAGAACCTTATCCAATGTATTTTTATTTATAAGAACCTCATCCAGGTTTGAACGTATGGTTCATGTAGTGCTAAGTGAGGTGGTGGGCAATAAGGAAAGAGATAAAGTAATTTTTGTCACAAGGAATTGATACTCATAAAATGGAAATATTTGATTCATTTGTATACCATTTCTCTCATTTCCCCAATGTGTTCGGGACTATCCTATACTCTGAAAAAGAGAGAAGTCAGACAGGGAGGGTCACAGTAAAAATGTAGAGAGAAATAATTTCAATGTGTTAGCGGTGCTGTTAAAATTAACCACTAGGAAGTGAGCGTGGACATAGATTAGATGCTGGGCAGCCATACGATCTTGTTTGAACTTCCTGTGAGTTGAGTCCACTTTCCCTGTGTTGTCACCCATTCTCTTAATGTATATGGTTTGTTGTAGGACACGGTGGTCTTTGAGGATGTGGCTGTGAACTTCACCCGGGAAGAGTGGGCTTTGCTGGATGGTGCTCAGAGGAAGCTCTACAGAGAAGTGATGCTGGAGACCTGCCGGCACCTGGCCTCAGTGGGTGAGGATGGCTTCATTCCTTCTCTTAGTTATTTAGAGAGTAAATAGGTCTTACTCGTTCAGCCTTTTTCAAGATTTGGAATGTAGCAAGGAAATACGAGGTCAGACAATTTGTGAACTCACCCTAGAAAAAGTGCTACATACCTCACTGCTGAATATCACTACAATCACCTTTGAAGTACTCCCCTGGGGAAGCTATGCACTGATGCCAGTGCTAGGCCACTCTTCAAAGCAATTTTGGAACTCTTTTTCTGGAATGGCCATCAGAGCTGTCCTCGTATTACCCTTGAGGTCCTGAATGTCATCAAAATGTCTTCCTTTCAATATTTCCTTTATCTTTGGGTAAAGAAAGAAGTCACTGGGGGCCAGATCAGGTGAGTAGGGAGGGTGTTCCAATACAGTTATTTGTTTACTGGCTAAAAACTCTCTCACAGACAGTGCTGTGTGAGCTGGTGCATAGTCGTGATGCAAGAGCCATGAATTGTTGGTGAAAAGTTCAGGTCTTCTAACTTTTTCACGCAGCCTTTTCAGCACTTCCAAATAATAAACTTGGTTAACTGTTTGTCCAGTTGGTACAAATTCATAATAAATAATCCCTCTGATATCAAAAAAGGTTAGCAACATCGTTGCAACAAGTTTCCAAATTTAATTGTCAGACCAGACCTCGTACATTGGTAAATGAGACAGACATGGTCACAGCTGTCATGGACCTAGTATCTAATAATTTCTCTAGTAAAAGTCTATATATTAACCTGTGTTTTTCTTTGTCTTGTTTAAAAGACTTAGGATCATTTAATGTCATTAGTGTGGGTAAACGAGATCTGACAGTTAAGATCCCGTAGGTCACTTTGTGGGCACAGAGGGGTTTGTTGTTTGAAACCTTGTGATGGTTTTTCTGTGTGTATTAAATTGCCTACCATTTCGATCTTTTGTGCCTGTTAATAATGAAGTCCTAAAATGCCAAACTCCTGAATGTATTTCTTTGCTCCCAGGTGACTTACTTCCTCATAAGATTTGTTCACTTTTTTGTTTCAGATGATGAGACTCAACTTAAAACCAGTGGGTCCATTTCTCAGCAGGATATTTTTGGAGAAAAATTATCCAATGAACAGAAAATAGCAAGGTTCACAAAAAATGATTCTTGGGACTTCCTTTTAGAAGAAAATTGGGATGCAAATAAGCGCAACAGGGGGAGACATTTGAGGTGAGTTGCACTTAGGAGAAAAAGCAGTATTCTAATAGAGAATCATAGTATTTCATGAAATTAAAAACAAAACAAAAACATATCTCTAAATTTATTTGTTCACAGAGAATATTATCACCTCTCATTTTTTTAAAAATGTGACTTATACATTGAAAGATAATTCAGTTGAAAACAAGTATCAGGGAAATCTATATATATGAGAAACAGTGTTGTTCTAATGGGCTGTGGTCAAGCCCTCTTCCAAAGGATTCAGTTTATTCCACTTTGAAATAATTCAAACAGGACAGAAAACCTCCATTTATAAAGAAGGTGGTAAAATGTAATTGCAGTACTCATTAATAAATGTTAATAAATCAATGTGCAAACCATTAATAACGTGCTTCCCTTTTTTAGCAGAAATTATACGGTGGAGAGAGTCTGTGAAAATAATAAAAATAATAAATATGGAGAAACCTTCAGCCATATTCCAAATCCTAAGCTGTACAAGAAGACTCCTGCTGGAGTAAAACTTTATGAATGCAGTCAGTGTGGAAAAGTCTTCAGGCATCGTTCATCCCTTAAGAGGCACAAAAGAAGTCACACTGGACACAAACTATATCAATGTGAGGAATGTGGGAAAGCTTTTAGTTGTTCTTCATACCTAAGTAATCATGTGAAAACTCACAGTAGAGAGAAACCCTATGCATGTAAATTTTGTGGGAAAACATTTATTCGTTCCCATTCCCTCACTGGACATATAAGAAGTCACACTGGAGAGAAACCCTACAAATGTAAGCAATGTGGGAAAGCTTTCAGTTGTCCTAAGTCCTTTCGAGTGCACGTGATGATGCACAGTGGAGGGAAACCTTATGAATGTAAGCAGTGTGGGAAAGGCTTCAGTTGTCCCAAATCCTTTCGAGTACATATGATAATGCACACTGGAGAGAAACCCTATGAATGTAAGCAGTGTGGGAAAGCCTATTATTGGCTCACATCCTTTCAAAGACATGTGAGAATTCACAATGGAGAGAAACCATATAAATGTGAAAAATGTGGGAAAGCATTTGGTTGGCCCTCATCCTTACATAAACATGTCAGAATGCACAATGGAGAGAAACCGATAAATGTAAGCAATGTTGGAAAACCTTCATTTGGCCCTCGTTCTTCCAAAAATGTAAAAATGCAGACTGGAGAGAAACCATATAAATGTGAAAAATGTGAGAAAGCATTTGGTTGGTCGTCATCATTACACAAACATCTCAGAAAGCACTCTGGAGAGAAACCTATAAATGTAAGTAATTTGGACAAGCCTTCATTTGGCCCTCATTCTTCCAAAAACATAAGAATGCAGACAGGAGAGAAACCATATAATTGTGAAAAGTGTGGGAAAGCATTCGGTTGGTCCTCATCCTTGCACAAACATGTCAGAAAGCACGCTGGAGAGAAACCTATAAATGTAAGTAATGTGGGAAAGCCTTCAGTGGGCCCTCATTCTTCTAAAAATATAAGAATGCAGACTGGAGACAAATCTTATAAATGTGAAAAATGTGGGACAGCATTTAGTTGTTCCAAATCCTTTCAATGTCATATGAGAACTCATAGTGGGAAGAAATCCTATAAATGTAAGTAATATGGGAAAGTCTGATGGAAACTATTTCTTGTATCATAGTTCAGAATATTCACACCAGGAGAGAACTCTTACAAAAGTTAAAAATATGTTACTGCCTTGATCACATCTCATCCTTAAAGTGGAACGCTAGCAAATTAATTTCCATTTCTTTTTCAAATAAGCATCAAAATGAGAATTCTCTAAGTACTGCTATAGTATACAAATTTTTATATATAGTGGATTTTTTTTCCTCATAAATGCAGTTAATAATTTTTTGTTTCCACTTTGAAGTGTGTTACAACTGGGGTGATTTGAAGTGCATTTTAAATATGCATTAGGTTTAATTTTTATATAAATATTTTTTATTATTCTGAAAGGATGGAGCCATTAGCAACCAATGTAATGATGGTATTTGTTGGGATTTTTTTTTTTTAACTGGCTCTGTGTGTTCCAAACTGGATATCATTTACCCATTACATATAGTTCACCTTACTATTTTATTGAGAGAACCTACAATTTTTAATGTTAACACTTTTTACTTACATAAGGTATGTATGCTCAGCAATTTTTTTGGCCAAAGGACCATTTTTCCATTTTGTTGGCTAGCAAATTTGTAAATATGTAAGTTGGCAGAAATTTATAAATATGAGAAGGTCTTGAAGGAGTATAGCTTCATATGAACTACTATTTTTATCTGTTGCTATATGCTCTTTGTCCTTGCTTCTGGCTGGGAATTGGACCATAGCTTTGAATTGAGAAGAGAGACAAAGAAATCTAGAGGTGAAGATGGTTCTGTTGGTTTGTGTTATAGAAACATACCGTGTTTCCCCGAAAATAAGACCTAGCCAGACCATCAGCTCTAATCATCTTTTGGAGCAAACAACATAAGACCAGGTATTATATTATATTATATTATATTATATTATATTATATTATATTATATTATATTATACCTGGTCTTATAGTAAAATAAGACCAGGTCTTATATTAATTTTTGCTCCAAAAGACGCATTACAGCTGATGGTCTGGCTAGGTCTTGTTTTCAGGGAAACATGGTAGATAAGGCTAGGAACTACATTTCCCAAGATGCCTTCTCTATATGATTCCATGATAGAATTCTGTGATAGCCCAACTTACATTAGATTTGGAAAAAGCAATTTTTCAGTTTGTTGAGCCATCACTGTACAGGGAGATAGACAGATGCATAGGGACTTTGTGGACCCCCGTCGCCAACTTGTTTTCATGATTGCTGGCCCTGCCAAACAAAAGTATCCTCAACACAAATACCGACTGGTTGAGTTGTATTTTGTCAGAGGGGTAGGTAGGCTTCCACAGACATCCCTCCCTATTAACTTTCCCATCATGGATACTCCTCCATGGTTAGATGTTCACAGTTTGCATTTTCCTGCAGGCCCGATGCTATCTACCAGGCCACTGATGGGGGTGTCATGGCTATTGATTTTATCTCATGCTCTGACTTCTCTTTTCTCTAGATCTTACCATATATAAAGTCTAATTTGTATAGTGAACACCTCATGCTCTTCATATTTCTCATGCTTTTCTGTTTCTGATTCCACACAACAGATGTAGTGAGTGACACAGCCATAAGATCACATGGTGCTGTGTTTCTCTACTGCATTGTTGAGTGGCTGCCCTGACCCAGTACTTCTGTGAGACAAATAAGCACAGTATTGACATATCGGGCAGACTGTGTGGGTTTTCTGTTACTCAGAGCTGAGTACAATCCCTCAGTATGTGTTTAGTTATTAAGACTGATGTGTGATGAAACAAATGTGTATTTTTTTGGTTGAACAAGGCTGTGTTTCTGAGAAATATCCTATTTACTGTTTTCAAGTAAGTTGTATATTATGTAAATATGTAAAGTATTTCTGAAGTATAGCCTATTAACTGTGTTTTCAAATAAGTTGTATACTAACAAATGTCAGGCTCTATTTTTCATTTACTGAAAAGGTATATTAAAAATTGCAACTATGAGTTGTCAAATAAACTTTGTAATTTAGTGAATTTAAGCATTATACATTCTCAGTCAATATCACCATACAAGTTTAGGCATTTTTCTAGCAAATTTTATTTCTTATATTGTTATAATTTTATTAATATAACTTATTCAAAGTTGTAAAAACAATGTTTTTTAATCAACTTAAGTACTAAATAAGTCTAGCAAAGGATATAAAAACATCCTGATGAAAAACATTTAAAAATTTATTGGATAATATGAAAGCAGAATGAAGAAAAAATATAAACCATGACAAGGGGGCTGAAAGGGAATGCAGGATGAAGGAACGGGCCTCAATGAGTGAGTTTATCATCATTAATTCATGTATATTCACACTAATATGTCTTAAACACTATTTCTGGAACTTTTCAAAGGTGTTAGTAGGTAGTGGACAGTGGTACAGAAACAATCCTCCATTCATGGAGTTAAATGTTACTATTTCCCATAAAAATGAAGATAGTTCAGCCTCATTTTTGCAAAGGTTGAATTTTTTAGTGCATGACATATATGTTTATGAGATTGGACATTGGTACCTGGGACCAGAGGCTTCAAATTAATTTGAACCACGGTGTGTGGGTGTTTGTGTTTAACATCCTTGTGAATTTGAAATTGCCTTATACATTTGGCATTTGTCCTGACAAAATTTGTTCTGCAGAAAACCAGTGTTTCACAGTGTGAGGAAGCTTTGTGGTTACTTGCACAATTCTAATCCCTTGTTGAGTCTTCCCCTATGAACAGAGTGATATCTTTGAGAGTCCACTCTGATTTTCTGGTAGAAGCAAGAAAAGCTATAAATGGCAAAAGGTGAATGATTGAAATGAGCTGCAAATGGGGTATCATTTTGAGTGATCTCCCAATTTATTAGACATCCTCCAATAAGGAAATTTATAATGCCCCTTTATAGGAGAAGAATGGGCAGACTTTTGTTTTAATATTCCACAAAGCCCCAAATGCCCATTTTGTTTTTCACAGGTACTGTTTCCATATGCTTAGACTTGCACTACATGTTAAGAAAGAGAAAAATGCAACAGCTTTGTGTTTAATTAAAGGACAAATGAAGGCTAGTCTTTGTCTTTTTCCATGTTCACTCTTGCTGTCATAGCACTGCAGAGATTAGTGTCATTTCATAATCACTATTACCTCATTTGGTCATCCCTCAACATCCTTCCCATTTTACAAATGACAAAAGTTAAGCACAGGAGCTGAGTTCTGCTGAAGCTTATGCACACCATTACGATAATACAACATTTTGAAGGCCTAATGTGGCCATCACCTGTCTAGGCACTGTTGAAGTGTTTAAATCTCAAAACAACTCTGGAGAACAACTATAATTACACAGTTTTCAAAACACAACATCAAATTTCAAACATAGTACTCAAAAGTCTACATTTATATGACACTCTAGAAAAAGCAGAGGTATAGAGAACTAGGAGTTAAGAGTGGAAGGAAAATTTGTCTACACGTGGGCATTAGGAAGTTGTTTTCTTGGGGTGAAGTAGTGTTCTGTATCCTGATTATGGTGGTGCCTGTATGCATTTATGAAAACCCATGGAACTACACTTTTAATTGGGAAGTTTACTATTTTTATTTTTTTAAAAAATATTTAACAGTAATTTCTTTTTTTTTAAATTTTTATTAGGGAATTTTGGGGAACAGTGTGTTTCTCCAGGGCCCATCAGCTCCAGGTCATTGTCCTTCAATCTCGTTGTGGAGGGCACAGCTCAGCTCCAAGTCCAGTTGCCATTTTCAATCTTAGTTGCAGGGGGCGCAGCCCACCATCCCGTGTGGGAATCGAATGGGAACCTTGTCGAGAGCTTGGCTCTAACCAACTGAGCCATCCTTCCAACCTGAATTTTTCTGCTTCTAAATGAATTAGTAGAAAACAAAAATCTCTTATGAACTAAGAGGAAATTTAAACCCACCCAAAGCTCGATTTTTAGATGTGCAATAACAGTCCTTTCCACCTCAGACTCGTGACCCATCAGGCGTTTATGGGAAGCCGTCTGAAGCTGGTACACACTCTCCACAGTCACACCTGCCCTCACCACGTTACCTGAGAGAAGTGAGAGGGAACCACCTGTGTGTGTCTTTGTCAACGTGTCACCAACTTCCTGGGGCCAAAACTGTGGCGAGCTGTGGTTTGATATTTCAAAGGAATCCCAGAGAGTTCCACAGGGGCTCCTCCTGGAGGGAAGTGGGGGTGGGGGCTTCCCTGTACTTGGGCCTTCCCACCAGGTGCTGTTCCGGCACCATCTGCAACTCAGTTCGGGCCACCTGACATCTCAAGCTCAAACCCGGTCCCGATCTTCATTACTTCAGAACTTCACTGGGGATCCACCCCTTGAGCTCGTCTAGCCGTCACTTCTGTGCAGAAATTCCACATGGCCGTGGTCAAAGACTCCGGGAGAAATGGGAGCCGGTGACTCACATTCTTCCAGGGCAACACGGTCCCAAATGAACTCCACACCCTATTTCCCCGCTAAACAAACTTGAGTTCGCATCTGTCACAGTCGCAACACATAACACGAGCAGTTTGTGAGGGAGAGCACTGCGCCCACAGCAGTGCGCACTGGCGCTCACGCTCGCCCGCTTCCCGCCTTCCCGCCGCCTTCCCGCCGCCTTCCCGCCTTCCCGCCTTCCCGCCGCCTTCCCGCCTTCCCGCCCCGCCCCGCCGTGTGCGGAGGCCCGGGGTGCGCATGCGCCGCCCATGTCCTCCTTTGCAAACTCCTGGGCAGTTCCCGGTGTAGACTCCTCAGGACCCTCCCTGCCTCACATCGTGCTCCTGTGCTGGACGGGAAACGCCGGTGGACCCCAACAGCTTAGAGTAAAAGCTTCCTGAGACTCTGGCATCCCGCTTTTCGGGTTACTCCCGGCAGGGACGCGGACGCACTGGGGCCGCGCAGACCCCTGGGCCTGCTGCACGCGTACACATGCTGCGCGGCAGAGGCTGCCCCCACAGGGCTTGGAAGAGCCGGGGACTATGCAGCCCAGGTCAGGGCGGGGCCGGAAATGCTGAGGAGCCCGCAAACCCTGCTCCTACTCCTATCCACCAGCTCCCGCTAGGCTCGTTGGTCCCGGAGGTTGCCTGCCCCGGGAAGATGAGATAGCCAAGCGTAAGAGACCTTCACTCTCCCGTGGCAGGTTGTGGCAGGGGTGCTGGCAACTGTGACGGCAGATGGTGACGGCTGCAGGGCGAACGGTGGGAGCTTAGCCGGGACCACAGGGTGGGGATGCAAACTGGAGAAAAGTGCAGCCTCGCTGGCAGCCGCGGCGCCGCGGCGGAGAACGTGGCAAAAGGGGGCGGGGCGGGCATGGGGGCGGGGCCGACGTCCTCTTGGCCCAACTCCCTTAGAGAAGCAAGGGAACCGGAGATGTCAAGGAGTGACCCCCTCCTGCTGGAAACCTAAATCACCGCGAGGGCCAGAAGCAGGTGGGCCCTGGCCCGGGGAGTCGCAGGCTCCAGTTACCCTAGGGGGTGATGACACCACTGTTACTGACCCTTCCGGGTGGGGGAACCAAACTGAGGTCCTTTTGCCCGGTGCCATTTCAGCCAATAAAATGAGACTGAGTTTGGTAAAGCAGAGAGAAACTTTATTCTTTGATCAAGGAATGGAGAAAAGTGAGCTCGTGTTCTAAGGGCACCACCTGGGCTGGGAAGCAGCATTCTATATTTATAGGCTGTGGAGTGATTAAATTCTTTTTTAGGCATGTTGAGTTATTCTGTTGCACTTGGTGCTTTTTGCACACGATGCCCCATTGCCATCTTGGTTTTTGTGCTTGGCACCTTGGTCTTTGCGTTCGGCGCTTTTCCTTTTGCGGTAGGGAATCCTTTTCACTTCCTGTAAGCAAACACAACTTCTGACAGTTTAGATACTGAAAAATGTTAGAGTTTTTAGATACTAGCCCGGTAACTACCACCTCCCTACAGGTTGTTACAGAGACTGGGGCCGGGGTGGGTGCAGACCGGATTTTGTGCACAGTGAGAGTTATGCAATTCAATGAGAATGTATTTCCTCATATGTAACAGGCTTTGTACTGGGTGCTGTCTGTTTAGCTGTAATCAGAACAGAGGGAATATCCCTGTCCTCTTGGTGCTGAAATTCTGGGGGAAAAATAAGGAAATGTAATCAAACTCTAAAGTATATCGAATGGTGATAAGTCCTAAGAAGAAAATGAAAACGGGAAGGGGTGCATAGGGTCTGGGCTGTGTTTGTGTGTCGGGGAGGTCTGTAGGTACCATTATCTCTGAGGGTGTGCGTACCTTTATGTTCAGATTCTAAAGTCTGGGTGATTCTGTCTCCGGGACCTCGTGGGTATGGCTGGGATTGTCCATGTCACCAAGTTGTGTTCAGGCAGGAGTGTTAATGAGTCTCCTGCACGACTGTGATGTTTCCTGTCTCTGTTTATGTCTCCTATTCTGAGTATAATAAATAATAACCTAATGTTGGCCATTTGGATGTCTTCCTTGGAAAATGTCTACTCAATTCTTCTGCCCATTTTTAAATTGGATTGTTTCAGCTTTTTCCCCCCTTCTATTGAGTTGTGTGAGTTCTTTATATATTTTGGATGTTAACCCCTTATCAGATACATGCCTTGCAAATATATTCTCCCATTTTGTTGGTTGCCTTTTCATTTTGTTCATGGAGAAATTTCTTAAAGTGATTGAAAATTCAACTGTCTCAATCACCTCATACACATTAAGGATGGCTACTACAAAAAAAGAAAACAGGAATAACAATTGTTAGTGAGGATGTAGACAAATTGGAAAACTTGTGCACTGTGAGTGGAAATATAATATCGTGCAGTTGCTATGGAAACAAGTATGGCAGTTCCTCAAAATATTAAAATAGAATTACCATTTGATTTAGCAATTGCACTTTGAGTATATACTCAAAAGAATTGAAAGCAGGGACTCAAAGAAATATTTGTACATCCATGCTCATAGCAGCATTATTTACAATAGTCAAAAGATGGAAGCAACCCAACTGTCCATCGATGGATTAATGGATAAAAAAAATGTGGCGTATACATACAATGGAATATTATTCAGCCTTAAGAAGGGGGAAAGTTCTAACAAATGCCATAACATGGATGAACCTGGAGGACGTTATGCTCAGTGAAATAAGCCAGACACACAAAAAAACAAATAGAGACAGAAAGTAGAATGGTGTTTGGTTGCCAGCAGTGGGAGGCAATGGGTAGTTATTATTTAATGATGTAAAGTTGTAGATGTGAACAAAACCAACTTCATCTCTGTATCCTGTATTTCATTTCGTTTTTAATTTTCATGCTTTGACCTTTTACCAACTTCACTTTCCTTAGCAAGCATATCAAAGTCTTCTAGTTGAGGATTATCTGTGTTCCGTAAAGTATAGCCATAAATATTTTTGTTAGCAACAGCCAGAATGGCATGACAACTGAAATAAATATCAAACTAGTTATAATATCGATTATAAACAATCACCCATCAAAAGACCACCAGGAAGTATGGCCTCTGGTGGTACTATGTTCTTTGTCCCTTAGTCTTGTCAATCATTAGTGCCCGAGTTATACTATAAAAACAGTACTGTAATGAGTCTGTTAGCAGAGAATAATTTGTGCAGACTACTGAGTTGTCTATCTGCTCCAGTCTGGTCTTCCCATAAATAAATAAATTCCACTATATGCTATGGAGTTGCCTGCTTTGTATGTCAGTCTTAAGATACCTTCTTATTATGGTGGCCATTATTTATACCTTTGCCCCGCCATCAGACAAATGGGTATGCAGTTTCAGTTTTGCAATATGAAAAGAGTTCTGTAGATGGATGATGGGGATGGTTGCACGACAGTGTGAATGTACTTAATGCCACTGGACAGTATACTTAAAAATGGTTAAGATGGTAAATATTAGGTGTATTTTACCGCAATTTAAAAATTTCAAATTTCAGATCCAAATTCATACTTAATACAATAACAGCCAGTCTCCGCAGGAGTGAAGGGAAGGGCATGTCATCTTATGCTGAAGTATCTTATGCTTGAGTATCTACTGCTGCTTAATAATATCACTCCAAAACCCACAGATTAAAACAACAGTTATTTTGCTAACAGATCTGCTGTTTGGCCAGGGCTGGGTATTGACGTCTCTACTCCACGCTCCAACCAGTTTGTTGGAGGAGATAATCAAGAGGACATAATTGCTGCTGACCCTTGACCTTGACCCAGGCAATCAGAGGCTCCTCACCCCCTCCCATGTCCTTGGAAAGTATGTTCTGCCTACTTTTCCCACAGTGGGAGGTGTTCCAAGGACATAGCCTTGGGTGAGTAAGGTGTTGTTGAGACCATCTTGACTTTATCCATGAGTGAACCCAGTGAAGGCCTAGGTATAAACTTTGAAGATTCTGGTGGATAGGTGTGGAAATCTACAGCTCTTACCTTGTAAGGAATTTCCCTTGCTAATTAAAACGGCCACCTACCAGTCTTGAGGGCCCTGCCTCTTCAGTCTCTCCTTGCCCTCTGTGTCCAGGAGCCAGTTTGTGAACCAACACAGTTGGAGTGTTCTTTTGGCTAACTAGTTTTTACAGGGCCTACCATACCTTCTTATCCTGTGGATCATAGGGAAGTTTACAGCAAATAGCAGTGTTAACACAATGCAGGACGGTATCTCCCCACCCCTATTAGCAAAAGTGTCCTTTTTAGTTCACCATCAGTAAATCTGCTCTTTATCCATTCCAAAAGAAAATCAAAACGAAGTCATAAAAGGACAAAGATATTCTTTTGGCTTGGATTCTAATAACTGCTATTTAGTGTCTTTTGCAAACCTGTAACACAGGCTTTCTTTAGTTGTCATTTCCCGAGGTTTAGGTGTATGTTACCAGTAGTCATCACTAGATGGTAGCAGAGAGCGTAAATCAGATTTCAATAGAGGGTTAAGCCAGCTCAAGCGTTTCCAGGCATCATGTGTCTTCGGAAACTAGTGAGCTGTTCAGGCTAAGACTGCAGTTGAGGCACCTCCTGCCAGCACACACATGGGGCTCCTGTACGTCTTGCCAATCAGGGTTCTGATAGTTCAGACACTTGGGTTCTGGCAAACGGCTGCTAGTGTCCCTAAATAAAGCTGCTTTGGACAGCAGGCTCACTTAGTGCCTCCTGGCTTTGTGATCACAATTTCCCGCGCTTTTGCACACCTCCCTTCTTGTGGATCTAAGCTGAGTCAACTTGGTGGTTTCACCACTACCCCTTTTTTGAGAGCGTTCCCAGCAACAAACATGGATCTGCTGGGTCATGTGTTTACCTCTTTCCCTTAGGAATTTTATATGGAAATAAAATGTAAATCTCCAATTCATGCCATACATAAAACTTCTTGACAAGTGGACTAAAGATTAATGTGAATCTTAAACAACTTAAGAAAACAGGAGAGGTCATCTCCATGAATTTGGAATAGGAATTTTTTTTTTTTTTTTTAAAGAACACAAAATATGTCTTGGTGTGGGCCTCTTTGTTTTCATCTTGTTTGGGAGTCACTACCCCTCCTGGACTTGTATGTCTATTTCCTTCATTAGGTTAGGGAAGTTTTCCATCAATATTTCTTCAAATAGGTTTTCAATCTCTTGCTCTCTCTTCTTCTGGTACCCCTATGATGTAAGTGTTGGTATACTTGATGTCCCAGAAGTCCTTAAGTTACCCTCATTTTTGAAAAATTCTATTCTTCCCCTAAGTCCACTGAGCATCCATAAAACTAGTGTTTTGCACTGTGTGTCTGGTAGTTCGCTTGTCTACATTTTGTTTAGTTCTTTTTCTGGAGTTTTGTCCTGTTCTTTCATTTGGGGTGTTTCTCTATTCCCTCACTTTGGTTGCCTCCCTGGGTTTGTTTCTATGTATCAAGTAGATCTGCTGTGTCTTCCAGTCTTGGCAGGATGGCCATATGTAGTAGGGGTCCTGTAGGGCCCAGTGGCACAAACTCCCTGGTCACCTGAGCTGGGTGCTCCAGGTGTGTCCCTTGTGTGTGTCCTCCTGTTGTGGTTGAGCCTTGATTGCTGCTGGCATGTCAGTGAGTGGGACTGAACCTCAGGTTGACTGGCTGTGAGGACTGGCTCTGACTACAGCAGACGAGCTGTTGTGGAGGGTCCGACCCCCCCCCGCCCCCCAGCAGGATTCATTTTATGGGGCTCGGGGGCTTGCTGAATCTATCCTTTGGGTGTGTAATTTCTGGAGCTAAATGGGTGGTGCTCTAGTGTGGTCTGAAGCTAAACAGGAGGTGGTGTGTTGGTTCTGGGGCCTTTTGGGAGGAGCTCCAGTATTGGCCCAGGTCAGCTGCTGCCTGTATCTGGCCCGTGACCACCTGGTAGGAGCTACAAAGTGATCTGTAGTTGGTAGCTGCCTGTGCTGGACCTGGAGGCACTTGGGAGAGGCTAAGCTGTGAATTGAGGCTGGCTGCCACTAGTGCCAGGCTTGGGGTTGCTTAGCAAGAGGTATAGGGCATGACAAGGACAGTTTCTGCTTGTTTGGTATTTGTGGACCTTTGAGAAATTTTAGGAAAGTCTGCAGCATGGGCTGAGATCTGCCGCTTGTGAGGAACAGCCACTGAAAGAGGTTCAGGCTGATGCTTGGTTTGGGTAGGATGGGGTCTCAGGGAATCACCAGGATGGGAGTGAGCAGTGTTAGCCAGGTTGATGGAGACTTAGATTTGGTGCCTGCCTGCTCATGCAGGCTGGGTGGGGGGAAGGCTCAACAAAGGAACAATGGCATCTGTCAGCACTTCTGTCCCAGTCAGAGCTGCCACTCCAGCCCTCGCCCTGAAGACAATTCAATTCCTCCCCACACATCCTTGGTGCTTTTCGAGCTGCTGTCCCTTCACTGGAGTTTGTGAGCGAGTGAGTCTTTGTACAGGTCCTTTAAGAGGAATGCCTGGGACTCCAGCAGCTTTACCTCTCACCTGGATAGAACACCTGCTAATTTTCACAGCCATATGTGGGGACTGGTCTTCCCAGCATTGGATGTCCAATCTGGGGAGCCCAGTGTGGGGCTGGGTGCCCTTGCTCCTTAAGGGGAACCTCTGCAGCTGATATATTCCTCCCAATTTTTAACCATCACATGTGGGTGTAGGACCAGCCCATTTCATATCTCCACTCCTTTTATCAGTACTGACATGGCTTATTTATATCCTTAGTCATAGGAGTTCTGTTCCTCCTTCAGATGGTTCTCAAGGGTGGTTCTATAATTTAGTTCTAATTTTGATGTCATTGTGGGAGGATGGGAGCACAGTGTTTACCTACTCCGCCATCTCGACTGAAAGTCAGGATCCTTATTTTTATAGAGACTCAGTACTCTATTAACTGCATGGATACAGGACTGTGTATCATTCACACTATTTACAAACACCCTTGAACAGTTCCTGCAACAGTGATTACTTAAGACAGATTAGGTGACGGGAATAAATATTAATGAACATATCCTCACTCACTGATGCCCCTACTGTCCATAGAAAACAATACAGACTCATCTTCCTGCTTTCCCTTGTTATGGATTATTTTCTGCCAAAACCCGTATTTCCATTTTTATACCAAATCTCTCCTCTTTGCATAAAAATCTTTACCTTTTTTAACATCAGTTTTTCCACAAACATGTATATACAAGAACTGCGAGGACTCGTTTGTTTCTTGCTTCCACATTGACAGCCTACCATACATGCCTTGATTAGTTTCAAGACTAATTTTTTTTTTTCTTGATCTGTCTATATAGACGAAAATCCATTTTATTTGTTTAGGTGCTCCTATGTTGGGTGCATAGATGTTTACTAGGGTTATGTCCTCTTGTTGGATCGATCCCTTTATTATTATGTAGTGCCCTTTGTCTTTTATTATAGTCTTTGTTTTTTTATTATAATCTTCATTTTAAAGTCTATTTTATCTGCCGTAAGTATTGCTAGCCCAGCTTTTTTCTCATTTCCTTTTGTGTGAAATATCTCTTTCCATCCCTTTACTTTCAGTCTGTGTGTCTTTTGATCTGAGGTAAGTCTCTTGTAAACAGCATATCCACTCAGCCACCCTTGTCTTTTGATTGGAGCATTTAGTCCATTCACATTTAAAGTGATTATTAATAGGTACATATTTATGGCCATTTTGTTATTCATACTTCTGGTCTTCCTTTGTTAGTTTGTTTTCACCTTTCTTCAGCTTAAAGAAGCCCTTTTAACATTTCCTATAATACTGGCTTGGTGGTGATGAATGCCTTTAGCTTATTGTTTTCTGTGAAGCTCTTTTTCTCTCCTTCAATTTTAAAAGATAGCCTTGTTGGGTAGAGCAGTCTTGGTTGTAGGCCCTTGTTTTTCATCACTTTGAGTATCTCCTGCCACTCCCGCTGGCCTGGAAAATTTCTGTAGAAAAGGCAGCTGATAGTCTTATGGTAGCTCCCTTGTAAGTAACCTGCTGTCTTTCTCTTGCTGCTTTTAGGATCCTGATTTTGTTTAGAATGGCTGGTAGATAAAAAGAGGTTTAATGATTAACACTGAGTGAAAAGCATGGTCTCTGAACTAGAAGGACTTGTTTTGAATCCTGACCCTGGGTTTACCACTTGCTAGCTTTATAATCTGTAGGCCTGTTAATTCACAAAAGGAGATAAAAGTATCTACTTTATAGTTTCATAGGATTAACTTATGTTAACAGAGTTAATTTATGAAAAACAATTAAACAGTGCCAGATACATAGTAAGCATACTCAATAGTTTACATAATGAGAAAGAAAAATCAGCCCTTAAGAACTGGGACATACCTGACCTGGCATTCACTTCTAGGCCATGGTGTTCTGTTGAACAGAAACAATTTTACAGAACACTATCATCAGACACGGCCATTGGGTGATTGTTATGGAGCAAGGAAAAAGCGAGAGCCTATAATCATTATGTAATCATGGCATTACACAGAATAAAGAATTATGCAAATCACAAAATGATGACATATTCCACTAGTCTAGCTAATAAACCTGATTTCTTCTTTATAAGTTAATTTTAGCCCCAGTCCCTTTTGTCTGCCTTCTGCCTTAAAATTCCCAATTACACAATTATACTCACTTCCTCTATCAGATGTCCCCAAGAGCATTCTCAGGCGTGATGAAACCCTAGACAGACTGACAGGAGTCAGAAGAGCTGTCAGATCATGATTATGGTGAAAAGATACAGATTAAAATCAGCAAAGGGAAACGGCATATATGGTGAAGTCCAGGAGAAATCAAGTGCAGGCTTCGAGCTGTCCTTTCTCAGTGGCGTTGCATGAACAGCACTCCCAGCGATGGTGAGTGACAGCACACATGAAGTGTCACCAGTCACAGAATCGCACCTGAGCTTTGGTCTCCAGCATTTTTAATGGGGGTCATGTAGCCAGGGAGCGCCCAGGTAACTGCGTTTATCGACTCGGTGTCCTGGTCCCCTCAGAGGTCAAACTGACATATTGTCACTACATCCTTATGCATACAAAGACAGGCATTCACCGGAAGTCACTTCGTTAGCACAAGGCATCTGGTCAAACTGATGCAGTGTGGCCCAAGACCTCAGGCAGACGAAACATTCTCATCAAGCAAAATTTCCCAAGGACTCAGAATTCATTATCTCTCAGGAACTGACCAAGGACCATTGCTGTCCTTGAAAAGGACAGAGATGGAGCAATCAAAACTTGCTGAGTTAACACTTCCTGGTAACAGCCAACTCAGCGCAAAGCCTAAAACCACCTGAAATAAGCCCAGTTGCTGTTAGTCCTTCCTAACACACAATTTCTGGGATGTCCTGTTGTTCCTCATGCTATGTAGTTGTCCCATCGCAATAGATCAGTAAACCTAATTTTGTTCAACTGCAGTTGTACTTCTCATGGTTTTTGGCTAGGGGGCATTGACATAACCAATGTATAAGCTTTTGTCCTTACAAACAAATAGGTGGTTTCAAGGGAGAAATTGTTTCACGTTATAAAAAAATGTTGAATGAAAGAAATCTAAAATATTTATGTACTATGACTTCAGAACATGTTTTAAAAGACAAATGTAGGATGATTTGACAATAATTGTATTGGAATATTTTAACATATTCTGTCAGCACATGAAAGATTTCATTAATACACAGCAAATATAAGACTAGTTTTACTAGGATTTTTTTCTAAGAAATATGTACAAAACTTTTGTGTTTGACTAAAAAAAAGTAACCTAATTTTACAAATATAAAAATTGTAATGAAATTTTACATATTAAATTTATCATTTAGAGATTACACTGAGGTGCCTAGTTCTCTCATGGAATTGTCTGGAAACAAAAAGTATAGAGTAAATGCAACCACTCAATAATGCAATCAGGAAGCAAAGTCCTATGCATTTTCTTTCACCATGTTGTAACTTTCAGGGTGCAGTCAGGAACATGGGGCCACTAGACACATTATAGGAAGATAGTCACTACACAGAGTAAACCTAACATAAATATGTAAGCGGTGGAGAAAAGAGGGGGTATCAGAGGTCACCAACCCAAACCTAAATAAGTTGCCTGTCTGGACATGTTGCAGCTTGAGGAAAATCCAAACTGTGGATGTGTGAGAATGGAAGTGAATCCATGACAGGAGAGCTACTGGAAATGTCTGTAGAAGGTGCTAAGTCTGAGGGAATAAGGCCAAATACTTGGTGTTTGATTTGTGGAATCCACAGGCCCAGACGAGAAAAATCCACTGGAAATTGGTGCCCACCGAGCCCTTACGTACCTATCTGCCTGTAGGATAGCTCCAAAAACAAAGCATGATGTATTCTTCATTTCTGCTTTCCTGATCTCATGCAAGTTTTGCTCCGACCAACTCTAATCTAGAACAATGTGAGAGAAAGCATCTTCAAAATCTAGTTCCATGGCTTACATTGACACAACACAGTCTAGCACAACACAGTCACTCTCATGCTTATCATATGCAAGTAACAAGTTCTCTCTTTTAATTCAATGCCTGTATCCGGTTCCCAGCCAGGAGCTAGAATAAGCAGAAATGGGCAAAAGAGGAAAATAAGTCCAATGAGGATATCCTTATTCAACTGCTTTATACTGAGGAATTTTCGCCAGAAAAATGACATACTATATCCACTAACTAGAAAAAAATGCCAAATATACATTTTTTTAATACTAATGACAGAGATCTTTTAAACATTCTGTTTTTCTTAGGAAGGAAGGCAGAATAGATATCAGGTATATAAATTCCAGCACGGGCAACAAAAGGCCAGAAAAAAAAATCCCAGTGATACCAAAGTATGATTATAATAACCACATGTTCAGAACATGATAATTAAAAATAAACTATCTAAAATCCCAATAGTTATATATTTAAAACTATACTTCAAAACACCTATGTGTCCAAAAGACTTCATAGTGTAATTTTTATATGAGCAATTCATAATGAAAAAAGCATATATCAGAAGGTATGTAATTTGGCTGACAGGGTAAGTAGTGGGGAGAATGGGGCCCTCCAAAAGATATGTCCACTCATCTCGTGACTGACTATTGGGAAAAAGAATGTTTGCAGATGTAATAAGGATCTCAAAATGAGATTATCCTGGACTGGCGGTGGGTCCTGAATCCAATGACAAGTTTTCTTATAATAGAAGGGGATAAAACACACAGAGAAGGTGATAAGATGAGTCAGAAACTGGAATGATGCCTCTACAAGCCGAGGAACACAAGGGCTGCTGACGACCACCAAAAGCTTCTAGAGCAGCACGGATCAGATTCACTGTCAGAAGGAACCAACCCTAATGACACCTGATTTCCAACTTCTAGCCTCTCAAACTGGAAGATTGTCGCGTCCCGCGCAACACGGGCAGTGAGGGTGCGAGAAGGGGCGGTTTGGTTTAAGTCTTTAAGAAAGAAACAAACAGAGACTTAGTGCAGTTAAATCTCTCAGAAGGCCAGGCGACTCTCAGCCTCAGAGGGCTGGAGCCCCGAACAAAGCCAACTGGAGGCTTTTATTGACGAGTATGCAAGTGTTTTATGGCACAGTCTGTGAGACTCATTTATCATGTAAACATCCCAAGCCAATTTATCTTAGTCTTTAAACAGCCGAAGTACAAGGTCCCATTATATCTTACTTAAGGTAAATATCTTCTCAGTGTTAAGTCTCTCAGATATAAGAGATAACTGGTCTTCGTTCTCCTCATTACTTTTCTAACTGACAGCTGTGAGGGAAAAGCCAGAGCCGGCAACAGACTTTCCCAGGCAGGGGGAAGGGGAGGCAAGGCCCCTTCCCATACCTGTCTAAGGCAGCTCTTTGGGGGTCTCCACTCGGTTCCGCCTGGCTTAGGTTGTATCTCCTGTGAGATATCTTACCTGTCTTTGGCTGCAAACCATCTTTTGGGGACCAGATAGAGAGACATAAGGTGTAAACACAAGGATGGAACAGAGTCCCAGAAAGGCACAATCTCACAGACTCTTCTTTCCTTCAGGAAAGACGTGGAGGGACAGTTGGCTAGGCTGTTGTGCGACTACATCTCCCCCTTTTTTGTTTTTGAAGTATGAGAGACACAGACCATGCAGTTTCTTCATTTATAGCCAGTCCGAGGGCTATTTGTCCACATCTGAGGACTAAACAAAATGAACAAAGAATAATAAACAGAACAGCAATAACCCCAGCAAACCCTCAACCCAGAATTTTTATCCAATTAACAGGGTTTAAATTGGAAAGTCCTTCTGCAGCCGCAGAAAGTGTCTCTTCTCCAGGGAGGAGCCGAAGCTTGGCGCTGGACATCTGATCCACTTCTTGTTGTAATTGTAAAATGTCCACAGTGAGATTAGGCATATGTCCCAGGAGATGGGCTCGCACCGTAGACCAAGGGGTACGAGTTTGATTATAAGAAAATGGGGTTACACAATAAGTGGATACATTCCAATCACATTTTAAGGTAATCATAGTGTGAAGATTTTTTACTTGATCACCAAGAAATACAACAGTGGTTTTTAAATCTGCTAATCTAACATTAATTTCTTGATCTATCTTGATTTGTTGATTCCAAAATTTACTAGCATTTTCATGCCATTTTTGTACAAATTCTGTAGTTTGAACAGTTTGATGTAGAGCAACACCAGAAACAGCAGCGACAATGGTTATAGCAATTATACCCATAACAGCAGTAAGCAGCAATCCTACAGATCTTTTAGTCCTATGTAAAATCTTACGAAGCAATTGAAGAACAATATGAACAGTGGGAGAGCCCTCCCACACTCGAGGGGCTTGGACAGGATTCCATAGACCCCGTCTCCTCCTCAAGATCATTATCTGACCTTGGGAGGAATTATAAATGGAAGAATCCATGCAAGTGAACAGACGACACTGATGGCACTCAACTGTCTTTAAGGTTGAATCAATTGTGAACCTTCCCATCAGAAAAACAGAAGGAGTTTTAAGACAAACTTGTAAATTAAACATCTGTGTTTCTTCAAACTTAAAGGTATATTGATTACCACTATCTTTAGTATAATTTCCATCCCAAATTTGATTTTGACCTAAACCTAAAGCCACTTATAGGGGAATATTTAGGTGAAGCCATGTTAACGGGAATGCTGAGAAATTTTGGGGTATTGGGTCTTCACCCTTAAGACAGTGAGCTGCTTTCGTAATCGGTGTAACTCACTCCACATGAGTATGATGTTCGTGAGGATTCTGTCCTGTTAACCTTTACAGATCTCACAAACAGCTCTTTGCATTGGAAATAGGTGATTGTGGCTCTTTGTAAATCGGTGTGTGATTCTGGTACTTCTGTGGATGTAACTGGTACTGTTTTCTAATTCCAACACTAATTTATGTATATAGCAAATATACCCAGCTGTGTCATTTTTAAATGCCACCAGTAGAAAACATGTTAAAGCATGTAAGACTATCCTTTTTAGTTATAGGTCCTGATTTCCATCATTTGCCTTCTTTTGAACTCTTCTCAGATGTAGCTGAATCTTGATCATTCCAAGACAAAGGCAGGTAGAATTTGAGATGAATATGGGAGGTCAACCATTTCCAAATAATTTGGGGCTCATGGACTAGTTACTGCTTGAGTAGATATAACGATGAAAAATCTAATAGGAACAGTCAACAGCCTGCTCAGCCACCAGAGCCAGCAGAGCTCAACAAAGGACTTTTGGGTCCCCAGCTCCATGGTCGTTGACAATAGTTTCCTTAGATTATCTGCCTGCAGTCTCAGGAGGTGTTCGTGCCACAGCTCACATATCTTGTTATACTTGGATAAACACCCAACAAGTAGAATTAGAAACAACCAAGCTTCTTAAACTTGCCGAGTGCCTTAAGGGACATTCCAGTTTCATGTCAAGAGCCACTAACTGGTTAGGAACTAAATTGTCTGGTATTTTAAGCTGGTTCTCAGCTGGGTCCAGGGCTATTTTCAGGTCTGAATTGCAAATTATTCTACTCTTCCAAGTTCCAATCTGTCTGATAGACCTCATTGTCAAACGGTTGATTTTTTGTGTAACCAAGGGTGTTAAGTGCCCCGTGAAAACTAAGATAATGTTTGCTCGAGGATCAAAAATGACCAAAGAGGGGGCCGGCCCGGTAGCTCAGGTGGTTAGAGCTCCGTGCTCCTAACTCCGAAGGCTGCTGGTTCGATTCCCACATGGGACAGTGGGCTCTCGACCACAATGTTGCCAGTTCGATTCCTCGAGTTCCAAAAGGGATGGTGGGCTGCACCCCCTGCAACTAAGATTAAACACAGCACCTTGAGCTGAGCTGCCGCTGAGCTCCCGGATGGCTCAGTTGGTTGGAGCACGTCCTCTCAACCACAAGGTTGCCAGTTCAACTCCTGCAAGGGATGGTGGGCTGCGCCCCCTGCAACTAGCAACGGAGACTGGACCTGGAGCTGAGCTGCGTGTCGCGTCCAGCGCAACATAGGCAGTGAGCGAATGAGAAGGGTTAAGAAAGTAAGAAACAGAAATCAAGAAAGTTATGAAACAGGGGCCAAGGGTCTCACAGCCTCAAAGGTCTGAGAGCCCGGAATCTGGCTGCCCTGTGGCTTTTACTAATGCACACACAAGAAAGCAACATTATTTTCTCCAAGGTCTGTGAATTTTACACATTATTATACTAAGAAACTGATTTGAACTTGCCTGCAAGCAGCTGAGTGGTCAATTTCAGGATGTACCTCCCTAAGAGACAAAACCTTTATGCTGAAACTTACTGAAATGGATAGATGGAGAACTGATGTTATCATATCACTGAATCTCTTCCCAAGTAGGTTGTGGGAAGGAATGCAGCCACAGAGGCAAAGGCTCTCCTTAGCCTGGGGAAGGTGAGGGTCTATGCCCACCTCTATAAATCCCGTGGATTCTCCTGTTGGTCCTCACTGGACTGCGCCTGGCTTGAGTTGTCGCCCCCATGGGGAATCTTACTTGTCATTGGCTGACCAGCCATCCTCTGGGGCCAAACAGGGAGACATAAGGTGCAAGCTCAAAGGTGAAGCAAAGTCCCTGAAAGGAATAGTCTCACAGACTCTCCTTTCTTTAGGGGTAGGTACGAGGGGACAGACGGGTAGGCTGCTGCGTGACAACAGCTGCGCCCTCCACAACTAAGACGAAAATGACAACAACTTGAAGATAAATGGCACCCTCCACAACTAAGATTGAAAGGACAACAACTTGACTTGGAAAAAAGTCCTGGAAGTACACACTGTTCCCCAATAAAGTCCTGTGCTCCTTCCCCAATAAAATATTGTTTAAAAAATGACCAATGAAGCCTTCCCTTTTAAGGACCACTTGCCATAGCTGAAATCCTGTCGAGGGGCAATTCTGGGTAAGGACTTTGCCTAAGACAAACCCCTCCTAACCTTATTTCTCAAATGTGACCATTGTCCCCATGACTATGACTCCTGTTCAATGACACCTATTTTCCCCCCATGTGGGACATGACATATTGAAAATAAGACTTCCTGACCATGAGAGACCGTGCCTTTCAACAACATGCCAAAACAGTTGACAATCAATGCTTCCTATGGAAAGGTCTTCATTAAAAGGGGAAAATGGGAATGGGAATAGCCATGATAGAGCCTCTTATGTGAAGAGAACTAGAATGAAGCTGGGAGATCAGGAAGAGAGTGTCTGATGCTCACTGCTCCTATGAGCTTTTGAATCAGCTGTGAGACCACACCGTGAACTCTCCTTCCTGCTCACTGCTGCAAACAGACCATCGGTACTCGTCCTCTTGAAAGGAGCCACTGCAGTGCACCAGCCAGTCCCCTTCATTGCACGGAGGACCTCAACAATGGTAGAAGTCTTGGCCTTTTGTGCTTGCCATGGAAGTACATCCAGGCACTGGTTTGCCTCAGAATCGAACGCGTTGAACCTGACCAGTCCTTTTTGAACTGGGCATGACACCATGTTAGACAACCAATAGGAAAAGTTTCTTCTGTTCCAAACTTTGGATTTTGGCTTCATAAACCCTGCCTTTGTGTTCTCTCCAGAGCCCAGTTTGGGTTGCAACCTGAATTTGCATCTCTTGGGTTGCAATCCTTTTGCTCAGATAAATGGTCTTACTTGTTTACTACAGCCTGAACCATGGTTCGGTTGGCAGAATACATAAAGAACCCTTACATCTCAATAAGAAACACACAATCCATTTGAAAAGCAGGCAAAGGAGTTGAAAGAGATTTCTCCAAAAATGCTATCCAAACGTCAGTAAATGTATGGAAAGATCTCAGTCTCACTCATCATGAGGGAAATGCAAATGAAAACCACAAGGAGAAGCGAGTTCACACCCACCAGTATGGCTAGAATCCAAACATCAGAAAACACGTTGTTCCGGATGTGGAAAGGTCGGAACAATTGTCTGCTGCAGGTCAGAAAATGCAGCCCCTGTGCAAAGAGCTTGGTGGTTCCTCACAACGTTACCCATAGAGGTCTCCTATGACCTCGCTATTCCATTCATAGTTCCATTGAAACAGATACACAATATGTGTACGTGAATGTTCATTGTAGTACTAGTCAAAACAGCCCACACGTGATGTGTCCCTAATGTCCACCCATGGCTGAATGGATAAGCCAAGTGTAGCATATATACAGCATGGAATATACCGAGCCATGAAAAGGAAGGAAGCACTGACAAGTGCTGAAACATGAAAGAACCTTGAAAATATGCTTAGTGAAATCAGTCAGACACAAAAGACCACACAGCGTATGATTCCAATGATAGCAAATATCCAAAAAAAAGGCAAATTCATGGAGACAAGAAGTATTTTAGTGGTGCCCAGGAGGTAGGCTTTTCAAGGTTATCACAGCTTTTAGTGTAAAACTCAGTCGTTTGTATACATTCACAAAGCTTTGGAACATGACTATGCAATCTGAACAAGAAAAGACAGCCTTTCATGTCAAAATTCTCTGGGGACTGACTGAAATGTGATCTGACAAAGTTCCTTACAGCAAAATGCGTCCCTGAGAATTCTAGGCTGTGAATTCTCACCTGTGGCTGTGCTGAGAGGAATCCTATACACAGAGCTGGGACAGGGATCACTGCCCACACAGGGTAGTAGATTGCTTACCTTAAATCTCAATGTGGAGGCACAGATGGAGCACAGGGCCTCCGGATACCAGAGGTCATCGTTCCAAAACAATCTGGAACTCCTTACACCCAGTGAGATTACTGGTGAGTGTTTCTAAAGGGAACAGATCCAAGGTGACCGTGCCCCCTGGTCCACCCCTGACCCCGGAGGTCCCCAGGCCCTCCTGGCCCTCCTGGCCCATTCTGGACAAGGTGTGGTTTGTGAGAAAACTGATTGCGGACTTCCCAGATCTACAGGAAAGCTCGGGAGAGACCACTGGCGTATGAGTTTATGCCCGGCCAGCCCCACCGGGAGCGGGGTTTTTTCTTTACCCTCCTACCCCTGGGCCAGGAACCGTCTGCAAAGAAGGTGAAGTAGGCGAAGGCCCAGGAATGATGACGTTTCTGCCGTGTTGGGCCTGGTGACCTCAATCTCCGCCCATCACTAAGGCTCTACCGCAGTGTAACTGTCCAATCAAGTAATATGGGGGTGGAGCCCGTGGAAAAGCAGGGACACTGGGCGGGGCCATGGATCTGTAAACGATCTTCACTTCTGTCCAATCAGGGCCCTCTGCGTGCTGAGCTCTGTCCAGTCGTAATCTCCCGGTGAGCGGGCTACCGTCCAATCAGAGCTCGGAAGGTTGGAGTGTCCTCCAATCAGCCCCGAGGGTGGGTGCATTCAAGCCGCGTGGGGGCTGCTCGCGGGAGCCATAGCCGGTGTTTATTGCTCTGCTACTGGGTTCCTCGGGTCTGGACCCACCGCTCTCCGGTGCCGTGGCTGCGAGGAGGACTCCGAGAGCCTGGAGCGCGGCCTGCAGATGGTGAGTGCGCGGAGTCGGGGCTCAAGACCGCGAGGGGTCGGTTGGACGCGGCCGGAGTTTTCCGGAAGCGCGTCTCGACCCTCGCTCCGGCGCCGCGCCGGGTCCCGGCCGCAGACTGCTCTTTCGGCCGCAGCGGGGATTCCGGCCACCCGTCCGGTCCCTACGTGGGGATCCCGGGGTCCTGACCCAAGTCCGCGGCTCGGATGTGGGGTGGATGGAGGCAGGACGGGACCACCGTCGAATTCGGCGGCCAGGGGCTGATGCGGGGCGGTCTGCAGGGACCAGGCAGGGCTCTCGGAGCTGTTTCCGCATCTCAAATCGGGAAAGGGCTTCTATTTTCTGGGTAGTAGAGTGAGCTTGAAGCCGTGTGACAGGCACCATGCTCCGCGTACGGAGCGCGTTCCCACCGCGGGTCAGCAGGGGCTGTTGCATGTCTGCGTGTTCAGACCGGGGGGGCTGGATGCAGGACAGAGGCCGAGTGAAGCTTCGATAAAAAATGGGATATTGTGATCACTTGGTCATGCTCGTCGATCACGGAAATTCCACAGTTTGTTTGGTGCGACTTTCACTTAAAGGAATTACTGCAAGTGTCTCAAGAAGTGGGCCAAAAGAAATTTCCTTTGGTAGGAGTCAACAAACCTGGGAAGGATCAGGTGTGGTTGGGATGGCAGGTCACGAGGCTACCGCTTTCTCAGGGGCTGTCCTCTGGCGGGGTGGGCTTGGGCCAAACTTCAGGAGCCTGGGGTTAGAAGAGAAGCTGAGCCAACATCTGGCCAATAAGCATTTGCTCTGATTGGTCACTGTAGATTCAGAGTTCAGAGATGCCCCACAGAAGTGAATGGGGAAGAGGGCGGTGGGTAGGCCCTGGCCTTGCCCTGGGTAAACCCTGGGGGCAGCTGTGAGTCTTACCTGAATTGAATAGGAAGGGAGGTACCTGCAGAGTTCCCTTTTCCAGAACAAAAGGGAGGGGCGTTTCCTTTCACCTCCATCAGTGATTCCAGGAGGGAGGATTCAGCATTGTCGCCTGACACCTGTGAACAGCCTCCTCTGTGTCCAGCTCAGCACTGAGAGCTTTCCCTCATTCCAGCCTCTGTTTTGTCTGATGTAAAACGACTGAATTCATTTTGCCTGCTTTCTTCTCCTTAGTGAGGGTCGTACGGGTCCCTGGTGTTTTCCTGTTTTTCTCACTTTTGTTATTCTGAGTCTGAACCACAGATGGAGCTGTGGAAAAGTGTCTCCGATACAGAAAATATATTTTCCATTAGAATTGCAGGGGAAATTGCACACAGTAGTTCCACACTTTCATGCGAGATGGGTTGAGCTAAGGATTAAAACATTGATAAAAACCATAGTGACTCAGATGCAGGGTGCACAGTGTGTGACCCTGTGATCCTGTCCCACTTCCTGCTAATAAAGCCCTCACAGGTTTATGCAAATTCCACTAAATGAGACTTGGGAAACTGACTTGTGTTCACTTCTTATTCGCTGATTCAGAATTTCTTACCTGAGGTTAATACTGCACTGACAACTGTTTTCTGAAAGAGCTAAGCAGTTTCCTGTTCTTTTAAACCAAAAAAGTGCCCTAGAATGGCTTCCCCCACTTTGTCCCTGAACAGTGGTGGAAGGAGTGATTCTGTGGGTCTTACTTACACAGGTGATGGGGTCCTTGTGTCACTTAGATAGTGACTGCCCATGCTTGAAGCTGGTGCATCACCTGGGTGGGGACAGGCTGTGCCAAAGTTGGGCCTGTAGGAGGTGAAGGCAGGTGCAGTGGGGCCTTGCAGTTTACCGCCCCTGCAGGCAGCCTCCAGCCCCCAGAACCACCTAGAAGAAACTGTTGATGCTGAGAGAAGCCACAGAGCCTGGGAAGGGGATCCCACCTGCGTGTGGGCTGGGTGTTTGTCCTGTCCGAGGTGTACTGTGGTTGCCTGGGGGCTGTTTCTAACCCAAAGGTTGATTTTTGCATTCTGATTTAATAATAAAACGAACACCTGTGACCTCACTGCCCAGGTGAACAGCTAGGCCCTGGGGGTTAGCATCTCCATCTTCTGGGTGTTTTTGCCAGGTCTCATTTCCCTCCCTCGGCCAGGTGATAGCTGTCCTGACTCTGTTATTCTTCATACCTTTGTCACTTCTCATTCATCGCCCAGCAGTGTGTGGTTTGATTTTGCCTCATGCATTTCCAGTAAGTGACTATTACCATCACTACACCAGTAATGTCACACGGACTTCTCTCTGATTCTCAGCCCACTGTGTCACATGTGCTGACGTCTCAGGCTTGGTCCCCCTATTTCCTCACCTATTACAGTGCTGTGTTTCCTGGGTGCTGTCAAGTGTGTTTCTCATTAGTCAGCAAGGCTACTACAGGGATTCTGGGGTTTGTCTCCAAGTGCAAATTGCAACTTAAGGTTCTGCATAAAGAGGCAAATTGTGGGCTTGTAGATTATGGATGAATTTAAACTTACTAGGAAATGATGACGGAGGGTTTGACTTAACTCCCCCCAAACACCTAATCTTCCTCGGTATTCATGTCTTTCATGTGCTTGCCAGCACTTAAATCACCAACTTTATTTTTGTCCTTCTGATGTGTGGCCCAGGATCTCCTCGGGGCACGTGGTTGTTACTGATCTCCACTGAGGTGGGCCTTGTGGCGTTTCATCTTCTGTTAAGTGGTTTTCAGACCTTTGTTTCCTTTGAATCACTTGCATGTTCGTTGATTTCTGGTGTTTTCTGAGAAAGTTGGGCAGGAGTCCCTATTTATGTGCAGACACTGTGCACATTTTGTCTGGATTGTGGTTATGTTTTCACTCTTTATTCTGTGCTGGTGAACGGACTCTTACTGTTCACAGAGTTTTATTCACCAATCTCATCTTTCTAGCTTATTGTTTTTTTCCTTATGTAAGAAAACTCTGTACTAGGAAGTCTTAGAACACTTGGCTCTAACTGTTTTTCAACGTTTTCTACATTTAAATCTGCGTGTGTGTGTGTGTGTGTGTGTGTGTGTATACTGGGGTGCCAATAAACTGTATACAAGTGGACGCTTTGGTCAACGTTGCTCAAGCAGTAGTTCACCGTAATCAGAAGTGTCTGGACGCTGATGGTAACCACTTTGAGCACCTCTTGTAATTGCAGAAGTCAAACGTGACTTGTATTCATCTTTTGCTATTGGTATATATTCAATATTACACTTAATAGTTTTTCTCTTTCTTAATATATATATATATAGGCAAATATATATATATATATGTGTGTGTGTGTATATATATATATGTATATGTATATAGGCACACTGTGTATACCTTGGGTGCCAAAAATAAGTATACACTTTTTAAGAAAGGAAAAAACTGTATTAAAATTATGAATACAAGTCACGTTTGACTTCTGCAATGACAAGAGGTGCTCAAAGTGGTTACCATTGGTGTCCAGACACTTCTGGTTACGGAGAACTACTGCTTGAGCAACGCTGACCAATGTGTCCACTTGTATTGCTGCTCATGCTGTTTCAATTTCTACCTAAAGTACCACCAGTGTAGCCAATATTCTGTGGTGCACCACATGCTTTAAGGTCCCCCTTAGGGAAGTCAAGGGGTGTTAAATCAGGAGACCGTGCGGGAAACTCAACTGCATCTCTTCATCCTATCCACATCGTTCTGGAACGTTAAATACCACTTCAAAATGGTCTTGTGCTCCTTGAACGACATCCGTGGTTCTGCCATTTCCATGACTGCCCTGCCTGTCATGTTCATTTGATTAACGCCACCTTTTGAGTGAACGGCAGACTATGCATTGCTACCGTAATTCTACTTCAAACATCCCTTAAATTGTGTACACAGCTTTTGATACCCCTGATACGTGTGAATAGTATTATATCAGAGACGTACAGTAAATTGAAATCTGGAATAAATTGGAGGTTCTCATCAAAATTAGTTTTAACAGTGTAGGTTATTTTTTAAAATTTTTCTTAATTGCAGCAGGTAGTGATTGAAAATGAATTGTGATTTATTTTTATGTCACCAGAGCATTCTGGAAATTAAGTGAAAATTGTATTATGTGCTGCTGCTTGTTCTTTGTGGATCTTCCATAATGACACTTTAAGCTATGAATATGGGCAACCTGTCTTTCTGCCATAATTCTTATGTGTTTGTCTCCGGTGACTCCGGGTGGGGTCTCTACGAGGAGTGAGGTAACAGGCCCCTGTTTTTTACCTACTGTTGGGAAAGGGTCTTACTTTCCGTCATCAGATGTTCTCCAGTGAGCATGCCTTTCCCACGTGTTCTTCCTCAGACTCTGCAGGGTCCCGCTCATTCCTCACCTGCTAAGGGTCATCATGGGGACACCTCTGAGCTAGGACACATCTTGTCCTTCATCTATTCAGGTGCTATGACGTTGTACTTTTAAGGTGGTATTGTGATAAATTATAACTCGTTTCATCCTGTTTGACGGTACAATACACTGTATGCAGAAAGTGCACAAGCAACAGCACAGCCACCTACACAACCTGAAGTGACCGTCCAGGCCAGACCTGGACCAGGCCTCACACCAGACAGGCCTCCTGTCCGGGTGGATCACAAGGGTGTGCTCCCCAAAGTCAGTGGATTCATTTCTGCATGTTTTCTTTTCAGTGCACACGGCATCACACTGAATGTCCTGTTGTGTGTTAGTTTTCTATTGTTCACAGTTCTGTACCTTCCCGTGGAATGTTGGCTCTCTCACTTGTGTTGTTCCCTAGTGTCTCCTGATGGGACTGTACCATTTTCATTTCTTGATTTCATTGGTGGTGGCCAGGTGGGTGGCTTCAAGGATTTCTTTTGTGACAAGTGCTTCTAATCATGGTATTTCATATCTTGTGCATTTGGGTGTCGTAGGCTCATGTTCTCAACATTTCCTACACTGGAATCCTGTCCTCCCCAAAACCCCGTTCCATGTGTACCTTTCTGTTTTATGGTTCTCCTTTGGGTACCTAATCCCAACCCCACCCAAAATGTGTTTGGACTCCAGAACCATGCCACAGGCGCACAGAGGTTGAGAAAATATCTGTCAATCTGGGGTGATCAAGTCAGGTGTGAGCTCTTGCTGGAGGCCAGAGGAAGAATCAGAGGGACTCTGTTGTGGCTGGGGAGTGAGGTTTGACCTTCCTAACCCTGGGATCACAGGACATGTGTCACTCTTGGGTTCCTTATCAGTTTGCCTGAAGTGGCTGAAGCACGAATGAGGGAGGGGATCTGAGACTGTTTCCAGTCAGAGCACAGATCACATCACAGATGGAGCCAGTCTCTTCATGAGAACTCACTGTGATGTTGGCCTGAGGCCTGGCATAGGTATCCTGTCCCGTCACTTAATATGAGTTTGTCTGGGTGTGGATTTTGAAAGCCAAGCATCCTAGGACATAATCTTAGTGAGGACGAGCAGGTGTTGGAACCCGCTCCTCCTCGGGATTTGGAGAGAGGCAGGAAATATGTCAGGAGTCCGGGCTCTGCTCTAATGTTTCAGCACCATATTGCCTGGTGTAATGTGCTGCGTCACGGCTGAGGTTTGTGCAGCCCTGTTGTTGTCCCCTCCAGTGGTGGGAGAGATTGGATATAAATAAAAAGGAGAACTCGGAGCTGAGGGTTACTGATAACTACATGGTTATGTAATAAGGGGACTCCACTTTTGGGGCTCAGAGCAAGAAGTCCTGTCTTCTCCTAGTTACACCAGATGTCCGAAAGGGTGTAGGCCAGTGTTGCTGAGACCGTGGCTGCTTCTGGAACCTGACAAGACCAAGGGGAAGCCTGCAAGTCTGAGTGTCGTCACCCTGGGAGATATTTCTATGTGATATCATAATGGACATCCAGTTGAGTTATCCATGACTGAATGACATCCTGGGAATGTGTCTCTATCCTGATTGTTTTGCTGTAAGGACTCCATGTTTGAAGACCAGGGATGAATACATGCTTCATCATTCATGTATCAAAATGTATTTCTCATATCTATTTGGTCTTGGTCCATAGTTCTGGCTCACAGCTCCTCAAACCCTGAAATTTTCTTCAGTGTTGACAGTACCAAAGGTCTCCTTTGTAATGGTAATGAGGTGACTTGGAAAGCCCCTAAGGATGGAGCTAGTGGTCATTGTAGCCAACTTGTGATTAGAGGGTTGTAACTTTCAGTCCCACCCCCTGAGCTCCAGGGAGATGAGAGAAGGAAGAGACTGAGTCAGTTATCGATGTCCAGTAGTGTAATCAATCCTGTGTACATCATGGAACTTCCATAAAAACACAGGGTCTGGACAGTTTCCGGGATTGGTGAACACATGCAGATGTGGGGAGAAGGGGTACCACAGAGGGCACAGAAGCTCCAGTGTGAGAAGCTCCAGGCCCTTTCCCATCCTTTGTACCCCCATCTCTTCTGTTTGCTGTTCTGGAGTTATAGCCTTTTACACCAAACAGGTGACCTAGTGAGTAATGTGTTTCTCTGAGTTCTTAAAGTCTGTCTGAAATTCAAGGAGAGTGTGTCCTGAGAAGTTCTGTTTTATAGGCAGTTGGTCAGAAGTACAGGGGACAACCTGGCCTTGATACTGGCCTCTGTAGTGATGGCAGGGTGGGTGGCCATCTCAGGACTGAGCCCTAAAGGTGTGATGTCTGATGCCATTGCTGGG